>NW_022103906.1:85091340-85116100 GCF_000313985.2 Echinops telfairi | reverse complement strand
TTGGAATAGAGGATGTATGGATCTAGAAAAATTGGAAGTCATCAACAATTAAATGAAATGATTAAAGATCCATATCTAGATATTCGTGAGTTGAAATAGACTGGGGACTGCCCATTTTGAATCAGATAATGATATGGTTTACTAAGCCAGAATGACATAGTCAAGGGGGAACAGGTCCCATTAATCATTAAAAGGTGAAGTCCAATTCTGTGATAGTAAAGGGACAGGGCATTATTTAATATGATTCTAGCCAAAATCCCCAACTCCCACCAAGTAACCTTCCCCTGCATGGGTCTGGTAAGAAGGTAGGGGGAGGGACTGATAGGACTCACCTGTGAGTACTGTAATTGTGAACAGGATTCCCTGAAAGGAGTGCTATCCTGCTGTGTATAACATGAGTCCTCTGAGAGGCGGGGGCAGGGCTCTCATTCCCAGCAAGAGCCAGGAGTGGGGTGTGTCCTCTGCGTCAGAGATCCCTGCACAGCTAACCTGGATCCAGAAGGCAGCCACAACATCACAGGAGCAGCACCAGAACCAGAAGGCAGAGCATGGAACAGGGGATGGGCTTCCCAACCCATGTAGCAAGTGAAGTCGAGTGCGTTTGTGCAGGAGGCTGGCTTGCAGAGTGGGGTGCCTCTGGACACTTAATTGGGAAGTTGAATTGGCCAACCTACAGAAGTGGAGCTGAGTGCCTTTGGGCTGAGGAGCATAACAGAGGGGTATGTCCTTTGGGCATTTATTAGCAGACTAGACAAAACTTTGTAACATGTCCTGATTGACAACCCTGAACATTTCTCACTGACATTATAACTTGTAAACTTCCTTAATAAATGCTTTAATTGTGAATTTTGTCTGTGAGTTCTACATAGCCATTGCAATGGATTTTTTTAACCTCAAGAGGTGAAATAGGAAATTGTAATTAAGACTACACAGATAAGATCTCTCTAAATACAAGGAAATCCAGTCAATACAACTATTATTCAAATTTAGGCACTAACCACTAAAGCTAGTGATGAAGAAAGTGATCAATTTGAAATTGATTAAACATGGAATCAAAGTGCATCGATAATTATTGGTGATCACTCACTCTCACTTACTGCCATTGAGTTGATGCCGAATCATAGCAACCCTATAGGACAGGGTAGAAGTGGCCTTGTGAGTTTCCGACACTGTAACTCTTTAAAAATAGAAAGCCATTTTTTCTGAGGAGTGGCTGGTGGTTTTGAACTGCCAACCTTGTAGTTAGCAGCTGAATGCCTAACCACTACACCACCAAGGCTCCTTAATTATTGACAATTGGAATGCAAAAGTTGGAAACAAAGAGAAAGGAACAGTAGTTGGAAAACAGGTCCTTGGTGATAGAAACAAAGCTGGCAATCTCATGAAAGAATTTTGCAAGACCAATGACTTTCCATGGCCAACACATTTTTTCAACAAAGGAGACTATACACGCGGACTTCTACGATAGACTACAAAGAAATCAAATCAACTAAATCTGTGGGAAGACACACTAGAAAAGCTCAACATCAGCAGCTAAAAGCAGGCCAGGGCCAAGTGGAGAACAGAACATAAATTGCTCATGCGTAAGTTCAAGTTGAAGCTGAAGAAAATTAAAACAAGGCCACCAAAGCCAAACCACAATTCTAAGTCAGTGCCACCTGAGTTTCATGACCATCTCAAAAACAAATTGAACACATCGAACACTAACAACAGGAGACCCGGTGAGCTATGGAAGGACATCAAGAACATCATTCATGAAGAAAGCAAAAGGTCATTAAAAAGACCCGAATGAAGAAAAGATCAAAGTGGATGTCAAAAGCGACTTTGACACTTGTTCTTTAATTGTAGAGCAGCTAAGCACATGAAAGAAAGGATGAAATGAAAAAGCTGAACAAAACAACTTCAAAAGGCAGCTAAGGAAGATAAAGTAAGGTATTATAACAGAAATGCATAAAGTCCTAGAGTTGTAAAACCAAAAGGGAAAAAAGGCTCAGCACATTTTAAACTATAAGGGCTGAAGAAATGTTTCAAGCCTTAAATTGGAATCCTAAAAGATTCTATGGGCAAGTATTGAATGATGCCGGGAACATCAAAAGAAGGTAGAAAGAATATAGAGTCACTATATCAAAAAAGGACTCATCAGAACCCTATCATTTCAAGAGGTTGCATATGATTAAGAACAAGTGGTACTGAAGAAATAAATCCAACTGCATTGAAGGCAGTAGCCAAAAATAAGGCACCAAGGATTCACAGAACAGCCATTAAGTTTCAAAACGCTGATGAAGAACCGGAAGCACTCATCTATCTATGCCAAGACATTTGGAAGACAGTTATATGGCCAACTGACTAGAAAGAGATCCATATTTGTGCCCATTCCAAATAAAGGTGGACCCAACAGAATGTTCAAATTACAGAACAATATCATTGATCTCACATCCAAATAAAAATTCACGAAGATCATTCAACAATGTTTACAGTGGTGCATTGACAGGGAGCTGCCAGAAATTCAGGCCAGATTGAGAAGAAGACAGGGAACAAGGCATATCGTTGCTGAAGTCAACGATAAAAGCATAGAATACCAAAATGGTGTTCACTTGTGTTTTATTGACTATGCAAAGGCACTAGACTGTGTGGATCCTAGCAAACCATGGATGGCTTTGAGAGGAATGGGGATTCCAGAACACTTCATTGTGCTTATACGGAACTTCTACATGGATCAAGACATAGTTGTGTGGACAGAACAAGGGAATCCTGCACGGTTTAAAATAAAGAAATAAAAATTAAAATAATAATAATTAAAAAAAATAAAGAAAGGTGTGTGTCAGGGTTGTATGCTCTCTCACCATACTTATTTAATGTACACGCTGAGCAAATAATCAGAGAGGCTGGATTATACGAAGGAGAACTTGGCATCGGGATTGGAAGAAGGCTTATTAACAACCTGCAATATGCAGATGACACAACTCTCTTGCTGAAAGTAAGGACTTGAAACACTTGCTGATGAACATCCACTGCTCCAGCCCTTAGTATCAATTCCAGCTCCGTGTCAAGATCAAAATCCTCACCACTGGACCAATAGGCAACAGCATGAGAAGCAGAAGAGATTGAAGTTGTGGAAGATTGCATCTTGCTTGAGTCCACAATTGATGCCCATGGAAGCAGCGGTGAAGAGATCACATGATGCATTGCCATGGGAAAAGATGCTGCACAAAACTCCTTCAAAGTGTTGAGGACTCTCGATGTCACGGGGTCATTTTTGACTCCTAGGGATCCCCTGTGGGCTTCTGAGACAGTAACTGTTTACGGGAGCAGAAAGCCCAGTCTTTCTCCTGAGGACCTACGGGGGGGTTTCCAAGTGCCACCCACGTGAATCACAGCCCAATACTTCACAACAATACCACCAGCACCTAAAGTGGGCCAAACCCAAGCCATGGTATTTTCAAAGGTCTTGTATGCCAGTGAAAGGTGGACGGTGAATAAGGAAGACCAAAGAAGAACCAACATGTGAATGATGGAGCAGGTGAGGAAGATTGAAATGACCATGGACTGCCAAAAAGACAAACAAATTAGTCTGGGAAGAAGTACAGCCAGAACGCTCCTTGAAAGCAGGGAGGGCAAGACGCCCTCTCCTGTACTTTGGGCACGTGATCAGAAGAGACCAGTCCCTGCAAAAGAACACCATGCTCGGGAAAGTAGAGGATCGCCAAACAGAAGAGCCTCAACCAGATGGACGGACACAGTGGATGCAACAATGGGTTCCAATAGAACCACCGTGAGGCTGGCGCAGGGCAAGGGTCTCACTCCATTGTACAAAAGGTCACTGTGAGTCAGAACTGACACGATGGTACCGAACAACATCTATTTCTGGGAAGTCAGTCATTGAATAACGTATGGAGCGCGCTTTACTCTGATACCCATGGCATTGCCCTAAATCTGAATCAGACTCGATGACAATTGGCTTTTGTTTATGTGACTAGGAATACCATTAACCAGGACCCAGGGGAGGAAGATACCCCGTCTGACTCACTTGGCTGGGGTCATTCACTGAGCAGCACTCAATGGCAGGCAAGCCTGGGGCAAGGCTGGCTCCCTGGCCACCTAGCAAAAGAGGCCACTTCTTTTGGGGGCTGTCGCTACACAGAGAAGCTCTTGGGAACCAGGCAAGACCCATTCTTGGAGGGATGGCACAATCGCCACCAAAGTGACCTGACTGAGAAAGTCGTCCGGAGAGGTGGGCTAAAAGTCCCACCGCACATGAACCCTGAGAGCTTGGCCAAATCGTGGCTCTCCTTTGAATTGCTATTCCCTGTCTCTAAGTCGGGGAGGGCAATGTGGGTTTTGCTGGGATTAAGTGAGAGCACGAAAGAGGTTGCTGTTATTACTGGCAGAAGAATACCACTTCCCAGGTCATTACTGTGGAAAATGTAAATGTCTGGCTGCCAGAGGACAAAGCCCAGGCCCTTCCCCCTTTCCGCAGTCCAGACTCACTCCAGTATTGTTGTTGGGAGCTTGTTTGGGTTTCTCTGGAACTTTCAGAACAATGGGTCCTGGAGGCTTCTTCTGAAGCTATTCATAACCCTGGTGTGGGGGGTGCACTTGCTGATCCCAAGGTCACATTCCAGAGTAAGGGGTCTGGAGGGATGTTTACTGACTGGCCTGCAGCCCACAAAGCATTGCAGGGACCAGTAAGCCCATGGACACTGTTGTGTCCACCCCTCAGCCCCAGAGCCCTCCCCCAAAGCCTCTGGCTTATTTTAACCCATTAGCTGGTTCTTCAAGTCAGAAAATGCCCAGTGCTGACGTCCTCTTTGTCTGGCTCTTGCTCTCCAAGACAGTGCTTGGTGTCAACTTTGTAGACACTTGTAGACACTCCTCATATGGAGTCAGCTCCTCTTTCCACATCCGGCTGGGGAGGCTTCATCACAGTGCCAGGGAAGGGTGAGTGGCCTGGGAGGAAGCCGAGGTATGCCTCCTCCCTTCTCTGCTCTGTTCTTGGTCTCAGTGAACCAGCATTACTTATCCACAGGACTGGCCCCCATGAAGGAGTAGTGTAGTGGTTAGCAGTTCAAAGCCACCAGCTGCTTCTAGAGAGAATGATGAGGCTTTCTACTTCTGTAGTTAGAGTTAGCATCTCAGAAACCCGGAGTCGGCATATCCACTCGATGGCCGTGAACTTGTTTTGTTGTTACTGTTGGTGTCCCTGGCCCCCATGTGGAGTCCCTGTTAACAAGCTCAGTTAAACAGTTAATGACAACAGGTTTGCAGGTTTAAGGCCATCCAAGGTACCTTGGAAGACAGCCCTGACCACCTACTTCTGCAAATGAAGCAGTTCTACTCTGGAACCCATGGGTCACTGACTCACTGGCAACTAGTTTTCATTTGTTTTGGCTCCCATGAACCCTTAGCTGCATCTCTTCCTTATCCTTCATAGCCTGGCCAGCCCTCTCCATCAGGCTGACCCTAGTCACTGAGGACAAGAGCAGAGAAAAAAGTAATTTAAGGTATAAGCAACTGTGCTACCCACAACCAAGCAAGGATGGTTTCTTCAAAGATATCTGTTTCTAAAATGAGATTGAAATCCATCCCAGGCACTTCTGCCCCCAGACCAGGCTTCTCCCCACTGAACCTTTGCTCCTGTGGTTATCTCCACCTGGACACTGATAGTCCTTCCTCTTCTCCTGTCCTTGGAGCACCAACAGGAATCTCACCTCCCAAAGCCTTCCGCCAGCACCCCCTCCTGTCACTGAGGTCATAACAGAGGTGTCTACAGAGTCTAGAGGCCTTTGGCCTCAGGGATTAGCTGAGCTGACACCCCAGCTCGGCTACTGTCCTGTTACATGACCTTCTTTCTGCAGTGGGGACAGGATTATCCACCTCATGGTGTTGCCAAGTGCCTGCCACATAGGACAAACTTATACCAGCACTGCTGGTCCCACAAGTTCTGCAGGAGATGAAGGTCTTGAACAATGCCTTCAGGGTGAGCCCCGTCACACACCACAATCGGAGACTTGGCATCCTGTAACAGAAACAGACATGGAGCCTGTTGTTCTGAGAGGACATGCACTGTTTGTTGGCTCTTTCCCTCTTTCTGGGAAACAGAACTTATCACAAGGGGCCATGCGGGCTGCATTCTGTTTCTGTTTCTACTTCCATTATGTATAGAAACTTCTGCTTTCTAAGAACCAAGTACCCAGTCATATATTTTTCACCAATGGAAAACAATGAGGAGCAGGTTTCCAATGATGAAACTTTTCCTGTCGGGGTTTTCAGGATGGGTGGTTCCAGGGAATTCCCTACAGTGATTTCTCAGGGTCTTCAGAAACTGGGAAACCCCTATGTCTGACTGAGGCTCGAGTTTCAGATTTGACTATACCAGAGGGCCCGTCCTAGATTGACACATCGTGCGAGTGTCCACAAAGGCTCCCAGGACTATGGAGAGTCCAAGGGGACTTTACAGAAGAGCATGCACTCATGGGGGCTGTGTTACTCCAGGAGAGACTCAGATGTGTATAAAAGAGCATTATATAAAAGAGTAATTGTATATTAAGAAAACACCCCAGCCCAGTCCAGATCAAGTTTATAAGTGCAATATTAGCTCATATGTCTGATGCTAGCCTGTAAATTCCTCTTCAGACTCATGTAACACATGCAATGATGCTGAGTGGGAAGATCACAGGCCAGTGGGTGGAAAGTCTTGTGGATCCAGTGGCAGTGGAAGCATCTTAGTGCTGGCGTGGGTCTCCATTTGGCTTCTCAAGCTCCACAGCTGCCATCAGCATAGCTTCATGTGGCTTATCAACAGGAATACGAAGCAGAGAGTGTGTGGGTCTGGTCTCCAGTGAGCTAGACTCCACCCTGCGCAAGTGGACAGATTATGTAACTGTCACAGACCACCCCTTGTCAACTTGACACTCTTATACAACTCTTTAGTCATACATAAATTTTAATAAAACAGTAATAAAATCATATCTGTACTGAAAAAGATTAAACTAAAAAGCATACAACTCAATATGTACCAAAGCCTCATTTAAACATAATATTCTATAAGTGAACAACACAACAATATTCTATGCCTAACAATAGCAATTAAGTAACACCTACACCTTAATCCTATGAATATATTCCCCCACTTATGAAAGTTTGTAAACCAGCCATTTCATGCCTTTATCCTCTCAATTTTGGGTATCCAGTTTCTATACTACCCACTTATATCAACCCAGTGCTCTGAGGAGACAATCATATTCTTTGACATGAAGAATCTTCATTCCAGTTGGAACCTTGTGAGTCCACATCCACAAGCAAAGTCAAATGAGGACAGGCCATCCATAAAGTCAGCAGCAACATGCACCAGTTCACAGACTCAAAAATCTTCTCTCCATCTGGTCAACTCAATGTGGGATGCCTCAGCCTCACCAGTGTGCCCATTGGCCAACTCACCTTTTGTCCATGTGCCCCATCACAAATTCTCAACAACCCTAGCCCGCTTGTGCTAGGGCATGAACTTCAGACCAGTCAACATGCTGTCATCTTCTCCTCTAGTCCCTGTGAACCAGGTCCACCGTGTCAGTGGCCAGACTCAACCCGTCTATTTTTGCACTTCCACTCAACAGGTGGATCCAGGTGGTCACCTAGCAAGCATTTCAGGCTGCCCACAGGCTCCCTTTAACAGTTCAGTCCTAGAGAGGAGAGTTTCTTTATGGCTCCAAATTTTTTTCCAGCCTCAACCACTAATTCAAAATTTGAAAATCTGAAGCTTTCCTTTTTTTAAAAAATTCAATCTGTTAACAGTCCCCTAGGCAAGTCTCTTCACCTTTGAATGTTCTGAGCACTCAAGACACTGGGTGGGGCTTATCCTTTTAGAAACTTCTTTGCAGGCTATCCTAACCCATTTAAATTCCAATTTAATGGCTGAAGGCAAATAGTCTTACAAACTCTCTATTTTTACTTCCCCATAATCATTTCTATCAATCATTATATCAATAACAATAGGCAGAAAACAGTATAAACCTAGTACAGCCAGATCCTAAACTCAATTCTTCAAATAGTCAAATTCAATCCTGATCTATCTTATCTTAATCCTTTATGTAAAAGAGTAAGTGTATATTAAGAAAACATCCCAGCCCAGTCCAGATCAAGTCTATGAGTCCAATATTAGCTCATATGTCCGATACCAGTGTGTGAATTCCTCTTCAGACTCACGCAGCACATGCAATGATGCCGAGTATAGGAAGATCACAGGCCAGTGAGTAGAAAGTCTTGTGGATCCAGTGGTGGTGGAAGCATCTTAGTGCTAGTGTGGTTCTCCACGTGGCTCCTCCAGCTCCAATGCCCTGACTGCCATCAGCATAGCTCCATGTGGCTTGTCAACAGGAGTACGAAGCAGAGAGTATATGGGTCTGGTCTCCAGTGAGCTATTTATCTCCTCAGTGCCTCCAAAGGAAGTCATCACACTGCGATCTGATTGACAGGCTAGACTCCACCCCTTCACCAGTTGACAGCTTATGTAACTGCCACGGGGGCTATCTTAGCCAGAGAAGACCGTGACTGGGAGCTCAGCGGCGTCCTGCAGACTGCAGAGTGTGAAGAGCCAGGCAGAAGGGAGGCTAGGGCAAGTGGAGAGATGCCACAGGTGAAGGCCCTGGGAATGGATGAGGAAGGCGTATAAATGGACCATGGATAAGGCAGTAGGTCAGAAGAGAGGGTGTGTTGGGCAAGGAAGCTTGATGGGAAACACTTTGATGGAACAAATACTTAACACACTTGGCTGTTAATCTAAATATTAGAGTTTCAAGACCACCCGGGAGAAAAATCTGGTGATCCACTTCTGGGGGAAAAAGGTAGCCTCTGAAAGCCTTATGGATCACATTGTACTCTGATACATAGAGGGCCACCATGAGTCAGAAACGACTTTATGGCAACTGGTTGGTTGGTGAAGTGGACATGATGGGGTGCTGTCAACAAACACAACAACAAATAAACACACTGCTGTCTAGTCAATTCTGACTCATTGTGACCCTACAGGGCAGAGCAGAAATGCCCCGCAGAGTTGCCAAGGCGGGAAATCTCTATGGAGGCAGACTGCCACATGTCCCATGGAACAACCGGTGAATTTGAACTGTCAACATTTGGGTTAGTAAATGAGTGCTTTAGCCACCAGACCACAGGGCCCCTGGCCATGTCACAGAGGGCCCTAAACAGCAGGCAGAGGGCTACGAGCAGGCCGCTGAAAGGTTGTGTTGGGCCAGAGAGAAAGCTGACCGCTCTGTGACTGGCTGGCCATGTGAGCCAGCAGGAAAAAAGGGCATGCCAGAAGGGCCCCTGAATGGAGAACACTGGCACCTGAATTTGGGTCCTGGCAGTCATCCGTGAGGAGGGAACAGGACTGGATGTGAACAGGTTGGCCGCCTGACTGGACGTGAGAAGGGATTGAGAGGCTGTTGGGGCCAGCTTAGAAAGGGGAGGAGGTCTGATGTAGGAGAGGGGCTGAGTGCGGTACTAGCCATTTGAAATGATCACGGACATCTTTCTTTTCTGCTGGCACGTGTAAGCACATGCTCGGTATGAAACAGGGGCAAATGCTGCCGACTCTGTGCAAAAGCCCTGCCACTTAGTCAGCAAATTTCTGGTGCACCTACTATGTGCCAAGTACTGTGAGATATGCCCGAGAAAAGACAAAACACAAACTTTCTTTAGTGCTCGCTTTGTACCAAGCGTCCCAAAGAAGGGCAAATGGAGTTGGGCTTAAGGGGCAAATAAGAGTTTGCCAATCGGTCTGGATTAGACACAGGGCAGCTCAGCGCAGACTAAGGATATGGACTCAAGAGAGATTAAGCACTGGTGGGCACTACAAGTTAACCTATAGCTTTAAAATATTGGCTCTATATCCATGTACAGGGCAACCAAGGGCGGAGTAGGACGAGGGTAGGGGATTCACTTAAGTACTTCAACTTGGACTCTGGAACTCAGTCCGCTCCTGAGAAGCAAAGTCCTGCAGACCCAGCCTTCTCAGAAAGCCTATCACCCATCTGCCAGAGGCCATAGATGACTGATGGGGGTCATTCCTCTACCTACAGCAGGGGTTCTCAACCTTCCTAATGCCGCCACCCTTTAATACAGTGCCTCATGTTGTGGTGACCCCGCCCCCCCACCATAAAATTATTTTCATTGCTACTTCATCACTGTCATTTTGCTACTCTTATGGATTGGGCGACCCCTGTGAAAGGGTCGGTCGACCCCCAAAGGGGTGGCGACCCACAGGTTGAGAACCACTGGCCTAGAACATCTTGTTCAAGGCTTCCTAACAACCATATGGAAGGAGCTCTCCCTGAGAGAAGCTCCCCTTGTTGGCCTTAGCTGACCAGGCTCCTCATTCTCTCTCTTTGAGGTTGTTTTTCGTTGCCAGGGAGACAATTCCTACCTGCAGAAGCCCCATGTGATCTTTTTTTTTTTTTTTTTTTAACATTTTATTAGGGGCTCATACAACTGTTATCCCAATCCATACACACATCAATTGTGTAAAGCGCATTTGTACATCGTTTCTCAAAACATTTTCTCTCCATTGAAACCCCTGACATTAGGGCCCCATGTGATCTTATCACCTTTCTGGTTCCTAGGCTGCCTCCAGGACTTGAGGGCTTTAGACACTCTGAGCAAGCAGAGGCAGCTCAGGGTAGAAAGACCCTCCAGGCAGAGGAGCGGTGGATACAGACCTGGAAGCCCTTCTGAGCACGGCCCCACACGGGCAGTAAGTATATAGCTGCTTCTCAATATAGTCAGGGACTGGCAGCAGACAGACAGATACTCCTTGGCGTCTCACACAGTTGTGTTCAACAACTAGTCAAAAGGTTGGCGGTTTGCATTCAGCCAGACGTGCCTCAAAGACAGCCCTTCTGGAAAGGTCACGACCTTGAAAACCCTACGGAGCAGTTCTACCTGAACACCCCAGGTCACCCGAGTCAGAATGAACATCACTGAAACTAGCAATCACCAAGAGTCAAATTGGAACCAGGTCCACGGGTGCCACTCTGAAATGATCACCGCTTTGAACCTTAGCCCACATTCTTAGGAAACGCTACTTCGCCGTAGCAGAGGGAATGCCGTCCAACAAACATCCCCAGGCTTAGCCTTCTAGCAAATACCTCCCAGATCAGGAGCAGTGACAGAGGCCATATCGGAACCATCTGAACAATTTCTAGGCCCCACCCCGGGAGGGGGGGCATTTTAAAAATTATTATTATTCTTGCCCAATCCCCTCAACAATATCTTGTGCCTGCAGGGACCGTGAATTTGCAAAAGCCGTAGTGAGATGTTAAGCTTCTCACAAGGATCCACCAGACTGAGGACCGCGGACACAGAACCCGCAGAGCGACATCATTTCCTCGCAGGCAGCTTGCTGAGCTCTAGCAAGTAGGTACAGGAAATGAGCAAAGAGGGCAGCGCTCCCAGGTTTGAGGGGTGGAGGGAGAGGCAGGTAGGAGGGTAGCTATGGAAGGTTGCTTCTCTTGACCGGTGCTGTTATCCAACTGCTGGTGCCTCATCCCCTCCAGGGCTGTGTCTAGGAGGGCCATGGTCTTGGTGGCACCCAAGGGCGAGCCTGGCTCTCTACAACTGTGGGCCTGGATTTCCCATCCCGGCAGTGTTTCCCTGGGCTGGCCTTGGAGCCATCTCTCACCATGGTAACCAACCGGATGGGCAGCCCCAACAGAAGGAGGCAATGACACATCCTTGGCACTCCCGCCAACCTGGCTGCTGTCCCCCAGGCAGCTCAGCAGGTGGCCCCATCCGCCACCTGCATCCTGAGGAATGACGGGCGTTCCCAAAGCATGTGTACAGGCCCTAAGGCTCTGGGAGGGACTGGAGCAGAGCAGCCTAACCAAGAGCGCCTTCAAATCCCAAAGGAAGGAAGATAAGGGAAGAGACCCTCCCTGCTGAGGCCAGCCATGAGCTGGGCACCTGCATATGCAATGGCACACATGCCAGGGCAGCCCCTTCCCTGTGCGTTGCCCAGGATGGGTTTGTTAGATTTCTCAGGTTAGAAGTCTCTCGGTCCTTGGCTTCCCAGGAGAAAGACTCCACGGAGAAGCCTGGTTTGTGATCCAAGTGGGTTTTTATAAAGGCTAGGAGGAGTTTCAGGTTTTACACGGGCACCCTCAGGGCACTTCACACCCCTATGTGGAAACCTGAGGCAGAGAAACCGCTGGAAAAGGATGAGACTGTGGCACAGCGGCTCAGGACCACAGCCCAGCTGCCAGGGACGCTGCCTGGCCTCGTGGAACTGTGTAGGAGCCGCTGGGAGCTAGAAAGTGCAGTGGTCTCAACAAGCTCAGAAGCAACAAAGCCCACATGGAAGAAGCACACCAGCCTATCCAACCACGAGGTGTCGAAGGGATCAGGTGTAAGGCATCATCAGAACAAAAAATCTTACCATAGTGAATGATGGGGGGAGTGCGGAGTGGAGATCCAAAGCCCATTAGTAGGCCACTGGAGATCCCCTTGCAGAGGGGTCTCGGGGAGGAGAGGAGCCAGTCAGGGTGCGATATAACAACGATGAAAAATACAACTTTCCTCTAGTTCCTAAATGTTTCCTCCCCGCTCCCACTACCATGACTCGAATTCAATCTTGCAAGTCTGGCTAGACCAGAGGAGGTACACTGGTACACTGGTACAGATAGGAACTGAAAATACAGGGAATCCAGGACGGATGAGCCCTATAGGACCAGTGGTGTGAGTGGCAGAACAGGGAGGGTAAAGGGAGAATGGGTAGGAAAGAGGGAACCAATTACATGGAACTGTGTGTGACCTCCTCCCTGGGGGACAGACAACCGAAAAGTGGGTGAAGGGAGATGTCGGACAGGGCAAGATATGACAAAATACCCATTTATAAACTATCAAGGGCTCATGAGAGAGGGGGGAGAGGGGAGGGAGGGGAAAAATGAGGACCTAATGTCGGGGTTTAAGTGGAGAGAAAATGTTTTGAGAAACGATGTACAAATGCGCTTTACACAATTGATGTGTGTATGGATTGGGATAACAGTTGTATGAGCCCCTAATAAAATGTAAAAAAAAAAAAATAGAAAGAAAGTGCAGTGGTCTCAACATTTCTGGCTTTTCAGCACCCCCACCCCCACCCCGTTGGGAGGCATGGTCAACAGTACTGGTTGACCCCATTGGCTGAATTAAGCTGGCCTAGATGGGGGCCAATCCAGGTGTACCGCCCACCTAGGTGTCTCGCCCTGGCTCGGAGCTGAATTTGGAGCATGCTCAGTAGACAACCCGGTCCCTATTTTGGCTACCTACCAGGTTCCTGACTGGGCATTGCTTTGAATCCATCTCTGATATAGTAGAGGTGCCGGGGGCAGAAAGACCTGAAACAGCATTGATACCTGACTAGCTCCAGGTACGAGACTCTGGAGCGCATGCTCTGTACCAACCAGTGGGGTACACGTTAAACAACAACAAACAAGTTGGTCTTGGTCCGAGTTCAAGGAACCAGAAACCGCCTCAGCCATATGGCTTTCGATTTCCGACTCTCCGCTGAGGCCAGTTAAAGGCAGGAAGCCCTTTCCAAGCTTCACCAGCGGTGCCAGGTTTGGACCCCAGATTCCTAGGACGCTCCGAAGGCACTTGTTTGGGGGCTTCTCTTGAATCCAGGAAACTCCACAGGACACAGCTGGAGGCTGGGCAGCCACCAGGCACCCTGTGGTGTCCTAAGAGAACAAAGGGGGGACTTTCCCTGGCCCCCAGTGAGCACAAGGGTCCTTTCCTCCGGGCCAGCTCAGTCTGCACAGCCTGGAGCCTGAGGGGGATCTCCCAAGGCCAGGGAGCCAGACACTTATCAGTCCCGTTAGTGGTTAGTGGGCGGTGAGCTCTCCTGGCTGTAACAGGGCTTCCCCACAACTCATCCGATGAGGTCATCTGCCCTTCAGACAGGCCTCAAAGATCCTCAGCACAACAAAGCCGGGAGATATCCTGCATGACTCATCGGTGGGCTGGCAGGCACCAGGGACTTCCGGCCCTCAGGAGAAACAAGACACAGAGGCCCATTGTTGGCCCCACCAGAAGGGCACTGCAGGCTCAATGGAGTCATTGATGTTTTCTTCTGTGTCCCTTTAACTTTAATCCCTTCATAGGGGTGGGTCCCCCAGGCTGCTGGGGTCCCTCTAAGGGAGGAAAATCATTGGCCACTGACCCACAAGTCTCTTTTGGAATATCCTCATTCAGAACTGGCCTGGAGAGAGACTGGAGACGGGTTGTGGACCATGGCTTACATCTCTAAGCCCCTTTGATTCTTCTGTCTTGATCTTTCAGCTGGGGAAATCATTTCCAAAAGCCAAGGCTATTGTACATTAAATGCCATACATAAGCCCCCTCTCCACCACTTCCCTCTTCCTCCTGCCAACAGGGGGCGGGGGGTTTGCTCGAAGATAATGGAAGGAAAAATGTGTGCTTCCCAAAAAGAAAGCAATGAATTTATTCACATCATAAATTCTAAAACCCAAACAAAAGAGCAACAAGGAAGTGAACACTAAATCTTTTTCTGTCGAGTGGATTCCAACTCACAGGGACCCTGTGTGTTCCACGGTGTAACTTCTCCAAAGTGTTTCCTTGGCAGAGCTCTGCTGGTGTAGTGGTTAGGTGTGGGGCTGTCAACCCAAAGGTCAGTCGTTCAAAACCACCAGCCACTCCTTAGGAGAAAAATGAGGCTTGCTACTCCCATAAACAGTCCCAGTCTCAT
The DNA here is from genome assembly GCF_000313985.2 of Echinops telfairi. Taxonomy (NCBI): domain Eukaryota; kingdom Metazoa; phylum Chordata; class Mammalia; order Afrosoricida; family Tenrecidae; genus Echinops; species Echinops telfairi. The sequence continues at coordinate 85,101,366 of NW_022103906.1, read as the reverse complement.
AAACCCACACAGAGGCAATTCTGACCTGTCCCGTATGGTTGCTATGCGCCAGTCAGGGTTGACAGGATTGGCACTATGTTTGTTTTTGGAAGCAGATCCCCACACTGATCTTCTACTGCTCAGCTGGGTGATTTTGAACTCATAACCTTTAGGGCTGTAGGCAGGCACAACTGCTTGCGCTACCCAGGGGCCCATGAGGCTCGCCTGCTGTGACTGTGTGCTGTGATTCCAGCTCACCCTGACCGACGTACAGGACAGAGCAGAGCTGTCGCAAGGGCTTCCTAGGTCTGCAAAGGTCCACTGACTGCTCTGGAAGAGAAGTCAGAGTCAAGTCCAACAGACCGAAGCACTGTTTGGTTCTGTGCCGTTCTTACAATGATTGCTATGTTTGAGCCCATTTTGCAGCTACCGGGTCAAACTGTCGACTTTTGGTTAGCAGCGGAGCACTTAATTATTGTAGGGTGGGTGCTCCTTTCATAATCCCTGGGGGTCTAGATTGGTAGCAGAAATTCCTGAACACAATCCCTCTTTTTCTATCCAGGTGCCTCCCCACACGGCAAGAAGACAGAGCCAAATGGGACAGGGCTGTCCAGAAGGCACAGTTTCTAGGCCTAAGAGGAGCAGAGCCAAGGGACTAAGGAGGGAAGGACCGAGGGGCTGCCCCGGGTCAGCAGAGACGATGGATGGACACAGTAGCTACGACACCAGGCTCCAGCCTAGCAGCCATTGTAAGAATGGCTCAGGACAGGGTTATGCTGTTTTGCACAGGGGTGTTAGGAGTAGCAATCTACTCGAAGGTGCCCAGGGACAACACTGGCCCTTTGAAACTTCAAGGGGGGAATGAAAGCAATAAATCCCTTTTTGGTGGGTGGGCGGGTGGGTAGGGGGAAGGTTGAGTAGAGAGAGGTGGAAAGACAATTCAGAGAAAGGGAAACCCAATGACTAACAAGGTAATGAAAAGGTCGTCAACCTCCCTAGATAGCAGAGAAACAAAGAGATACCAATGGCTACCCGTCAGATTGCCAAAACGCAGTCAGATCATCTCATGTGACAACACCGGCAGAAGAAGGGGATCCTAGTGAACTGCTGCTGGGAGAAAATCCCAAGCCAGAGAGTGATGAGCAGCCTGGCAGTTCCCATGGTATTCATCATGCCTGCACAGTCCGTGTGGTCCCGTGAGCAGAAGTTCCATTCCTGCTGAGCTCAGCCCAGAGGACACTGGACCAGGCACTGAGATGCTCCTCCTGGAGACGGAGTCCCAGGTCAGCAGCCCCACCAGATGCCAGCCAAAGCAGACATCCTTCCCTGGCCTGCACGCTCTCTTCAGCAAAACCTGGAAACCAGGACCCACTTGTCAGTCGCTCAGCCAACCCCACTCATTGGCCAGCTGTTACCCGGGACCCTATTGGGGCTTTGAATCAGGGCTCTTACTCTGGAGAAAGCAAGACACCTGACGCTTGTTCAGGTTGATATGCCAAAGCCCTCCTTCCACCTCACTGCCTGGATTACTTTTCTAGGGTTGAACAACCGAAACCCAAATCCATTGCCATTGAGTTGATTCCAACTCATCGTGACCCCGCACGACAGAGTCGAACTGCCCCACCGCCTGGGCCAGACTGTGATCTTTACAGAAGCAGACTGGCATACCTTTCTCCGGCAGGGAGGATGGTGGGTTTGAAATGCCAACCTTTTGGTTAGCAGCCTAGTGCTTCACCACTGTCCCACCAGGCTTCTTTGCCTAACACATGGCCACATATTTGGCCTCTTAAACACTGCACCCTTATGATCTCAGGGTCCATAGGTCAAAGCTGAAGAGGGATCATACTCGGCTCAGGGTGTCACCAGACTGCACTCAAGGTGTCTGGAGATGGAATTCTCATCTGGGAGCATCACGAGTCTCCAATCTCCTTCCAGTGTTTGGCAGAATCCACTTCCTTGCAGGACTGAGGGCCTAGGCTTTTTTGGTTCCTTAACTATTAAAAACAAAACAGCTTGAGTCGGTGGCTGCAAAATGGGCTCAAACACAGCAATCACAGCACGAAACAGTGCTTCAGTCTGTTGTGCATGCGGTCCCTATGAGCTGAAACCGGCTTGACAGACCCTAACAACGACATTTCATTCATGCAACTTACATCAGAACATATGGATCTTCTACAACTGGATTGTCGACAACTTCTTAACATGGCCCAAAGTGAAAACTGATTGTTTATACCAAGGAATTTACTGTAACTTTATATTTCTGACATCATAATTTACAACTGGTGAACAATAGCATTTTTCCAGCTTGGGGGTGGAGAACCTGGAATGTAAACTTTGTCATCTGGGAGTTCATAAGCAGGGAGTTTTAGGAGTTCACTCAGCTACGTGAATTCTATTTTTATAATTACCTAGGCCAGTGGTTCTCAACCTTCCTACTGCCACAACCCTTTAATACAGTTCCTCGTGTTGTGGTGACCCTCAAGCATAAAATTATTTCATTGCTACTTCATCACTGTGATTTTGTGACTGTTATGAATCGGGTGACCCCTGTGAAAGGTGTCATTCCACCCACAGGTTGAGAACCGCTAGACTGTTTCTATGACCAATCATCTTAGAAGAAATACACTTCAGAGAAAAATACAGTCATTGAGTCATATTAAGTATGACTGTTTTAAGAGTAAGAGATGAGTAGACCATGGGAAGAAAAATGAATTTACTGCTAGAAAATAATTAATAATTAAAATGCAACTTACCTCTTTTTAATGTCTCCTTAGGAAAAAATGGCCAGGATTCAGTTCTGTTCTAATGCGTCTTCTTTTCCTCTTTCTTCTTCTCATCGGAAATCAGCCTTAGTCCTTGGAAGCTGCCTGAAGTCAAGGATGTAGATATGAATTGCACACTGTTTGGCGAGCTGTTGCTTCCTCAGATGGTTCTCTCTATCAGATCTACTGTGCGACCTTATAGGGAAAAGTCACAGAAGGGCAAATATTCTTAAGGAGATAGGCCTAGGCTTTCATTGTTGCTGTTATTGTCACTGTCATCTGGAGGCCAAGCCAGAGGTTTTCCACAGTCCCATGCCACACAGACCTCGCCACAGCTGCTCATGCACCAAGCCTGAATGTTTTCCACAGTCCCATGCCACACAGACCTCGCCACAGCTGCTCATGCACCAAGCCTGAAAGGAGTCTCAATTCTTTAAGGGTTTTCATCTGATTAAGTCAGCCTCACCCAGAATCACTTCCCTTAGGATCAACTAATTTGGGACCTTGATTACACCTGCACAATTCTGTGACCTTGGCCCCAGTCTATTGGTTACAATACAACTATTATTCAAAGAGTCAACACTAGGGTCAATGCAATGATTTTTCACATTTTTGCACCAAACACTAAAGGTAGAGATGAAGAAATTGAAGAGTTATACTAATGTCTTCAGTCAGAAATTGATCAGGCCTATGATCAGAAGCATTGATAATTTGGGGCGATTGGAATGCAAAAACTGCAAACAACGAAGAAGGAACAGTGTTGGGAAATGTGATCTTGGTAATAGACGTGAAGCTGAATTTTGCATGCTTGAATTTTGACAGCCCAACGATTTCTTCATTACAAATACTTTTTTTTCTTTCCCCAGCAGCATAAGTGGGGACTATACATACGGACTTCTACGTCTATGGGAATTGGCGATGGAGACTCCCAATATCAGCAGCTAAAACGAGGCCAGGAGCTGACTGTGGAACAGACCATCAATGGCTCCTATGAAAGTTCAGGTTGAAGCTAAAAAGGAAAACAAGTCCACTTGAGCCAAAAGAATTTGGACAACCTTTCAAGAACAGATTTGATGCGTTGAACACTGATGACAGAAGACCGGATGAGCTGTGGAGGACATCAAGAACATCATTCACGACGAAAGCAAATGGTCAATAAAAATATAGAAAAGAAAGAAAAGATCAAAGGGGATATTAGGAGAGGCTCTGAACCTTGCTCCTAATCTAATAATAAGGGAAGAAACGATGACATCATCAACAGAACATTTCAAAGGGAAGCTTGAGAATAAAAGAGTCAAATATTATAATGAAATGTGCAGACACAGAGCTAGAAAACTGAAAAGGATGAATATGCTCAGCATCTCTTATACTAAAAGAAATAAAGAAAATATTAAAGCCTTAAGTTGTAATCCTAAGAGAATCTCTGGGCAAAATATTGAATGATGCAGGAAGCATCAAAAGAAGATGGAAAGAATACACAAAGCCACTGTATCAAAAAGAAGCAGTTGACAAGTCCAAGCTGCACAGAAGACATTAGCTAACAACAAGGACCCAGGAATTGGTGGGATTCCAATTGAAATGATTCAGCGAGCTGATGAAGCACTATAAGCCCTCACTGATCTATGTTAAGAAAATTGGAAGATAGCTACATAGCCAACTGATCGGAAGAGATTCATATTTGTACCCCCTCCAAAGAAAGATGACCCAATCGACCCAAGAGAATGCAGAAATTATAGAACAGTATTATTGGTACCACGTGCAAGTAAAATTTTGCTGATGATCATTCAACAATGGTTACAGTAAGACATTGACAGGGAGTTGTTGGATTGAGCACGGGATATCATTGTGGATGTCAGGTGGATCTCTGATGAAAGTAGAGAATACCAGAAAGATATTTACCTGTGTTTTATTGACTACACAGATGTTAGGTAGCAAGAGACAGGGACACAGGGGTTGTCTCTCTCCATGCCTGAAGGCCCCCTACAGGAGGTTGGAAAAGAATCAGGTGAACCTTTCCCAGCTATAAAGACTAACTGGGCATGCTCCAATTCAAGCCAGCCAGGTGGGTGGTACACCTGGCAGCCCAAATTAGGCCCAGGTAAGCTTAATTCAGCTAGTGGGGTCCACCAATACCTTCCACTATGCCTCCCAGCCAGAGGCCTCAAATACTTTGTGGGACCACTGGCCCCGTTTTCACTTCACCCTTCGGCTCCTGCCCCTGTGCCCTCAGTTCACCAATGTGGGTGCGCAGTCCCACGAGGTTGCCTGTGTTCAGTGGAGAGCCCCAGTGCAGCCTACATGAGGTTTGGCACACTTACCCCAAATAGTATACACTCTTTTGAGACGGTAAAACCTGAAACTTCTTCCATCCTTTATACAAACCCACTTGGATCACAAACCAGGCTTCAGCGTGGATGCTTTCTCATGCGAAGCCAAGAACCAAGGCATTTCCTCCTCGAGAAATCTAACACAAAGGCACTTGACAGTGTGGATCAGAACAAATTATGGAAAGCCTTGGGAAGAATGGGAATTCCAGAACATGTCATTATGCTCATGTGGAACTTGTACATGGACCAAGAAGCAGTTGTGCAAACAGAATAAGGGGAAAATGCATGGCTTAAAAACAAGAAAGGTGTGTCAGGGTTATTCAATCTGTATGCTGAACACATCAGAGAATCTGGATTTGATGAAGAATACAGCATTAGGATTGAAGAAAGGCATATTAGTAAGCCTTATTAATAAGCCTGTGATATACAGGCAGCACACCTGCCTTGCTGAAAGTGAGGAAGACTTGAAGTGCCTGCTGATGAACATCAAGGAGTGCAGCCTTCAATATGAATTACAATTTCCTATAAAGAAGACCAAACGCCTCATAACTGAATCAAGAGGTAACATGATAAATGCAGAAAGGATTGAAGTTGTCAAGGATTATACCTTGCTTTGGTCCACAATCAACGCTCATGGAAGCAACAGCCAAAAGATCAAAGGACACATTGCATTGGGTAAATTTGCTGTGCAAGACCTCTTCCAAGTGTTGAAAAGCAAGGATATTACTTTGAGGACTACAGTGCACCTCACCCAAGCCATGGTATTTTCCAATTGCTTCATATGCATGTGAAAGTTGAACCTTGAATCAGGAAGACTGAAGACGGATCGATGCATTTGAATTATGGTGCTGGTGAAGAATATTGAAAAAAAAAAACCCTGCTAAAACAACAAACAAAGTTGTCTTGGACGAAGTACAGCCAGAATGCTCCTAATAGGCAAGGATGATACTTCATCTCACGTTCTTTGGACAGGTTATCAGGAGAGACCAGTCCCTGGGACAGGACATCATGCTTGGTCGAGGGGCAGTGGAAAATAAGAAGCCCCTTGGCAAGGTGGATTGACACCATGGCTACAATGATTGGCTCAAACATAACATTTGATGGGGATGCTGCAGGGCAGAGGAGTGTTTTGTTCGACATGAGGTCACTATGCATCTGAACGGACTGACGGCACCTAATGACAATAACAACAACACTGGTTACAAGCAAGAATCACACTTGAGACATCCTTAGATGGGGCATGAGTGGGAGGGTGAGGGAGGGAGACATGGAGGCCTTTTTAGGGTCTGTCTACCACACTGCCTTGCTGCCTTCCTGCAGGTGAATGATCCCTGAGGTTGAAGAAGAGGCCTCAGAACAACCTTGAGAGAAGTCTCTGAGGTGGGAGAGGACATGGCTCAGAATCTCCTGGGGGGAGGGTCCACGGGTGCTGTTGGAGTGCTAGCTGAGAGCCACAGAGTATAGGGGGGCGAGAGGAGAGAAGAGAGGGGAGAGGTGGGGAGGAGGGAGAAGAGGAGAGAATGGGGACTAGGAGGAGCATCTGTCTGCAGCATCTTCCATGGTGACAGTCCTCTGAAATCAAGGGTTCAGCTGCTGGGCCTCTCAGGCAGCCTAAGCAAGAGAGGAGGGCCAGGCAGTGGGCTCTGATGTGCTCAGCAGATGCCCAGGGAACAGCCTCTGAACTTCTGCATTTCCAGCTGAAAGAGCCGTGGAGACTGGTACCTCTCATCCTTCCATGTTGGTCCCTTACATTGTAGCCCCCTCCGTGCCACCCTTGCCATCAGGGGGCCTCCCCAAGCCTCTCCCCACTGGGCTTTCATCGGCACCTACCAGGTCAGCTAAGGGGCAGCGGGCAGGGTGCCGTATGTCCCCACAGAGGGACAGTGAGAGGATTGTTGTGGGGCAGACGTGACCTCAGCCCACTGGGCTCAGCTCATCTTGCTCCAACGAGGAACATTGTTGAACAGAAACAAGTGCCCACTATGCTGTGTCTCCTCCCATCCGCTGGGTCGAGACCTGGACTGGGGCCCTCTGAGGACTGGGCAGAGGGCAGGATGGGCAGGTCAGAATAACAGGGCCTGTAAGTCCCTGTCCTGGGCGCTCGGCTAAGAGACAGGGCATGAGAGGCTAGTGGTGTAGGCAGACATGAGATTTTGAATCTGAGTCTCCTGCCCACCTCCCTGTGCAGGTCTCAGCTCCTTCCGCCTGTCTGGCCTCTGCACTCAGTCTGTTACCTCCTTCTGTGCCTGCCAAGCTGGGGGCTGGCCTGCCTGCCTGCCTGCTCTAATCAGGGTGAGGGGTCCAGCCTCATCCTACTCACCAGGCCCTCAACCTTGGCCCGATTCCATGGCCCCTCACATTCTGGGTCTATCCGTTACTCTCAGCCTTACTTAGGGGATCCTGATCCAAGCTTCTCCACTCAGAACCAAGACCTTCAGTCCTGCTCAGCCTCTGCTCCTACGGTCAGCAAGTAAGGATTCTCCAGCAAGGCGCATGCACTTCAGGCTGGGCACGGACTTTGTGGATACCCCCTCAAGTTGACCACCTCCCGCCCAGCTATCTGACACCCCAGGGCTTTGCACGTGCTGCCTTGTGGCGTTTCCCCTTCTTACACAAGCCACGGAAGCTAGCTTTGGCTACAGATACCAGCATTGGTATCTTAAGGAGAAAAGGGCTTCAGTGGATGGCTGTCGGGGGGGCTCACAGGACCATCAGAAAGACTGGAGAACCAGGCTGAACGGGCAGAAACCAGGGAGGTGAGCACAGCTGGCTCTCACGCTGCGGGCAGGGGGTCACGTTGGGATCATGCTGGGACCCCATCACCGCAAGCCTTGGGCAGCCTCCAGGGACAGCCAGCGCCTCCCTTTGGGGGTCGAACACCCTTCACAGGTGCTACGTAAGACCATTGGAAAACATATTTCCGATGGTCTTAGGAACCCAGACACCACTCCTCTATCTGTCTCCAGGCGGGTCCGCCCATATACGATTATCTGACGTGAAGACTGTTACCCATGCTACACCATGCTTCAAGACAAAATTTCATTTATTTGTCATTAGAAATAAATATTTCACAACATGTAATTGCATCTTGTTTTTGTGATAAATCACTATGCTTTAATTATGTTCAATTTCCAACAATGAAAATACATTCTGCCTATCAGATATTTACATGACGATTCATAACAGTAGCAAAATGACAGTTATGAAGTTGCAATGAAAATAATGTTATGGTTGGGTGTCACCACCACATGAAAGGGTCGCAGCATGGGGAAAGTTGGGAACCACTGCTCTAGAGGTATAGATACAAGGAGCTGCAGCCTCCCAGTTACTGCCCACTGAGAAGAGCCAGCACCCCAGAGACAGCTGGGCAGTTCAGGAGGCCAGGACTGGCGGTCCAAGCTAGCCCAGCAGGAGCCACCCTGGAGCCAGTGTACAGGCTGAGGAGCCTGATTTTTGCTCCCATCCCCAGATCCGCTCCAGACCTCCCCAGCCCCGGCAGGCTCCATCTGCCCGTTCCAACATGGAGCCTGAACATGGGATAGGGCAGCTGAGCGCACAGCCCCTGCAGCACCGATGGTCTGAAGCAGAGAAAAAGTGAGCATGGGGGCGGATATTATAAGAGGTGGTTCTCAGATATTTGGAAGAAGCTCTTAAGGCTTCCTGATTTCGCCAGCTAGCTGCCCATCCTAAGGAGAGGAATTTGCCCCCACAAGAGAGGGGATCGGATTGCACATTCCCAAGGCCTGAGTCACTCCACGTTCCTGGGCAGGCTTAAGGCATGCGTTTCTGCTCATAGGGTTCCCAGGGACACCGAGAGCCAGGAGGACGGTGCATGGAATGTGTCCTTTGCCTGGGAATCCAGGTGGGTTGGAGTAAGGTGTGAGATGCCTCTCACGGATGAGAGGGACGAGGCTGTCATTTTGGGGGCCACAGAGATGCGACTCTAGGTGAGCCAAAAAGGACATATGCAGAAGGGCCCGGGGAAGGCCGGACCTGAAGCTTGGGCTCCTACAGCCGGCTCCCATGAGACAGAGTGGAGAGAGATCAGTCCCACCAGGGCTCACCCAGAGAAGCATCTGAGAAAGGCACTTGCTCCTTCCTCCCCTTCCTCACAAGGACAGTCCCTGCTCGGCGATGGCCAGGCTGTAAGCCTTCGCCCTCGGCCCGGGACTGTCCATGGTCTGTTGAGAGGTTGGCGGTTCTTAGCTATGTGGAACGGTTCATGGACCACTGGAGGTGAAGAGAGAGCCCACAAGCGGCCCTGGTGGACCAGCATGCATTACCCCTCCTTTCACTCTCCAAAGTGTCCTGGTCTGGAAGAGAAAAGTAAAAGTAAAAAAAAAAAAAAGGTCCCCAAATCATAGAAGCGGCGATAAAACAAATGTATCAACATGTGAAGCCACTGTTTCTCAACATGCACTTCTGAGAGCAGCGCTCCCAGCTTTTCGATCCTTCTGTGAAGAATTGTGCACTCTTCAATCGGCACTGCATCCAAACAGCACTTTTGACACCCTGGTGAGACTCCAGCTGCCCTGGTACACATTCTTTGACTTTGGCGAACAAAAGGCAGTCTGAAGGGACAGGATCAGGGCTGTAGGGTGGATGGGGTCAACCTTCTCAAGGAACTGCTTCGACGCCAGCTCTTCAAACCCCAAACCAAACGCACTGCCATCAGGTCGCGATGCTGACTCCTAGCGACTCTTGACGGGAGTAGACGGGAGTAGAAAGCCCACTCTTTTGCCTGAAGGACTGCTGGTGGTTTTGAACTGCTGACTATGCAGATCACAACCCAACACCTAATCACAACACCGCCAGGGCCCCAGGACAGCTCTTGCTACCCTCGAAATGAGCAGGTGCATTGTTGCGACAAAAAAAAAGAAGTCCTGTTGTAGTTTTCCTGCCATTTTTCTCACCAGTGCAGTTTCTCATTTTCTTTTCTTTTTTAATGATTATTTTTT
>NW_022103906.1:85088279-85090508 GCF_000313985.2 Echinops telfairi | reverse complement strand
TCCCTGTGTTTCCAGTTCCTATCTGTACCAGTGTATATTCTCTGGTCTAGCCAGATTTGTAAGGTAGAATTGGGAACATGAATGGGGGTGGGGTGGGGATAAAGCATTTAGGAACTAGAGGAGAGTTGTATGTTTCATTATTCCTACCCTGCACCCTGACTGGCTCATCTCCTCCCCGCAACCCTTCCATAAGGAGATGTCCAATTGCCTACAGATGGGCTTTGGGTCTCCACTCCACATCCCCCTTATTCACAATGACATGATTTTTTGTTCTGATGATGCCTGATACCTGATCCCGTCGACACCTCGTGATCACGCAGGCTGGTTCTGATTTACTTAAAACATCTTCATGATAAGCCCTGTGATCAACCTGTGTCCTCAGAGATGGTCAATCAAGATGTGGGATTCCAAAAAATGGGCATCAAAATCTTCTGAGTTAACCTCTCTGCTTTGAATCTAACTGTCTGAGCAGAAGCCACCCTAACGTGTATTTTGAGCAGACTTTTTTTTTTGAATGAGGCTAAGACAATTGTACCAGTGAGGGAACTTGACTGCCACCGTCCAGAGACGACAGACATCACAGACACGTAGTATCAACACATTTTATTTGAAGCAAACCCTTACTTGTACAGGAAGATTCCAGAATTTCATGGGAAAAACATTCCATTCCCCTTTGAATTCACTTTCCCACTAACTCTTTGAAGCCCCCTCCTATAAACTGGGACCAAAGTAGTGGAGCTTTGGGACTTACCCACATATATGGTCCCCTTATCTTTATAGGCATTATTTCATCAGTCCTCAAGCTCCACAAAACTGTCGTGTGCCCCGTTTGATGAATGAAGAAGCTGAAGCAGAGAGGTGAACAATTGGACCCAAACCGCACTCACTGTCACTGAGTCCATTCCAACTCAGAGCAGAACTCCCCGGGGGTTTCCCAGGCTGGGAGTCGTTCAGGAAGGGGAAAGTCTCCTCTTTCTCCTGCAAAGTGCCTCCTGACTTGGCAACTGCTGACCCTGGAGCTAGCAGCCTGGGGCATAACCCACTCTGCCTCCAGGGTTCCCAAATACGGTGACTTGTCTGGGCAAACGGCTCCTGAGATCCCAAATCAACTAGGAACTTAACTCTTGACTTCAGGGTACCTTCTCTTAGCCAGAACACCTCCCATAAAATCCTTTGTTGGGGGCGTGGAAGGATTGGAAGTCTAGCCTACCCAAGCACTAGAAAAATAATTAAAGTCCTGCAGTTACCTTGGCTCTCTTCCCAACACCACTCTTGGGCCAGTTTTGCTTTGCTGTCCCCTCTCCAGAGAAAGTATGTATACAAAGAAATACCGTTTGCTTGTGAGTTGCCACCGCTTGAGTTTGGATGAGTAAGCATTATTGAGCCTACTGTGTGCCAGGCATGACACCAGATACATCATCTGATCTCACGACAACCCTGCATGGAAGTCTTGAGGTCCAGCTTCTGCAGAAAGGTCACAGGGCTGGGAGGAAGCAGAGGGCTCAGGGCTCCTGGCTTAGAGGGGAGCAAGGCTCTCGTACAAGTATGCTGAACACAAAAACGGAACATCAGTCAGGCCTGCAGTTTAGGCTGGCAAGGCTTGGGGTCCTTGTGCCCCATGGCAAGGCCACAGCGGCTAACTGTAGAGGATGGACTCACAGGCTCTCAAGGCCGGTACCGGGCGCTCTGACCGACCATTCGGCCAAAGAGGACAGAGCGCTGGAGAAGGTCTCGGAGTTGCTCTGAGGCCCCACAGTGATCTTCTTGACTTGAAGGCCTCTTACGGGAGAGGGTGGTGCTTCCTTTCTTGGGTGGAAGAGATCAAGCTGTCTTCCAGAGCGGAGCCTAACCAACTGGAAACTGAGGCAAGAGCCATTTCGGAACCCTCCAGAACTCCGCCTCCAATTTTTCTACCCAGAAATCATCACAGTGTGGGAGCCTCTTCCCTCCCCAACACACAGCCTCTGGGGAGGAAGGAATAAAAGCAAGCACATTCCAGATGTTCCAGGGAAAATGGAATTTGGAGAAAGGATGTTTGTTCAAAATTTACCAAAATTAGAGAACGCCGAAGAGGAAGAGGCAACCTCGCGACCCGCTTACAAAGCTATTTCCCAGGGAGAACTTTCTCAGTAATAGACAAAAAACACACGAGGAAAAGCTTGGGTGGTTTAAAAATACAATATCCTTGATGTGTTAAAAACCATGGAAAACACACACAGGAGTAAACTG
>NW_022103906.1:85080256-85084997 GCF_000313985.2 Echinops telfairi | reverse complement strand
GCATCCCGGGCTACACTGAGGACCAGGTTGTCTCCTGTGACTTCAACAGTGACCCCCACTCTTCCACCTTTGGTGCTGGGGCTAGCATTGCCCTCCACGACCATTGTCAAGCTCATTTCCTGATATGACAATGAATTTGGCTCCAGCCACAGCACAGAGTGGTTGACCTCATGATCCACATGGTCCCCAAGGAGTAAGAGCCCCCCTGCACCACCAGCCCCAGCAACAGCACTAGAGGAAGAGAGGCCCTCAGTTGCTGGGGAATCTTTGCCCCCAACTCAATCCCCCAACACACTGAGAATATTCTATCCAGACCCCCTGAAGGAAGGGGAGGGGCTTAGAGATCCCGACCTTGTCATGCACCATCAATAAAGTACACTGTACCCAGGCAAAAAAAAAAACACAAAAAAGAATAAGCAAAGATGGGGAGACTTCAGTCCATGTACTTTAGACATGTAGTCAGGAGAGACAGGCCCTGGAGAAGGTCATCGTGCTTGGTAAAATACAGCGAAAATGAGGAGGGCCCTCACGAGATGATGGATCGATACAGTAGCTGCGACAATGGGCTCAAACAGGAGAACAATTGTGAGGATCGTGCAGGCCCAGGTTGTACTTTGTTCTGTTGTGCACAGGGTCGCCATGGGTTGGAATTGATTCAACAGCATCCAGCAAGAATAACAACATCATAGATGATAGGATATATCTCAAATTTTCTACATCCAAATTTTCTCCACATTTTATATATCTACCAAATTGTCTGATATTACTCCTGGAGTTGACACCATCAATAGTCATTTTTAAAATGATACGTATGTTTTATATGCTTACCATTTTTTATTTCTCCAATTTTCCCACTGGCTTCTTGCCACACTCAAGAGTTAGGCCTCCCTTCCTGTCAGTGGACCTGGGATCTCTGTGCTTGGGGGGGGGGGGGGGGGGGGTGGGGGTAGAGGTGTTCCTGTACCGAGGGCCACAGCTTCGCAGAGGCAGGCAGTGTATTTTGTATCTCCTTCCCCCCACAGCCCCCATTCTCAAGCTCTCATCCCAGGCCTTGGTGTAACCAAAGGACCCACTCCCTTGCCTACCCGCCACCATGGCTGTTCTGGAGAACTTTGGGGGGAGGGGACACTGAAGGGTGCTGGAGGCAGCAGTGCCCCCGAGGGAGGGAGGGAGGGAGGAAGAAGAGGTGTCCAGGCAGCAGTGGGGTCTGAGGCTGCAAGGATTTTCCTTGAGTGAGATACGGAGCCCTTAAGAGGGTCTTCCTCTGTCTTGTTTTTCAAAGGCAAGCAGTGCATGCTGGGGTGAGGAGACCAGTCACGAAGCTCTCGCAGGTAGGAGACGACAGGGACCTGAAATGAGCCAAGTAAAGAAGGAAGGACCCAGAGACTTGGCCTGGTGGGGCAAAGGACACTTTTGAAAGGAGAAGCAGGGACAGTAGAGTGGAGGCGAATGGAATGCAGGAGATGACCAGTGAGACCAGAAAAACATTTAAACTTGGGCATGTTGGCACTGTTGCCAGCAGCCATCAAGTAGGCTTCTGACTTGTGGTGACCCCAGGACACATGTAAGAAAAGGCTACTTAGTCCTGAGCCACCTCCTTAATCAGATTGATGAGACCCACATGCTTTCCCTTGGCTCGTTTTCAGAAACAGACCGCCAGTCCTAGCTTCATAGTCTCTCTTCATCTGGAAGTTCCACTGGAAGGATTTGAAACATACACCTGGGCTTTAAAACTTTTTGCAGTTCTTGGGGCTCCCAGATTCTGAGGGGGTCAGGGTCTTTGCTAGCTGGTGGCCACTCTCATGTTTGAAGATTTGCGTTCGGTTTCATGACAGAGAGCTTCAAAGAAGACCTGGTCCTGTTTGATGCTGGGATATGTGGCCTGGAGTGCTGGGGTCGGCTGTTTCTTGACCCAGGAAGATGACAGAAGGTTTATTATCTTCCCTTGGCAGCTGCTATGATGGCAGGGACTGGTGGCAACACAGGGGTATGGGCACAGATGGTGCCTCCTTGATGACCGGGTGAGCTGCATTGTGTGAGCAGCTGTAGTTGCCCTGAGCCTGGCTGACTGGCTCTGGGCATTCCCAGCGTGACCATCCTGTCCCTCTATCCTGGCCTTGTGGCTGGCATTCACTACGGAGGCTCAGTGATCCACAGAGCTACCGGCTGGCTGGCGGTCTGAGTTGCTGTCCCAGAAGGAAGATAGGGTAATACAGACCACAGGAGGGGTGTGGGGTATGGTAGGTCCTGGGTAGCCAGAGCGGGCAGCAGGAGGCATTGTGGAGGATGCTGGGCATGGTGCAGGGAGAACTGGGTTTCCTGGCCCTCTCCTTTGTATCAGATCAGAACCTTGGCCCCTAACTCCATTCCTATCTCCTCCCTAGGTCTGACTTGCCTGGGTGAGCCTGAGCCTCCTGCAGACACTGCTGTGCTCAAAGGCCACTGAAATTCAGACTTGTGATTCTCCCTGCTCTCCGTTCTTTAGAGAAAACACTGGGTGACTTCCATATCTCTCTTAGACAATCTATTCTGTTCCAAACTGGCCAACCCCAGGGCCAGCCTTCCCAGCCAACAGGCCTAGGAACCGCAAATGTGTGGGCCGAGCTGCCTTGGGGGTGGGGAGAACTGGAGGCAATTATCTAATGCAGGACCACTGGTCTGTGTGGGGTGACTCGTTTGCTCGCCCCTTTTGAACCACTCGACTCTGATGTCTGCCAGGCAGGAGTGCTTGTGCCCAGCCTCTCTGCTGCCGTACAAAGTGCTGGCTAACACAAAGGCCCAACCCAAGGGTGAGGCCAGGGCCAGGCCCAAATGGGCCATGCCTTTTCTGGGTAGGAGAGCTGCTAAGGGATCATCTTTCTGAGAACAGGTTTCTCAGAACCTCAGGATCCGAGGCATTTACAACTCTTGATCCTCTGAGTCCCAAGATGTGAGGTACTTAAAATCCTAGCATGTGATCCTCTTAATTCTGGGAGGGACCTTTGAATGTATACAACCCTTCCTGGCATGGGGAGCTTGTCCAGTCTCTACCCTTTGCTGCGTGGAAAACTCTCATCCCCGTATTGATATCCAGGTGCCAAAGCTGGTCACGCTGCCACCTCCAGGAGGTGGGAAGAGGAGCAGACTGTGATGCCCCACACTGCGTATTTCTCTAGTGTGGCAGAACCCCACAGGCAGATGCTCCTCCCGCCGCCCTGCCCTGCCCCACCTGTACTTTCCAAAGAATAAGACACACTATCTTCCCCAAGCAGAGGTCTGGGGGGAGTGTTTGTAGCTAACCACCTAGTGATCAAACAAGAAAAACAATCTTTTCATACACTAAACAGTGGGCATGGTGGTGGAGGGGTTAGAATTCTTGACTAAATCCACCAATCTCCATTTCAGAAGAGGTAAAGTATGGTGCCCTAGGGAGAACCCAGGGGACACTGATTTCTCGACTTGACTCTGCTGATGTGCAGAGCCCCAAGGATGTGCAGCTTACACAAGGCTGTTCCCCCATCTGGTCTCTAATCCCCTCATCTGGAAATCCCATCAGGGATTGGCTAGAATAGTGCTCACCATACCAACTCAAATAGCTCTGTCATGGCCGCCTAGAGTCCTAAATTGAGACTCAATCCAGGAGTCAAAGGAGGTGCAGTTATCAGTTAGCAATGCATGCTAATGATGAAAGACCAAGATTTGCGAAGGCTCAGTTAGAGGCTCTGCTGAGTTCTAAGTCTACAAAGGGATGACCCCAGAAGAGGAGAGGGGGCCAGGAAACAGTGGCTGATGGTATCATCTGGAGTCCTGGAGGCACAGCGGGTTAGATGTCGGGCGGCTAACCACAGGTCTGAAGTTCAAACCCACCAGCCATTCCAAGCGAGAATGATGAGACAGCCTTCTCTCAGGACGATTTACAGTCTCAGAAACCCTGTGGTACAGTAGAACCCCAGTACTTGACCACATCAGTCCTCGACATCATCGGGTTTCAACGCAAAATGTAGAGCATCGGAGCTCAAACAAAACATCAGCATCTGACCCGACGCATGTGATTTCTGTAAGCAAAAGCAGTTCATGTTTCGGTAACTCGGTGTTAGTTGGCGTTGTTAGTACGCATTGTTTAAACCTTTTGCAGCTATGTTCCAAGCTGTGTTAGTCTGGGTACATTAGAGAAATAAATCCACAGAAACGCATGTGTAAGAGAGAGTTTTATATAGAGGGTAAGTGCACATCAAGAAAACATTCTAACCCAGTGCTGCCCACGGCCACAAGTCCGACATTAGCCCATTTGTTGGACACAAATCCACAAAGTCCTCTTCCAGCTCACAAAACAGATGCAATGATGCCAATTGCAGGAGGAAAGCATCCCAGTGCTGGCAGGCGTCTCCACAGGGCTGCTGCAGCATCCAGAGCTGCATCAGGGTAGGTCCATGTAGCTTCTCCTCAGGGATGTCTTGCAGGAAGTGAGCCTTGACAGCTGAAGCAGGGAACTGGCTAAGGCAGCTGCACCCTGGTCCGACTATCAGAAAGCAAGAACTAGAAAGGGGAGGCTCACCGAGCCATTTATCTCTTCGCCCTTCAATTAACTCCATGTGTTTATCGGCCAGGCTGGCACAATGAACTACCAACCTCATAAGCATTTTGCTATAATTTTCTTAGTTTTAGTGGCTTTTTGTACTGTTTTTAGATAAAAAACATAGGTCCTAAGAGTGTTTTTTTTTTTAAAGAATCATCATGATAAGGAACTGGTTAATAGTGTTAT
>NW_022103906.1:85075755-85079765 GCF_000313985.2 Echinops telfairi | reverse complement strand
GGTTTGAGCTGAGGTCACCAGACGCACAGAGAGGGCTCGGCTCTGCATTCGGCCTTCCATGTGGCTGTGGGGTTTGGCCAAAGAGCTGGCCTCTGGCCCAGAACTTGGGTCACCAAGGACATGGCCCTGACTCCCAAGGCTGGCTGGCTCGC
This sequence comes from Echinops telfairi, assembly GCF_000313985.2. Classification (NCBI taxonomy): domain Eukaryota; kingdom Metazoa; phylum Chordata; class Mammalia; order Afrosoricida; family Tenrecidae; genus Echinops; species Echinops telfairi. Next base: position 85,079,613 of record NW_022103906.1, on the reverse strand, counting down.
AGGGAGGCCTCTGCATGGCAAGCAGAGTGTGGCACAACCCTTCCGAAAACACAACGGGCATTTTGTCAGAGAAGTGCTTCTGCGGCATCGGGAAAAAGGCCCCTACTGGGATCAGAGCCTCGGTTTCTCAGACACCAGGAGCCCTGGTGGTGGAATAGATGGCGCGCTGGGCTGCCAATCACAATGTCAGTCGTTGGAAGCCATCGGCCACTTGGAGGGAGAAAGAGGGGGCTTTCTATTCCCGTAAAGATTTCCAGCCTCAGAAACCCACAGGAGCAGTTCTACTCTGCCCAGTAGGGTCGCTGGAGTCAGAACGGGGTCAGTCGCGGTGAGTGGAGTTTAGAGATGGAAGCAGGAAGAAGCATCCTTCTCGGGATGGATGGTGTCGACATGCCTTGCTGAAATGCATGACGGGGCACACAGGGCTCTGCCTGCTAGGCACATGTGGAGCAGGGTTGTACCCCACCCCCACCCCGCCGCCCAGGAGCTAGGGGTATCTATCATTTGCACAAAGGTGCCCTGTGGGTTAACAGCAGCGCTAGCGTTCCACACAACACACAGAGAAAACCCCACAACACAAAAACACCACACCCACATACAACAACACTGGGGGCGCGGGCGCACGTGCCAAAACAGAGGGCCACAAGAAGAAAAACCAAAACAGCCACAACACACCCCACACAGCGCCCCCAACACCCTGGCGCTCCGTGAGCAGCAGGTGTCTGTCCGTCTGACTGACTTCCATAAAAGGGCTGCCCTGACACTCCCGTGCCTGTTGCCTTTCCTGTTTCTACATTTGGGTTCCTGCCTGACCCTTCTGTGACATAAATGCAAATAATGAACACAGCCACTTCAAAGCCTAGAAAGCCGCTGGCTGGAGTCGTCCCCAGGGTCCCCTGCAGGATGGGAAAGTGGGCAGAGGTGATGGGAGAGCCAGCGGGGCCCACTCGGATTTCCATACCCAACACTCCCCTCCATCCAGGGCCGAGCCATGTAAGGAGGTCTTTGTGGGCCCCCCTAAGTGGCTTAGGAAGGTGGTAAGGGGGTGGGCAGAGCCTGAGCCTAATCAGCAAGCTCTCAACATGCCTTACGACCGCTGCCCCCGCTTTGTTTTTGTAATTGCTGGAACTTTAGTTCAGAGGTTTTCCTGTGAGGAAGCTCAGAATATAAAACTGAGGCATGAGTGGCCCAGGGCTTAACCACTGCCAAGCCCTTTGGGACCCCACAGCGCTTCCACATCGGGTGGGCTCCTCGGGAACAAATAGTTTGAAAACTATTGACTCTGGATGTGACCCAAACGTCTGCAGCAGTTGGCAACCTTACCAACCCCCCTCCCACCGTTTCCCCCTCACTACCCTCGCCTCTGGCCACCCCAGAAAACCAGTTACTCCCTGCCCATGCTGGGATACGTGGCGCATTGTCACCCTAAAGTGCCCTCCCTCTCTCCCATTCATCTTTGAGAAAAACCAGTCAACCTCCCAGTCTTCAGCTGGGCTGTCACCTCTTCTGAGCAGCTGACCTTGACCTCTGTGCACTTTGACTCCAAGGAGGGGCCTTCTTCCTCTCTCTCTACTCCATCCCCCACTCCAGCGTTCCTCCCACGGTGAGACCAAGGCCATTTCCCTTCAACCTACCAGGAAATAGACATCTGATCCATGACTGTCACAAAGGCTACTTCCTTCCTGGGCCAGATTAACCTGAGCAACTTCAGTTCCTCCTGCAGCCAGGGACTCACAGTTTCTGCTAGGTAGTGAGAGCAGGAACCAGGTGTGTCTACTGAGCATGCTCCAAATTCAGACCCTTGAGTCAAGAAGGCGGTATACTTGGGTGGGCCCAAACTAGGCCAGGTGGGCTTAATTCAGCCAATGGGGTCAACCAGTACGGTCAACCATGCCTCCCAGCTGAAGGCCCCGGAGGCTGGAATTTGGAGACCACTGACCCTTCCCTTTGGCTGCTCCTCTGCTTTCTGTTCCGCTGTGTCTGGGTCTCTCTGACCTCAGGCTGCCGTGAAGGTACCTGTGTTCAGTGACTATAAAGCCTAAATCTTCTTCCGCCCTTTATAAAAGTCCACTTGGATCACAAACCAGGCTTGGTGTGAATTCTTTCTCATGCGAAGCCAAGAACCGAGGTATCCCCCACCTGAAAAATCTAACGTTTTCTCCCAAACCCTCATGTTGTCCATCATTACCAAGGAGGGCTACGTGGGGCGCCCTGCCAGCGGTAGCACCCGGGCGGATTTCTTAGCATCAGGGCTCTTCATTCTGCCGTGATTTGGAGGGGGACTTCCTCAAGCCCCTTAGCATGCAGGCCCCGTTTCCTCTGCTGTGAAACAAGGACCTTGATTTGGATGAGCGGTGACCCAACCTGCAGTGCGGGACTCTTAGGGTTCCACAACACAGCAGAGTGGTTTTGCCAAGCCAAACACTTCACCTGGAGAAACCCGCTTACTGATGTTGTCACGAATAATAAGATTCTGAGTGTTATTTGCTGGAGGGGGTGGGGAGGGGGTGGCATTTCACTGATTAAAAACCAGCCAAATAAAAAGTAACTGAGAGCCGCTGGCCTTGTCCGTGCGTTTAGAAATCTAACCAGCGGCTCATAGAGGATCCCTGGGGGAATGCAAAGGAAGAAGGCCCATTTCCTGTTTCCCAGCCCATAAATGGTGATGGTTGTTGTTTACAGGATCTCACTCTCCCTAAAAGACAGCTGGGGGTGGGCCAGGCCAGGGAAGTGACTGCCTCTTCAGCGGGGCTATGGGCGCCAACATGCCCCACCCTTAGGTTAAGTATCCAAACCTCAGGATGCCTACCGTGTCCTGCATGGTGTGATGGAGGGCTGTGCTGGGAAGCCCTTTTCCCTCCCACGACTCGTCTTTAATGATGAAATACTCACTGTGCAAGGTTTATATCTTTGGCTATATCATTACCCTCTGCAAACTCGTTTATTTAAAAAGTTTTTCAAACCCTTCTGTTTTTCAAACCTCCCTTTTCTTTCTCCAGGGGGCACTGGGGTTTCCAGCTAAGTTTCTCCCCTGGCGCAGGGCCCTGGGTGCCAAGAGGGAGGAGAGCCAAGCTGGGAAAGTAGGTAGGGGTGGGCGCCGTGGGAATGGAGTGAGAGCAGAGACAGGCACGGGAGCCCGAAGCCTCTGCGCTGTCCCGTGGGCCCTGAAGCCTGCTGGGGAGGTTGCTAAGCCCTTGTGGAAATTTTTCTATTTCCCTTTTCAGACTCCCGGCATCCAGTCGAGGCCAGTACCCTTGGCATCTGTGATTCTGAAGCAGGAACTGGAACAAGGAGATGGAGGGCCTGTCACAGCCAGGGCTGAGCGAGGACACAGCAGTCGCAGCGCATCCCAGGCCACCGCCAGTGCTAGCAAATGCATGCCATGGGCCATCCTGCAAGCCAGAGTTGGTGGAAGGGGTACCCACAGCCTCAATGAGCTGTGAGGGCTCATGCTTAGTTGGAGACACAGACCTGAGTCAGTACAGTCGTCCAGACCACCCACGTTGAGCAAATAAGGCCTAGGTATTTCAAAAGCAACTCATTCCAATTCTGGATTCTCCGTCTGGGAAGAGCGCTGGGACAGAGTCCAACATTGTCTGAACCTATCTGTGCGGTTCTAATTTTCTACAAGGAAAATCTACTCGTGAACTATTTGTATAATAAAAACAATTACAATTTAAAAAAAATATATAACTCTATCAACAGTAACTTAACATATTGATTGCTTTATAAGAGATTGCAAACTTGTTCCTTTTCAAGGTGAGGGAGAAGCATTTCCGGATTTAAACTGTTCAGGCTTGCTGAGTGGTTTGGAATCAGACTCTTGGGCCACTTGGGCCTCAGTTTCCCCATTTGTTT
>NW_022103906.1:85072010-85074745 GCF_000313985.2 Echinops telfairi | reverse complement strand
GTTTATACTTGAGTACATATGGTATATTACAATCAAACACCTCATGGGACTTGGTTCCTTGATCCAGAATTTTAAGGTCATGGTTTCATGGAAAATCCCAGTTCATGAGCTTAAAAGCATATTTAGTGTTTCTATTCTACCTCCTGTCTCGTTGTACAGTGCTGGGGTCTAAAAAGCTTGCAGGTGGCCACCCAGGACACACATAACTAGTCTCAATTCACCTGAAGTAACCGAGGAAGACAGGAGTATGTGGCTCCTTCCCTCCACGAACAGCTGATTCCTTTCCCATGAAACCAGAATAACTGAAAGGTGCCCAGCTACTATGACTGGATATTTTGATCAAAGATTCTGTAGAAAATCTTGATCATAATCAGGAAAACTGCAGAACAGAATTTCAAATTCCCATGGATTCTAGACTTTCTGGAGGCAGGAAGGCTCGCTAACCCCCGAGACCATCTTTAAACACAATGGAGATCTGTATGGATTGTGATAAGAGCTGGAAGAGCTCCCAATAAAGTAAATTTTTTTAAAATGAGCCATCCCAGAGGCAGAAAAAGGAATCTCATTACCATCAAGAAGAGGTGGGAGCGGAGTGTGTCCTCTGGACACAAGATTCCCTCTCCAGACAATGGTGAGAGACGGTGTAAAGTCGTGGCAGAGAAGTAGCACCAGCAGAATCACGAAACACAGCACGTAGGAAAGTGAAACAATTGAACACCTTTGGCCAGGAGACTTGCTAGTGAGGTGAAGTGCCTCCTGGCATGTGCAGGGGAGCTAGAGTTGAGCATGACTTCCCGGAGGAGCAGGTATTTATCAGCATATCCAATAGAGCTTTATAACATTGACTGGAACAGAGCAGAGCCCAGTCGGGGTGCTTAGGACCAGAGAGAGGAGGACTTGTAGTCAGGGCTGAAAAGAAATGGTCTTGACTGAAGAAGTGTATCTTGAGCATTTCTGATCCCGAATTCCATGTTAGCTTCCCTAGTAAATCCCCTAACTATAGGTGTTCTCTGTAAGTTCCCTGAAGCCATTGCAATGAATTATCAAACCCAGCAGAGGAGAGTGTGCAGTATGAGGGATGGTTAGTGTCAGAATCACTAAGAAAGGTGGAAGATGGTCGGCTGTCTGAACTCTACCTCATGGAAATAAGCCTTGGCTGTCTGATGCTGGCAGTTTGGATTCCCCACACGCCCCCACCTTGTGAAGTTAGAGGAGGTCAGACACTGTCCCCATGCCATTCCTGCTTCCATGGCATTTGTTTGAACATTGAATTTTTATTATGAAACAGTTCCCAAGCACACAGCAGGAAAATACATATGAAGTGCATATAAGACTTCTCTTCAATAGTTCTTTTTTTTATTAAAAGATCATTTTATTAGGGGCTTTTAAAGCTCTTATAACAATCCATACATCAACTGTATCAAGCATATTTGTACATATGTTGCCATCATTATTTTCTAATAATTTACTTTCTATTGAGCCCTTGGTATCAGCTGCTCTCCTGTTCCCCCCTCATGACCCCTTGATAAATTATAATTTATTATTATTTTCATATCTTACACTGACCGGTGTCTCCCTTCCCCCATGGGTTCTGTTGTTCATCCCCCTCCAGGGGGTTGTTATGTGCCGATCATTGTGATCAGTTCCCCTTCCTCCCCTCCTGGTATCACTACTCATTCCTGTTCCTGGATTCCGGGTGTCATGAGCTCTTATCTCTTATCTGTACCTGTGCACGTGCTCCAGTCTAGCCCACAGTGAAAGGCAGGACTGGGGCCATGATAGTGCAGGTGAGGAAGCTTCAAGGAACCAGAGGAATGTTGTGTGTTTCATCAGTGTTATATTGTGCCCTGGTTGGCCCATTCCTTCCTTGTGACCCTTTTGTGAGGGGATATCCCATTGTCTACAAATAGGTTTTGGGTCTCTGCTCCATACCCCCCTCATTCTCAACAATATGGGGGTTTTTGTTTGTTTGGAGTCTTCTGATGTCCATGCAATTTTTTTAATGTTTTAAATAATAGCACTTCAGGGAAAAAACCCTGAATGATACACAAGTATTTAAAATAAAACCCTATATACATACATAACTGTACCAATAAATGCCATTTTGATTTAAAAAACCATGTCCATAATGCACATGTTGATAAACCAAGTAGAATTTATTTAAAAATGTTTGCAATGATTGTCTTGGAAAAGTAAGATTGTTTGTGATATTTTTTCTTTTGGTTTATCAACATTTCCCATAATGTATATATATATAATCCCCTCATGTTTCTAAACCTTTTCTTTTCCTAAACAAATAAATAAAATAATGGGGAAGAGGATTAGAGGGTGGCCATTCTTTCCTTTTATGTAGTCAAACATCCGCCGGAGAAACAACTGTTTTAGAGAGCCAAGGTTTCCTTCTAACTCATATTTCACTTTCAAGCACTAAATACTTTAAGAAATTGTTTTACATCAAGCAGTGTAAAAGGAAATTATTCTAAAAAATACCTTCTCGCGACTTTTTTTCTAATAGCCTACCATGAAAATAACTTATCTACGACATGCTATATAATATGTTGATTTGATATCATGTGATATAACATACTGGGTTCAGTTTTGTTAGGGGTGATCCAAGCTGCTTATGTACTAAATGACCTCATATCACTCCCCCTCTTGAGCATCTGGCCTTGGCTTTGTGTTTGTTTGTTTTGTTCCTTCATTTTATTTTTAAAAACTTCTTCCACAGCTGATAA
>NW_022103906.1:85070003-85071727 GCF_000313985.2 Echinops telfairi | reverse complement strand
ACACACACACACACACACACACACACACACACACACACACACCCTTAAAGGAGCCCTGCTGGCATAATGGGCTATCCACTGAGATGCTGACCACCAAGTCAGCAGTCTGAACCCACCAGCCTTCTGCGGGAGGAAGATGAGATTTCTGCTCCGGCGAGGATTTGAAGTCTCAGAAAACAAACCCAAAGGAGCAGCTCTGTCCTGTGCTGTGGGGCCATTCTGAGTTGGAATCAACTGGACGGCAGTGGATTTGTACTTACAGTATGCATAGACCCAAAGCAAAGCTGCGTGCCCTCCAGTCCATGCCAAATCACGCCAACCTCTTCTCCAGCACCTCTGGGCGAGTCGGAGTACTCTCGAGTTCACAGTCCAATGACTAACCCCCCAGGAACCCCTATCCGTAGAAGCATCGTTAACTAAGAGAACAGATCGAGTGAGGGTCCCAAAGCGAAGGCACTGACAAACGGAGCTCCAGAGTCAATAGAGGCTAAAACTGGCAGGCACGTATAGGCTGAGATGAAAACATGCGGCGTCCCAGAAGCCAGGTTAAAAGTTTACACTTCATCCTGGAGGCAATCGGGCGCGATTGCAGAATTTCAAGATGAAAAGCGACAGGCTCATATTTTGTTTTGAAAAGATTACTGTGATGAGGATAATTTAGGGGTTGGCAAAACTTTTGGCAGGAAGGGAAAGACACATGGGTTTGTAAACTGAGAAAGGAAAGGAAATTGGGCAGGGAAGAGATAGGACAGCAGGGACATGTGCACACTCTTCCAGCTGATAAACTTGAACACATCCTTACTTTCAAAGGACCCTCAGGGAATTTTATCTCTGCCTTCCGGCCATGAAAACGATGCCTCCCCTCAGCCATTGATATGTTTTTATCTTGTGGGTCTGTGAAACTTATAAATAATTGCATTTCTCCTTTTTGCTTTAGCCAGTAGGACACTCTGTGCATGTAATTCTATACACCGGCTGACTTTACCCTGGGCCTTATATCAGATGCATTATTTCCTTTGGCCCAGAATCCTTTATCTCACATATCCCCAGTGTATTGTTTTCACACATGGCATCTAATTAATTTCTTGAATGAAGTGGTGTATCATGAAAGAAACTTTTGAAAGTCTAAAGTTGAAAAAGTAAAAAAGAAGGCTCTTGGAAGGATTCTTATGTTTGCTTTCTCACCAGTAGTTTTGTTGTTATTATTGTTTTTAAATCAAATATTTCTTTCATCTGGGCATATTTCTCTATGCTAAATACCATTTTAAAAAACATAGACGTACAAGAATCAGAAGAAGTAGATAAATTGGATTTGATGAAAAACCTTTTTTTTTGTTTGCTCTAACGGACACCACTAAGAAAGGGAAAGCAGATGGGTTCTGGGCTCCCACATAATTCTAGCCCCAATCCAAGAACAGCGAGTTCTTATAACATGGCCCTGCTCGATATGCACCTTCAGAAATGATCACTGAAGATAAGGGTGCTGCAGCAAAGTGTGGTGAAGAAAGCAAATGATGCCCGGCTAGTCATTGGAATAATATCTGGGGTATTTTTAAAAATTATTTTATTGGGGGCTTGTACAATTCTTATCACAATCCATACATCCATCCATTGTGTCAAGCACATTTGTCCATTTGTTGCCATCATCATTCTCAAAACGTTTTCTACTTGAGCCCTTGATATCAGCTTCTCATTTTCCCCACTCCCCCCTTCCTTATGAACCC
>NW_022103906.1:85067496-85069302 GCF_000313985.2 Echinops telfairi | reverse complement strand
AGCAAATGTTTTGAGAATGATGCGGGCAATGAATGTACAAATGTATTTTACACAATTGATGTATGTATGGATTGTGATAAGAGTTGTATGAGCCCCTAATAAAACGATTTAAAAAAAAAGAACTAGGGGAAAGTTGTATGTTTCATCTTTGATACCCTGCACCCTGACTGACTCATCTCCTCCCACGACCCTTCTGTAAAGGGGTGTCCAATTGCCTACAAATGGGCTTTGGTTCTTTGATGCTTGATATCTGATCCCTTCGACACCTTGTGGTCACACAGGCTGGTGTGCTTCTTCTATGTGGGCTTTATTGCTTCTGAGATAGATGGCTGCTTGTTTATCTTCAAGCCTTTAAGACAATATCTGGGGTCTTAAACCAACAAGCAGCCATCTAAGTGAGCCACCAACTAAGTCCACACCAACCTCTGGGATCCAAAGATGGCCATGACCAGATCCAAACAGGATGAAGGGAAAAGTATCAGAGCTTAAACTGCGAACACTCAATTTGTAGAAGGCTATGCAAATCCATCTGCAGAAGTCAGATTTAGCCTCTGGCAGATCGCCTCTGGCCACAGGTGAGGGACTCGACCAGCTTTATGATCAGACAGGGATGCTTGTACACCTGATGATGGTGGATTGAACCATGATGTCATATGACCCTTGGTCAGTTGACCTCGCTTTTGACACACTCTGAATTTGCTATACGCTGAAATATTTCTTGATTGCTTCACGACAAACATTTCTTTTCTGGCTTTTAAAATATTGTTGGTGGCCTTTTTCTTTTTCACTCTTTATTTTTATCTACATACTATTATTGTTTTCTTCTTGCTGTTGCATTTTGGTTCTGTTTTTTCTTGTTTCTGTGAGGTTTCCCAGTTTATTGTAAAACACAAAAGGAGGGGATACATGGAGGCATTACCTGAAAGGTGGGGTGGAGGGAGTGGGGAGCAATCAGTGACTGGGGGGGGGGGAGGGAGCATTGGAACGATTGTGATGATGTATATATGATGCTTTTAAAAAAGCAATTTAACTATAGAAGTGTATGATAGTTGAATACTAGTATCAACAAAACTCCTAAAACAAGCAAAGGAAGAAACCAAGATGGTGCTATGGTTACCATAGGTGAAGGAGGAAGGAGGAAGGGTTTTTGATTAGGAGACACTGAGGTTATTTTAATGGCCGTAGAACAATTTGGAGAGGGATAATAATGGTTGTACAACACGAAGAGTAGAATCGGTAGCACTGAATTATGCATGTAGAAGTTGTGGAATGGGAGAATGTTTTGTTGTGTATAGCTTTGCCAAAATTGAAAAAACAATTACACAAATAACAATGAGTACATGGAAGAAAAAATGTTCTAAAATTGATTATGGTAAAGATTGTACAATTCATCTTGATATTATTAAACTACTGAATTATAAAAAAAATTATATAGAGCACTTCTGAAGAATGAATTGATGTATGTGAATAATGGAGGAAGAATTCAGACAAAATGTTGGAATGGAAACTCAACTCAAGAATGTAACCAGTGTCACAGAGTGTATATGTTACAACAGTTGAGTTGATGTATGCTTTGTTGTACATATTCTCAACAACAATAACAAGATTTTTAAAATACTTCAAAAAGTAAAAAACCAAACACACACACACACACACACACACACACAAAGAAAGTAGAAAGATGATGAGAAGTTGGAGAAAATATTGTAAGTCATATTCTGATAAGTGACTTGAATCTTAAATATAGACATGAAGCATACACCTCTACATACAAAGATAACCAATTGGAAAATAAGCAAAAGTCTT
>NW_022103906.1:85050491-85067260 GCF_000313985.2 Echinops telfairi | reverse complement strand
ATATTGAGAAAACATACCAGTGCAGTCCAGATCAAGTCCATAAATCTGATATTAGCGCACATGTCTGATACCAATCTATAAAGTCCTCTTCAGACTCAGGAAACACATGCAATGATGCTGAATGCAGGAAGATCACAGGCCAGTGGGTGGGCAGTCTTATGGATCCAGTGGTGTTGTAAGCACCTCAGCTCTGGCAGGGGTCTCCACGTGGCTTCTCCAGCTCAGCACTAGTGGAGTTCCATGTGTCTTGTCAGCTGCAATGTCTCCCAGGGAGTGAGCCTGCGTCCTGCCTCCAGCAAGCTATTTATCTCCTTAGCCCTCCGAATGAGGTCATCAAGCTACAACCTGATTGACAAGCTAAACTCCACCCCTTAAGTGATAAGTCTCAAACAGATGACAGATTATGTAACTACCACAGTCATTATCTTTAGTCACCAGAGCCCTGGTGGTAGAGTGGTTATAAGTTGGGCTGTGAATGCATGGTTGGCAGTTCAAAGCTACCAGCAGCTCCATGGGAGAAAGACTGGGCTGTCTACTCCTGTAAATAGTTACACCCTTGGAAATCCACAGGAGATCACCATGAGTCAAGATTTGCTAGATGGCAGGGAGTCCTTGAGATTCATTAGTTATTGAGAACTGTAAATCAAAACCACAGTAAGCTAACAATTCACCCACTAGGGTAACGAAATTCAAAAGGACATAAAATAACAAGTGTGAAAGAGGATATGAAGACAGTAGGGACCTTATATGTTGCTAGGAGCCCTGGTAGCGTAGTGGTTACACGTTAGATTGCTAACAGCAAGATCAACAGTTCAAAACTACCAGCTGATTTATAGGAGAAAGACAGGGCTTTCTACTTGTGAAGAGTTACAGTCTCAGAAACTCTACTCTGTCCTATAGGGTTGCTATGGGTTGACATCAACTTGATGACAGTGCGTTTGGTTGTTTTATATGCTGCTGGTCAGAATGCAAAATGGTGTAGCCAATTTGAAAAATAACCCGGCAGTTCCTTAAAAAGATATAGAGAAAAAAAATTAAAAAGAAGATATAGAATTACTATTGGATCTAGAAGTTCTACTCAAGAAAAATGAAAACAAAAACACATGTAAATGTTTACACTAGCAGTATGCACCAACAATATGTGGTATGTCCATTCGAGGGAATGTTCTGGCATCAAAAAGAATGAAATGTCGACACCTGCTGCAAGATGAATGAACCATAAAGGCATTAACCGAAGTGAAAGTCACAAAGGCCACATATGACTCCTTTTATCTGAAATGCCTGGAGTGAGCAAGTATATATATGAAAAGAGAAAGATTGGGAGTTGTCAGGGACCCGAATCTATCTTGAAGTTCAACACTGCCTGAGATAGGATCATATCTATATGCATATAAAGAAATCCAGTCAATACTGGACTTGAATAATATTTTTATTCAAATCTACTCTTCAACTACTAAAGCTTGTGATGAAGAAATTGAGTAGAAAGATGAGGGTTTCTACTCCCGTAAAGAGTTACAGTCTTGGAAACCCACAAGGGCAGTTCTATCCTGTCCTATAGGATTGCTGTGAGTCGGCATCAACTAAATGACAGTGAGTTTGGAGTTTATAGGGTGGATATGAGTCAGAATCAACTCACTGACAGTGATATGGGGGAAGAAAAACCCCTGACTGATGCAAAAAGCATCAAAAGAAGATGGAAAGAATACCGAGTCACTGTACCAATATAAACTGGTACTGTTTCCAAAGGCAGCATATAACCAAGGGTCGGTAGCACTGAGAGAAGAGGTCCATGTTGCACGGAAGGCATTAGCTTCATGAATGGACAGAATACCCACTGTAATTTTTCAACCAGCTGGTGAATCACTGGAAGCACTTCTTCGTCTAGACCAAGAAATTTGGAAGCCAGTCATCTGGCCAACTCTCTAGCAGAGATTCATATTTGTGCCCATTGCAAAGAAAGGTGACCCCAAATAAGAGGGAATTGACAATATCATTAATATCCCATGCAAATAAAATTCTGCTGGAGATAATTTTTAAATGATTATAGCAGTACCTCGACAGGGACCTGCCAGAAATTCAGGTTGGGGTCAGGAGAGAACCTGGCACTGGGAATATCGATGCTGAGGTCAAGGGAATCTTGGTTGAAAGCAGCAAATTCTAGAAAGACACTGTCAATAGCGTAATATTGACAATAGGGTAAGAACAAACTACGGGTAACATTGAGGAGAATGGGAGATCCAGGCACTTCATCCTGCTCATGCAGAACTGTTACATGGTAGTCATTTGAACAGAACAAGGGAAGACGGCATCGTTTAAAATAAGAAAGATGTGCATCTGGGTTGTATCCTTTCATTATACTCAATCTCTATGTTGAGCAACGAACCAGAGAAACTGGACTATATGGAAAAGCATACTGCCTCAGGATTGGAGGAAGACTTATTAATGACCTTCGATATGTCAGGGAAGCCAGCCCTTAACAAATCATCACAGGTCTGGTAGGTGCAATTGTACAGCGATAATCAGTAAAGATAATAGTAAAGCCATGGAGAACATGAGAGATAGAAGAGAGAGTGAAATAATGGAGTCAGACACATTTCATGGTAGCATGTTCACCTCAGCCCTCCTTAGTGGTCCATGTGGAGATGGAAGACAGGTGGGCAGGAGAGAGCTGGAGGGAGCACTGTTTATTGCTAACCAAGGCTTATATCTATTTAGGGGGCACGAATGCAGGTAACCATACACGTCACAGGAAGGGAGTATACAATAGGCAATACAGCAATATGAGGGGGATATAACATGGGTATAAGCATAACAAGAAGGGGACTATCTAGGGGTGTACACATGACAGGAAGGGGAGGGACTAGGGGCATACATGTGACAAGAAGGCGTACCCTAGATTCATGATGGCGGCCTAACCTTGGTCACCCTAGAGTGGGTTTGACCTCCCTGGGCTCACCTACAAGGAAACAATTCACTACTATCCTTATCAGAAGGGAGTGGGCCCTACTTATTGTGGGATAAACAGTGGTGTCTGCTTTATCTGGATGGCTGGTAACCCTTAGGGAGAATAACCCCTGACCTACTTCTGTTGCCCTCCGAGTATATAGTCATTCTCCATGTATAGCAAGCAACTAAGTTTGGCATATATTTGGGGGAGACAACTTGGGAGAAATCTTTGTTTCCCACATCAATACACACAAGTTATACAACCTTGCTTACTGAAAGTAGCAATGGTTTGAAGAAGTTGCTGATGAAGCTCAAGGAAAGAGAAGCAAAATCCCCACAATTGGAACAGTAGACAACATCATGCTACACGGAGGGGGAAAAATGAAGTTGTCAAGGATTTCATCGTGCTTGGATCCACAATCAATACTTGTGACAACAGTAGTCAAGAAGGCAAAGAACGCATTGATTTGCTGGACAAATCTGTAGCGCAACGCCTCTTCAAAGTGTTTAAAGAGCAAAGATGTCACATGGAGGACTAAGCTGAGCCTGAGCCAAGCCATGGCGTTTTCAGTTGCCTCGCATGCAGGTGAAAGTTGGACAGTGAATACGGGAGACTGAAGAAAATGTAATGAATTATGGCGCTGGCGAAGAATATCGAAAGCACCAGGGACTGTCAGAAGAAAGACCGAGTCTTGAGAGGTGAACACTTCGAATGCTCCTTCGAGGCCCGGATGGTGAGTCTTTGTCTCATGTACCTTGGACATGCTCTCAGGAGAGCAGCCCCTGGCCACAGACAGCGTGCTTGGTGACGTGGAAGGGCCTTGAAAAGGAGAAGGTCCTCAAGGAGCTGGATTCACACAGCGGCTGCCACGTGAGCTCAAACATCACCATCCTGGTGAGGGTGGGACAGGACCAAGCCGGGTCTCATTGTGTTGTCCAGACGAATAGTAGGAGTGCGAACCAAGCTGACAGCCCCTAACGACGGCGGGGCCTGGGGGATGGGAGTGCGGAGGGGAATGAACTCCGAAGTATGAGGTTTCTTTGTAGGGTGATGGAATATTTTAAGATGGTTTGTGCTCAGGGTCCACATCTCTATGAATACACGAAGGATCATGGACTTGATCTCTTTGAGGTGGTACATTGTATGCTATGCAAATTATAGTTAACCTGCTGAAATGCAAAAACAACGTTATTCTGTGTATGAAATCCAAGATAGGTAAATCTATTGAGGTAGGAACTGCTTTACAGATAAGCGCTCACAACACATGAAATCCAGGTGAGATAAACCCCTCAGGAACAGAAATGGGAGTAGCAATACCAGGAGGGTCAGGAGAAAGTGGGCAGAGGAGGGGAGGAAGGGGGAACGGATAGCAATGATTGACACACAACCCCACCCCCCAGGGGGACAAACAACAGAAATGTGGGTGAAGGAAGACAGCAGTAAGTGCAAGATATGAAAAGAATACTGATTTATCATTTATCACGGCGTCATGAGGTGCAGGGAGGGAGGGAAAAAAGAGGAGCTGATGCCAAGGGCTCAAATAGAAAGTAAATGTTTAGAAAAATGGTGCTGGCAACATATGTACAGATGTGCTTGATATACTTGATGCACGGGTTGTTATGAGGGTTGGAAGACCCTCCAATAAAATGATTGAACAAAAAGAAAAGAAGAGGCTTTAGCAGTTCTTTGGACGAGCATAAGAAAGAAGAAAAGTTTCTAAAATTGATTAGGGGGATGATTGTACAACTCTTCTTAAAGTGATTGAACTACGGAATTGAATGCTTTGTGAACAATAGGCTAATAAAACTGGAAACACACACACAAACCTGAAAACTTCCCCGCACTTGACTGATCAGAGCTATGTGGAAGGCTTTCTGAAACCCCAGAGATGGTTTCCAGCAGCAGCTCAGCCACTTCCCAAGGGAGGAACTTCTTCCGGCGAACACCTCTGCCCCCACCCCCCAATGAAGACAGGGATGTGTTATGCGTACAGCACTTGCCCTGCCAGCTCTCAATAGGAACATGTTCTTACATGGGTCTCACTCTGTAGGTGCCAGGGTTCCTGAAAGGAGTGGCCTTAAGGTTTCCTATAAGACTATCATCTGCTGTAAGCCTTGTTGATTAAAAAAAAATTGTTTGTTCAATTTTCAATAGCAATTTATCTGACAGAGAAACTCAGGAATGGCTCTGGGAGTAAGAAGCCCCAATGTAGGTATAGCTGGGGCTAACTCTTCAACCCCACCAATGCCAACAGCTATCTGCTCCCCAGAGAGCTGGTCCAGGGTGGGACCGGAGCTTATTGTCTTGGCAGAGCTGTAAGTTGGTGTCTACCCTACAACGACACCATCTGACCTTTTAGTTTATACTGCTTATCTGGCTTCTCTCTGCCCCCTATAAAGACCCTACTGTAGATGACTCACCAGAGACAGCGCCATGTCTGGAAGTTCTGAGTCACAAAATAGAGAAAGTCAGTGTGGGAGAAGCTCCAGGGACCATTTGGCCTAGCTCTCTTGCGTCAGAAACAAGGAAGCTGAGACAGAGACGGGCAGGAAGCCCCTGAGCCCCTGGAATGGGGATTCATAACAACAGTGGCCTTTCCAGGCAAGTTCTCTGGAAGAGTCAGCAGGCTGATGTTCTATGGGCCTTCCCTACATCAGCTCCACATCAAATTCCTTCTATGGTTGTTGTGTGACATCGAGTTGATCCTGGCATACAGCGACTCCCTAGGATAGAGGAGACCTGCTTCCTAGTGTTTTCTGGGCTTCAGTCTTTCCTGGAGCAGATCATCAGGTCTTTTCGCCCACAGAGCCATTGGTGGGTTTGAACAGCAGCTGGGTCCTTACCCAATGTACCTTGATACATCATGTACCCTTTCCCAGATGAGAATAGAGATGTGCCCAGGTCACTCCTGGGCATCAGAAAACTGAGATTCAAACCCAAGCCTGTCTTCCACCAAACATTGCCCTTTTTCTGGGGGCCAGTGTCCCCAATTTCTACTTGACAGAAGCTACGCAGGACATAAGAGTAGAGGAGTTTGCCCTACTCATGCCTTGCAAGATGTCATCTACTCCGGGGCCTGAATTTCCTAGTGGTATTGAACCTTGCCACTGGGGCCTTCAGAGGCGTAGTGGCTACACATTGTGCTGCTGACTGCAAGGTCAGCAGTTTGAAACCACCACCCCCTCCACGGGAGAATGACTGGGTTTTCTACTCCTGTACAGTTGGTCTCAGAAACTCACAGGGGCAGTTCTACCCTGTCTTACAGGTTTGCTGTGCGTGGGCATCCACTCGATGGGAGGGAATGAGTTTTGAATCTTGCCAAGGAGACGTGGTGGTACAGTGGCTAAGCATTTGGTTGTTAACCAGAAGGTTGGTGATTAGAACTCACCAGCAATTCTGCAGAAGGATCTGACAATTTATTCCTATAAAAATACAGCCTAGGAAACCCTGTGGAGCAGTCTGGGTCTGTGCTGTAGGGTCTCTATGAGTCTGAATGGAGTTTTGCGGGGAAGAGGCCTCACTTGGTTGAGTTGTCTAACCCCAGTTGCCTACTCCATTACCTGACTTTCACCACCACCACCACCCCACTCCTAGTCACACTCCCTTACCCCAACTCATTTTTCTCTGCACATGTTGGATTCTCAGGCTCCCAGGGCTGGATCTTCTATAAATTTAAGACTGGACGCTTCTGTTTAACATCTTAAGGGAGAAGAGAAATAAGAATTATGGGTATTCCCAATTCTAAGCCTAAATTGCTCTCTTGGGTTGTCTTTAGTTGCCGAGGAAGATGAAACGGATGTCTTAACGACCGTTTCAAAGGTTTCCTGCCCAAATCAGGGGAGAACCTGTCTTCAGATTAGATGTAACAACGGGAGACAGGTCCCAGCCCATCTTACTCACAGAAAACACACAAACACACAGGGGCTGCGAGAGCCTGGAGGGACCGATGCTCCCCTCTCAGCAGCTGCTCCCGCCGGGACTTCACCATCAAATGCGCAAACACGCGGCCCCTCTTCCCTTCACGGATTGTAAGCATTCCAAAGTGCAACGTCAGCGTTTAGTGCATTCACAGTGGGTACATCCATTACCACTATCGACCCACCACCACTGCGTGCATTCAGACTCACAGGGAGCCCCCAGGACAGAGTAGAACTGCTCCTTTGGACTTCAGAGGCTGTACATCGTAACAAGAGCACAGCCTCATCTTTCTCCCACAGAGTGGCTGGTGGGTTTGAACTGCTGGCTTTGAATGCCTAACCCACTGCACGACCAGAGCTCTGTTCATGACTATCTCATTCCCAAATATCTTCATCGCCCCCTAAAACACTTTCTGCCTTCTAGTGAATCCCAACCCATTTCTTCCCAGTCCCTGGCAACTACAAATCTGTTGCCGGTATGAATTTGCCTATTCTGAATATTTCACAGAGAGACAACATGTAGACTTTTGGATCTGGCTTCTCCCAGGTAAGGATGTTTTTGATGCTCATCCATGTCATAGTATCAGGATGTCATTCCTACCTACCCCCGGCTCCTGAATATTCCACTCACTTTGCTTAGCCATCCATCAGTTGATGAGTTATTTCCACCTTTTCGTTACTGTGAGTAGTGTTGCCGTGAACATCCTTTGAGCCCCCCGTTTAAGTTCTTTTGGGTATATACCTAAAGTGAATTGCTGGGTCCTATGGTAACTCTGCTACACAAAGGGTGTGGCAGTTACATGATTTCATGTCAATTTGAAGACATCTAAAAGTGTAGGGATAGAGTTTAGCCTGTCAATAAGGTCACAGCCAGACGGTGACTCCTTGTGGGTGTGACCTTCTCCTAAGAAGGGTCCTAGGAAACTTCTCCTGTCTCTCTGTCTTCACCATCCTGTTGGCAGAGCCCTAGAGATATGTCCACCGCCACTGGATCCACAAGATTTTTCACCCGCCGGCCGGTGACCTTCTGCCATTCTGTATCATTGCATGTGGCTGCGTGAGTCTGAAGAGGGATTTATGGACTCGTATTGGACTTATGGGGTTGAGTTGGACTGGGCTGGGATGTTTTCTCGATATATAACTACTTCTTGACATAAGCTCTTCCTTACGCATATATGTGTATCTCTGGTCAACCCAGCCTAACACATGGGATCTGGTGCACAGAGGGGGACTATGAGTCGGAGCCTATGCTACAGCACCTAGCAACATGGAAATTCGGTTTAACTCTTTGAGGAACCATCCAACTGTTTCTCACAGAAGTTATGCCATTTTGCAGTGTCAGCAACAATGCCTGGGTGTTCCAGTTTCCCCACATCCTCGTCACTACTTGTTACTATTGACGTTTCTATTATAGCCATCTCACTGCGGTTTGGATGTTCATTTCCCTGATGTCCAGTGACATTGAGCATCTTTTCATGTGCTTGTTATCCATCTGAATACTTTCTTTTAATATGGATATCCAGGGGAAATGTCTATTTGAGTGCTTTGCCCAGTTTTGAATTATGCTATTTATTTTATTTTATAATTGAATGGAAGAGTTCTCTATATGTTCTATACACTAGATCTTCACCGGATATTTGATTTACAAATATTTTCTCCCTCTTTTCAGGTTATCTTTTCACTGTCTTGATAATGTCCTTCAAAGCATAAGTTTTAAATTTTAGTGAAATTCAATTTATCTATTTTTGCTCAATTGCTTATGATTTCGGTGTCCTATTTAAGAATCCACTTATCAAATCCAAAGTCATGAAGACTTACTCTGTATTTTTTTTACAATTTTTTTTTTCAGTTTTAGCTCTTATATTTAGGCGTTGGACACAATTTGGACTGATTCCGGCTATGGTCTGAGGCAGGATCCAAGTCTATTGCTCTGCAGGTACACATTCTCTGCAGTTCCATCTGACTCGTATCACGTCTATAGGTACAGCAGAACTGCCCCTTGGGTTTCTGAGGCTATAAAGAAAGCCCCATCTTTCTCCATGGAGCAGCTGGTGGGTTCAAACTGCTGACCTTGTGGCTAGCAGCCGAACATATAATCCACTACATCACCAAGACTCTTTTTGACAGTTAAGGCCTAGTACTCCCCCATGATGGGATAACATAAGGCAATACAGTCCATAATGGGATCTTCTGTGAGCAGCCAATAAGTGGTAAGACGATTAGGGTGGCGTGCAAACCCTTATTCATCTTACAGCCGTGCTGTAATCACACAGACGTTTCCTTGGAATGTGGCTTAATTCCTCTGTAAGCAGAATCTGGAGTGAGTGTGTTTACTTCTTACTGGCTTTGGCTCCTGTATCTGACTCATCCACCTCCGGTTCTTTGAACTTGACCCAATTGTCTGGCAACCTCAGCCATCTGGCCTGCCCACCTTGGATTCCTTGGACTCTGTAGCCACTAAGCCTTGCCCTCATCCACCCGTGAATCCACCAGCTGACGATCTCTCTGCTTCCTGGTTTGTCTATTACACGAGTCGGGAGAAGCCTCCAGCCTAGCATCTGACCCAGGGGCTTGAACTGGATGGACTTATGGGCTTTTAGCACTGTGTGTGTCGTTTTTGTTGATATAAATCAATCTCTCTTTCTCTCTCTCTCTATGCACACACACACACACACACACACACACACACACATCACTGGTTTTGTTTCTCTAGAGAACCCCGCCTAACATAACCATCCTCCGGTCCCCATTTCTGCCTTCCACATCCCAGTTGAGTTATCCCACCTTCAAACTGAAAGTTTTCTTTTTTTTAAATAATTTTATTGGGGGCTCATACAACTCTTATCACAATCCATATATACATCCATCCATACATCGTGTCAAGCACATGTGTACAGTCGTTGCTCTCATCATTCTCAAGCTGAAAGTTTTCTGAAGAATTCTCTGTACCTCACTTATGTATCCCCAACGAATAAGTCAATGTGTCTCCTTCCTCAGCCTCTCTGACAGCCCCAAATGTGAAGCGGGAAAAATACAATGAATAAAAGCCAAGGGCTTGGGAACATCTCAGAAGGTCAGGCTTGCTGAGAAGAGCTAGGTCTGGACCTGCTTGGCCAGAGGAAATCAAACCCCACACATTGCTGGCCTGATTGACAGAAGCCCAGAGAGAACTAATGGCCATCCAAAAATCACAGGTGTCCGGGGCACCTGGCTCCTTGGCAGGTGGAGCCTGCTGCGTTGGCCTAGAAACTTCTATTTGTGGGCAGGAAACTTCTATTTGTGGGCAGAACCTTCTCCCCTCCCCTCTTAGCTAGAGGAGCATCTGTAAGTGCTTACCCGCTGCCCGTGTACCTGAGGCCAGGCACCTCTGTGAAGGCATGGACTGGAGCTACACCAGCAGTGGGCTTAGAGCATGCCGTCAGAGACAGAAGCCTGCAGGAGCGCAGCCCATGAGCAACAGCACTTCCTCCTGCTTCCTGCCCAGTTGGCTCTTTTGACTAGTGCGAGCTGTATTCTCAGAAAGCAGGCCGTGGGCTCCTGATGGCACGCAGCATGGACCGCTGCCGTTGTTAGGTGCCCTTGAGTCAGTTCTGACTCATGTACAGCCGAATAAAACCCCGCCTGGTCCCGGGCCATCCCACATGGACTGGCACCAAGCAGTGTCCAGGAGGACTTGACAAAACTGTGATTACAATGAGATGCTTTGGCATCCTCTTTCTGAAATGATGGAACAGGGGGACCCAAGCCAATAAAGATACAAAATTCTAAAACATATACTCGATGCGTTTGAACTTATATAGGTTGTACAGAGTACACATTTAAAAATATCCATCGAATATCTCTCAAAATTGGTTATACACTGGGCTGCAAAAACTATTTTTAATAAAAAAATAGAAGTCATACAGATTCTCATTCTCAGACCGTAACGCGAAGACACTCGAAGTGAATTACAGAAGTATAATGATGAGGGCGATAAAGCCTTGGCAACAACACTACAAACATACAAACACTGTTATTTATTTAAAACAGCTTTTTAGTTTTGAATAGGAAAACTGCAAATTTATACTTTTAAGATGATTGCAAATGAGAATACTACATATGAAAATCAATGTGAGATGGCTTAGCGGAAGTTGTGTTTTTAAAAATTAACTATTAAATGAGGAAAGTAAATAAAAATGTTGATACAACTCTAAAAGAAGAATTTCAAACTTAGAAAACAATAGAGGGGCAGAATAAAATGGAGTGTAATTTCTTGGAAAAGACGATTATAATTGACAAACCTTTCACCAGACTGACAAAGAAGAGATAAAAAGCAAATGGAAAAATTAGAAATGGAAAGAGGGGGCATTATAGGTGACTCAATAGAGATCAAGAGAATTATAACAAAATATTATGAACAACTGCATGTCAAGAAACTGGATACCTTAGATGAAATGCACACATTCGGAGAAGCACACACCTGGATACCTTAGATGAAATGCACACATTCGGAGAAGCACACACCTGGATACCTTAGATGAAATGCACACATTCGGAGAAGCACACACCTACCCGAAGAGAAAATAGACAGTCTCAAAAGACTCATAGCGAATGAGGAGATCAAGCCTGTGATCAAAACCTCGAATACACAAAAAAGTCCTGGATCAGATGAGGAATTCTACCAGATATTTAGAGAAGAATTTATATCAAGTGTTGAAACTCTTCCAAAATATAGAGAAGAAATGCTATCTAATTCATTCTATGGATCAAATGTAACCCAAGCCAGACACAAGAAAAGAAAACTGTATGTCAGGAGTGCTCAAACTTTTTAAACAGGGGACCAGCACACTGTCCCTCAGATCCGTTGGAGGGCCAGACTATAGTTTAAAAAAACCTATGAACAAATTCCTATGCGCACTGCACATATCTTATTTTGAAGTTAAGAAAAGGGGGGTGTGAGGCAAAAACACCCGGCCGGCCAGGTAAATGTCCTCGGCGGGCCACATGTGGCCCGTGGGCCGTAGTTTGAGAACCCCTGCTATATGTCAATGTCTTTTATGAAGGTTAAACAAAAAATCTTCAAAACATACTAGTGAACAGACTCTATCAGTGTATTAGAAGAGTCATACACTCGCACCTTGCAGGATTTATTCCAGGGCGCAGGTGCAACCACCCTGGTCTGGGAAACAAAGGTAGAGACTGGATGAAAGTCAAATGGGGAAGCTTCACTTTGGTTGATCAGCAAGGAGTAAGCAAGGACTAGTGTCACCAAGGTGAGCTCCCGGAAGAATGGGGGTTACAGTGTTATACATGTGTACTAGGAAGTAAGTCGAGGGCCTGTGAATATGTAACAGATTTCAATGGGAACAGTCATGAATATGCTGATGAGACTTCTCACTTCCAAATGTCTTCCAAGATGGTCTGGTGACATCTTTCTAGTGACTTTTGGTTCCTTCACCAAAGTGCTTTGTCCCAGGGTGACCCGAAGGCTGTGATTCTCCTTAAAAAAGGGCTCAAAAGAGACAGAGCACGATTATGGCAGATGTACTTACATCACAATGTAGTATCTTATCATTTGATCTCTCTTTAGACCTATTCTAGAGCTGGTTCAATTTTTAAAAAACTGGAGGGGAAATACATGTGATTAAGCCCCTGCAAATCCCCTCTCACCATGGACCAGGGATGTGAACGGCCTTGCTATCACGCAGAATGTACTGAAAAGTGGAATGTTGCAGATGCAGTTAGGCTAAAATTTAGCCCCGTATCATTTGATCTCCCTTGTGATCCGTATAGTTTTTCCTATTTTCTGCTTTCTCTTCTATTGAGGTTTCCATCGATTTTGCTTAATTATTCTTGTTAGATTTCTATATATTTTTTGCTGTTTGTTTGTTTTTTACTGTTTTTCTGTAGATGAAATGCAGGATAGGTACATCTATAGAGTCGGTATCTGGATTAGTGGTTCTTTGGGAGGAAAGCCCGCAGGCTGGAGAAAATGGGGAGCTGATAACGATGAGCACAAGACTGAAGAAAACGCTCTAAAACTGATTGTGATGATGATTGTACAACTCTTCTTGATGTGATTGAACGATTGCTTTGTATGATACGTGAATTATATGGCAATAAAACTGTTGGGGGGAAGAAGCAATATGGAATTATTTTACATAACAGCTGTTATTTATTTTGGTCAGGCATTATTTAATTTTTTTTTCATTAATCTTTTAAAATTCTTTCTTATAGCATAGTCCAGTTTTGTGTGCCTCTTTTATAGTTCTTATTTAAGCATTAACCATATAAAATAATGTGAATTATGTCAATAATCAATTATATGAAATAATAAACTACGTTCTGGATTTTAAAAAAGAACATTAAGAAGGAATGTACAGGTAAATTATGGGCAATATGTAAGGTTTATATATCTCAATATCTTGTGACACTATCTCATAATCTTTAAAAAAAAAACATTTTATATGGGGCTTGTACAACTCATCACAATCCGTACATCCATCCATTGTGTCAAGCACATTTGTACATTTGTTGTCATCATCATTTTCTTTCTACTTGAGCCCTTGGTAACAGCTACTCGTTTTTTTTCCTCCCTCCCTCACAAACCCTTGATAATTTATAAATTATTATTATGTTTTCATGTCTTACACTGTCCGATGTCTCCCTTCCCCACTTTTCTGTTGTACGCCCCAGGGAGGGGGTTATATGTTGATCTTTGTGATTGGTTTCCCCTTTCTACCCTGCCTTACCCTTACCCTCCTGGTATCAATACTCTTATTATTGGTCCTAAGGGGTTTATCTGTCCTCAATTCCCTGTGTTTCCAGCTCTTATCTGTACCAGTGTACATCCTCTGGTCTAACTGGAGTTGTAAGGTAGAATTGGGATCATGATAGTCGGGGGTTGGGGGGTGGCGGGTGGGGGAGGAAACATTAAAGAACTAGGGGAAAGTTGTATGCTTCACTGGTGCGACCATATCTCATATTCTAAGGGTTGTTTCCTTGGGCAAGTTGTGGAGTTTACAATGTGACCCAGGGTTAAGCAGGTTGGGGAGTGGTTTCACAGGAATGGTTCAACATTAGAAAATCAATCAACATATTACACCTCATTCCTAGAACTAAAGAGAAGAACCACATTACCATTCCATTCCTAAAGATGCAGAGAAGCACTTGATAAACTGCAACCACCTTTCTTGATGAAAATTGTAAAGAAGTGAAATTCCTCAACAAGATTCCGAGGAAAGTCAACAGCCAACATAATACTTCATGAAGAAAGACCGTGTTTCCAGCCCCCAACCCCTCTGAAATCAGGAATAAGACAAGGGTGTCTACTCTAAACACTTCTAATCCATATTATATTAGAAAACCTAGCCAGAACAATAAGACAAAAAAAAGGTATACAGACTAGAAGAGAAAAAATACAATGATCCCTATAATAAAAAATAAAATATCTCCATTTGCAGGTGATATGATCCTATAGGTAGAAAGTTCCAAGGGGTCTGCAAGAAAACTTCTAGAGCTAATGAAAGGATTTAGCAAAGCCACAGGGTACCAGATCCACAGATTAAAATCAATTGGTTTTTCAACATCAAGTCGGAACCAGACGTATTGACCTGGAGTCAATTCCCATCAGAGCCACCTTATAGGGTATCTTACAGCTACCGTATAGTTCGACCTTATAGAAGTAGAACGGCTGCTGTGTGCTTCTAAGACTTCTCCTGTGGATTTCTGACACTAACTCTATGTGAGAGTAGAAAGCCTCAGATGGCTGGTGGTTTTGAACTGCTGACCACACAGGAAGCAGTCCAATACATAACCATTACATCACCAGGGCTCCACACCAAAGATGAGAAATCTGAAAGGTCAGCGATGGAAACAATTCCATTTATAATAGCATCCAAGAGAATGGGCTCCCTAAGAATAAATGTAACTCAACTGATTTTTGACAAGATGCTGTCTCAACTCTTTAGGGGTGCTATATCAGAAATACCACGAGTGTGTGGCTTTAACAAACAGAAATGTACTTTCTCACAGTTTAGGAGGATGCAACTGCCTGGCTGCAGATCACTGGTCTAGGGAAGGCTCTCTCTCGGTGCCGTTTCTGGAAGAAGGTGCTGGTCTTGTCACCTTCTGTGACTGGGTTGCCTGGAGATCTTCACGTGTCTTGGAATCGATTTTGTCCCAGTCTCTGTTGCTTTTGCTTGCATTTAATCTCTCTTATATCTCAAAAGAGATTGACTCAAAATATACCCTATATTAGTCCTGTCTCAATAATATAGCCAAGACAATCATTCCCAAATGGGATTCTAACCACAGCCTAGGGTTAGATTAGGGTTAGAACACAATTCAAACCATTCCAGTTGTCAAATTCATTTCATGAGTAGGAAAGTCTCTTCAATAAAGGGCGATGGGAAAACTAGATTTCCATATGCAGAAAAATGCAGCAGGATCCATATCTCTCATCATGCACAAAACCAAATTCAAAATGGTTTAACAACCTAAATGTACAAAATAAAACTAAAAAATCCTCAGGCAAAGAAGCTGGAGCAACCTTCCCAACAAGGGAGTATCTGAAAAACAACGAACGCACAAACAGCGAAAGACAAAATAAATGAACAGGACTTCATAGAAATTAGTAACCTTTGTTCATCAAACGTGAAAAGACAGATTACTGAGTGGGAGACTGTCTTCAGAAACCATATACCCACTAAGAATCCAAACAACAAAACAGATATGGAGTTTTAATGACTGTCACATAATAGACAATGCCCTTGCATTTTACAAAAGAGGACAATCAAATGGTCATCAAACACAAGATGATATACCCAACATCATTAGCCATTAGAGCAGCGGTTCTCAACCTGTGGGTCACGACCCCTTTGGGAGGGGGGTCAAATGACTCTTTCACCTGATTCAAAGCAGTAGCAAAATTACAGTTATGAAGTAGCAACGAAAATAATGTTATGGTTGGGGGGTCCCCACAACAGGAGGAACTGTAGTAAAGGGTCTGAGCATTAGGATGGTTGAGAACCACTGCATTAGAGAGACGCAAATCAAAACCACAACGATATACCATTTTGCTCCCACTAGGGTGACTAAGAAAAACAAAATGAAACACACAAAATAGAACATTACAAGTGTTGGCGAGGATGTGGGGAAACTGGAACCTATAAATTGTGGGCTTAAAAAATGGTGGAAAAGTATGGAAATTCCTCAAAAAACTAAAAATAGAACTACTATATGACCCAGAAATTCCACTCGTGGTCATATATCCCGCAAAACCCAGAAATCCGAGATTCAAGCGAGAGACTTCTTTGCCAGTGTTCGTGGCAACACTATCTGCAGTAGCCAAAAGGCAAGAACAATGTAAAGTCCATCAAAGGATGAATAGATCAACAGAAGGTGGTACAGAGATACAGCAGAAGATTACTCATCCTGTGGAAGAAAACACATAAAAAAAAAAGATTCAGTGTGTTTGAACCTCGAAGAGTGTGTGCTGAGTGACATCAGTCAATTACAAAAGCACAAATATCGTAAGGTCGACTCACTTAGGTAGAAGACAACAGGCAAATGCATAGCCACCAACATTTGTTAGTGGTTACCAGGACACGAGGAGAGAGGAGGGCAAGCTATTAGTGATGGGAAAATCACATTGATTAAGGGTAGGGTTGCATAGACAATCATTGTAATTACTGTCAATAATTGTACACCTGTAGAAGATCGAATTGACATATGCTGTGTGATAGATAAATTTACAACAAAGAATAGCTGCTGAGACTATGTACAACTATGTACAACTCAAACCTCTTGGAATTTGGTTCCTTGGTTTGCAGGTTTAGGATTGTATTAGTATGGGTACTTTAGAGAAACAAATCCACAGAAACTCACGTATAAGAGAGAGTTTTATATAAAGGATAAGTGCACAT
>NW_022103906.1:85046817-85048765 GCF_000313985.2 Echinops telfairi | reverse complement strand
TACATTAAAAAAGGAACTACTGATACATGTAACATGGATAAATCTCTAAATAATCGGACAGTGAAGATGCCAGACCCCCCCAAATATACATACATGTATTATGATTCCATTTATGAAATTATATAAACTAGTGAGAGAAATCCATAGGGTGAGAAAGGAGATCAGTTGGTCCTTGGTGGGGGTTGGGGCGGGCAAGGAAGGGAAGGAGGAAGGAATTATAAGGGACATAAAAGAACTCTGGGGATAATATACCTATTAGCTTGAATACAGTGATATCACAGATGTACTAATATGTCAAAATGTAATGAATTGTACACCTTAAATATGTGCCTTATCAACCTACTGCTATTGAGTTGATTCCAACTCATGCGGCCCTGTGACAGAGTAGAAATTCCCCATAGAGGTTCTGAGACTGTAAATCATTATGGGATCAGATAGCCTCATTTTTCTCCCAGGGAGTGGCTGGTGGGTTTGAACTGCCAACCTTAAGGTTAGCAGCTCAATGCTTCTCTCTCAGTGCCACCAGGAATCCTTCGTGCAGTATAGTGTATATTGATTACATGTCAATAAAGCTGTTTTAAACTTCTTTTAAAAAGCAAACGAGGAAATAAAAAATACTAAAATAGGAACAATGAATTAGAAAGAAAGGATCATGAAATGCATCTATAACAGCAAAGCTCTTTGAGAAAACTAACAGAGAATAAATTTGAATGAGTACAATTATTTTAAAGTGATGAAAAATACAAGTAACAAATCTAGCAATGAGAACTAGATTGGAACCAGAAAGTTTTACAAGTTATGTGAATATGAAATATTTATGTGAAGTCCAGAGAAAGTACACAATTTTCTAGAAAAACACAAATGATCCTAATTAACTTGAAAAGGATTAGGAAAACATGAGAAAACTGAGATTCATAGAAGAAAAGGGGATAATTATCAACGGGGTCAGTAAGTCTCTCAAGAGATCAGGCCTAGGGAATGCTGCTGATGGGGGAAAATGAAGACCAATCGCAAGGAGCGGTTCCAGATGGTCCCAAGAGATTGTCCATGCAACCTCCATTGTTACAAAGCCTGCTTTGCTGTTCTGACTGCCATATGAACTTGGGGACCCAGTTCTTAGAATAGTGGTCCTGGGCTTCCTCCGACTGCTTCCTCCTGAAAACGGGGGCCCTGGAATCCCAGATCCTCCTCAAGCTGAACCCAAAGGCATCAGTGCCAAGAAAAAAAATTACTTCAGAAACAGCCAAGTGCAAGGGTCTTTCTCTCACTGACTTTCCTCCATCCCTCTGTCAGGTTGCCATTCTGTGGAGGCTTGTGTGTTGCTGTGCCGCTGTGTTTCAAACACCGACAAGTTCACCCATAGCGGACAGGTTCCAGCCGAGCTTCCAGACCAAGACAGACAAGGAAGAAAGACCCAACGATCTACTTCCAAAATAGGACCGATGAAAACCTTACAGATCACAACAGAATATTGTTCGCTATAACAATGAAAATGGGCCTCTCGGTTGGAAAGCATGCAGCATTCACAATGGCTGCAACATCCCAAGATGGGATGTGAGGATGGCAGTGCCCCCGGTTAGTTCCATCATTCACAGGGTGGCCAGGAGTCGAAGTGAATTGGACAGCAACTAAGAGAAACAACCTCTCATTCTCAGTAACAATTGAGCCTTTGGATTGCTGTTGTTAGCTGGGAAACAGAAATATTTCACCCACATTATCTCCCCCAAATATATGCCAAACCTAGCTACTTGCTACACATGGCAAATGATTATACACTTGGAGGTCAAAAGAAGTAGGTCAGGAGTTATTCTCCCTAAGGGTTATCAGCCATCCAGAGCAATCAGACTGTATAGTGTGTCTCACCAGCGTTGCCTTCAAGGAGCGCTCTGGCTGTACTTCTTCCACGACAGATCC
Source organism: Echinops telfairi (assembly GCF_000313985.2). Taxonomy (NCBI): domain Eukaryota; kingdom Metazoa; phylum Chordata; class Mammalia; order Afrosoricida; family Tenrecidae; genus Echinops; species Echinops telfairi. Next base: position 85,046,851 of record NW_022103906.1, on the reverse strand, counting down.
GTTAGTCCTTTTAGCAGTCCAACTCTCTCTTTTT
>NW_022103906.1:85035919-85045225 GCF_000313985.2 Echinops telfairi | reverse complement strand
CAGTAGAGTCTCCCACCTCCAAGGAGGAAAGACAGGAATTCCCAGAATCCTCAGGGAAAGGCCATGCCCACACAGAGGCCTCATTGGCTATATTTTGATGGACAGGCTAGACTCCCCCCTACACTCTTAATCCTCAAATTGCCACCAGCTTATGTAACTACCACAGATACTGTGAGAGAAGCTTGGATACATGGATGTACGTCACCACAGAGTCTCCTTGTGCCCCTTCCGATCAAGGTCATCCTCCCATCTCCAGCCCCTGGACAGGGCTGAGCTCTTTCCGGCCCTGCAGGCTTGCTTTCTCTAGAACGCCCTAACACGATTCATTGGTATCATCGATGTGTGTGTCTGACTGCTTTCGGCATGTGTTTGAGAAACGCCCAATGGTTCTTTCTTTTGGCCCAGCTTTGGTTTGTTTCTTTTTCGATACTCAGGTGCCACTGTATGATGACACCAGGGCTGTTCTATCCACTCACTAGTTGAGGGATAGTTGGGTCATTTCCGTGTGGGGGACATGGAGGGGACCAACTAGGAGTAACATTGCTCTGAATATCCATGGACAAGCCTCAGTATGTAGGTGGCTTCTTTTTGAAGAGGGGACCATCGGGGGAGCTGGTGAGGAACCTGGGGAGACCTTGAGGGGTCCTCTGGGGCAGGGGTGCTTGAGGCCCGTTGGTGTCCATCGGGGTCAGCAAGCTGCCTGCCGGAATTGCCAAACACCTCTCCCTCCTCGGACCTTCCCATCCCCACCCCACCCACCCCCACACCAGCGCACGGCCAGCTGCTCTGAACAAAAGGTCAGGGGCCAGGAGAGGGAAGCTCAGTGTTTATTTTCTCGTCACCATGGAGCTGGGGAAACTGTACATTGTCCAGGGCACGGGGCGGTGCTATGATATGAGGAGTTCCCGGCTGGCCACAGCCCAGCCAATGCTGTTAGCAACCCTCGTTGGGACTTCCCCAAGAGAGGATCATGTCAGCAGCATACCACCCAGCTGCTCAGAGCTGGGCAGAACGTGGACCCTCCAGACTTCCTCCTGTGTCCCTCACTGCCCACCTAGACCCAGAACCCTGGCGGCACACCCGAGACCCCCAGACACCAGGCTCCTTTGTGGTTCTAAAAAGGTGGTGTGTGTGTGTGTGTGTGTGTGTGTGTGTGTGTGTGTGTGTGTGTGACCCATGATCCTCAATGCAGGGTAAGGAGGCAGAAGCAGGCCAGGCTGAGCCCAGTGCTGCTCAGAGAAGCTGAGAAGTGCATAGAAAGTGCCAAGCCCCTCCTTTTCCTCCCCCATCCACCCCTCACTCTGAGATCTAGAGGAACATTGGGAAGCCCTTATAGTGCCATGCAGTTGTTGAAGGGGGCCAGTCAGTAGATTCCTGCAGGATACAGAAAGATTTCTCCCAAGTTGTCTCCCCCAAATATATGCCAAACTTAGCTGCTTGCTACACATGGCGAATGACTATACACTTGGAGGTCAATGAAAGCAGGTCAAAGGTTATTCTCTCCTGGGGGTTATCAGCCATCTAGAGCAATCAGACCGTATAGTCTGTCCCACCCTAAGTAGGACCCACTCCCTTTTCCTTGAAAGAGAGCCCAGGGATGTCAAGCCCACTCAAGGGTGACCCAGGTTAGGCTGCCATAATGAGTCTAGGGTCCCCCTTCTTGTCATATGTATACTCTAATCCCTCCCCTTCCTATTGCATGTATATCCCTAGATCGTCCCCCTCTCATTACTGTATTACCTATAGTACAACCCCTTCCTGTGACGTATGTCTTTACCAATAATCAGGGGGCTTGCAGGCTTGGTTAGTAATAAACCTTTCTCACTCTCTCCTGCCCCCTCGTCTCCCACCTCCACCCGTTACCACCAAGAGGTGCTGAGGTGAGCATGCTACCATGAAATGTGCCTGACTTCTTTATGTTACTCTCTCTCCTATTCTCTATGGCTTTATTATAATCTTTATATATGTTTTAACCTTACAATTGCACTTACTGAATCCGTGATGGTGTGAGGGGCTGGCTTCTCTCACAGATTCCAGCTCAGCACCAGCAGACCAGCCCCACAGGGTTCACTTGACTGTGATCTTTACCCAAGCAGACAGCCGCAGGGCGGGGCAGGGAGTTTCCCTGTAAACCCTGCACAGAACCCACTGCTGTGAGGTGAGTTCTGACTCACAGGGACCCCACAGGACAGAGCAAACTGCCCTCGTGGGGGCTCCCAAGGCTGTGAGTCGTGACAAAAGCTGAGTGTCACACCATGCTCCCGTGGACCTGCTGGTAGATTTGAACTGCTGATTTTTTGGGCTCGCACCCAATCACATTAACCACTGCGCTCCCAGAATTCCTTTCATGACAGTGCAGACAACTGAGTAACAAATTGATAGACCGCTGAACTATTCACACAGGAGGTTTATCATGTACACGATACTGGTCTTTTTCTATGTCTCCGGACACTGACTGAAAAGGGTACCACTCATGGATCCTGTCTCAGTAACAATAAAAACAGCCCATTCTCAAAGGGGACTGTAGCCACAGGCAGAGAAGTTAGGGTCTACAACACAGATTTGGGGGTGGGCAGGCACAATTCAACCTGTAAGTCATGGGGTCGCTCTGAGTGGAACCCAGTGCGATGGCACCGACCACCCACCCCTTTGGGTTAGAGGTTTTCACAAGTCTGGTGTTGGCTGCATATATGTGAACTCTGTAGTTGGGCACAAGGTAGGGGTCTGCGTATGTCTCCCCCAAGCCCCCTCCCCAACATGTCCTCTCTTCAGACAGGGTGAGGGTTACAGGGAATGCTGGAACATGGCCTATGGGTCACAGGTTGTTTTGTTTTCTATTAAAGGATCATTTTACTGGGGGCCCTTAAATCCATACATCAATTGTATCAAGCATATTGTACATATGTTGCCAACATCATTTTCTAGACATTTACTTTCTACTGAGCCCTTGGTATCGGCAACTCTTCCCCCCTCCCACCCCCTGCCCCACCCTTGTGACTCTTTGATAAATTATTATTATTTTCAACTGCTGTGTCCCTTCCCCCATGGTTTCTGTTGTTCATCCCCCTGAAGGGGGGAGGGTGTGTGTGGTTATGTGTCGATCATTGGCTCCTCCTTCCTTCCCTGTTGTCCCCACCTTCTCTCTACCCTCCTGTTACTCCTATTTCTGTTCCTGAGGGGTTTGTCTGAGCAGGATTCCGTGTGTCCTGAGCTCTTATCTGTACCTGTGTACATGCTCCTGTCTAGCCTGCAGTCAAAGGCAGGACTGGGGTCATGATAGTGGGGAGTGAGGAAACCTCAAGGAACCAGAGGAGTATTGTGTGTTTCATTGGTGCTATACTGTGCCCTGGTTGACTCATCCCTTCCTTGTGACCCCTCTGTGGGGGATGTCCCATTGTCTACAGATGGGTTTCGGGTCTGTGCTCTGACCCCCTTCATTCAGGATGGGGCACTTACACCTGGGAGCCAAGGGCCCAACAGGGATTAAACTGCTCTTGGGGAAGGGGGTGGCAAGTGCCCACAAGGCAGGGTACAATTGTCCAGGCAGTCAAGCCATCCCTTAGTCAGGTGGGCACGGTCCTGAGTCTCCCCAAGGCACATTCTCCGTGCACCTTGCCCACCCCTTCGGTCACCAACAAAGTATGGCTACCTCGTGCCACACTGATCCCAGGCTGCCACCCCACACGTGATAACAAGGTCAAACGGCACCCTACCAGGGACTCAGAAAGTGTCTTTAATGAGATCCCAGCACTCTGCCCAACTCCAAGGAACGTGGAAGGCTTCCCTCCTGCTCTCCTGGAAAGAAGCAGGCTCTTAATGACCACATGGCCGGCTCAGGCAAACTGCAGCGGAGAGGGAAGGGTGGAAGGCACAGCAAGGGCAGGCGGAGGCACGCACCTCCTTTCCTGGCATGGCTGTTTGGCCGAGAGGCCCCAAGGACAGGCTCTGCCTGCTCCTGCCATCCTTCCGTGCTTCTACCTGAACCAGGCAGGGCACACCCACACCGACAGGCGCTCAGGAAATGTTCACACGCTGTGCCGGCCCGGCCTCGCTCTCCCAGGTGCGTCCTGAGCACCGGAGCTCCGTATCACAGCACTCTCTCCTGCACCGCGTGCTCCCAAAGCTTGTGTTCGCTTCCTCGCCAAAAGTCCACTGGCGCCCAATACAACAGAGACCTTCCCAACTGGAAGGGCTGACCTGCTTGTCCCCCTGCTCACTTACCTGGTCTTTCCTGTCTTCGGCATGTCCACGGTGCCTGCCTGCAGTCGGTGCTTGTAAGCACCATTAAGTGCTTGATGGTGTTGAAGGAGGTGCACACGGAGGCAGCAGACGGTGTGAGCGGCTCACTAGGTTGGCAGTAGCGAGCCCAGCTTTGCTGAAAAAGCCATTCCACGGCTGCTGCTTTGTGCTGCGTTGGTAGAGCCGCATGGGAACTTGTCAGGAGGGGTCCCTGCTTACTGGGACCTCGTGCTGAGCCTGGGATCCCTGCCGCAGGAGCTGCCTCGTCACTGCGCAAAGCCTGAGCAAAGAGATCCCAGGGCTCTCACCAGTGGCCAGAGCCGAGAAGAGTGGAGGTCCGCCGTGGGTGAGTGGAAGTTATTTGTAGAGCACAGTGCACCCTAGGCGGCCTTGAGACCAGGGACAGCCCCCCCCACCCTCCCGCCCCCACTACCACCACCACCACGCGATGCTGTAGCACAGGGAACAGCAGGCGGGAAAGGCCCTGGCCTGGGTGGAGACGGCTGAGCGGAAGTTGGCAGTGCCTTTTGACCAGCCATCCAGGGGCCTGCCTCTTCTCAGTGCTCCACTCACCCTGGAGAGGAGCTCCACAGTGCCGAGCTCAAAGCCCCAGACGACGGAAAGTCCCTTAAGCAGGGAGACTTTATAGTACCCCGGGAGCTCAGGTGGTATAATGGTTATGCCTTGGGCTGCGATCCATGAGGTCAGCAGTTTGAAACCACCTGAGAGAGGAGGCTTTCTATGCCCATCGAGTTACAATCTCAGAAACCAACAGGGGCCGTTCTACTCTGCCCTCTAAGGTCGCTATCAGTCAGAATTGACTCCAGGGTAGAGTTTTGTTGTTGTTAGGGTGCAAATGGCTAAGCCTGACAGCTAACCTAAAGGTTGGGGTTGCAACCTACCCAACAGGACCTTCGAAGAAGAGCCCTGGTGGTCTTCTTCCGTGAGGATTACAGAAAACCCTCTCTACTCCCTATCCCATTGGGGCGAGGCGGGGCAGCTTCCCTGGTTTCCTTCCAGCCCTGCAGTGGTGGCGGACAATGTGCAGAATTGTTTGGCTTCGAACTTCTGGATCCTGGGGAGGAAAGCTGATCCTCAGAAGCTGAGCACCAGCGGGCGTTCGAGGCCAGGAGACCTGGGCAGGGTTTCTCTGCGGGGATTGGGGATGAGTCTATATGGGCAGGGCTACAGATTCTGATCTGGGGCCAGAGCTGAGAGGGCCCCAGGGCAGTCCGGGCAGGGACTTGTTCCTACTTACCAAGAATGGGTGGTATGGTCAAGAGAAGGGGAGGGGTCCTCCTACACAAGGCTCCGCTGGGTGCTCCCTCTGTTCCTGACCTGAGGAATGACCTCGATTGAAGCCTGGGCCTCTGGCCCCTCTGCCTCAGTTTACACAGTGGGGAAGAAATGACGGACGCTCTTCCCCTCCTTCACCCCATTCAACTGAGAGCCCACGTGAGAAGTTGGGGCAGTTTTGGCAGGCCCAGGTCCCCTTAAGGGCAGCTCCCCGGTTGAGACAATTATAAAGAATTATTCACCCAGCGCCATTAGCTCAACACTGAGAAAAGAACGGCACAAACCAGCCCTGGAATGCATCACTGAGATGGCCTTTATTGGATGCCCGGATGCCACTGATTGGCCAGGAGGAGACAGACCTGTGGTGAGAGACAAACCGCACCTATAGCCTTCTCATCTGGGAAGGACAGAGCTTACTGAGGTGTCCGGCAGCTCTCGGCCACCGAGGGCGAGGCTGGGCTACGCTCAGTGAATCCACGTCAGAGTGGCAAGTCCAGCTTCTGCAGAGACTCCAGCCAGAGGGACCCCGTGGTCACCTTCTGTTCCTATGTGACACGTGAGCCTTCTCCCAGAGAATTGATCAAAGTGAGCCAGAGGGTGGGGGAAGGCCAAGGCGGGGTGTGCAGGGAGCTGGCATCTCCGGGCGGGTGAGGGAGAGCTGGGCAGCACAGCTTTGTAGCCTTTCCAGTAAGAGTTCAGTTGGGCATCCCCCATTCCTCGCTGAGGGGTCTTCTGCAGTCAATCATGAGTGGAGGTCCTAAGGGCCGGACCCCGGGCAAGAGTGTGTCCTCAGGTGAGGGAGGGGAGGTTTGAAGGCCCATGGTGGTGGACTGGGTAAGAGGAATTCTGCCTCAGCTTCTGGAATCACCTCTCACCCCCCACTGGGAGGCACACAGGAAGGTGCCAGGCAGGTGACATTCGCTGCTGGGACTCACAAGGCTGGGGCCAAGTCCTCAGATGGCGGCAAACAAGTGGCCCAGGACAACGAGTGGCTCTGTTGGGGTTGGTGCATGGCTTCTATCAGGAAAGGGTCTGGGGTCCTATAACCAAAGCCGCTTCCTATGCCTCTGCTTGTCACGCAGGGCGGGGCCTTGGCACAACAGTTCTGTTTTATAACAAACCCCAAAAGACAAACTCAGGGGTTTGTTTCCAATCCAGCTCTACACATGAAGGGTTTCATCACAAAGTAACATTCTTTGTCTGAGTCATTCCATTAAACACCACTCAGGCATGGCAGATTTCGCAGGGGTTCTGGGGGTCTAAGGCACTGACTCTACCAGGGCCGGTGGTGCCCACTGGTGAGAGGATGGTGAGCAGGTGCAGACTCCAGAGGAGGGTCTGTACTACCTGCCACGTGTAGCAGAGGTCTGGCCCACTGTGCGGGGCACAGCCAGGGCCTGGAAGGTCCCCAAGCTCAGGCGGGGCAATGCTCTGGAGGCTGTGACGGCTGGATGCACTGGTGGATCCCAGTGCTCTGCCCGAAGGCCCGAGGAGGCCACATTCTGGCCTGGTCATCCTGAGAAAGGAAAAGGGAGGCACATGCGGAGCTGGCCCAGCGGGCTATCCAGACCCAGAGGAGCGGGGCTGGACCTGACTTCTCTGAGCTTGCTTCATGGGAGAGCAGCAGGCCCAGAGCTGCAAGCAGAGATCACCCAGCAGAAGCTTCCAGCCACCTAGGTGGGCTCTTCCAGGTACCCATTCAGGGTTCCCATCCTGGGAGTCCCATCCACAGCCTCCTCCGGCCACCTAAACACAGTGGAGTGACCCGGCACAGAAGAAGCTCACGCTCCTGGCTCAGGCCTCCCCGCCTCCCCATTCTGGGGTTGCCCACAGTGAGGCTTGTGCAGAGGGGTCAGTGCCCTTGGGCAGGCATCCCTGAGACCCCACACTCTCACTCCATGGTTCAGACTACTCCCCTTCCTGGACGGCCACTTCCTCCAGTGGCCTTCACGCCCCACACCCTGCAGACCAGGAGACAAAGGAACAGGTGGTACAGGGATCCTAGGGCTCAGCCTCCCCCTTGTCCCAACTCACTCATACCCCCCCTGCACAGGAGACGTGTATGGCCAGAGGCCCAGCAGGGGGGCACACAGGGTCAGAAGAGGCTGGGCGTGGCCTCGCCAGGTGCATTATGGTCCTGGATGTATTGCAAGATGTCCATCTCATCCATGGCTTGGATCCGCTGCTGCTGCTGCTTCCACTGCCCGGCCACGGCTTCCGATGGGCCCACTTTGGGGGGGACAGCTGGTTTTCTGGGTAACGCGGGTTTAGCTGCCACTGGTGGCTTAGGCTTGGGCTTGGGCTTGGGTAGGGGCTTGGGTTTGGGGTCAGCGCCCAGGTTCAGGATCTGGTCCAAGTCCTCTTCAACTCTAAAGGCCCAAACAGTAATAAGCAAAACCAAACTCACCACCGTAGACAACAAACCAACCAGTGTCATGGAGTCAATTCTGACTCCGCGCCACCCGACAGGACAGAGTATATACGACTGCTCCCTCGGGTGTCCAAAAGTGTAAAGCTTAAGGATTGAAAAGCATCCCCTTTCTTCTAAGGAGCAGCTGGTGGATTTGAACTGCTGGCCTTGAGGTGAGCAGCCCATGTGGAACCACGGTGACCCAGGGCTCCTTTTACATGGGTCTACTCCCAGCAAGAGGGGCAAACCCCCCTGGAAGCTGGGCAGCAGGTCCAAGGAGCGGTATTTGGGCCCAGCCTGTGCCCTGGCTTCTCACTCTGCCCCACCTGGGTCTCCACCCCCACTCACCCCTCACTTCCTACTTCCGCCCATCCCGTTCCCAAAGGCAGACTTAAGGGTAAGGTTCTCCCTCCCTCCCACCCAGCCTGAGCACTGCGAGGTCTGTGGGGTCCACAGCAGCCTCCTGGTGTTGCTTTTGAGGGGGCTCCACCTGCCTCTCTAGGGGATCTTTCTTCCAGCTCCCTTAGAAGTAACACCTGAGCCATGGCGTGCTCAGCTGCTGTGTCCTCCTATTTGACCCCCAAAACAAGCTTTTGGGGAGGTTGTGTTGTGGCTCTGCTTTGCCGACGAAGAAGAAGCTAAGGCCCTAAAAGGGGAGCTGTCCGAGGTGGCATCCGTGTGTGGCATAGCCTGAGTGGGAGCCAGTGCTGGCTGCCTCCAGAAGCTAGGCTCCCATCTGAGGCAAGAGAAATACCAAAGGGGACTCTGGGCTGCTCTGGTCCAGAGACAGCCCGGCCCGCACGGCCCTCGATAAGCTAGCATCCCTTCAAGGCTCCACCATGGCCCTAGAAGGCTAGATGCCTGTCAGTGGGCCTCATAGTCCCCCACCCCCCACGTACCGAGAGGCAGGAAAGAGGGCCAGGTCACTGCCTGCATCTTTCCTCGGCCCGAAGGGAGCTCCTGCTGCCATTCCTGGTTGGAAGACGCAATTCCTGAAGCCCTGATGCAGAGCTGCCGACCTCACACAACCCAGTCCGTCCACTTACCTGCCTAACACTTCGCTGATTGGCTGTTTCAAGCCAAGCCATCCCATGCAGCACAACTAACCATCAACTGAAAACATCTAAATGCCCTCCAGTGTGCTTTGTTCACACATCCCACATGCAATGGTCCACAAATTGGGTTTTGCAAACATAACGAGTTCCGCTGTGCTTTCCTTTGAAGAGCGTGCCCTCCATTTCCTAGTGGATTTCCTCCCCTAAAATATGGTTGTGTGATTTTTCTGAAAGCCTCAAAGGTAAATTTTTATTTATTTATTTTAAATCATTTTATTGGGGGCTCGTACAATTCTTATCACAATC
>NW_022103906.1:85030364-85034530 GCF_000313985.2 Echinops telfairi | reverse complement strand
GGGGAGGGAGGGGGAAAAATGAGCTGATAACAAGGGCCCAAGTAGAAAGAAATTGTTTTGAGAATGATGATGGCAACAAATGTACAAATATACTTGACACAATGGATGGATGTATGGATTATGATAAGAGTTCTACGAGCCCCCAATAAAACTATCTAAAAAAAGATTCCAGAAGATGCTGAAATTCAATTGAACAATCTTAGGTAAATCATAGTTTCAGTAGATTTCAAATGCACCAAATAAGGCACAATCGATCAAAATGAAGGCAGCCTTCTTACCATTTTATACTACTGGGTAAGATCCTGCCATTCGCCAAGTACCGGCTGGCTTGATCACCTCCCTTCATATACCTGCTATATCCCACTATGCTCACGGGTTTGATGATGCTCTACGTGGACCTCATAGACCACACTCAATGCCGACTCATAGCGATCCTTTGGGACAGGGTAGACCTGCCCCCATGAGTTTCCAAGGCTGTAACCCTTTATGGGAGTAGAAAGACCCATCTTTCTCCCACAGAGTGGCTAGCAGTTAAGAACTATGCATAACCACTATGCCACCAAAGTGGATTTCATAGAGGCAGCACGGATAATTGAGTCCACACACACCGGCTGCTTGTGCTTCTGTGACCACCAAACATGGGCCCCTTCCACAGAAGCATCATTAATCGTCTTCTGAAGTTCTTGGATTTTTCTTTTAGCATTTTGGCAAGGCACGGTTCCCCCTAGCACCACCGACCAGTGTTTTGTTTCCCAATAACATCTCAGCAGCAGACCCACTGTTGTAGTGATTCCTTGGTAAACATGAAAGCAGTAACTAGGGTACCGTCATAAGACGTCTAATGCTGGGTCTTGTAACTCTCTGCCTCCACAAAGAATCTCCAAGTCAACATGCTGCCAGTCTCCCTTTCACAAAGCACCTTCACTGAAATTCCCGATTTTATTATTTTGGCTGAATTATACATTCCGCAGTGGATACGTCCCCTCCGCTTCGTGGAGGGATGACTGCTGTTTTCATGTAAACGCTGACGTGCGGGAAGCAGCCTGACTTTGTACAGTCTGTCTGTGTTCGTTGCAGCTTGGGCAGCTCGTGAAGACGAAGGTGTCTGCTCCAACCTCACTCCAGTCTCAGTGCTAGCAAACATGAGGGCTTCAGCAAAGAGGCAGTGACCTGGAGGGCTTCCATCTGCCTTTGCCAGTGGCCCCATATGAGCGAGCCCAGAAACTTCTGGATGGCCCTATCGGTAACCTCCATCCGTGAAGTGCTCAAGCTTCATGGCATTTCCCCCCCTCGTTTAGGTGATGATAAGAAGCCGGAAGTACTGTACGTCACATCTGCTGCGATGTGGATTGAACAGTTTGGAAAAAAATGACTTCAATCTTGATTTGTGGGTAAGAAGACAGCATAGAAAATATTGAAAATGGGGCAGGGGCAGGGCAGGAGGGGCTGACACCAAGCGCTCTTTAGAAACTAAATGTCTAGAAAATAATGATGGCAACATCTGTACACATGTGCTTGACACAGTTGATGTATGGATTGTTACAACAGCTGTAAGAGCCCTCAATAAAATGTTTTGGTTGTTTTTTGTTTTTTTTTGAAAAAAGACTTCCAAGCAGAGGAAAAGTGTGGATGGGCGAAATAAGAGACGGGTGTTGAAGGGTCTCAGCACACGTGTGCTTCTTAGAATCTTAGCCTCAATTATTAATAACTAAGACTACGGCGTAGATCACTCCTATATAAAAACCTGTACTGTTTTGGGGCTTACAATCAGCGTCAACAAATCTAAGTGCAGAAATGCATCAACTCAGACCCAAGCAGCAACATACGGGCATGAAACCGTGGGTATACTTGTCACCATGCTTAACACATGGGGTGGCCCGGCATTTCCACATCCGGGAACTTATTTCGCAAACCCAGACCACTGCCTGGTAGTGGGCGGAAAACTGGGGCTTGCTCTGGGCAACACGGCTGGCACTCTGAGGAGCGGGATTTGCACCCGAGTGTATCTGCCTTGCTGGGAGCCTCTTATGCGTGGAAGCCCCTTGTCCTGCTTCAGGTTGACATAGGCTCCCTGGCCCCTTTAACGCTAAGGGCACAGCCCCTGCGGATACTTTTAAACCTCACTGCCTCTGTCTGTAGCAGCAGGTAGCCCCAAGTGACAATACTGGGCTAGAGACTGTGGGGACCAACCCAGACCCTGCCTCCCTGGGGAAGACTTGCCCTCAGGCCTCCATGTGGCCACTGTGGTTCCGAACATCTGCATTCTCAGCAGGTGTTTAAACCTGGGTCAAGATTCAGAATGTTTCGTGCCCTTGCCCCTCCACCGAGGCCAGTCCACCAAGGCCAGTCCCATCTAGGGTGTGTTAAGTCTGAGGGCCGCTTAGTCATTAGAAACAATCACCGGAGAAGGACCTACAGAGCTCTGGGGCCACCCACAGGGCCCTTCCCCTCACTGTCTCAGTTTTCCTATCAATTCAGGAACACTCCAGCACCCATAACTCTAAGAACAACCGGGCCAGGGCATGCGTGTCCTCACCTCACTGGGCAGGGAGGGAGGGCAGTGGGACCTCTCAGCTTAAAACGGGGCTTGGGAACAGGGTCCCCAGCTCAGGTGCCTGTCCTCTCAGAGAAGCCAGTCTGCCTCCATCTAGGGGCCTCTCACTGGCGTGGGGGGGATGGTCCGATGATACCATCGGGGAGGCTAAGGCAGTCGAGTGGGCCATTCCCACGCAAACCCACTGGGCCAATGCTGGAAACCCAGAGTGGTGGATTCTCCCAAGCTTCCTAGGCCAGCAGCCAGAAGAAGATCCAGACAGACCCTGCCCACCCCTGGACAGAGATCCTGTGCTTAGTGGGTGTCTGAGCGGGCAAAAGTCAGTATGGCTGGGGATGGGTTGGGAGGGCCGAGTAGCTGTAGGTGGGAAACCAGAGGTGGCCTTGGGCAGCCTACGGGGTGTCTCCAAGCTTCGGCTACCAGGCTATAAAAATGGGGACAACAGCTGGCAGCCAGAAGGCCCAGTTTCCACCTCACTCTGCCTCCTGCATCGGAGGGCCCTGGGGCCACGCCACCTCCTTAGTGTCTGTAAACTTGGGGTCATTCCTGCCCTGCCAATGGCACAGGAATTCCTATAAGGATCAAATAAAATAACCAACCGAAAGTGCTTGACAAATGTAAGGGATATGGCCTGTATTGATTTTCTCCTGAAAGCCGCTGTGTGTGGAACAGACATGCATAAAACATGAAGGCCCAGCTGCCTCTGCCCCTCCTCTCGGCCGGCCGCACAAGGAGGAGGGGAAGGCGGGGAGCCTGCAGCTGAAAGGGCCTCAGAGGAGAAGCGGGAAAGGTTTCCTGGAGAAACTGGGCCTTTTCAAGATGGGCCTGACACCAACCCTGGGCGCGAGGAAGGGACTCTGGAGCAGGAAGCAGGGCAGAGCAGGGGCTGGAGATGAGGCTGAGACCCAGGCCGGCCCGAGGTCAGGCATCCCAGATGGGCAGCAGAACTGGGAGGGCCAGGCCAGCTCCCACAGCAGCAGGACTGGGTAGAGGAATTCGGAGGTCAAAAAGAGTGGATCCCCTGCACTGGGGCCTGTATGAGGCCGGCAGGAAGGTGGCCGTACCCAGAACAGATCTCTTCAGCCTCAGCTTCTGGCAGGAGGGGCTGCCCACCAGGGATCACCTGCGATGGGGTCCCAGGTCTCCCTGCCGGATTCTGGGCTGACTTCTTCCCGTGAGCAAGGACACGCAAGAGTGAGTATGGAAAGCCCGCTCGGCCTGCACACAGGCATTGGCCAGCCTGAGCTGTGCTTCTCAGAGAGGCCACGTGGGAGGCTGTGAGCCGGAAGCCTGACTCCCAGTGTCGCCCAGTTGTGGTGGCGCTGGCCCAAACCCACCCACCCAGGGAGGTCCCTCAGGAGGCAGGCTTGGGGATCTGCTGGCAGCAAGCCACAGTCTTGAAGGTCCTGTGGGGCAGCTCTCCTCTGCGCACCCACGGGATGGGTCGCCATGAGTTGGAACCACTTAGATGGAGCTGTACAACCAGGGGATGGCAGGGGGTGGGGGAGGGTAGCCAGGGGGAGACCCGGGCCCTACCGCCAAGCAGCAGTGCCACCCTGAGCTCCCAGGGCAGGGCCGACCCTGCCCTCTCCCCTGCATGTTCTCCTCTGAA
>NW_022103906.1:85026331-85028407 GCF_000313985.2 Echinops telfairi | reverse complement strand
GCCCCGTGAGTCACGTGTTACTGGGAGTCCCTGCTATTCGTTCCCAATCCAGCTGACAGCAGTCACACCTGCTCGTGCAATTGCATAATTCAATTCCTCTCATATTGAATTCAAGTAGGAGCGTGGACAAACAACTCCTGTGAAAGGCAGGCCAGCATGCATTCTCTTGTTCTGGAAGGTGCTGAGCTGCTCTGGGTAGCTGATCCTCCCCTGGCTCCCCTCGTTGCCTCTTCTACCCCAAGTTCCTGCATCTCTTCCCTCTGAAGCTGGGCTGGAGAACCACCCCAGAACCAGGACAGGGGATCCTCTGCAGGGGTCCCTGGGCTCAGCCAGGCACCGGCGAAGCCCTGCTCGGGCAGGCTTACCTGAAGAGCTCCTTGGAGGCAGCATCCCTGGGGTCCAGCCTGGATGTGGACCGTCCATTATCATGGGGAGCTGGCAGCAACAAGGGGTCACCCAAGGGTACGGCCCCGCCAAGGTCAGGATCATCAAACAGCTTCAGGGCTGCAGAGGAGGCAGCAGCCAAGGGTCAGAGCAGGCCTGGCCAGGCTTCAGCTGTCAGGGTGCAGGGTGGGGATAGCCTGGCACAACCAGGAGAGAACAGGCCAGGGGCATAGCAGCATGCGCAAGAACCAGAAGGGGGGTGGTGGGGGATGGGAGGCCCACCCAGGGTCACCTCTCAGGCTCAGTCCTCCCTATACTGTGGCTTCACTCCCAGGGTCAGGCATTCTGTCTCCACCCCTCCCCCACAACTGCTTTCAAGTCAAACAGCTGTTTGTTTCCTCCTTCGCAGGAGGAAACAGGCTCCAAATCCCACTGGTGTCTCTTAACTCACATCCCACCGCCACTCGCCAGCCATCAAGTGTGCCAGCCCCGGGGGCCACTCTGCAGGGACAGTGATGAGCAGCCCTGCTCTGACTGCAGCCCTGCCATCTCCTCCCAGGCACCTGAGCTCTGCCCCCACTGGAGCCGCTCGGAGCTGCCCTCAATGGAAGCTGACCACTGTCCTCCTTTCCTGCAGCTTATTCCCCAAGAGGATCCTGCCTGAGAGCGAACCCCTGCCAGCCCCATCCTGTGAAGTCTTCCATCCCTCGGGTGGCTCTGCTCGCGTGCCGCCAAGCTGACACCAGCTGGGACCGCCCGTGTGCCCGTCTCCTCTAAGGACAGAGTGGGTGCGTGGGCTTTGGTGCTCCCTGAGGTTTGCTCAACTAACGAGTGACATCGACATCCCACGGAGGAGTGACGTGGCCCGAGACGTGGAGAAGCAGGCCCAGGGAACCCCCAGAATTCCAAGGCTGCTTGGCGCCTCCCTGTCCACTTCTGCACAGAATCTGCCCGGAGTGTCTGTGCAGACGACACTCGTTGTTCACGGTGCTACAGTTCCACAGTGGTCCCAGTGTGCTGGGGGCTACGTCTATAGCCACGTCCGCCACGCGTGGGCTGGAGGCCGCTGACGATAGCAGGGCGGAGGTGCTGTCCCACTAAGCACAATCTGCATCTCTCAAAGCAACACGGGAAACCCTCCTCACCTTCCAGAGAGGGCCAGCAGGCACGGCGCTGCTGGTAGTGGTGGTCACGGGGTTGATTCCAGCCCATGGCAACCCCGTGTGCAAGGAGAACTGCTCAGACCTAGCATGGTCCAGTGCGTGGGGAGACCAGGTGTGCGGTGAGACTCCTCCAGCAGAAAATCTCCCAAGACTGAGCCTGGGCTCTCTCTACAGGAGACTGAGGAGACACCCACCCAGCCCAGTACGCGTGGGCTGGGCCGGGTCCTATGCACAGGGTGGGGTGGACACAGAACTGACCCCAGGAGCAAAAGGGCTGTACTCACGGTCTCGGAGGGACACTCCCTTTGTGGGATTCTGTGGGGAGAGCATCTTGCTGGGGCCAAAGAGCCCCTCATCTGGGTCCACTTCCTCATCAAAGATGGTGAGTCGGGGTGCAGGCTTGGGCTTGGGGGCCACTTCAAAGTGTTTCTTGGGCTTCTTGGAGCTGAGAACCAGACAAAACACACAGCTTAGACTTTTCACAAGAGCTCAACCAACCCAGTGTGAGTGGCCTGGTCAGACCAGCACA
>NW_022103906.1:85023721-85025304 GCF_000313985.2 Echinops telfairi | reverse complement strand
ACCGGCTCCTCCTGACCCTACAAAAGCGAGGAAGACTGTTGCCTCGGGATTCTGAGGCCGTTTCCTACGTTTTCCTTTCCAGAAGGAGCGACTGTGTCTAAAGTGCCAACTTGTCTGGTTAGCAGGGCAGCACGCAGCCCACGGTGCCCCCAGAGCTCCAAACCACCTTCCCCAAAAGTTGTCATGAGTGTGCAAGTAGAACACTGCTCCTGGGGGTTGTCAATGGCTGCGTTTTCTCCTGTAGCTCACCAAGCCTCTCTTCCCTGAACCTCTCTCTCTCACAGTCATTCAGTCCATGCAGGCTCACAGGGAGTCCGTACATCAGGGCAGAACCACACCTGGGCGTTTCTGAGTCTGTAACTCTTCATGGAGTGGACAACTTCATCTTTGTCCCGTGGAACAGCTAGGGGTTTCCAACTGCTCACCTTGTGGTTCCCAGACCACGGCGGGGACTAGCAGCCCCCTAAGCTTTCAGATAGCCCCAGAGCGCATTAGTTGTTTGCCCAGCCAGCCCAAGGACTCCAGGGCTTAGGTTCCCAAGTTTATTGGGTCAGGGAAAAAAAAAAGTTACTGAATAACCACCTCCCCTCAGCATTGAAACTTTTGTACGGCAGCCCCTAATCCAGGAATAAGTGTCGGTATCTGCTTTGGCAGCCCCCCCCCCCCTCCCACCAGCCCATTCCAGTGCCCCTCTGGGGACGGTTTCACCCAATTTGGGAAGTAAAAATGACAGATGAAACGTTTTTATTATTTCAAGTCATCTGATCCCTGCTGTTGGTGCCTGTGCTGCCCAGTTTAAGGTTCTCACTAACAGCTAGAATAGCCAGTTTACTGGAATCAGTGAGTTTCTGTGCCCGTCTGCCTGCCGGGCAGTTCCAGTGGGCTGAGGTCACCGTCTGAGCTCAGAGTTGCAACATTATGTGGCAAAAGTGCATTGAGGGGGCTGCTCCTGCCCTAAATAACGATACAGATTAGCCAGATGCAGATAAAAATAGCAGCCCAGCCTGGGGTATTAGACCGTAAGGGCACAAGGAGCCAGCCCTTCCCACGGTCTGCACTGACTAGTCTGCCACACTCCCAGGCTCCCTGCACCTAGCTGGAGCTCCGGGATGGGGACAGCATTGCACTGGAAGGCTGCAGTGTGGAGCACGCCTTCCTGCTCTGGGCCGAATCCCAGCAGGAAGCTCGCTGCCCAAGGCTAGTCTGCCCCATAAAAGACCCAGAGAGGCCAAGTGTTTCTCTAAGGCCACACGGTGGACAAGAGGCAGGGCTAGGGCTGGCACTGGGTACCCATCCCATTCACAGTCCTTCTGCTCATGACCAGGGGCAGGGAGCACAGTGGCGATGCGCTGGGGTGTTAACTGCAAGGCTGGCAATTTTACCCGAGCCCACGAGGGGAGCACTCTGGATAGCACAGCCCATACTTGCTCAGGGATAACGGTTCTTGGGAAGTGGCTACCCAAGAGAGGTCAACCCCACCCCCACCCCCATATACACCAAGGGCCTGACTAGTCAGACGTGGCCCCGAGACTTGCTAAGCCAGAGGCCCCAGGGGCCACTGAAGCTGAGCATGCCTGGGATCT
>NW_022103906.1:85015108-85022061 GCF_000313985.2 Echinops telfairi | reverse complement strand
GCCCGATTCATAACAGTAGCAAAATGACAGTTATGGAGTAGCAACGGAAATAATTTTGTGGTTGGGGGTCACCGCCACATGAGGAACGGTATGAAAGGGTTGCAGCATTAGGAAGGTTGAGAACCAACCACTGGACTAGACCGTTGAGACATACATGAAGGCAAACCAAAAGGCATGGCAACTATGGTTCCCCGCCACGCATGCATGGGTTCATTCCAAACACAACACAGCAGGATGACACCGGGCTGTGGTGAGCACCTGGCTGCAGACACAGTCTCTCGGTAACACACGTCTTTGTCTCCAGAGGATGCCTTCAATCAAAAGTTCAATCAGAAGAGGGGTTTCCAAGGCGATCTGCTGGGCCAGCCACATTCTGGACAAAGACAGGCTCAGACAGTCGCTGTGACATCACGGGGGCTTCTGAGAAAGAAGGTTAAGAAAACCGGAAACTGCACGGGAGAGAAAAAGGACTAGAAAGTTCGGCCAAGGAATTGGTTTCCATGCAACAAGGCACCTGTTCTTTCCTCGCCGGCTGGGAGTGTTGTCCCAGCAGAACTCCCTTGAGAAGCCTTGCTCCATCTACCCTCCGGCCCGCATCGTACCCCTTCAGCCTTCTTGTTCCCCTGAAATCAAAGACCATTTGGAGAGAGCACAACTGGGGTCCCAGGATGCTGTCATTACGGGGTGGAAATCTAAGAGTTCCAAGAACTCTTTGGAGAGGCGTGAGGGAGATGGCAACGCTACCTTCAGAAGTTACAGACTTGGAGGATAAGCTGAGAACAGCAGCTTCACCTTTTCGGAGTTTCAGTATAAATATTTGTGGTAGCTACGAAATCTGGTGTCAATTTGAGGATTCAGAGTGAACGGGTGGAGTCTAGCCTGTCAATCAGGTAGAAGCTTGATGACCTCATTTGGAGAAGCTAAGGAAATAGCTAGCTGGAGGCAGGACACAGGTTCACTCCCTGTGAGACATCCTCATGGAGAAGATATATGGAGAGAGGGTGATGGAGCCAGAGAAACCATGTGGAAACCCCTGCCAGCGCTGAAATGCTTCCGCCACCAGGGGAACCACAAGACTTCCCACCCACTGGCCTGTGATCTTCCTGCATTCCACATCATTGCATGTGTTTCATGAGTTTGAAGAGGACTTTATAGATTGGTATCAGACATATGGGCTAATATCGGACTTATGGACTTGATCCAGACTGGGCTGGGATGTTTTCTTCATGTACAATTGCTCTTTATATAAAGCTCTTTTTTATACATGAGTGTCCATGAATTTGTTTCTCTGGTCTACCCGTTCTAACACAATGTTTCTGCTCTACCTTCAGAAGAGGCTCATGGTGAGAGCTGGAGCAAAGGATGGGTCTAGAACAGTGGTTCTCAACCTTCCGAATGCCATGACCCTTTAATACAGTTCCTCATGTTGTGGTGACCCCCCAACCATAAAACTATTTTCATTGCTACTTCATAACTGTCATTTTGCTACTGTTATGAATCAGGCGACCCCTGTGCAAGGGTCTTTCGATCCCCACAGGGTTTGTTTTTTTTTAACCACCCCCCCCACAGGGGTCTTGACCCACAGGTTGAGAACCGCTGTTCTAGAAAGATGCTGGGGTTTCTCACCTCAGTCAAAGGGTCAGTTTCCTGCCTGAGGTGTGTCATCTGCCTCTCAGAGCTTGCTCAGCTTCCTTGCCTCTTACAGGTACAATGAATGCCCCAGGGCCATGGGGGGCACAAATCAAAGCACACACGTGGGCTACCACACTAAGCCACAGGGTGCCTGTAGCCCCCACCGTGTGCCACTCCCTCCTCACCGCACCACAGACCCGGCACGCAGCTGTCTGCAGGGTATGTGTCCCAGGCCTGTGCACCTCTGCCCACCAGCCCCCCTTTCCACTGACACAAGGTCTGTCAACAGGTGCCATGACGAAATGACGCCCCCTGCCCCCACTCCGCCGTCATGCAAGGGAAGGCAGGTGGTGAGGGGGCACTTTCAACTAGCTAGGGGCACCTGGGGTACCAAATCCTGAAGCCAGCAGGCACGGCAGTCCTGGGGGTCAGCACTGCACAGGCTGCATGAGGCGGGGTCGCGGCTCCCTGGGCAGGTACAGGCGACCATGATTAGCATGACTGTGTACCACGCATGCGCGTGAGCGGGCCCAGCAGCCAGCACATCCCCGCTACGCTTGTCGGATACGAGACAGATGTCTGGGCCGGGCTGTGTCGGCAGCAGATGTGGCAGCAGACAGCTCTAGCAGGCCGGGGAGCAGCCCTGCCCCGTGTGGATGGGTCCGTTCTGGTGACACAGATTGACACGTGTGATGTAGCCAATTACTTTATCTGGCTCTATTCATCATACTCCTCTGGCATTCATGCTTGTGCTTGGTTATCATCCCCCTTTTGGGAAAAATTTTCTGGTACACTAGAGGCAGGTTGAGGTGGGGTATATTGTGAATTTTCCTTACTGGAGGGTGTGAGACGAGTCACTACCCTTTGTTCTTCCTGGGAGGGGGGCGGATTTTTTAAAAAACTCACTGCCATTCAGTCGATTTCGACTCGTAGCAACCCTACAGGACAGAGTAGAACTGCCCTGTGGGTTTCTAGGTCTGTAAATCTTTACAAGAGAAGAAAGCCTCATCTTGCTGCCGAGGAGCAGCTGGTGGTTTTGAACTGCTGACCTTGGAGTTAGCAGTTACAACATTATATGAGAGAGCCATCTCAGAAGCAAGAATACAGAGAGAAAGCCCAGCAGGACGAGGAAGAAGAGCTTTCAATGGAGCACTCCACATCTTGGTCTGAAGGGGCGGAGGCGGGGCCCAGAGCCACCGGAGGCTGTGGCGCCCAACCATGGCACAGAGCAGAGGAGCTGCGGCTTCCTGGCCCCTGGAGGTCAGGGGCCAAGGACCACATGGGTTGAGGGACAGACTGAGGACTGAGGCGAGGAAGAGCTGTGAACCACTGACTGGATCCTTACTGTGTACTGCTCCGGACATGCGGTAACCGTGAACTTCCCGACAAATCCCCTTAATTGTGAGTATTGTCTGAGTGGTCCGTGTGGCCACCGATTACCGAGCCTGGCAGGGAAAAGGGCATGGTTTGAAACGGAGGGTTGGCCTCAGACTAGGATAGCGGTTCTCAACCTGTGGGTCTCGACCCCTTTGAGGGTCGAACCACCCTTTCACAGGGGTCGCCTAAGACCATCAGAAAACATATATTGCCAACGATCTTAAGAACCGAGACACCGCTCCTCTATCCATCATCTCTCCAGGCAGGTCCACCCACATGCAGACATGCCCACATAGGAATACAGGGTCTGAAGACTGTTACCCATGCCACACCCCGCTTCACGACAACATTTCATTGATTTGTCATTAGAAATCAATATTTCACAATGTATAATGACATTGTTTTTGTGAGTCATCACTATGCTTTAATTATGTTCAATTTCTAACAATGAAAATACATATTTACGTGACGATTCATCACAGTAGCAAAATGACAGTTGTGAAGTAGCAATGGAAATAATGTTACGGTTGGGGGTCACCACCACATGAGGAACTGTATGAAAGGGCCACGGGACGAGGAAGGCTGAGAACCACCGGACGAGGGTAGAGGAGGATGGGGGGTGGAGGTGGGTCTGACCCCCGCCTCGTGGCAATAGGCATTGGACTGCTGAGGAGCTGGATGCTCCCTCCCTGTGTAGCCAGAGCAGGTCACAGGTGGGCCCCGCACCTTGTTCACAACATGCAAGCACCTCCTCCCTTGTGCCCACCCACCCAAGGGAGCCCTGCTGATGTTCCCACATGCCCACCCCTGGTGGTGGACCACTGATTGGTATGGCTGCCCGGAACGAGAGCCCTGGGGTTGCTCAGCACCCCTGAGGTTGCCTGCTTGCCCCACCGGGCTTTCCTCTCAGACGGGGGCCTGCCCAGCCAGCCCTGGCTCAGCGCCCCAACAGCCGTAACCATGAGTTGCCCTCCAGAGTGTGTTAGCCCGACGGGGGGCTGTTCTTCTCCAAGCCTAGGGCCCCCTACAGGAAGGTGGAAGCCGCTAAAGGCTAACGGGCATGCGTCAATTCAGACTCCGAGCCAGGGAGGCAGTACACTTGAGTGGGCTCCAATCTAGGCCAGGTGGGCTTAATTCAGTCAATGGGGTCAACCAGCATCATCGATCACGCCTCCCAGTGGAAGACCTTAAAAAAGCCTGAATCGAGAGACCACCCTCTTTTTCCAGGTGTTCTTCTGTAGTCCTGTGCAGCTGGGCCTCGGTCTCTCGGTCTCTCTCTCTCTCTGGCCACCATGTGGGTGTGCAGTGTCAGGAAGCTGCTTGTGTTCAGTAGCGTCTGAAACCTCTATCCTTTATAAAAACCCACTTGGATCACAAACTAGGTTTCGGCGTGAATTCTTTCTCATGCAAAGCCAAGAACCGAGATGTCCCACTCTTTGGGAGGAGTTCTCCAGGGCTATACAGAGCCGGTGTGACTACCTCATTGACCTGCCCCCCTCTCTAGCTTTATTCCCCGTGCCAAGCATGAGACGATGGTCACCAAGTCTGGCTTCTGAGCTTCTCAAACTTGACCTGCATCCAAATCACCTCAACCGCACACTGCTGTGAGACTCTCAGGGACCCCCCTGGGACAGGGGGCAACTGCTCCTGAGGGTTTCCTGGGCTGTAAACCTTTGTGGGAACAGACAGCTTCATATTTCTCTTGAGAGGAGCTCCTGGCGGATTCGAACGACCACCATTTCAGTGAGTGGCCCAGCGCCTAGAAAGATGGGGCCGCCTGTTCCCCTCTAAAGCCTCAGCAACCCTGCGGAGAATAGGCCTGCGTTGGAAGAGACTAGAAGGCAGTGGCTTGAGGTTGAGGCCCCGCCCAGGTTTGGCCTGGGGCCTTAGAATTTGCAAGTCTGAGGACAAGCTCTGGGGTACTGCAGAATTGCCATTCCACCTCTGCATATGGGAATCCTGGGAAGGTGGTCGGCCTGCCCAGTTTCCAGCTGGACCAAGGAGGCTGGAGTCCTAGGGGCATCGTGGTGAAGTAAGCATTAGGTTGCGGACCTCAAGGGTCAGGGGTTCAATCCCACCAGCAGCTCTTCCTTCCAAACCCACAGGGGCAGTTCTACTTTGAATCAGAACTGACTGGGTAGCAGTGAGTTTGGTTTCTGAGTTTAAGTGCCTGGTGGCACAGAGGTAAAGCACTCATAAACTGCTCCTCTGCGGGAGATGCGGCAGTCTGCTTCTGTCGGAACGATGGCCTTGGAAACCACAGGGGGCAGCTGGACTCTGTCCCACAGGGCTGCTGGGCCAGAGATGACTCCAAGACTGGGGGCCTGCTCTGGGTTTAGGATCCCGAGAGAGATGTCATTGCTGTTCAACTAGAAAGGCCTGAGAAGGAGTTCAAGGGCACCTCCGCAGGAGAGGCCCAGTGCTGCCCTTCCCGAGGGAGCTACAAGTCTAACCTTGAGTTAGCAAACCCTGGGGCACTTGCTCTCAACATCAGAGCATCACCTCAGAGTGCCGAGTTCACCCAACTGTAGGGAATAAAAGAGAATGTTTACATGCCAACACACACTGTTACTTCACGGAAGATGCAGGGACATACATGTAAATAAGCACGCTGAGGTACCCCAGTCGAGAGAAATGTCTGGTCTTGGCACCAGACCCTGGGTGTCCACTTCCAGTACCTTGGTCTTAGGGATATCCCCCACCCCTCTTAAAGAGTCTGGCGAGCCCAGTCTTGCAGGACGGGTCACTCAGACTCAGGAAACAGCCAGTCTGGCCCACAGGAGACCTAGAGGAGGGGCTCCCTGGGCCCAGGGAAGCGGGTGGGGGAAGGGTGTGATGGAGTCGGCCTTGTGAGGGGCAGGGTAGACATGACAGGGGCATTCAGATCTAAACAACCCCTTACCTGAGTGGTACGAGCAGAGCCCCGACTCTGGAGCAAGTGCCCAGAGGAAAAGCTTGGTAGAATAAATGCTCTGTGTACGAACAAGTTCCTCAAAGGGCTCAGCCAGACGAGCTAACGCCAACAGACACACCACAATGCCCACACGGCAGGGTCTGGCGCGACCCATCCCAGTACACCAGCCTGACGGAACAGCACCGAGAGAAGCAGAGGTCCAATCTATAAAGTGGGTAAACTACAGACGGGCACATACTTGTCTAACAGGTGCCCACAAGACACACATGTCCAGAAACATACAGGCCCTTAGCATGGAGCCCTGGTGGTACAGCGGTTATGTGTTGGGCTGCGAGCCACATGGTCGGCAGTTTGAAACCACCAGCTGCTCCCTGAGAGAAAGACTGGGCTTTCTACTCCTACATACAGTTACAGCCTTGGAAACGCACCCGGGGTCGCTGGGTCGGCACCAACTCGATGGCAGAGAGTTGGAGTATGTTTTTACAACGAGGCTCACCACCTGCGTTTTTAAACTTTTCTGTAATAATCAGGATATACTAAGCGAGATGCAATTAAACATCTTTCTGGCAAGATCTTGCCTGCAGGAAACAAAACTACGATGGCGATACATCATTTTTCTCAGCGTCCCGGCGTTTCTGAAATAGGACGTTCCATACGAAGAGCCATCTGGATCGCTATGAGAAAACACCGGGTAGAGAAAGCCAGCCCGCTGCGTCTGCAATTGCGCGGGCAGGAAGAGAAAAACAAGCCCAGCCACTGAGAGGAGCGCAGGGCCTGGGGAGGGGCTGTATCGACGTCTGGGTGTTTGGTAAGGAGGTTGGCCTGTCATCTTTGCAGAGACCAAAACCGTGTTTAAAAGACAAAGAAAAGCCAGTCCAGCGTGCTCCGGCTTTGTGCTGGCAACTCCCTTCCCGCCCTGCAGCCCAACGTGGAGCAACAGCACCCCGCTGTGGCCACTGCGGGAAAGACAATCCCCGCCCACCTCAAAATAGAGTCTGCTCCAGAAAGGCCCAGAGTTCAGGCCAGTTTT
>NW_022103906.1:84989214-85013964 GCF_000313985.2 Echinops telfairi | reverse complement strand
AAAAAAAAAAGAAAGAAAAAGAGAGGTGGGGTCCAGTCTTGGCTCGGCTGTCTACAGGACGGAGGAATCTGAAACGCAGCTCTGCTTACCACGATGCCACCAATGCAGCTGTAGGCGTCTGGACAAGCTACCTGAGCTGCTAAACCTCCAGTCTTATTGGCCGCCCAGAGCACCATGCAGTATTCCTCATCCACACTCGTGGAAGCAGCGGTCAGGAAAGCGGGCGTGACACTGGGTCAACCAGCTGCACAAGGGCTTCTGTGAAGTGTAACGGAGTGAAGATGGCATTTGGAAGCGGAAGGTTTGCCTGACCTGAGCCGGGATACTTTCAATCTTTTCATTCTCAAGCGAAAGCTGGACAATGACTCAAGACTAGCGAAAAACGGGTGCCTTTCAAGTATGGTGTTGGTGCAGCACACAGGCCACAGCACGGGCTGCCGGAACACCACCCACCTGTCTTGGAAGGAGGGCAGCCAGAATACTGTAGAAGCAAGGATGGCAAGATTTCATTGTCAGGAAGAACCAGTCCTGGAGAAGGTCACCATGCTGAGTCAAGCAGAGGTTCTTGACAAAGAGGAAGACCCTCATTCGGGTGGACTGACACAGTGGCTGTCACACTAGGCTCACACATAGCGACGGTGCTGAGGGTGCTGCAGGACGGGGCAGTGTTCTGAGCGGCTGTGCAGGGGCTGGGTCACTAGGAGACAGCACCTAACAAAAGAATGCCATTGCCCAAATTGGACCCCTGATGGACCAGGAAACCAAAGTTAAAAAATAATAATAATGAAATAGAATAAGAAGAGAAAAGTATCAGAGTACAGCATACATAGTAAGGCTTAGTATGAGTTCCTAAGGATTTTGTTGTTTGCCCCTCTCTAGGCAAGTGTGTATGTGTATGTGTGTGTGTGTGTGTGTGTGTGTGTGTGTGTGTGGTGTGAGTGCACACTGACTTGATGGCAGCTGATAACAATACTCACACTTACATAAGTACTGGCTTAGGATATACAGTATCATTTTTACTGTAGACCAGACCAGAAGTTTCAGAAATACCATCTTGAGAGAGAACAAGAGATAATGCAAGGGCATGCAAACCCAAGTTCTGGTGTTTTTTAAGTGTCGTGGATTAAATTGTGTCTCCCCCAAAATGTGTCAACTTGGCTGGGCCATGACTCTCAGTGGTTTGGCAGTTATGTGATGGCCTCCCTGATAGGGGCTGAGGTGATACACCGATCAGTTGCCAGAGCATTAAGGGTAGGAATGTAATACCCTCCATCCCATCACAGCCCTGATCTGAAGGCAAAGGCATTTTCCTGGGTGCTGCCTGCAACACCTCATAGCTTACAAGAAAGGCATGGAGAGGGAGAACCCCAGATGAGGCAGGGGCACCTATTGCCAGCGAGAAAGCTGGGAGTGAACATATCCTTTGGATGGAAGGTCCCTGAGCTGAGAACCTCCTAGACCCAAGGGAAGGTTGATGCCAAGACACAGGAAGATCTCCAAGAAATGCCAGGGCTACCGATGCTGAAAAGAGAGACAGCGACCTTCCTCTTAAGCCAGGAGTCACAGGGAACAAGTTTCTGTTTGTTGAATCCATCCGCTTGTGGTAGTTCTGTTTTTTCCAGCAGCCCGAGATGACGAAGACAGTGTGCTCTCAAAGTGCGTTAGTAACGTAAGCCCTGACAGGTGGCCGCACCAACAGATGTCTTTATTAACACTACGGGCCTTAGAAAGAAAAAGGAGAGGATGGGGTCCGGAGGCCCTGAGGCGACTCCGAAGGTGCTGAACTGACCTGTGTGAGGTGCAGGAGAAGGTCCCTGGAAGACACAAGTGGGGTGGGGGATCTGGGGCAGGTGGTCCCTCGGGACCTGCTTACTGAAGTCAGGAGGAAATGCAAGGCAGCACTTGCCAACCGCAGAAAGCCTATTTTCCGACCCAAAAAAGGAGCTGCTTAGCTGGGACGGGTCCCTCAGCCAAAGGTTGGCATGCACCGCCCCAGCCAGTCTCCTTTTGGCACCGCGTGTGTTGACTCAGAACAACAGAGAGCATGAGTTCAAACAAAGCCTTATCATTACCAAAATACAGCCCGAGAAGGGCTGGCAGGGATGGGCAAGACTGATAAGGGGTGGTTATCGCAAGCTTCTCCCCACCTAACCCAGGCTGTCTCACTGCTGCCGCCGGCCCAACAAGGCTGGGCCGACAGAGCTGGGAGGACCTGTATTTGAACAGCTCTCTGCCTGCAGGCTCTCCGGCCCCTGCTCCTGCCTTGGCAGATCCCTCACTGGGGTGCCAAGGGGGCCTGAGAGGCTGAGTGTGAACGTGACCCCTCACCCCTCCAGGCTCGTCTCCTACAGCCAGCCCTGGCCCCATGTCTCCACCCTGCGGCACCTGGACCCCACTTGCCCACCCTCTCACACCCCGCACCAAGAGAGGGAAGCAGTGGTCCCTGAAGCGTCAGGTTGGAATCGTCCAGGCTGGGTTCAGTTTAACGCACTCCGGTTGGATTCCTAATCGGATCCGATTCCACTCTACAACCGGCCCTCCAAAGAGACGCGTCACACACCTGCTGATTCCTCACTGCCATGAAGTTGATGCTGACTCACAGGGACACAGTAGGGGACAGGGTAGAACTTTCCCGATGGGTTGCCAAGACCGCGACTATGGTAGTAGTAGGTAGTAGTAGTAGGTAGCCACATCTTTCTTCCACGGAGCAGCTGCTGGTTTCATACTGCTGGCCTGGAGGTTAGCAGCCCCCAGTGTAACCACGAAGCCACCAGAGCTCTTTCCCCTGCTGACGTGACCTTCCAACAACTCACAAATGGGTACTAATGGCAGAATGTCAGCTCTGCTTAGAGTCTGATCGTACATGTGGTAGTTATATAATCATTTGTCAATCTGAGAGGATTAAGAATGAAGGGGTGAAGTCCAGCCTGTCAATCAGGTCATAGCCAATGAGGCCTCTGTGTGGGCATGGCCTTCTCCTGAGGATTCTGGGTATTCCTCTTTGGAGGAGGGAGACACTCTTTCTCTCTGCTGACTCCCTGGGGGA
This sequence comes from Echinops telfairi, assembly GCF_000313985.2. NCBI lineage: Eukaryota > Metazoa > Chordata > Mammalia > Afrosoricida > Tenrecidae > Echinops > Echinops telfairi. The sequence continues at coordinate 85,010,918 of NW_022103906.1, read as the reverse complement.
CATTGCAGTTGATGAGCCACATAGAGACCCCCGCCAGCACTAGACCCTCTACCATCACTAGATCCACAAGACTCTCCACCCACTGGCCTGTGATCTTCCTGCACTCAGACTCATTACATGTGTTTCATGAGTCTGAAGATTGATTGGTATCAGACATATGGGCTAATATCCGACTTAGGGACTTGATCTGGACTGGGCTGGGACGTTTTCTCAATATTCAATTGCTCTTGTATATATAGCTCTTTCTTATAATACACATGTGAGTCTCCCTGGATTTGTTTCTTTAGTCTGCCCGGACTAACACACTATAGAGGCAAGCGGTGGGATGGTGGGAGCATGGCTTTAATCACAGCTGGTTGCTAATGGTGACAGAGCCCAGACAACATCCTTTAGTTATGCTAACTCATTTAGTCCTTACAAGAGCCCTCAGAGGTAGGGACGGCTGCTACCCTATTTTTGCTGACAAATGCTGAGGAGAGGGACACAGTGCAGGGACATGGGCCAGGACTGTGTAGAGCTAGTATTTGTGCCCAGGCAGCCTGGCTCCAGAGTATGTTCCTAATCCTGCCTTCAACCCCAGTACCAGGGGTTACCAGCTGCCTGAGCTCAGGGAGTTTTGTTGGGATAAGGCATGGGATGGCTAACCACAAGGTCGGCGGTTCAAGTCCACCACCTGCTTCAGGGGGAGAGGGGAAAGACTGTCTCCTTCTGTAAAGTGTTACAGTCTCGGGAACCCACGGGGCAGTCCTATGCTGTCCCGTAACATCTCTAGGAGTCCAAATTGCCTTGATGACCGTGCCGTTTAGAGTGGGTTCTGACCCCAGGGAGGCACCTGGCCTCTGCTGATCATACATCGAACAGGACAACAGCAGCCACGTATCAGACACCAGCTACAGCTCGGGAGGTGGGAAGCACAAGGGCCCGCATGTCGCGCACAGAACACAAGCTCCCACTTGTTTCCTGCACATCTGAGCAAGAAGAAGCAATGGCCTTGGGACCAGCTGAGTCAGCATGGCTTCCCTAAAGAAGTGTCCTCCTTCTGGGCTGCAGGGCCTGCTCACGAGTCTCAGCCTGGGCCCTTCGGAGGGCCCCTGGGGGTAGTAGATGCCTGGTTCTCTGGCCCCCTCACCTGGCATGCGCCCCTCTCCTAGACCAGCACAGGTTGGTCACACAGCAGGACTTAGGCAGCGCTCAGAGGGCAGCAGTCACAGAGCCAAGTATGGAAAAGTGACCGAGGGACAACCAAGCCCACAGCTGACTCTTCCTTCTCTGGTCCGTGTACGTGATGGGACGCAGTCCACTGGCTGGAGCACCCAGGGCTCGGTCTACTTCCTGCGTTACACACAGATGGTGACTCATGGGTCGGAGTTCGTCCACCTGTATGATTCATGGAAGCCTGACCCCTGGGCCGCTCACCCCAAGGCCAGCAGTTTGGAACCACCAGATGCCCCAGAAGAGAAAGAAGAAGCCGTCCATTGCCCTAAAGTGTTCCAGTCTTGGAAACCGACAGGGGCAGTTCTACCCCATCCCACAGGGTCGCAAGGAGGCGGCATCCCGTCCTCGATGGCAGTGAGTTTGGTGTACGTTTGCTTGTTTTTAACGACTGCCACACTCAGGGCCGGACCAAGGTCAAAGCCCTGCTGACAGACAGTGAGGGCACCTTGGTGGCACAACTGGTTAAGTGTACAGCCACTAACCAGAAAGTTAGAGGCTGGAGTGCACCCTGAGGTGCCAGGATGAAAGGTCTAATGGACTTATTTCTGGAAGGTCCCAGCCGGTGAGAACCCAATGGAGCACAGTTCTCCTGGGACATCCCCGAGGCCACCCGGTGTTGGAACCGACTCTCCCCCGGCAACTGGTTTGGTCTGGGTTCTAGTTTCACAGATAATGAAATAAGATCCAGAGAACTCAAGCCACACAGCTGTTAGGGAGGAGCTGGAATGAGGACCCAGGCTTCCTGTGGTCAACCGGAGGTGTCCAGGCAGCCTGGCTGCTAAGCTGCCATGGTCAGGGAGGCAGCTCTGACAGGCCTCTGTGGCAGACATACTATGGCCCAGGGAGGGGCAGGCGAAGTGGAAGGTGACCAGAGACCTTGGTCCTGATTGGTCAAACCACGGGAGGGGGGGGCCGCGGGGGGCAGTGGGGAGTGACCAGGGGCACAAGGATGTCCTGGATGCCTAGGAAGGAGGGAGGAACCCCTTAAAGAGAGCTTAGGACAAGGGAAAAGTCTGTCCTGCCAACAACAGAGACACCTACCGCATGATTCCCAGAGGGTCCAGTGCCTCTTCCTCCTCCTCATTGTTGTCTTCCTTCTCTGCCAAGGGCTTCCCAGAATCCTTGCCTTTCAGGCCCAGGATCGGCAGATCCTCTCCTGGCACTTCATCCTGCTGCCCGAAGAAATCGAGAGCCTCCCTGTCGTCCTCTGGCTGGCTGGCTGAAGCCAGGGCAGAGACTTCCCTGCTGGAGAGGTCCACAGCCCCCGGGGACCTGGTGCCTGTGGAGGAAGACAGAAGAGACGGCATTGGGTGCCCACTTGGAAGTGGGGTGCTCCTGGGTGAGGGTATCTGGGGCTGAGGGCAGTGTCCTAGGACCCAGCTCCGTCATAACCCAGATTACGTGGCTGGGAGGTGACAACCGTTCCTGGTGGGGCAGCTCCCACAGCGTTGGTGGGCATCAGAGAATCCATTACAGGGGGAGTTCCTGAACTGCTGAGACCAGAGCCCATCTGGAAGTCAATGATGGTAGAAACTACCTCCACTGGGCTGACCGGGTTAGGGGAGGGAGATTCAAAGAGAAATGACACTTCCCAGATCATTTTACTCAAGGAGCTTTGCCCATCCAACCGTGGGTGGAGATCCGCTGCCGGGATCTGGACAATCAGACTATGAGTGGGCTATTGCGTGTGGAGAGCATGCAATTGCCCGGCTCCGAGAGCAACTCTGATGGTTCCTTTAGATCAGCGTTTCTCAAAGTATGGCCGACAGGTGGTGTCCACATGAAGTAGGTGCAGAGAGGGAGAACAAGCATCAGGCACTTGCCCAGGCAGCCATCACAACATGCACTTGGGAGATGTGTGTTTACAAAGGACCCACTGTGACCAACTGGGAATGAAAATACCAGCCCTTCCGAGGGGAGAGGTTGAGAGATAGTAGACTGACTGTTCGATGACCTCCAAGCTGCTCTGAGTAGTGTACGGTGAGGCCCGCAAGAGCTGGGACTAGAGACTGCCTGGTCTTTCTGGGTTTTACAAGTGCCCCCCCTTTGACAGAGTACAGCCCCACTGCTTTCTATCACTCGTGTTAGCGCAAAACATGTGAGATAGCTTTCTTCCCGACATCGACGTCAGCTTTCACAGATCTGCTGTATGTCGAAAACATTCACGTTGAAAAACATCATGCGCAGGAGTCCCTGGGAGATGTTATGTGTTCAGCATGCTCATCTGCTTAACCGAAAGGGACCACCCAGAGGCACTCAGACGCAAGGTCTGGTGGTCCATTTCCGGGGGGAGGGGGGAAATCGGTGGAAAAACAAGATATTGATTCTTCAAAAGACTTACCAAAATTAACATGTCACTGGAGAATCTAACAAAGGGGGGAAAGATGCAAATAATATATGAAACGGGACCCATCACAACAGAACCAAAAGAAATTAAAAAGGCTATTAACAGAATACTACGAAGAACTATACCTTAACAAATTTGAAGACCTAGAAAGAATGGACAAATTTCTAGATATGCACTACCTACCCAAACTAATTGGACTGAAATATAAAGCCTGAAAAGACCACAGCAAAAGAAAACATTGATCAGGGTATTAGAAACACTCTCAGCAGGATAAAAAAAAAAGCCAAGCCCAGACAATGAGTTTTACAAACATTCAGAGAAGAGCTGATACCAATTTTACTCAAAATTTCCCAGGGTATAGAAAAGGATGGGAACCTTCCACATTCCTTTTATGAATCAAACATATCCCTAGTATCAACATCATGAGAAAATAAAATTGCGAGTCAATTTCCTTCATGAACATAGATGTAAAAATTTTCAATAAAATCCTAGCCAAGAGAATCCAACAATTTTTTTATGCATAAGAAAGGACTTTATGTCAAAAAGTAATTTTATACCAAGAAGACATCCCAACCCAATCCAACTCAAGTAATCCATCCAATGCTAGCTGAAGCCCTCTTCAGATTCATATCGATACAGGTAAAGGAGGATGCAGAGAGATCACAGACCAGTGGGTACAGAGTCACATGGATCCAAGGATGGTGGGACAGCAAATACAGAATTCTAGCAAGTAAGCAATGTGGAGGGCCTAAGAGAGAGAAGGTCTCACAATCTGTGTTAAGCCAGGTTGACTAGAGAAACAAATCCAGAGACACTTATATATGTGTAGGAGAGAGCTTTAGATCAAAGAGGAATTGCATATTGAGAAAATATCCCAGTCCAATTCAGATCAGGTCATAAATCTGATATTAGCCCATATGTCCAATACTAGTCCATAAATTCCTCTTCAGATTCATGCAACACATGCAATGATGCCAAATGCAGGAAGACCACAAGCCGGGGGTTGAAAAGTCTTGTGGATCCAATGGAGGTGGAAGCATCTCAGCTTTGGCGCACCTCCACGTGGCTCCTCCAGCTCTCTCAGTGTCTCAAGCACAGGAAAGTGAAGCAGAGAAAGAGTATGGCTCAGAGAGGGAGTTTCCAGAATCCTCAAGAAAAGGCAACAAGGAAGCATCATCAGGCTGTGACCTGACTGACAGGCTGGATTCCACCGCTAGACTTAGAGAATCCAACAATTTAAAAACAACAACAACAAAAACATCACGACCAAGTAAGACTCAAACCAAGAATGCAAGGATGGCTCAACATTAGAAAAAGTCAATATAATCTAGCACAAAAATGAAACAAAGGAAAAGATCGTATCAACTGGTTAAGAAAAGGCATTTGACAAAAGCCAACACCCCTCCCTAATAAAAACAATCATAACCAAGGAATTTGTCAATAATTGTATGCAAAGCCAATGGCCCAAAGCACTCTCAATGAAGAAACTGAAAGCATTCCTCTAGTAAATAGAAACTAGACAAGGATGTCCTCCATCACCACTCCTATTCAGCATTATGCTGGAAGTCTTAGAGCTGACAGAAAACAAAGGGAAATTAAAGACATCCAAACGGGCACAGTAATGACACTCTACTTGCTCATGATAAGATCTTAGACACAGACAGCAGAAGACAAACTACTAGATGACTGGGACCGCCTAAAATTTAAGACAATTATGTGCATCGAAATAGCTCACTAAAAGAGTAAAATGAGAACCCACAGACTAGAAAATGTGTTTGGCAATGGCATATCAGAGAAGAGACTAATCTCTAAAATTTACAGAAATCTTCAACACACCAACAAGAAAAGGACAATCCAATTAAAAAATGGGCAGAGGCAAGGCATTATATAAGTTTAATACTATACCGATATGAATACCATCATCCTTCATCAAAGAATTGGAAAAACTGATGTCCAACTTCATATGGAGGGGGAAGAAGCCCAGAATCAGCAGAGAACTCCTCAAGAAGAAGGACAAAGTAGGGAGTTTTCTCCACCTGACTTAGCACGTACTATATAGCCACGGTGGTCAAAACAGTGTGGTACTGGTATAACGACAGATATTCAGACCATGGAAAAGGGCTGAAAACCCAGAAATAAAACATCAGTCTACAGACAAGTGATTTTTTGATAAGGACCCAAAAAATATCAAATGGAAAGCAGATGCCTTCTTCAACAAGTGGTGTTTGAAACAATGGATATCTACCTGCAGAAAAATGAAGCAAGACCCTTACCTCATTCCATGCACAAGAACAAACTCAAGGTGGAGCACAAACCTTGAGGTAAAACCCCAAACTATTAGGGCCATTAATGAGGGAATTGGGACAAACCTGATAACCTTGGCACAGGGAATACATAGGCTATCAGAAATAGGGAAGGATACAAATACAGAGGAGTCATGAATTGACAAGTGGGATATATTGAAGACAAATCACCTGTGTACATCGAAAGAATTCACCAAGAGAGTAATAATAGAGCCCACAGACTAGGAAAACATCTTTAGCAATGACACATCAGACAAAGGCCTTATTACTAAAATTTGTAATATGTTTCAAGCTTACAATAAAAAAACCCAACTAACTGCCCACTGAGGAGGTGGGCAAAGGACCTGAACAGAAGTTTCACAGGGGCAGAAATCCTAATGCCCAATAAACATATGAGAAACTGTTCCCGATCATTAGCCATAAGAGAAATGCATATTAAAACAACAATGAGATACCACTTAACACTCTCAAAGACAGCCAAATTCAAAAATTCAGAAAGTAATAAGTGTTGGAGGGGCTGTGCAGAGATAGGAACTCTCGTCCACTGCCTGGTGGACCTGTAGGTATGTACGGTGACTATGGAAACTGATTTGGCGTTATCTAAAACAGATGGAAATCCAGCTACCATAAGACCCAGCAATCCCCCCATTGGGCATATACCCGGAAGAGGCAAGAAACAAACCACAGCCAGCCATCTGTACTCCAATGTTCATCATGACACAGTTCACAATTGCCAAGGAGTTGGAAACAACCCAAATTTCCATCAACAGATGAATGGATCAAAAAACTGTGGTACATACATACAATGGAGTACTACACATCCCTAAAAAGCAGCGATGAACGCACGAAGCACATCACCGCATAGGAAGAATTGGAGGAAATCATGTTAAGTGAAGTAAGCCAAGCACAAAAAAGTACAAGTGCAACATGAGTCCGCTGAGGTAAGCTAAAAAAAGGGGCGGGGGACGGGCATAGGGGAAAACTACTACATACATACATCCCTGGGGTGAGGTCCAGCAACTACTGCAGGGGCCAAACCCAATCCAGGGATATATATATATATATATATATATGGCAGCCAACTAAATAAGAGAGGGGGAAAAAGACAACAACAAAAAAAGACATGGGTAGTGGGGAGCAGGGCATTAACCCACGCAAGGGGAGGTTATTGTTTAAATCTCCCTCTCCACAGGAGAGGGAGAAAGAGACCAGGCTTCAACCCAATGCGCCAAGACACGTATACAACATACTGGCATGTACGAGAGAACCAATAGAGAGGTCTTCGGGGCCGGCCCCAATTATGTGAACAATCCCCTCAGAAAAATGCACTTCAGAGGACAGCACTGCGGCTACAGCTTAGGGAGTGGGGTGCGTCGGATGAGAGCACACGGGAGAAACGCAAAGGGATGGAGAGGGAGGAGAGGACATCCTGGCCCACCAAGCCCCGAGGACGATGTTCCTGCTTGGAGCAGACAACGCACGGGGAAGACCGCACGGGGAAGACCGCACGGGGAAGACCGTAGGGCGGCCCCACCATGGGACACGGCATCCCTCACTGAATCCTGACACTGCAGGGGACAGACAGCACTGGAGATACAGGGCGGGAATAGAGCATGGTGTGGCCCCATCGTGCTGGGGCAAGGCACTGAGGGCATGCACTCTGCTACAGATAAGAGGCCACAACACAGGGAATCCAGGACAGATAAACCTCCCGGGGCCAACAAAGAGAGTAGAGATACCAGGAGGATTAAGGGAGGGTGGGGGGAGAAAGGGGAAATCAATCACAAGGATCAATTTAGAACCCCCTCCCAGGGAGATGAATAATGGATAAGTGGGTAAGGGGTGATGGAGGATGATGTAAGATATGGAAATAATAATCTACAACTTATCAAAGGTTTGTGAGGGAGGGTGGGGGGAGGGAGGGGGAAGAAATAGGGATCTGCTATCAGAGGCTCAAATGGGATGAAAATGCTTCGAAAATGATGATGGCGGCATACATGCAAATGCGCTTGACACACTGGATGAATGTATGGATTGTGATAAGAGATGTAAAAGCCCCAAATAAAGTAAGAAAAAAAGAAAACAGGCAGAGGGTATAAACACTGTATTATAAAGAAGATACTCAGGTGGCCAATATACATATGAAAAAATGTTCCCAATCATTAACCATATGAGAGATGGAAATCATAACAACATTACATATCTTCTCACCCCAACATTAATAGTAAAAAAAAAAAATTTAACCACACACACAAAACAACCAATGCTGTTGAAGATATAGAGACTGGAAATGTCTGCTGGTGGGACCATCCAACAGTGCAACACTGAGGGAAGTGGTATGGCATTTCCTCCAAAGACTGGGAATAGAAGCGCCATTGAACCAAACAATCCCTCTGCTGGCTCTATATCCCAAGAACAAAGACCTGCAGCACAGACAAATGCAGGCACACCATGCTCACTGCAGCGCTCCTCGCCACAGCAGCACGACAAACACAGTCCAAATGCCCGCTGGTGGAAGCATGGATAGACCCGATGGAACACTAGGCAACGGAAGGGATAACGATGAGACTGTGAACCACCTCCTGACACGGATAACCTGGAAGACAATTGGTTGAGTGAAATCAGTCAATCACAAAATGGCATCTATTCTATCAGAATACTATCATAAAAAGTCAAGAGCAAGTTCTTACCTTAAAAGAAGCATCCTTTGATGGTTACCAGGGGTAAGAGAGAGGGAGGGAGGGGGCTCATGGGCTAAAGAGTAAACAAGTGTCAGCTTGGGTGTAGGGATAGACAATATACAATAGTGATGGAGGCGGGGAAGAAACTGGGAGGTTTGCAAGAGTTAAAGGCAACAAAGGCAAAAATGTCCCCCCCACAATCCTGCAACAGTGATGGCTATTAGTAGTCTAACAGTGGATGCTCCGATAGGCATGCAGGGTGAAGAGGTGTGGCAGGGAGAAAAGATGTACACCTGCAGACAGAGACAGGTGTGACAGAAGACATTTATAAATGTCTGTTTACTTCTGATGAAATATATATCCATGAATGTGGTGGAGTGTACAAGGTGCAAAGTTACAAAAGCGTCTTCTTAGCCACAACCCTTGAGGGAATGAGCCACTGGGCTTGGGGGCTCAGGTCCACATTATAGTTTGTAAAAGGCAAAGTCCGACATCGAATTTAATGAGTAGCAACAAGAATCTTTGAGGCTCATGAGCAGCCATCTAAGGTCTCTCCCTACCTCGAGGGGAAAAAAGAGACGGAAATCACAGGTGGGGATAATTAGTCCAATGGACTAATGAATCATTTAAACATCATTCTCCACAACACTGAGGCGAGAAGAACTCAATGGTGCTCAGTGAGCACTACCAACTGCTTAGGAGGGACTGCATGGGGTAGGAGGAACAAAATGCTAACTGGTCAGCTAGAGACTGGTGGTACCCCCAAGGCTGATACTCTGCTCTATAAACTTTCACCTAGTTGACGATATAATGTTTCAAACTATCAGTATTAATATTATGGAGCACAGTTCTACTGTGATGCACTGCAGTTACTATGAGTTTGGGTCAACACAGCTGTTGTTAGTAAAATACAGCCATTATGATGCCATGGGCGCTAAGAGCTTTCTATTTATTAGCTCAATTACCTCCACCACAAAGCTTGTCGGACAGGTACTAACAGGTCCACCAGTAAACAGGTAAGAAAACTAAAGAGAGACAGAGGAGACAGAGGGTGGGTGGGCTCATCCACTACTGGGAAACGCAGGCGGGTTAATCAGCACAGGCTCTGCCTCTGCCCAGAGCCATCCCCAGGAAGGACCAAGCTGGGTATGAGCCGTCCCCAGGGCACAGGCCACCAGCCTGGCTTTGAGAACACAGCTATCTCTGGCTGTGTGTGGCAGGAGAACACGGAGAGAGGGGGCCAGGCCAGGAAGAGTGAGGGTGGGGTCAGATGATAAGAGAATAGCCTCTTCCAGCAGCTGGCTGGTCGGCTCCTCAAGGGCCCACACCTCCTCCGCTGACCACCCATGGGCAAGGATGTCAGGAAGGCCAGCCTGTCTCAGCAGCCTCAAACCCGCTCCCACGGAGCCAGGGCAGTGAGGCCTGGCTCCGTGCCAGGGGAGACGCCAGGGACCGGGGGCAGAGTGGAGGGTACCTAAGAATTCTAGCAGCTCTGGGCTGCCTGCCAACTCGGCATCCTTGGAGACCCAGCGCAGAAGCTCATCAAACAGGGCTCTCCTTTCCTGGATGTCAGCCTCCCCAACAAACAGGACCTTCCTGGGCAGCGGGGGGAGGCTGGCCACGGAGTAACGAAGGCTCAGCTTCTGGTACAACTCCTCAATCTCGCTATACTTTTTAGAGACCTGGAATGAGAAGGGCAGGTGGTTTCCTGAGTGAAGGGTAAAAGGAGAGCTCCTCTCCTAACCCACCCACAGGCTGCAACTCCAAACCGACCAGCCCACTGCTGTCGAGTGGATTCTGGCTCACGGGGACCCATGCGTGGCAGACTAGAACTGTTCCAGAGGGTCTTCTTGGCTGTCATCTTTCCAGGGGAGTCTCTGGGTGGCACACGTGGCTAAGTTAAGCGCTTGGCGTTAACTGAAAGGTTGGCGGTTCAAACCCATCCAGGGGCAAGCTGGAAGACATACTAAACCCAAACCACTGTCATCAAGTCAAATCCAACTCCTAGTGACCCCCCAGGACAGAGCAGAATTGCTCCTCTGGATTGCTGAAGCTGCAATCTTCAGAGGAGCAGAGAACCCGATCTTTCTCCCTCACAGCAGCTGGTGGGTTTGAACCACGGACCTTGCAGCCAACATGTAACCCACGCTAACACCCAACTTCCTCCTGAAACATCATAGCCAAGGAATGGTCCAGTGTTCTTCTTTGAAACATGGAGTTGCCATGAGGCAGAGGGGGCTCTGGGGCAACTAGTGAGGAGAAAAACCCTCGTGGAAGCAGATGGCCGGGCCGCTGTGAGCACAACCAGCTGGATGGCGGCGAGGTCTGGTTTTTCTGCCGGGCTGCTGGGTGGATTCCACTCTAGACCAAACCTTTTGCCCAAGATTCAAAGAGGGCCAGGCTTTTTGGACAGTCCTTCCCAAGGACAAGAGGAGCCTTGGTGGCAGAGTGGTTATATGTTGGGCTGCTAACCAGAAGATGAGCGGTTCAAAACTACCAGCCACTCCCAGAGACAGGACTTTCTACTCCCACGAAGAGTTAGTGTTTCAGAAACCCACAGGGCAAGTTCTACCCTGTCCTATAAGGTCAGAACCGATTCGATGGCAGTGAGTTTGGATTCTGGGTCTTCCCAAGAACCAGCCTGCCCCAGGAAGTTCTGGGGAAAGGGCAGGGTCTCCCTCCTTATCCCCTGCCATCTCCCTGCCTCAGCTGGACCCCTTCTCCCTATTCTAAGCTATGGTAGACAATTGTACGTATCTTAGCGGCCTGAAGGAAAAATGCCCTCGGAGGCTATTCCAGGCACCACAATCAGTCTGGGTAAAAATATTTGATGCTGAAACCCAGGCCCTGCCTGGCCTGCAGGCAACTCACACCACCCGCTCCACTCCAGTCTTATCAGAGTGATCACACAGACTAGCAGCTATGAGACCATCTTCCAGCAACACCAGGCGTCACCTGTCCTCAGCACGGTCTCCTGCTCATTCTCCCATGCGTGACGGCGGCCTCCGGTGGAGCCTGTCCTTACACTTGCTTATGGCGGAGAACCAAACTGCCAAAGTGGATCTCACTACCCTGCCGTCAACCAGGACGATCAGGTGATTCCTTTTCACATCACCGTAGCCCTGGTGGAACACCAGGTTAAGCACTGGGCTGCTAACGGAAAGTCAGAGAAAGAGGAAGTTGTCTCTGCTTCTGTGCAAGTTTGGAAACCCTATGGGGCTGTTCTACTCTGTCCTGTAGGGTCGCTATATATTGGAAGCAGCGTGATGAGAGTGGGGTTGGTTTGGGTCTTGAATTGTACACGGGGACCACAGTGAAGCCAGCCAGGGCCCTGCTGGCCATTGGAGGATCGTCCTGAGCGCTGGCTGACGCCATCTCCTCCTTTGTGGTCTCCCCTCACACACTCACACCAGGCAGGGTTTGCCTATTCACTGTATCAAGTTCTTACTGTGCCCTTACTCTGTGTGGGGACACCAGGACACCCTGTCTCCTGGGGTATGGGGGGCCAGTCTCAGTAAGGTGGGCTCAGTGTGAGTGCAGAGGGCAGACACCTGCTTTACCCACATACGCCCTCCACCCGGAGCGCCACTGGGCTCTCCCCACTGTGTCTCCCCTCCTCTGCGAGGCCACGGAGGGTGTGCACACGCATGACTCGTATTTATACTCTCAGGAGATGGCCCCGCCCTTGGCCAGCACTACAAATCCTGCTGAGCAGTGAGTGAACACCCGGCACCTCCTCAGCCTGGGGTGTTTGAAGCCTGCCCCCTTGACGAACCAAACCTAAACCTGCAAGGGTGCTAGTTGCTAGGAGACTGGGGGGATGAGGGGGTGGTGGGGGTGGTTTCAGAGCCCCCGAATGGGGAGTCATTGGGGGAAGAAGCTGCTGCCGGCAGTTGTCAACACCGCAAGAGCTTTCCTGGGTACACCAACCTACTGCCATCGAATCAATTCAGACTCACAGAGGTCTTATGTAGGGTTTCCAAGATTGTAAATCTTTATTGGAGCAGGGATCTCCTGAGAATAGTCCTCAAGAGGGGGGAAAAAAGCAGCAAGCGATTCCTTGCATTAAAGTGCTTAAACTACACAGGCTTCAACCCCTCAGCCTGAAGGCCATTCAGAAAATTGGCTCCTTGCAAAGACCCCAGGCGGGAGCCCGGAAGACTGTTTACTGGGGTGTCCCTGCAGGCCTGGCCCCCGGAGCAACCAGAACAAGGACTCTGTACGTGGGGCTACAGCGAGCACATGAGCGTTCTCCTTGGCTCGTGCAAGCACTTCGAAATGTTTGAGAATCACCTGTGCACACACCCCACTCACCAAAGGAGGAAGTCTGAATGTACGAAAATGTGAGGACGGGTGCTCCTGACTCCTTTGTAGGTAGTGCTTGCCCTTTGCACGACATCGCGCGGGCTGGCCGGGCACCCCTCAAAGGGTCTAGAATGTTGTATCCCTGTCACTCCCAGAAATATCAGTCTCAAGTATGTTCCTCACCAGCTCCGGTTTGTTTTTGTTTTTTTAACATTTTATTGAGGGCTCTTACAGCTCTTGGAACAATCCATGCATCAACTGCATCAAGCACATTTGTCCATAGGTTGCCATCATTATTTTCTAGACATTTATTTTCTATTGAGCCCTGGGTGTCGGCTCCTCTTCCGGCCCCCTCCCCCTCCCCGCCCTCATGGCCCCTTATTAGAAATTATTATTATTGCCAGCTCCAGTTCTTGAACATGTGGGTGCATCGCGCTCCACCCGGGATTACGTCAGATTACTCAAATGCTGAAAACCACCACTTCCATCAATGCAAGCACAGAGCCACCCTGGGGCAGGCATTACACCCCGCTCTCCGAAAGAGCAGAAGAAACACTCCTATGAAAACAGACTGCAGCTGGTTTTGCTTTAGGCATTTCCCACGAAAGGCTCATGCCATAAACTCCAACTTGAACCCGGAGCACCTTTAAACAGGCTATGTTGCTAGGTGCCATCAAGTCAGTTCTAACTCACAGCGACCTTAGGAACAACAGAAGGAAACACGGCCCGGTCCGGCCCCGCCTCACGACGGTCATGTGTGGATCCACTGCTGCAGCCAGTGTGTGAAGACACTGTGCCAATCCGTCCTGTCCACGGTTTTCCTCTTTTTATATGGCTGGCCCTTATTTTATCAAACACAGTATCCTACTTCAGGAATAACATCTGGATAACATGTCACAGGATGTGAGGCAAAGTCTCGCATCCTCACATCCAAGGAACTTGCTGGCTGTACTTCCTTCAATGCATCTGTTTGTCCTTCTGGTAGTCCATGGAGGTATTTTTGGTATTCTTTGCCAAGACTATAATTCAAATGCATGTTTGTTTGTTCTTTTTCCTGTGATCTTCCTTCGTTTTCATATTACCTATGAAGTGATTGCCAAGGCTACGGCTTGGGTCAGGCACACTTTAGTTCTCAAAGTGACTTCTTTGCTCGTGAACATTCTAAAGAGATCTTGTGCAAATTTTCCCAATGTAATTCTTCCTTTGACTGTTGACTGCTGCTTCCATTGACTATGGATCCAAGAAACCTTTTGACAACTTCAACTTTTTTCTCTGTTTCAAGATGTTATCTGATGGTCTCGCAGGAGTTTTTGTTTTCTTCACATTGAAGGCTGCAGTCTTTAATTTTCATTAACAAGTGCTTCAACTCCACCTACAGCAAGCAAGCGTGTGCCATCTGCATATTTTAATAAGACTTCTTGTAATCCTATTTATATTGTTCAATAATTTCTGCATTCTGTTGGGTCACTTTTTTTTTTTTAAGCATGGGCACAAATAAGGATCTCTTCTAGGAAGCTGGCCAAAATGCTTGTCTTCCAAATTTCTTGGCATAGGTAAGCGAGTGTCCCCAGATCTTCATCACCTTGTTGAAACATTTCAACTGGTTCCTGGAGGCTGGATTTTGGCTAATGTCTTTATTGTACCTTGGCCTTCTTTCAGTATCACTGGCTCTTGATCATAGGCTACCTATCGAAAGGGTTGAATGTCAAACAATTCCTTTTGGTATAGTGATTCCATGCATTCCTTCCATCTTTTTTTGATGCTTCCTGCATCATTCAATATTGTGCCCATAGAATCCTTCAATATTGCATTTCAAGGCTTGAATTTTTCTTCCATTCGTTCAGATTGAGATATGCTGAGCATGATCTTCCTTGTTGGGTTTCTAACTCCGGGTCTTCACATTTCAATACCATACTTCATTCTGTCTTCTCATGCTGCCCTTTGACTTCTTCTGTTTGGCTCTTTGATGTCATCGTTTTTCCATCTGCTTTAGCTGATCTACATTCAAGAGCCAGTTTCAGAGTTTCTTCTGACATCCACGTTGGTCTTTGAAATGACGTTTTGTTTTCTTCATGTTGATGCCATCCCACAGCTCATCAGGCTTTCTGTCATTACTGTTCAATGCATCCAATCTCTTCTTAAGATATTCAGATGTGAGATATACAAGATCCTATTTTGGCTTTTTACCTGTGTTTTAATTTTTTTTTGGTGGGGGGGGCTTCAAACTGAACTTACAGAAGCAATTGATAGTCTGTTCTACAGTTTCAGTGATTTAGTTTGAGTAACAATGGGATTACCTGGATTTCCTTGGGGGCACAGAGATAATATCCCATCCCACATAGCATGGTTCTTCAAGATGGGTCTCGCAATGTTCTTTTAAATGAAGTGATGCCATTCCTCTTGAATCTGTCATTCCTGACACAGTGAACCATAACTGTCTGACTCAAAATGGCCAATACCAGTCCATTTCTGCCCACTCATGCCTGTATATCAATGTTCATATTCATTTTGCTTCATGCTGGATTACTTCAATTGGTAGAAACAAATTATCAAATTATGTGCACATGATTGTACCTTTAAGACCCCAGACACTATTCTTTCTGATAGCCAAGCACCAACTAGTTTCTTCATCACCCTTTGCTATAGCACCCATAGCTTTAATGACCTCTTCCATAAGGGTGAGCATCAAATTGGTGCTTTGTCATGAGAATGAATTGTTCTTAGATTGGGGTTAGAATTAGGTGCAAGCCCCGATTCTATTCATGCACCTGTTGTTTATATAGTCTCTGGTTCCTCTTAGAGCCATCATTGTCATTTCATGTTAGAGAACATTATCAATCATCCCTCCGGGGCATCACTTCTGCTGCCATCATCAATCAGCATTCTCTTTCATTGTGCTCTTAATGTTCCATTTCCAAGTGCTTTAGTTTCCCTGCCTCCTTGTCTTCTCATCTTTATTTTAGAGTAATTGTAGAACCCTTGGTCTGCTGTAGATGGTTTTATAATGACACACTATCCTTAAGGATACCCTTTACTTTGTGGGCCAACCTGTTATTTTGCTCAAAGGTAACTTTAGGAGCTAGTTCTCAGTTCAAGGTTTAAAGCGTTAACTCAGGGAAATGGTCTCTAGCCTCAGTGGGTCCAGAAAGTCTGAATGTTTTAAGAATTGGAGTTCTAGTCTGTGCTTTCCCCCTGCTCTGCCAGACTCCATCTCCTGTGGCCCTGGTCAGAGTGGCTGGTAGTGGTGGCCATGCACCATCTACTTCTTCTGGTCTAGAGGAAGCCTCGTCTTGTGTAGATGAACTGTTCTTTAAGAAGTATCTTAAAGAGACGTAAAACCCTCTTGCCAGAAATATTCTGGAACCCCTTCTTCAGAGTAAGTGGGGGGAAAATCCTCTACCCTGCTGTGTGCTCCTTTTCTCATCAGTATTTACCTTCACAATTCTGCTTCCCATGGTCTGTAAGCACCTATGCCTGATTCACCCTGGTGTCCTTACCAGTCAACACAGGTCAGGTACTCACTAACCCTTAAGAGTGCCCTCTCGCTGAATCTATGGGTACCCTGGTGAGTAGATGGGTCTCACCGGAGCCGCAGAGGCACACCCCCCTCTCCACACCCTGGCCAGAGCCCCCAGCTCACCAAGAATTGGACAACGTCCTCTGGCCTGTGCTTGGCTGACTTGAATGCAGCCAGCCGGGTCACCACCAGAATCTGGTACTCCACATGGCCCGACATCATCTTGCCCCGCACCTCCTGGTGCTGGGGCACGCTCAGGTCCAGGCCCGTGTGGACATTCTGCACTCGCCTGCCAAAAGGAGAGGACAAAGGACGCTTAGGTTCAAATGAGCAGGCTTCTTGATGGAAGTACAGGCAGGGCCTTGACAAGGGCCAATGGACCTGGGTCCCAGGTTGCTTAGCGGGTGGTCCTTGTAGCCTTGATCCCAGGCCACCTCGTTCTTCTTACAGGGCATTGGAAAGAAACGAGGCATGAGTTCACTATGGAGAGGAAGCACAGATAGAAGCCGACTTTCGTGGGTGGAAGTGAAAAAGTGAGACGAGCCTCTTAGCAAGGGAATGCGTGAGTGCAAGGCCATTTCCAGGAAAACCCACACCCCACCTCTCACACACAGCCCAGCAGCACCCCCATCTCTGACAGTGTTTTGGCCACTCCAACATTTATAAACCTGGAAACCACCGTCATTCCACCATCCTGAACCCATCACAGCAGGTCTCCACCAGCTTGGACTCTACAATCCACTGCTGGGACGACTGTGTCCCACCTCTGTCCGAATGCAGAAGGGGCCTGGGAAAAGCCCCCAACTCCCGTTCCCAGTAGCCCTTGCATCTACGTCCATGCAGCCGAACACACACAGGATCAGCGCACACCAGGCTGCCTGGTGGTCCTGCTTTAACCCTTCCAAGGCCAAATGATGCACTGCTTCCGATTGTTGAAACCATGTGTGTGTGGTGGTGGGGAACATTTCACTTCATTTTTAGACCTGTGAAGGGAAATGTGGCGAAGGTTTACAGAGCAGCTCTCCCGCTCTTCATCCAACAATTCATGCAGGTCTAGTTTCGACTCATGCCCTGCGACCCCCTCAGCGCACCCTCACTTATCCTCGGCCCTCCCTGGACGAGAAGAATCCTTTGACATTTAACCATTTTAAGAAGTAGCCTGTGATCAAGAATTAAGGGAACCAAAGAAAGGAAGCCACGCTGCACTGTGGCCATGAGCTGAAAACCAAGGCTCTAGGAATAGTGAGAATATCGAGTGAACTGTTCCCACCACTGCACTCAAAGCACTCCTTCCTCTGCGCCAGGAAATGTGGGAAACATCTCCCTGACCATCTGACTCGATTTGTTCCCGTTCCAAAGAACGATGACCCAACAGAATACACAAATCGAACAATACTATGAACATCACATGCAAGTCAAATTTTACTCCCGACCATTCAACAACAGTTGCAGCAATATACTGACAGGGAGCTGCCAGAAATTCAAGCTGGATTCAGAAGAGGGCACGGAACAAGGGACATTGTTGCTGATGTCAGATGATCTGAACTAACAGCTGAGAAGACCAGAAAGATGTTTACTTACATTTCATTGCCTGTGCCAAGACACTAGACTGTATGGATCATAATAAACTATGGATAGCATTGAAAAGAATGGGAACGCCAGGACATTTCCATCATGCTCATGCAGAACCTGTACATGGATCAAAACGCAATCATCCAAACAGAAGAAAAAGACTGCATGCGTGGCTTGAAGTCAGGAGAGTTGAGTGAGGGTTGTAGCCTTTCACCTTATTTTTTCGATCTGTATGCTAAGCAAATAATCATAGAAGCTGTACTACATTAAAAGGAGCCGATCAGGATTGGAGGATGGTTTATTAACAACCTCCGTTGTGCAGATGACATAACCTTGCTTGCAAGTGAGGAGAACTTGAAGCACATGTTGCTAAAGCTCAAGGACAGAAGCCTTCAAGATGGACTACAAGTCAATGCCCTGAAAACCCCCAAATCCTCACAACTGGACCAACAGGCAGCATTCTGATAAACAGAGAAAAGACCGAAGTTGTCAAGGAGTTCATCTTACTTGGATCTACAATAGATGCTCAAGGAAGCAGCAGTCCAGAGATCAAACAACCATTGCATTGGTTAAATCTGCCACCCCAGACCTCTTTAAAGCGATGAAGCGCAAAGAGGTCACTGTGAGGGGCACCTGACTCAGGCCAGGGTATTGTCAACTGCCTCATATGCATGGGAAAGCTGGGCAATGAATGATGACAACCGAAGAAGAATCAGTGCATTTGAACTATGAAGCTGGTGGAAAGTATCTAAGAGTTACCACAGACTGACCAGAGGATAAAGACATCTTCCACGGAAGATGTACGGCGAGAATGCTCCTGAGAAGTGAGAATAGGGAGACTTTGTCTCATCTATTTGGACAGGGTGTAAGGAGAGATGATTCCCTGGAGAAGGGCATCATTCGTGGTAAAGCAGGTCAAGGAAAAAGAGGACGAGCCTTCAGGAGATGGATTGACACCGTGGCTGCAACACAGGCTCCAGTCTAACAGCTGTGCTGACGACGCAGGACCATGCAGGGTTTGTTCTGTTGTACCCAGGGGCTCCATGAGTCAAAACGGACCGACTGTGCCCCCAACAACAGTAAAACATGCCCGCCTTCAGCATGAAGCTCCTTTACATATGGGAGCACATTAACAACAGCTCCTGCAAAGATTAGGGAGACAGTGGGGAGAGACTGAGTTTCTGTCAATGGTGGAAGAAAACACAGGGGGTGTGGGGGTGTGTGGGGGAGTGTGAGAATGATTGCAGAGAACGTGATCCTACATGTAGAACCTAGACCTGGTGCGTGTTTTGCTGTGTATAGTCTCAAAGACAACAAAATGAATAAGTGTTGGACGGTTAACCGCAAAGTTGGCAGTTCAAACCCACCAGCTGCTTGGAGGGAGAAACATGAGGCTCTCTGGTCCCATTAAGATTTCGTCTCAGAGACTCTCGATAGAACAGCTGTGAGTTGTACTCCACTCAACAGCAATGGGATCGATGCCCAGAACCCAGAACTCAAATATCTGCAAGCCACCATCACCTCCTGGAGATACTCTCCCGGTGCCTACACTAGATGCAGCTCCTGCTTCTGCCCATGCTCAATGCAGCAGCCAGAGGATCTCTGTGAAAGACAAGTCAGATCGTACCACCTTCTGCCCATGGCTTCTTAACGTGCTCAGAATGAAATCCAGAGGCCTCAGTCTCCCTGCTCCCCAGTCCCCAAACCCACACCTTTCATCACATCACCTAACCTCCGCTCTCCAGCCACACTGGTCTCCTTCTGGCCTCCAAAGACCCAAGCACACGCCCGCCTCAGGACCTCTGCTTCTGCTGAGCTGCCAGGTACTCGGATGGGGACTCTCTTCTTCAGGGAACTGTCAGGGATCTAGCCAACTGCCACACGGGCCCCGGACCACACCAGAGGGAAGAGCACTCATTCCCACCTGTCGCTCTACGTCTATTAAGACTTGAAATGTTCATGGGAAAAGGTCATTATCTTTTCAATTCCCCATTTTCCCACCAACTTTTTGAGCCCCCTCATGTTTACTTATCCCCCCCCCAAAAAAAAAAAACAACTGCAGGAGATACAGCTGTTCACTGCTGTATCCCCGAACTTGGAACAATCCCTAGCAGAGCAGACCCTCAATCAACACCTGCTGGATGAATGGACAGGAGCCCCAGTGGTGCTGTAGGTTAAGCACCGGACGGCCAACTGCAAGGCTGGTGATTCAACCCCATCAGGAGAAAGATGATGCTACCTGCTTCCATTGAGATTTCGTCACAGAAACCCTAAGGAACAGTTCTGCTGTCTCACGGAGGGCTACTGTGAGTCCGCATCAACTAGATGGCAGTGGTCTGGGTTTGGATACATGCATGGAAGTGGAGATGAATCGGGTAGATGGGCTGGAAAGACAACTTGGAGCTCCGCTGTGAAGGACCTGCTACAGTGTATGGACTTGCTCTGTAGACAAGTGCCTTGGGCTGGCTGGCCCTGCCAACAAGAAGGTACAAGAGTAGACTCACGTGGCCTTGCCCATGCCTGTGTAAGCAAACCAGGTCCAGGTTAGGCAGCGAAAGCCACCCACCAACACCCCAAGCGCGTCCCACCAAAGTCACACCTCCATTGTCTGCATGCGGCTGAGAAGGCTGTTTGCTGCTGGCATTGCTCATCCCCAGAGTGGACTCTAACACCCTATTTTGCACCCAAGGAAGGTGGCCTTTTGTGCGGCTCAGGGGAAACCGCTTCTGCCCCATAAGATACAACCTGTAAGCTCTCCTCGGAGCCCTGGTGGCTCAGTGCTACAGTCGGGCTGCCATCTGCCAGCTCACAGTTGGAAACCACCAGCAGCTCCTCTTGAGAAAGACTGGGCTTCTAGTCCCTTAAAAGACTGAGGGTTACAGCCTGGCAAACTCACAGAGGCAGGTCGCTATGAGCTGGTATTGACTCAAAGGCAGTGAGTCTTAACCTCCTGACAGCATCCAGAGGCGGGGACGCAGGTCCTGGCATTAGTTTACTTAAACATGTGTTCCTCCGCCTGAAGTAAGAGGGAAGTGCTGAGCACAGAAGTTGAGTCAACATTTATTTATGTAATAAACTGGCATCTTCGCACATGCTTTGGTGCAGGGAGGACATGGGTGGGGTGCGTTCAAGTGCTCAAGTGAGTCAGTTTGCAGCTATTCTGAAAGAAATGCCACGTCCATCCCAGACTCCCCAGGATTCGTCTTGCTGAGTCTTCCAAGACTGGGTCCCGGCCGGCCGACAGTGCATCTTCCACCCAACACACCCCTGCGCTTTGGCTATAACTTGCCCTGCTTTGAGTTCTCTCCTCCAAGAACTGCCATCTCCTCCCCATCACCACCAGGTCAGTTCACTCACAAGGCCTTCCTCACTGGCTTCCAGGTGCTTGGGGGAGAGTCTGGCACGCCCCACCGTCCCCACCTGAACTCACTGCCCCTCGAGCATTGATCACCCCCACAGTCGGTCTCATCCCCGGTCATGTCGGTCTCCACGCAGCTCCAGCGTCACGCACTGGGTCTGACACACGCTCAAAATCAAAGAGAAGATGCTCCGGCCAAAAGAAACGAGCCTACGTCCCCAGGGGAAGGGAGAAGAGTGCCGCAGCCAGCCACCCCGAGGGCTTCCCATTTACAGCGAGGTCTTTGCCCTCTACGGGGCCTCGGTTTCCTCATCGGTAAAAGGGGACACTCGATGCCACCCCAACTCTCCTACAGGGCAGTGCGGAGGCCCAGGCCAGCAGAGAGCGCTGGGGAGATCCCAGCCCG
>NW_022103906.1:84987645-84988842 GCF_000313985.2 Echinops telfairi | reverse complement strand
CGCCCACCTCCCACGGAAGGCAGGGCGCGTCTCGGTGCCAGCTTGGTGCGGCGCGGTCCCAGCTGAGCTGCATCCACTCGCCTCGCGCACAGCACAGCTGAGACCGTTTGTCTGATCCCGCAGGCCGTCGGTCGGTCCCTTGGCGCAGAAGAAAAGAGGCGGTTTCCTTCCCAGTGACCATTAGTTCCAGTTGTCTGTTGCCCTGTGTGTAATGGCAATGCTTATGTCACTCTTACAGGTGGCGCCGTTAGGCCGAAGCCGGTCTTCCTGCCTTGCGGAGAGTTTAGGGGGAAACGCTGCAGCCTGGGCCCCTGCCTCCCAGGGCCGCAGTGTGAGACCTCCGCCATCCGGGGGAGATTTGGTTCCTTTAGCTGATCCCCCCTCTGGGCGAGCCCATCAGTCAGTGCGAGAACAGAACTGTGCGCCATAACAGTTCAGTGACTGGGTTTCTTTAGTTTTTATTTTTTTGGAAGTAGATCATCAGGCCTTTCTTCCAAAGTGCCTCTGGGCGCCCTTGAACCGCCAACCTCGAGGTCAGCAGCGAGCACATTAACCATTTGTGCCCTGGTCACGGAGATCTGCAGGTGAAACCCCCCTAGCCACTCTGCCGAAGAAAGATGCATGAAGCCGCCCTCTCCATTCAAGAGTTACAGCCTGGGGTGCCCAAAGAGCCAGTGCTACTCCGCCCTGGCCCGTGGCTACGAGTCAGAACTGACACCACGGAGATGAGGTTCTTTATTATTAATTTTGGGGGTGGGGGTGAGGGATTCCCTAGAGAATTAGGGGAGCCCAGTGAAGTGATACATACTCCAGCAGACAAGTAAGCACAGGGCTGGAATCTGGATCCAGAGGTCTGATGGTGGGTTTCTGAAGAGAGGCAAACAGGACTTCCCTAACAAAAGCCTCTGAACTCCTTGGTGGGTGCATGGTTCCCTCTCGCCAAGATTCCCTCTAAAACGCTGTCCCTCCCTGTGGATATGCAGATCCTCTCCCCAGAATAACTGCCCTGCTCTCTGTCTCCCTTCCTGACCAATGGCATCCTGTCCCACTGCTGCCCCTCCTCCTCTGGGGAGTGGAGGGGACCCTTATGTTTGTTGTCTTGCCCCCCAAGAACCAGTCCCCACTCCCCACAACACCCTTCCAAAACTATGATGAAGTACTCCATGGACTTGCTCTGTAGACAAGTGCCTTGGGCTG
>NW_022103906.1:84978037-84987545 GCF_000313985.2 Echinops telfairi | reverse complement strand
CCCCCGGCAACTCTTCATAACCACCAAACACTTGGCACAGGGACCCCCGGCCATCTAATCAATTCCAACTCACCGTGACACTATAGGACAGGGGAGAGTTGTTCCTTTGGGCCTCCACAGGTGGCAAATCTTTACAGAAGCAGACAGCCTCATTTTTCTCCCAGCAAGCTGCTGCTGAGTTTGAACAGCCGAACTTACCATTAGCCATCAAGCACTTAACCCACTGTGCCACTGGGGCTCCTTGCCAGGCACTTGTGGTGAGCATGAAACCCGGGCGAGTGTTTGGGTTGTTCTGCATTCAGCTACTAAGGAAACAGCCACTCTCTGCTCTGTGTCTGCTACTGCTAGTCCCAAGTCACCATGCTCTTCCCTTCTGACTGCTGACTTCCCATGCATTCAGCTATTCATTCATTCACTCACTCAGCAAGTACTTGCTATGCTAGAACTCTGTCGTGGGCCCTGCGTAGGCCTCTGAGGAGGCACAGGACAGTTCCTAGCCCCTGGGGACTGGTGCCTCTAGCTTCCCTGGGGCCTTTCTTCCAGCGCCTCTGCTCACTCTCCATATCTCTGTATCTGGCCAGTGCTCATGCCTAACAACATCACAGGGGCATCCAAGAGTCACGCAGATGGTTGGGCAGAGCCCACAGGGGAGGTCTCTCTGCTCCCTGGCTTGAGCTTAGCTGACTCCCTTTGGGTCCAGAGCAATGGGGTCAAGGGGAATTTTCCTAAAGGAAATAGGAGTAGTGCATTCATAATAGACTGCTTTGGTTGGGTCCGGTGGTAGTGATGTCATTTCATGTCAACTTGAAGATATATAAAACTGTAGGGGTGGAGTTCAGTTTGCCAATCAGGTGGCAGCCTGATGATCCCACTTGGAGGTGTCACCATGATATGTACCTCTCTGGAGGTCTCTCTCTCTTTCTCTCTCTGCCTTCACCTTCCTGCTTGCTGGTCACCTAGAAAGCTGCTGGAGTCCCACCATATTTCCACAGATGCTGGATCCACATGACTTTGCCCCCACCAGCCTGTGATTTCCTGCTTTCTGCATCATTGCATATGCCTGCATGAGTCTGAAGAGGGACCTATGGTCTATGATTAGACTGAAGGACTTGAGTTGGACCGGGCTGGGATGTTTTCTTGATATAGAATTACTTTCTGATATAAAGCGCTTTCTTATACATAGGTTATTGGATTTTTTTCTTTAGTCCACCTGGCTTAACACAGGTGTCATCTGGTCAATTCTGACTCAGAGTGATCCAAGTACAGCAGACCGAAACAACAGAGCGTTTTATAATAGAGACCATGTTCCACAGAATAAAACCAGAGCGGTCGTGTCACCTGCCCAGTGGCCCGGGGAAATAAAAACTGAGTCTGGAAATAAGGCCAGGAGACTGTTCCCCAAACTCTGACCCTATTCTGTAGCTCTTTCCATGAAGAGCCTCACTGATAAAGGAGCAGCGGAAACGGGCTCAGTGTGGGGACACACCCTCAAATCACAATCAGGCAAGATCAACCACCCTCCAGTGAGGAGGGGCTCACCACCCTCAGCTCACCATCACCTTTACAAACATCCTTAGTGGCCTGGATTTGAGTCACATTTTAGTGACGAAACCCAACAACATTTTTTTTAACGAAGGCAATTCCTCAATGTATCTTTTGAATCTATAGGCATATATACACTCATATACAAGCACCTGTGGGAGTTTGTTTCAAATCTGTAGACAAAACAAGCCCTGATGGCTGGAAAGAAGGTTGAGTGAATGACAAACTCTCCTAGGTAGTGGTCTAATGGGTTGTGGTATATGCTGACCCCTCCCCGTTTACTCCCTCAACCCTGTAGACATCTTTCCAGGTCAGCCATATAAATCAAACTCAATCTTATAATGGTAGTCCACTGTGAAGGGTTGTGTTAATCTGGGTCGACTAGAGAAACAAATTCATAGAACTCATATGTGAATAAGAAAGAGGTTTATATACAAGAGCAATTGAATATTGAGAAAACATTCCAGCCCTGTCCAGACTAATTCCATAAGTCTGATATTAGCCCATTTGTCTGATACCAATCTATAAAGTCTTCTTCAGACTCATGAAACACATGCAATAACGTCAAATGCAGGAAGATCACAGGCCAGTGGGTTGGACGTCTTCTGGATCCAGTGGCACTGTAAGCATCTCAGTGCTGGCAGGGGTCTCTACATGGCTTCCCTGGCTCCAGAGGTCTGGTTGCATCAGGGTAAGTCTGTGTGGCTTCTCAGGGATGTCTCCCAGGGAGTTGGCTTGTCAGTAGAGAGTCTTCAAGGGAGTGAGCAGAGAGAGAGAGAGTGCTTCTCATTTTCAAGGAGGAAAGTACAGGAGTTCCCAGAATTGTCAGGAGAAGGCCAGGCCCACAGAGGCCTCATTGACTGTGACCTGATTGACAGACTAGCCTCCACCCCTTAACTCTTAATCCTCACAAGTCCCAAACTGACACCAGATCATGTAACTACCACAGGGTGCATCATAATTTATTTTCATTACCCTATTAAATTCTATTCTGGTCATTTACAATGTCACTATTGTCTCGATTTAGGAAATTCTTGTATATTGTCTTCACTTGTGTAACCATAGCTATAAGTTAAATACACCGATAAAAACAAGATGGTTTATTTAAAGGATATCATTCTTAAAATGTTGATACTGTCATATTGCTCCTAGAAATTTTTATGAATCACCACCCCTGCCAAAAGGATATAGAAGTGATCATTGTTAAAGATTGAATTGTGTCCACTAAATATATGTGTTGTGCAGTGGGATGCTATGCATCACTGAAAAATAATGATGAAACCGAGACGCATGGGTAGACTTGGAGGACTATATGCTGAGTGAAATTAGCCAGTCACAAAAGGACAAATATTGTATGACACCACTGTCATAAAAGGACAAACAACAAGATCAAGATAACAGACTGTGGAGGTTACCAAGGAGGGTGGTGTTTCAGGAAAGGTGTGAGAGGGAAGATACACCTGTAGGTGAGAGGGTTGACAGGCGCTCACCTGGGTGCAGGGGAAGAGCGTAACCCCTCAGGCAGGAGGTTAGAAATCAAAGGAGGAGGACAGTATGCTTGTGAGCTTCAATAAGTCATTTAAACTATTGAATAACACATAATTGATGATCTGAAATGTAACCCCCCACCTAGTTCACAATAAACATTATGAATAAACTAATTTAAATATGTGTGGTAAATCTGAACGTTAATGTCTCTGGCTAGACTCTCAGTTGATGTATAAATGAGGAAGAATTGTGTAGAAGGCTTTTTGTTTTGTTTTGTTTTCCTTCTCAACTTCCTATTAGGAATGGCTGGAAGGTTCACAGGGCAAATCTGTTTTACCTTCCACAACTCATACACATTCTGTTTTATATCATTGATTCCATTTCCCACAATGCACGATCACGGAACTCACTTCGTCCTTGTGCTTTCTGTTTCCATCCCTCCTTCGTGCCAAGCAATTCTGAACTTGGTCCTTGAGCCAATGCCCCTCTTTTGATCTTAGATGGTTGGAACGTCAGTCACCTGTGTTTTTTTTTGAGACATAAACGGGATTAGATGTGAATATAGGAGAAGTGGGTTGAGCCACAGGCTAAGATGTGGAGAGCTCCAACGGACCAGGAAACAGAGATGAGACAAGGAACTTCCTTTGGAGTTGATCACAGAGAGATCTTTCTGGAGCAAGTACCCCGAATTCAGGCTTCTAGCCTCCTAAAAGATAAGAAAATAAATTTCTGTTTGTTAAGGTCAGTCCCCGTGGTAAAGCTGTTATAGAATTACATAACTAAGGATTTGATATTGACAGTGGGGAGCTGCTTGGCAATTGGGCTGTGGATGGAGGCCGGAAGACTTTGGACATGTTGTCAGAGAGACCAGTGCTTGAAGAAGGACATCATGCTTGGTAAAGTAGCTGGAAAACAAAAAAGAGGAAGACCTTTAACAAGATGGATTAACATGGTGGCTGCAATGATGGGCTCAAACCTAAGAACAATTGTGAGGATGGCACAAGCCCGGCAGTGATCCACTCCATTGTACACAGGAGAGCTATGTACACAAAGGCACCCAGCAATAACCCCAGTAGTAAAAGCCTGGTTGCCTTGAAGAGACTGTGGGCAGAATGATGGATGTCAAAATCAATTCTGGGCTCAGAAGGAAGGAAGTAGAACTATAGTGTTCTCTGTTGGCTTAGGGAACACAGATAGCACCACCAATATCCTGTTGCTAAAAATGTGGCTGTTCCATGTGTTAAGGCCTTAAAATAAATTGATGAACATGTTCTTTGGGTAATAAAGGAAGGGGGATGCTTTTTATGAAGTGGCAAAGAACTTGAATGGATTATGTCTAAAGGTTTGGTGGAAAGTAAAACTTGTAAGTGATGAACGTGGATTATCTGGCTGACGAGATTTCTATGGAAGATCTGAAAGGGGCTGTATGACTTCTCCTTGCCACTTATAGTAAAATGTGAGAGGAAAGATATGGACTTAAAAAATAATTGTACAAAATGAAAACAGAACTTAAAGATTTGGAAAATTCTTCTTCCAACCAATAAAAAGCACTGGACTCGATGGCATCCTAGGAGAATTCTATCAAGTGCTCAGTGAAGCGCTCTCACCTATTCTACACAAACTATTCCAGACTATAGAAAGGGATGACAAACTCCCAGACTCGTTCTAAGACGTGAGCATAACCCTTATAACAAAACCAGGCAAAGACCCGGCAAAGACAGCATCCTAGACGGCTATTCCTCATGAATGTAGATACAAAAATGTTGGCCAATAGAATCCAACAACACATCAAAAGAATAATTCATCATGACTAGGGGGGATTCACACCAGGGATATGAGGATCCTCAACATTAGAAAAAACAACATACGCATCACATAAACAAGACAAGGAATAAGAACCACATGATCATAGCAATAGATTCAGAAAAGGCATTTGATAATATCTGACACCCATTTCTGATTAAAAAAAAATACACTCAACAAAATAGGAATAGAAGGGAAATTCCCCAATAGAGGACATCTATGAAAATCCAATGGCCAACCTCACACTCAATGAACAAAATTTGAAAACATTTTCCCCTGAGATCATGATGCACTCTATAACTACTCTTCCTTAACACATTAGAAGTTCTAGCTAGAACCATCAGACAACAAAGAGAAACCAAAGAAATACAATGGGGCAAAGAAGATGTGAAGCTCTTGCTATTTGCAGGTGATATGATTTTATAGAGAGAGAACCCCAGGGCTCCACAAAAAGAACGTTGGAAACAATTGATGGATTTGATAAAGTAGCAGGATAGGAGATTAAAAAGCAGAAATCAATTACATACCAATATATCAGTGAAGAGAGCTCTGAAAAAAGACATCATGAAAATAGCATTTACAAAAGTCACACAAAATATGAAATACATTAGAATAAACCTAACCAAAAAAATAAAAACCTGTACAAAGAAACTACAGAGCATTATTACCAGAAATCAAAAGAGAACTACACAAACGGAATAATGTCTCATGTTCATGGATAGGAAGACTCAATATTGTGAAAATATCGATACTACCTAAAGCAATCTACCATTACAATGCAACTCTAATCTAAATCCCAACATCAGACTTCAGAGACATGGAAATACTAATCCTAACTTCATCTGGAGAGGAAAGAGACCCAGGATAAGCAAAGAACTCAAGAAGAAGACAAAGTAGGAGATTTTGCACAACCCCACCTAAAAACCCACTACACAGCCACAGGAGTCAAAACAGCCGGGTAGTGGTACAATGACAGATGCATAAGCCAACATAATAAAATATAAAACCGAGAAATAAAAGCATCCACCTACAGGAAACTGATTTTCAACAGAGGACCAAAAAACATTCAGTGGCAAAGGGACACCCTCTTCAACACATGGTGCTGGAAAAATTGGATCTCCATATGCAGAAGAATGGAACAGGACCCATGCCGCTTCCCATGTACAAAACAAACTCATGATGGATTAGAGACCTAAATATAAACCCCAGAGTTATAAGGATCATCAATGAGAAAATTGGGACAAACTTAAGGGTCCTATTGCAAGGCATGCACACACTACCAAATATCACAAAGGAAACACCTACGAGGGAAGACAAAATAGATGACGGGGACCTATGAAAAATAAACACTTAAGCACATCAAGAGAGTAAAATGAGAGTTCACAGATTGGGGGAAAAATCTTTAGCAATGACACAACCAACAAGGGACTGAGTGCTAAAATCTATAGAATTTTCCAATATTTTTATAAGAAAAAGAACCCCATGCAATTAAAAAGTGGGCAAAAGACATGAATAGACAATTCACCAGGATTCAAATGGTTCATAAACACACGAGGAAATGCTCACGATTACTAGTTATCCAAGAGATGCAAATCAAAACAAGATGATGTATCACCCTACACCAGAGGTTCTCAACCTGTGGGTCTCAATCCCTTTGGGGGTCAAATGACCCTTTCACAGGGGTCGCCTAATACATCCTGCATACCAGATATTTACATTATGATTCATAACAGTAGCAAGATGACAGTTATGAAGTAGCAACAAAAATAATTTATGGTTGGGGTCACCACAACATGGGGAACTGTATTAAAGGGTCGTGGCATTAGGAAGGTTGAGAACCACTTCCCTAGACCTATGATAGCTCAAATCAAAAACAGAAAACAACAAACGCTGGAGAGAGTGAGGCTTTGCTTCTCTGGCTTCTTCCAACAGTTCCATGAGCTGTTCCATGGCTGTTTCTTTTCTTTTCTTGGAGGACGGAGAGGGAGCTCCTTTGGTCTGTTTCCTGCCTTTGTAATTCCAAGAGGTAGACGGTGTTTTTTCCTGTTGTTTTTTCCCCCTGCCCGTTAAGTCTAAACTGACATGTTTTCTGCTATGATAACTGGTTATGTGGACCAGTGACAGGCTAAATCTTGTTAACAAAAGATTGTGTAGCCATGCCCTTGATGAACATTATAGGATATGTGTCCTTAGTGTGTATGACTGAATTTTCCAAATCTCTCAATTATGCTTTCATTTTGACAATTATTTTTAAGTCTATCTCTTTCCTCTCACATTTTACTATAAGTGGCAAGAAAAAACCATACAACCCCTTTGACTATTCCATAGAAATCTCATCAACCAGATATACAAATTCATCACTTTCAAATTTTACTTTTCACTAAACCTTTGACCGTAATGAAGTTCATGGTCACTGCATTAAAAATCATCACCCCCCTCCAAAAAAAATATCACCCTTCCTCTATTGCCAAAAAACATGTTCATCAATTTCTTTTAAAATCTTACCAGGAGCACCTGCAACATCCACATTCTATAGCTGGTACCATCTGTAGTCTCTAAGACAACAGAGAACTTCTTTATAGCTCTACTCACTTCCTGCTTAAACCTCACCAGAATAGCCTTTGGCATCCATCCATAAATCTACCAATAATCTCTTCACGGCAATCTAAACTTTTACTGTTAGGTACCTTAACAAAGAAATACTGCATGGTTTACTATCAGGTAAGGTGCATCAGTATTGTATCCTCTCACCATACTTATTCAATTTGCATGCTGAGCAAATCATCAGAGAAGCTGGCTTATAAGAACAAGAATGCAGCATCAGGATTGGAGTAAGGCTTATTAACAACCTGCTGTATGCAGATAAAACTTTGCTTGCTGAAAGCAAGGAGAACTCGAGACACTTGCTGATGAAGATTAAGGATTTTAGCCTTCAGTATGGATTACAATTCAATGTAAAGAAAACCAGCGGGAAGGGAGCACTAGAACTCATTTGAAATGTGATTTAATCATAAAAAAAAGAAAGAAGAAAATGTTCTAAAATTGATTGTGGTAATGATTGATATGCTTGAAAATTGAAATGTATGACATGTGGATTATCTGCCAATAAAACTGTCTAAACAGAAAACCAAAATTTTCAAATGGGACCGATAGGTAACATCATGACAAATGGAGAAACGTTTGAAGTTGTCAAGGATTTTGTCTCGGTTGGATCCACAATCAATGTTCATGGAAGCAGCAGTCAAGAGATCAAAGAATGTATTGCAATAGGTAAATCTGCTGCAGGAGACCTCTTTAGAGCATTGAAAAGCCAGGATGTTACATTGAGGACTAGGGTGTGCCTGGCTTAAGCTATGATATTTGCAATTGCTTCATAGAGCCATTGAATAAAATGACCAAAGAAGGATCCATGCATTTGAATTGTGGTGCTGGGGAAGAAACTGAAAGTATCATGGGCTGCTGAAAGGACAAACAGATCTGTCTGGAATGAAGTACTGCTAGAGTGCTCCTTAGAGACAAGGATGGTGAGACTTTTCCTCACGAACACTGGCTATGTTGTCAGGAGAGACCAGTCACCGGAGGAGAACAATCTGTTTGGTAGAGTTGAGGGGCAGTGAAAAAGAGGAAGGCGCTCAAGGAGATGGACTGACATAGTGGCTGCCACACTGGGCTCAAGCACAGGAACCATGGTGAGAATGGTGCAGGTCCATGTAGTCTTCCAATCTGTTGAGCATAGGATGGTTATGGGTTGGAACTGGCTCGTTAGCACCTAATAAAACCAATCTTCACACTCTTCCATCCATGACGCAATCCCAAATGGCGTCCACATTTCAGACATCTGTTAGAGCAGCAGCTCACGCTCAGGATCAGATGCTGGCCTCGTGATGTTGTGCTGCTGTAAAACAGAAGTGGGTGACTTTAACAAACAGACATTTATTTGATAACATTTTAGGAGACTAAAAGTCCAATTCAGGGTGCCAACTATGAGTTCAAATAAACTCCAAGGCAGTGAGAGGTTTTCATTTCTTTTTTCTTATTTGGAGGTGGGGGGAGGGGGGCTGAGTTGGGCTCTAGGGAAGGCTTTCTCTCTCAGTTGACTCTGGAAGCAGTCGTTGTCTCTTTTTTGTTTCTGTTTCTGGACAATCTTCATGTGTCTTGGTATGTATAGATTCCCCCGTCTGCCTCATTACCTTGTGTTTAATCACTTTGTGTGGCAGTTACATAAGCTATCAACTTGAGGAAGGCGGGGGGAGTCTAGCCTGTCAATCAGGTTGTAGCTTGATGACCTCATTTGGAGGCGCGATGGAGCTAAATAGCTCACTGGAGGCCAGACACACTCCCTCTGCTACACATTCATGCTGCTAAGCTACATGGAGCCACAATGATGGAGCCAGAACCCTGGAGCTGGGGGATCCACATGGAGACCCTCGGCAGCGCTGAGATGCTTCCACCACCACTGGATCCATAAGACTTTCCACCCACTGGCCTGTAGTCTTCCTGCATTTGGCGTCATTGCATGTGTTGCATGAGTCTGAAGAGGAATTTATAGAATGTTATTGGACATATGGGCTAATATTGGACTTACAGATTTGATATGGACTGGACTGGGATATTTTCTCATTATACAATTACTCTTTATATAAAGCTCTTTCTTATACACATATGAGTGTCTATG
>NW_022103906.1:84974772-84976725 GCF_000313985.2 Echinops telfairi | reverse complement strand
ACAGTTCAATCTATCAAAAGCAGACCCGTTCAATAACTTTCTCTAGACCTCAAAGCTTGTGCAGAAGCAGAATCTACAGCGAGGTCTTTACCATCACTCCATAAAAGCCATGCTTATGGCCACCAAGTCAATGCTGACTCACAGCGACCCTAGAACAGGGCAGAACTGCCCCTGTAGGTTTCCAAAACTGTAACTGTTTACGGGTTAGAGAGCCTCATCTTTCTCCCAAGGAGCAGCTGGCAATTCCAAACTACTGACTTTGCAGTTAACAGACCAATCAATTCATTACACCATCAGGGGTCCTTATCCCTCCATATGATAATGGAATTAAAGATAATGAATTTCCCCCCAGAAACTTTTCGATGCCCCTCCAAAGTCTTGACTCCAAGAGCAGCATGTGGTCCTTTCTCCCTCATTTCCCAGGACGCCTTACAAACATCCAGTAAAGTGCAACTGCAGACGTCCTGGTGTGTGGATTCCAGAGTCTCCTCTGGGACGGAGCAGCCACACTGTAATGCTGTTATAGCCAGGGGCCAGCAGATGGCAGTATCTGTTAGGCCTCAGTCTCTTGTCTCAAACATAAGGCTAGGAGATGTCCCCTTGGGAAGACTTCAGGGAAAGAAGTCACCCACCTCTCTTTCTCCTCTGTCCCCTCCCCTTGCTCCACCCAACAGACCAGGCACAGGGGCCAGCAGAGCCCAGTGGCCTGAGGTTGGAGCTGTAGCCCCATTCTAGCATGGATGCCAGAGCGGTTGCTCAGGGTAACCTGGGGCGGGGCAGTCATGTGTTGGGCATGGGAAATTCCTTAGAGAGAGAGAGAGAGCTCAGCTCTGAGTATTATACCTAGAGGACTGAAGACAAGCTCTGCACACCCAATGCCCAGGGCTTCCCCACTCACAGATCTTTCTTGGGAGACATTTGGGGGCACATCTCTGGGTTCAGAGAAAATCAGCATCACCAGATGCAGTGTTGGCATTGATGTCTCCCCTCTCCCCTCCCTTACCCCAGTGCCTTCCTTCCTCACTCTAACTTTAACTTTCTCCCCAGCTCAGAGTTAAAAAAAAAAAAAGCCAAAACCTATGGTAAGCCCACACTACCACCAGACCGGACTGGGTTCCTGGCAGTGGCCCGGGCTGTACTAATCCTCACACCCTCCACCTTGCACCGGCAGAGTCTGGGTGGGCGTTTGATTATACCTGTGTGGACTCTAACGCTAGCAAATACCAAGGGCCTTGCAGGTCAGGGGTAGAGCCAAGATTTGAATTCAGCTTTCTTCACTGCCAGGAGCATCAACTGAACAGATCAAGGGATAATCTGTTACATGTTCTAAAAGCATGCGTGGCTGTAGGAACCTGGAGCCTTGTGGATCGGGAGGGACCCATGTGGATAAGGTAGAGGCTGGCCTTTCACCTGGGTGCCCTGAGCATAGAGCTGAGACAAGGTGTTCTGTGCTCAGCGGAGAACAAAAGCACAAGAGAGGAACCACAATTCCTGAGGCGACTCTAAAGATTCATCACAAGTTGCTGGCCACATCTCCGTGATGGGGACCTGGCTTCCAATCTGTATAATAGGCCTGGTCGAGTGGCTCAACTCCAAGTCCCTCCGAGTCCTCTTGATATCTGTTACGGATTGAATTCTGTCCCCCTCCCACCTCCCAAAGTATGTTGTGTAAATCCTAACCTCTATGCTTGTGGTTGTATGAGCATGGGTTGGCTGCCTCTTGAGGAGGCAGGATTTATGTAGGGTGTGTCTTAAGTCTACCCCTTATGAGATATAAAAGAGATTAAACAAGCAAGCAGAAGAGCAGCCATGGGGCAAGATGCATGCCAAGGCATGGAGACATCCAAGGCACCAGGAAATGGAAGCGGAAGAGATGAGGGCCATCCTCTAGACCTGGCAGAGAAAACTTTCCACTGGAGCAGTCTAGACTGGGAATTTGGCCACCCACCTCCC
>NW_022103906.1:84970407-84974278 GCF_000313985.2 Echinops telfairi | reverse complement strand
GTCCTTCCAGTTTCTCTCATTTGTAATGGAAAGATCTTTGCTGTGCTTTTTCTACTGTATTTTGGAAAAAAGATAACTTATGTTTTTTATTTCACAGGTTCGCAAATGAAGAAGTGGGCCCAAGGATTGAAGTCTCTCTTGTATTCGACTTAGATAATCCAGAAAAAATGAAAGTGTGGTTGTCTTGAGTTGATTTATTTTGGAGGGGGTGATGTGACAGAGTGGAGGTTATGGTTTGAACTTTGCCTGCAAAAATATGTGTTGTAAATCTTAACATCTATGCCTTGAGAAGCATGGGAATTCCAGAACACTTGATTGTGCTCATGCAAGACCTGTACGTGGATTAAGAGGCAGTTATGCAAACAGAACAAGGGGATGCTGCATGGTTTAAAAGCAGGAAAGGTGTGCACCACGGTTGTATCCTCTCACCATAATTACTCAATCTGTATTCTGAGCAAAGCACCAGAGAAGCTGAACTATAGGAGGAAGAACTCAGCATTCGGATTGGGGGAAGGTTTATTAACAACCTGCGATATGCTGAAGGATGACAAAACCTTGTTTGCTGAAGGTGAGGAGGACTTGAGGCACTTGCTGATGAAGAACAAGGATTGCAGCCTTCAGTATGGATTACAACTCAATGTAAGGAAGACCAAAATCCTCACAACTGGACCAATAAGTAACCTGATGTTAAGTGGAGAAAAGGTGAACTTTGCCCACAATCAACACTCCTGGAAGCAGCAGTCAAGAGATCAAACGATGCGTTTCACTGGGTAAATCTGCACAAGACCTCTTTAGCATGTTGAAAAGCAAGGATGTTTCTTTGAGGACTCTGATATGCTTGACCCAAGCCCTGGTATTTTCGGTCGCCTCATACAAATGTGAAAGTTGGGCATTGAATAAGAAAGACCAAAGAAGAATGGATGAATTTGAATTGTGGTGCAGAAGAAGAATCCTGAAAGTATCACGGACTGCTGAAAGGACACACTGTTTTGAAAGATGTATGGCCAGGGTGCTCCCTTAGAGACCAGGCTGGTAAGATTTCATCTTGTGTGTTTTAGACATGTTGTCAGGAGCGAACGGTCCCTGGAGAAGGGCATCACACTTGGTCAAGCAACAGAGAGGAAGACAAGCACAAGTGTCTGGGTGTGAAAAGGGACACCTGTGTGGGGCTGAACTGTCTACAGCTGACATCGGTCCAGATGTCAGCACCTGAGGGTCCCTGCAACATGATTCTGTTTGGCAGAATACCAGACTAACTTCCTATGAGGAATCAACCCAGTGTTCCATGTTTCCAGCACTTGAACTCCCCACTGGAAAAGTGGGCAATGTTGTGGCTCTCCGAGGTGCAGGAATAAGGACTTCTGGGGGAAGGAGCCCATCTTGCAGGTGAGCAAGCACAGTCTGGGCATTCAGTTGATAATGGTTTGTGGTGATCGAATGTGGATCAGAATAGAGTTGTGTTTTTTTTTAAAAAACAGAAAACTCATAGGGTTTTTGGTTATGCATTGGGCTGCCATCTGAAAGGTCAGCAGACATGGGAGAAAGACAGGGCTTTCCACTGCCATCCACGGTCACTGTCTTGGAAACTCATGGGGGCAGTTCCACTCTGTCCCATAGGGTCACTGGGAGTGGGCAGTGAGTATTAATGTTTTCAAAAACCAATTGTGTTGGGAAGTCGATTGCCAGACTTTTATTCTAAAGCACCTCTGGCAGGACTCAAACCTTCAGCCTTTGTGTTAGCAGCCAAACACGTTTGCCACTTGCAGTATCCTGGGACATCACAGCCTGATAAACAACTGTTTATGATTCAGACATGCCACAGGTTATTTAGGAAAGTTGCCCTACGTAACCTAAAAGCTCTTAGAACCTCAGA
The DNA here is from genome assembly GCF_000313985.2 of Echinops telfairi. Lineage (NCBI taxonomy): Eukaryota > Metazoa > Chordata > Mammalia > Afrosoricida > Tenrecidae > Echinops > Echinops telfairi. The sequence goes on along the minus strand of NW_022103906.1, from coordinate 84,972,405 downwards.
ATCTCTGACTGAGAAAGCACCCAGATGCTGCATGGGTTGGAGGCGGAGCAAAACAAAATGCATTCCCAGGGAAGCCCCTGGGGTTAGAACAGGAGAGCCACCCCTCTTCACCCCAGGCCAGAAACAGCTCCTCCAACCCTGCTGAAGCCCCCTATTTGGGACCAATACCACCTTCTCTCCCTGAGGAGGCAGTTGGAGGTTGGAGGTCCAGGGGTGTATAAGGTAATCAGTTCCCTCCTATCTGCTTCTCATCCATAGTTTTCCAGGGACTGCCCTGGGGACACAGTGGAAGCATTTCCCTTCAAAATGCCCTTCTCAGCTCGGAGCTCACAGCTCCAAGAGAATGCTTTCTGAGCTCCCCTGCAGACACCAAAGAGCTAGGCAAAGGTATTGGTGCATCCAGACTCTGCTACCCACTAGGTAATGCTGGACAAGATGTCAAAGCTCTTGTGACTCAACTTTCTTTGTCAATACAATGGGGATAACATCAACCTCCCTTGGAGAATAGAGTAGCTGTGAGGATGAAATGCCTTGGGAAACGTAAAGCGGTCACTCCTGCAGGGGAAGGGAAGGGAGCTCCTCCTTCCCTGCTAGGCTTAGCCTCAATCAAGTCTCCCTCTGCACCTAGCCCTGGTTTTCCATCACTTTCCTTTTTTTTTTTTAAATCGCCGGATAGTTTGTATTACAGATTTATCTGCTTATTGTCTCTTTAGCCCATACTAAAGCTCTACGTGCTTGTCCTTTTTATCGTTGACGCCATAATATGCAGGGGGATAGGTGGCGTTGAGTATTGGAGAGAAGACATGGGCCGACAAATGAAAACAGGAATAAATCATGGCCCTCGCTTTACAGACGGCAAGATCCAGAACCGCTGGCCCAGGCTGGGGGGTGGGGTGCGGGAGATCCCTTCTCGCCTAGAACCTCCCATGCTACCCTCGGGCCTTTCTTCTCGGTCTGCTTTGTTGGCCCTGGAATCCTACACCAGAACACACACCCCTTCCTCTCCCCATAAGTCCTCTAGGATGACGATGGCCGAGCAGTTCGCTTGGGACGAAGCAGCCGGTGCACGAGAACTGCAGCAGATGACCAATGGCTCCAGCCGCCAAGGCCTCTTCCGTCTGGTCTGTCCCAGGGCAAAGCACAGACCGGATAACTGTGGACGCCGGTTACCGCTCAGAGGGATCTTGGCGTCCCAAACCAGTCTAGCGTTGGAGTCCAGGTAACAAATGCAGTTTTATAGAGAAAGGACCAGCCCAACCTGCTTTCAGCGATCTTTCGGCCCCAGACCCTCCGTCCGCGTAATAGCCTAATTAATGGTCTGTCCTTGCCATTCCTACTCCCAGCGTCAAACAGAGCCGACACTCGCCAACGGCCTCCCTTCCCAGCGAACCCTCCGGAGACATGGCCTCTGGGACCTGACTCGGCCGTTTGCAGACCCAAGCGCCCTGGTGCCCGGCCGAGTGCAGGGGGTGCCCCGCGTGCCCGCCCCAGCCCGGCAAAGTACTGGCGGCTCTGGAGAGAAGCTCGGAGCGCCATCCCGGTGCGCCTTGCTGCCCGCCCGCCCTCGGGCTTCAGGCCCGCGTTGAACATACCAGTGGACCGTCTCCGCTAGCCAGTCCGACCCTGCGGAAACGCGGCCGCCTAAGAGGGCCGGAGGAAGGCGGCCCCCAGTGAGGTCGGAGAAGCACTCCCGCGGGGGAATCACAGGGCCACCCGGGGCTTCGCCTCGGTGATGCCTGCTTACGGCTTGGGCCCCACTGAAGGACAAGTTCCGCGCCCCCATCGTTCCTTTCCGACGGCGGCCGGACAGCGCCCGGACGCCTCTTGGCGAGTGCGCTGGCCTGCTCTTCCGCCTTCCCTTAGAGACCAGGCTGGTAAGATTTCATCTTGTGTGTTTTAGACATGTTGTCAGGAGCGAACGGTCCCTGGAGAAGGGCATCACACTTGGTCAAGCAACAGAGAGGAAGACAAGCACAAGTGTCTGGGTGTGAAAAGGGA
>NW_022103906.1:84967305-84969474 GCF_000313985.2 Echinops telfairi | reverse complement strand
GCGGACACAATCACCGGCTTCGCAGATCAAGCCGCTCAAGGTACTCACACCTCTCCTACGCGCGCCCATCCCGTCCTGTCCTCGGCGGAGGCCGCCGCCGAACCGTGTGTCGCGCGCACCTTTACATTTGGGGCCCCGCAGCCCCAGCCTCAGGTGTTAGAACTTCGCTGAGCTCGCTGCACCTGGACTGTGGCGCGAACCGGGGCAGCTGGTGGGCTGTCGGCGAACCGGCCCCTCCTCCGAGATTCTCTTCGTGCAGAAGGGTCTGGAGGTGCCTTGGAGCCCTATCTTTCGGAGAACAACGTGGGGCAGGAGCTAGGACCGCTGGGCTCGGGCCAAGAGGGACTTCGCAGAGAGGGTGGCAGCGGCTGCTTCACTGCAGCATTAGCTGAAGCACCCAGGGGCCACAGAAATTGGGGGAGCCCAGGGCAGGGCGCAGGCGACAGATTGAAATAGCCGGCCTTGGAAAGGCTGGTGTCATCATCAGGTGTGAGGCGGACTTTTCCACTGGCTCTTTCTGGGTGGCAGTGGCTTGGATGTGTGTGATGTAGGTGTGGGTGCCCGATGTCCCTGGCTGGGCCCTCCGGAGGGCCAGGGTTTGAGGTCTGCCTGTTTGTCTGAGGGAGGGCACCCAATTCAGGAATACCCCTTTCGGAACACACAGCCCACCTCATTCCACCCTGGGCTTTGCAGAGGTAGGACGTGGGTGAGGCAGAGTGGTAGTGGTGGTGTGTCATATGGATTTTATTAATCTCCCTTGAAGTCATTAAAGCAGACAGATAGGGAAATTTTAACTAATTTCAGGCGGAAAGTCAAGCAATTTCGACCTTAATGTTATCCAGCCTGAAATGCAGCATTGAAAGGGGAACAGGAATGGAATGGTAGGCGCTGTTGGTTTCCAGGCAGCCCATGCCTGCACAGAGGGGCAGAATACCTTGTCCCCTAACCTGTGGGAGCAGGCAGAGGCTGTGCAGCAACCAAATCCCCGCCCACCCCCCTCCTACAGGGTGGGTGCTTTGGGGTATAAGCAAATCCCAGGACCAATTGACGCTGAGGTTTGGGGGAAATTAGCTAGCATTCTCCACAGGTCTGGAATGGGTGCTGGAGCCTGAGTCCTGGTCCTCATTGCAGCTTTGGCCAGGGGGTTGCAGGAGACGGTGGGCAGGCTGTACAGGTTCTAAGTGCATAGAGTCACCAGCTGCGCTTTCTCAGCTGGAGCTAGGCCAGCACCTCAGCCTGCATTAAATTCCAGGCCTTTCCTTGGGGAGCTCAGTGAGGGCCCCTTTTCCCTCCTGGAGAATGCAGTGGTCGGAGCTTGAGGCTAGGGGTGCTGAAGGGGCAGCAGGAGAAGCTGGGAGAGCACACACAAACTTATTCTGGGGCCAAAAGTGGTGATTGGGGTGGGGGTGGGGGAGCGCTTGCCCTGCATCTCCCTCTCCACCCAGGGCTTCCTCTCCCAGCTGCAGGACTTGGAGTGGGGCTGTTTGATGTCCCAGGGAGACACCAAGGGCGGCAGAGTCCTTGGCCTTCAGACAGCCAGGGCTTGGGGTCCGTGGTTAGTGAGCAAATCTCCGCTGGTGGGGGGAGTCTGCACAGTCTCTGAGTTTGGGGGCAAAACGAAACCATATGACCCTCTTCAAAGAGAGCTCCTTATCTGCTGTTGGCAGAATTTTTACTATTTTCCCAGTCCCCCTGCACTCCCCCCTCCCCAAAGGCCTCTGCAGCCAAAAAACGAAAACCCCAGATAAATCATTGTGGAGGGAAAGAGTCAGTGGGCGCGGAACCGATGACACCAGCCCTCACCACAGACACAGCTGCCGCGCCTTTGCCCCTTCAATAGAAAGGCGGACCGGCTGCCTGGCCTGGTTCCTGGAAGGTTCCTGCTGTTCCTTTGCCTACTTGTCCCCTCAATTCATGGGGTACAGGAGGAGCTGCAGCTAGGGCTCCCCAGCTAGCGGGGCTCATTTGCCCTGAGACTTGGGGCAGTGTGTGGCCCTGATCTGGGTCCCAGTCCTCCTGCGGTTGAATTGGAGGGTCTCTGCAGTCCTGGCTGACACTCTGTTTCCCATCGGATCCACTCGCGTCTTCCTCTGAGAAGAGATCTAGCAGAAGGAAAGCGTTTTCGGCCGACATGGATTTTCCGTTTTCGTCTGGGGGCCATCATGTTCC
>NW_022103906.1:84964196-84966172 GCF_000313985.2 Echinops telfairi | reverse complement strand
GCCGGAGCCGCTGCAGCCGCAAGCCGCTGCACGTGGACTTCAAGGAGCTGGGCTGGGACGACTGGATCATTGCGCCCCTGGACTACGAGGCGTACCACTGCGAGGGCATTTGCGACTTCCCGCTGCGCTCGCACCTGGAGCCCACCAACCACGCTATCATTCAGACGCTGCTCAACTCCATGGCGCCCGACGCAGCGCCGGCCTCCTGCTGCGTGCCCGCGCGCCTCAGCCCCATCAGCATCCTCTACATCGACGCCGCCAACAACGTGGTCTACAAGCAGTATGAAGACATGGTGGTGGAGGCCTGCGGCTGCAGGTAGCGTGCGGGCCGGGCGGGGAGAGAGCAGCCGCGCCGCTGCCCGCCGAGGACCCCTCGCGGAAGAGCAGCTGTGCGCCCAGCCCAGCCCGGGCACTAAGTGTGGGTGCGCGTCGGTTTTCGGTCCGGGTCCGCCAGGAGGAGAGAGCACACGCACACTGGTTCACATTGACCTTGGACTACTTCCGACGCCCCCCGGGAAGCGATGATCCCAGGCCACCAAATGTCACAGCCTTGTGTATTTTGCAAATAGTTCACAGATTGCTGCCCCTTACGCCTTTGACGGGGGAGAAGGGTGCTTGAGATCATGTGACAGTAACACGCGCTAAATCAGATAGAAACAGGCTAGAGAACTGGGTGAAAGAGAGGGAACCTAGAGAACTGGGTGAAAGAGAGGGAACCGGGTAAGTCTTGTTGCCTCATCCCTGCTTGGGCCCCCGTAGAGTGCAGGGCACGCCCTTGCCCTTCTGGGGTGGTGTTTCCAGTGCCTGTACCCTGGGCCCCACAGAAGGGCTCTAAGAAGGTTTGCCATGCATGGGGTGGGACGGGGCATTTACCCCAGGAAGGAACAACTCTAAAAGGTATCTCTTTGTTTCTTTAATTTTTAAACTGTACCTTGCGCCCCTTCCTCAGCTTTGAAAGGAAACATTTGTCCGAAAGAATTTATGGGGAGCTTCCCAGATCGCGGCGAAGGTTGGCGTCCCTTTTTTGTTTTGTTTTTAAAATCAATTCCAATTGGGAATGACCTGGAAAGTGGAACGAATAGAAAGAATCTTTGTCTTCCTTTGGGGAATAGAATAAGGTAGAGGTTTGAAACTGCTGCATGGAATCTGATGTGGAATTTGGGGGGATGGGTGGACTAGGGTTGGAGGATTCAGAAGCTCTTGTCCTGGGGCTGAGGTGGTAGCAGAGCTTTAGGGGTTGGATGGGTGGTGGCCGCAGTGCACACCGGGAAAGGGCACTCAGCTACTGCTTTTCCTATAGACCTGCCAGGAAGTGTTCTCAAGAAGTTGGCCTAGAGGCACACACAGGGCTTGAAGGAGGCTGGGAGCCATCCTGCGGCCTGCCTTTGAAGAGGACCCAGACTGTCAGCCTGTGGGCTTCCAAAAACCTAACCCAACCCAACTGTCAAATCCATTCTGACTCATAGTGACCCTGTAGGTCAGAGTAGAACTTCCCCATGGAATGTCCCAGGCTGTAATCCTTGGGGAAACGGAAGGCCACGGCTTTCTAGGAAGCACTGCTGGCAGGTTCTAACTGTCGGCCTTGGTTCCCGGCCAAGTACTTTAACTGCTGTGCCATCAGGGCACCCCTTCAGGGAGGCTTAGTGCCCTCCAAATGGCCCCCTCCGCCGGGCCGGGCCACATGTGCTTAAGCGTACACAGGCTTTTACACGCTTTCACTGTGCAATGTTGCGGTTGGTTTTTGGCAGTGTGATGGTAAGGGGAAGTGAAGCCCCACAAAGGTGCTTTTGTCAGACTGAAACTCACCATAACCACTGTCAGCCATTCAGAGTTGCAGGAAGGTCCGGCTCCCTCCCTGGCTGCCTCCAGAGCAGCTGGGCACAGGGAGCTTGGCCTCTGTCTCCTTTGGACCAGGCTTCTGGCCCTGATGTGGGGGGACCCATTGACTGTTCCTTGTATTTCCCCCCCACACACAC
>NW_022103906.1:84945837-84963822 GCF_000313985.2 Echinops telfairi | reverse complement strand
ACTAGCTGTGCCTCAGAAGAAAAAGTGCTTCTTACTCCCATAAAGATAAGAGGCAGCACAACCTGTGGCACTGCACTGTCTTGGAGGGAAGGCCCCGAACATCTTAATGTTTGCTTTTTTCTTGCTTAGACTCATAAGAAAGAGAACAATTACAACCTTCCATATAAACAGTTTATTTAAGTCCTTTTTAATCCTGTTCCCCCAAAGGGGACAAAACACATTTAAAATTATTTTTTCACTTAAACTTCCTCCTGCATAAAATGTGAACTTATAGGCCATGATCATGCAAGCAGCCATACATAACCAAAACACACAAGTCTCTTGTTCAGGTTAAGAACAAATGAACAGGGGGGAAAAAATCCCCCAAAGGCTACTGTGGCATCATTCCAACCAATTCTATTGAATGGGCCCAAGGTGGCCCAATGGGTCCAACATAGTTCATGGATTTTGTTGTCAGAGAAGGCTGACTCTCCTCTTCCCAATGGTGATTTTCTAAATCTTATGTGGAGCTGGTGCTGCTACCTGTCATCATGGGAGGAAAATAACACCGAGGTGTTAACAATTGTGGCTTTGCAAGTTTTAGGAAGGGCCTTTCTTAATTAAAAGCTGCAGTTAAGAATCATTTGGGAGCAATTCTAGGGTGCTTGATACAGGCCCAGAAGAGCAAACTGTTTGTGTAGTGACTAGGAAAGAAAGCTTTGGGGAGGAGATGCCTTGATGTAACCTGAGCTTTTTCATGGCAGGAAAGCAAAACAAAAAACAGCCCCCTTTCCCAGTTTTCCCCATGACATTTTCGAACAGGCCTTGTGCTGAACAAGACAGGTCTCTCCCAGCATCCTGAGTCCAAACTCTCCCAGCAGTGGAGCTGTGTGTTGTCCTCACACATTGTTGTCAGCCCCTTCCCATGGCCCCTGGTGTCCTCGGTGCCTTCCTGGTGACTGAGGCAAAGGCCTGCCTCCCGGATTTCCTGTGGAGCTGTAGGGTACGAGGTACCACCTGGCCCGCCTCCCACGCTGCCCGGCGTCCACACTGGTATTGCACAGTTACAGTTAAGTGAGCAAGAAGAGGTGCTTGACATTGTAAAAATGACAGCCAAGTCGCCCTCACGTGGGACACAGACCGCGTTTGATGCTGAGATGTGGTTAAGTGAGCAGCATCCTGCCACACCCTTTGGCAGTTGCCTGCATTTTCTGTCTGCCAGCGGTGGAGGGCAGGGGTCAGGGTCAGCGAGCACAAGCCAAGCTCCTCTGCTCCAGTTGGCCAGGGCCATCAGGGGACTCTCCAGGCCGCAGTAATGGGAAACACTGGCCGAAAGTGTACCAGGATGTGAACGAAGGCAGGCCCCCATCTGGGGTTACCAAAGTCTCCCCACTACAGTTGTGGGGCACACTTATTTTTGTAAATCAGATTTTCCATTTTGCCTGGGAGAATTATGCACTATTCGCTGAGATCATTTGAACCACCTTATGTGCCGCTAGAGAGGAGGTCTGGGCATCCCTGTTTGGGGAAGGGCCTGGACAGGCCATCTGGGACCAGAGCAGGGGGAGCGCTTGAAACCAGCCTTTCCGGTGAACAGAGACCACTCGACTGGCAGGTGGGTGGCTCTGCCGGTGAGCAAATGCTAGACTCTTGGAATTCTGGCTTCTCCAGCAGCTGTGTTCTGTCCTCTGGAGAGAGTGGCAGGCTTTGTTGTCTTTGCTTGGGGGAGGCATTCATTCAAATGCCAAATGTCTATCTCCGCCTCACCTGGTTTTTCTGGCATTTTATTGCCCAGGTGGCGTCGGAAGGATAAGAGGTCGAGAACCCATCAAACTGCAGGGTGGGAACATCTCCCGGATAGCAAGCACAGTGCCGGCAGGGACAGGAGCGCTGCTGCCAGGCCTGAAGAGTCTGACAGCTCCGTGGACATAACAAGGTTATGATGCACATTCTACACGGCATTTGCCCTGTTATGCAATTAGCGATTTCATTCCAACACATGGCCAAAAAGGACTAGGGATTGTAGATGGCTTTTCCCCTAAATGCAGGGAGAGAAACGGAATTCTTTCCAGGAGCAGCTGGTGCAACGAAAAAAGCATCCATCTCTTACCTGGCCTCCAGAAAACGCAGTGAGAGGAAAGGAAAACACTACAGCTATCTAGGACCTTGGTTCTTATGAGCGGTTAAAGAGCCCCCCCACTAGGGCCCTTGCAGTGACTGTGTGTCTGGGGCCAGAGGCCTCCAGTAGGACTCCCGGCTCTGGAAAGCCAAGGTCTGTCCAAGGGGGCTTGGCGCAGAGAAAGGAAGCAGGATTTGGATTGGGAAGGGAGGAGACGGGGCTCGGGAGTGAATCCAGCAGTTACAAATCTGGGGCGGGGAGGCGGGGGTCGGTATCTCCGTGGTACTGGAGTTGTCCCAGCTCAGTGGGGGCTTCCGCATGTCCATTCAGGGGTGAATTGGCCCACTTCATGGCGTGGCTTGGAGCCACCTGGAGGGAGGCTACTACGGTGTCTGGAGTCTACTAGGTGTTACTTGAGAGGTCTGAGTAGCAAGTCATGCGCAGTCACCTTTCTGCCTTAGGCTTCTGCCTCTGTAAATCAGAATTCTGCCCTGTGCCCCAAAGTGTACCCAGACAGTTTAAAGGCAGAGCAGATATAACTTCATATCCTGAACCCAGTCCCGTCTCCTCATAGGTTTTGTAGCTCCTCTCTCTCTCTCTCCCTCTCTGTACCTGTGTGCATGTGTGTAACCATTATCCACGTAGCCTCTATTGATGCTTCATGGATGTTACTTTGATTCACACCTGAGGTAAGGCAGGTGCAGGGCTGGGCAGGTCCTCAGGGTAGGGCTCAGCTCACCCTGCCCAGCCCTTTCTTGTGTGCTGTGGTTTGCTTTGCTTGAGCCCAGTGGGCCAGAGCACCATCCAGTCTGTCTGCTGTGGCCCAGTGCTGGCAAACCAAGGCTGGGGACCTAGGGAAGAGACAAGGCATAGTCTTACTGGCAGGCCAGACAGCGTCCCGGGTCATCCCAGTGCCCTGGCTGAATCAGGCGAGCTTGTCCCAGTGTGGACTGCTCCCCGGCTTCCCCACCAGGTCCCTCCCTATGTCTGGCCAGGGGAGGGACCCCAAGGCAAGCACCACTGGACAGGAGCACTTTCCATTCTCTTCTCCTTTATGAGTTGGGAAATTGCAGTGGCATTTTAACATTAAGCAGCACTAGAGAAGAAGAGGAAAAAAGAGATTTATTTTGAACTTTTCAGATAATTTGGCCTTTGATGCCTGGAGCCTCATGACCATTTAGGCTGGAGGAGAGACTTCCTCCTTTTGTGCCGTATTCTGGACTTCAATCTGTGCCCAGAGCTGAGAACTACACAGACTGATCTTCTGTGAGGCTGCAGGTGGGCAAAACCGGCTGTTGACCTTTGGCCATTATTCTAGCCTGAGAGCGTCACTTGCGTGGACAGACTGGGGCTGCAGGGAGGGGCTGGGGTAGGAGCCATGGTGTGAAGCCATTCAGGGAGTCTCTGCTCACGATGCTCTGCACCCAGCTTAACTGGAGTTTGCCTGCCCTGATGCTCGCTCCTGTTGCTGGTGGCACACAAGCTGTGCCTGGACTTTGGAGCACCTGGGACTTGGGCCCTGAGGCTGGGCAGAAAGGTGGGCTGGTGCTTCCCCACAGCAGCAGCCACAGTCGGAGCCATGCAGTCCAGGTCAAGCAGTGTGGGGAAGGGTGTGGTCATTTGAACAAGGAGGCTGGATTTCAAGTCCCGCCAAAGGTGATTGAACAAGTTCAAATCCATCCTCAGCCCAGCCCAGCCCCAGGGCGATGACCAGCTTCCTGTGGCCTGTGCAGACCCTGGGGGCTGTCTGCAGGCCCCTGGAGTATGCATCTGTGGATCCGTGGCTGTAAGAACTGGTTTCTCTCACATGTGTCCCCTACAGTGACCAGAGGGTTGCCGTGTTCACGGGTGCATCCTTGAGCCAGCGAGGGGCTTCTGCAGAGTCAGGTGAGTTTGGGGGCAGGCCAGCTGAGTGTGCAAGTCTTCACTCTTTTTATTTTGCCAGATGAACTTCCTTCTGCTAGTCTGGAAACTCTGCATCCCAGAGAAGGCTGCCCAGTCGAAGCTGCAGTGCAGGCACTTGTTGAGGTCTTGGTAAAGTCAGTAAGGAAATGCAGAACTCAGTTATCTAGAAAAGCAAGGCAGAGCATCACCCGAGGGCATGGCAGTCCGTACAGGACCTGCGCAAAGTGGCCAGTTGTTTCCCGTTCCCATTTCTATGCTACCTTTTTAGGACTGGCTGGCAAACGGGAGTGTGTCTCCTTCCGCCTTGCGGGGCACCGGAACTTGGCCTGTTGGTGAATGAGTGACTGTCATCTTTGTCGGAGCATAGCTCTGTGTGACCAGCAGTGGCACCAAGCAAGCCCAGCGTGGTCTCTTGAGAGCAACCACAGGCCTCTTCTGTGCCGGGGCCCTGCTCAGACACGGCTACCAGGCCCCTGGGCTCAGGTCGGCTTGGGGCTGACCAAAACGAGGCTCCCCATAAGGCTGTTCAGAGGAGTCTTGTCCAGTTAGCATGAACACAGACTGAGCGGAAGTACACAGGCTGAGCATCCCCGGAGGAAAGAGGCAGGGCTGCCAGGTGGGGAAGGGGCTGCATCCAGGCCAGCGAGCTGGCTGGTGGAAGGAAGGGAGGGTCTGTGGTGGAGGTAGTCTGTACCTGGTCATCTTGGCTCCTTGAGGAACCTCGCCCCTCGGTCCTCTCACCTGTGGGCAGCTCCAGCCTGGAGTCTCCCAGTGCTGTGATTCCGAAAAGCAGCCATGGAGCAGGTGTGTTGTGGGCCTTTCCTGAGCTGCATTTTGTCTCCAAGCACCCAAGGCAGCCAAAGGCAGCCAATGGGGCCAGAGCAGCCTGACCAGGGGAAGGGGTTGTGTCCACAGGCAGGCAGGTTTCCTTGTCACTTCTATTTTCGGGCTCAGGAGCTGGCAGCGTCAGAGAACGGTCAGCCATTGGGCATTATGTTGAGAACATGGTGAGACCATTCAGTGGGAAAGAAAGCCAGGCTGAGATGCGCTTTCTGGCCGGGAAGCACGTGGGTGCTCTGAGCCAGGCACTGAGACTCAAAGGGGGAAGATGTCTCTGGCATTCTCCCCCTGGATAAATCACGGATTAGGCACGAACACCTGCATCTTCGCTTTGCATTTCACGTCATGCTGCAGTGCAAACAACTCCGACAGGCGCTTCGACAAGAGTCATAATCGAGCCACTCTGGTCATCTCTCTGGAAGTACTTTACCCCAAATGAAAAGCTTAAGTGATTTTGGACAAGGAATGACAGGCTGACGGCAGTATACCCTTAGCAAATGACAGTAGAGGGATCTGAAAACATCTATGTGTGTGTATTTTCTTCTTGTATATATAAAGAAGCAAATCTTCTAACTGTGAAGGTTTTTGCCCAACTCCCCCATCACGGTGATGCCATTTAAGCAGGGCCAACGCAGGCTGATGCTGGCCCTGAAATGGGGGAGGCCAGGAGTGACGGCGGTGCCAGCCAGGCACAGTGAGCCCAGCAGCAGCTGAGGACAGATTTGCTTGTTCCTCTTTCCCCCTTTGGGTTCAGTTGCCCCTTGCAGACGGCAGTGATGCCAGCTTTCGCTCTGCAGCCTGGCTCAGGAGTAAGGAGTTGGGGGTGAGCTTTAGGAAACTCATTGAATGTCATTGGCATCTCTGTGTGCAGCCTTCCAGCTCTGGTTGGGGCAGGGCTGAGCTGGGATGCCTTTGTGAGGTGCTGCCCAGGGCTGGGTCGGCTGGCAAGGTGAGGTTTATGAAACTCTTCAAGGGCAGGTGTTAAGTCCATGGTGTAAAAGTTTAAATAGATTGTACATATGGAAATGTAAATGAACTGTAAAACAGCATTTTTGTTACTGTTTCTTGACTACCATATAGCAGTATAGATTTGCTAAACATGCTTTTATAGTCTTCATATTAGCCACTTTAATATTTTGTACAGATAAGTTGATTAAATATTTTATGGATAAAACTACTCATGACTGGCCTTTGGAGCATAGTTTTTTGACTTTTGATATTCACCCTCTCGGGGTTAGTCTAGCCCTGCTCCTCCGCAAGTTGCAATGGGAAACCCTAACCAAACCCACTGGCATGGAGTTGATTCTGACTCCGTGCAGTCCTGTAGGGGAGAGTAGAACTGTCTGGTTGGGTTTAAGACACTGCTAATCAGCGGTTCTCAACCTGTGGGTCACAACCCCCTTGGGGGGTCGAACGACCCTTTCACAGGGGTCTCCCGATTCATAACAGTAGCAAAATGACAGTTATGAAGTAGCAACAAAAATAATTTTATGGTTGGTGGGGGTGGGGGGTCACCGCAACAGGAGGAACTATGTGAAAGGGTTGTGGTCTTGGGAAGGTTGAGAAGCACTGCTGTAGAACTTTGTGGGTGCAGAAAGATTCATCTTTTTCCCTCAGGGCACGTAGGGGGTTTGAATTGCTGATCTTGGAGTTAGCAGCCCAAGGTCTAACCCACTGCACACCAGGGCTTCTCCAGCCTGGAATAGTGGTCAGCATTTAGGCATCAGGAGTGACCGCTGCCCAGTAGCTGCCTTCCTCTTGGTCTCTGTGCCCATTGCGAGTCTCAAACGTGGGGTTGGTGGGCTGGGGACACAGGCCTCAGACGTGGGACAGCCTGAGGTTCCTGCAGAGGCAGGGAGGAAAGTCAAGGCTGGGCCCGGGCAAACACAGTGTGGAAAGGTTCTGGGTTGGTATGCCCCGGACTGCTGCAGGACCTCTTTGCTGCAGAAAGCATGGGCTCGGCCACCCTAGTCTCAGGACATGAAGGCCAACCCCAGCTCCTTCCTCTGCCGGGCCAGGGCAGCCCTCGGGTCTCAGAGCAAGCAGCATGATTGACAGGTCACTTCCAAGCAGCCCTGTGCGAGGCAAGTTCAAAGCTCCCCCTCTGGGCGACATTGCCTGTGACCTTTCTTTGTCACAGTAGGACCTTCTGCTTTCCCTGCCCTCACACGGCACTCCCCCACCCTCACCCCCCACCCCACAAGATGAAATAAGCAACTGCACCGGCCCCCTCCTTCGATGTGTCTGGGAGCACAACGGCTGGTGGAAGACAGTGGCAGCCTGCCTTCCAGGAGGCCTGGGTGTCCCCGACTCTGGGATGTTTGGAATCTGACTCATCCTTTAACCAGGGATGGCAGCCCACCAGGCTCCTGTCAGTGGCGGGTTCCTGGGGGCTTGTCTGCCTAGTGAAAGATCAAGAAAACTCGCCCACTTTGGCTCCGACTGGTCATGACCGCTAGCTAAATAAAGGGGTCTCTTTGGAAGAAGGGATTGCATTTTCATGAGCTTAGTTGATGGGTACAAGAAGTTTATGGGTACAAGAAGTGCTGGAACCCCGTGCCACCAAAAGGCATAAAGTGTCAGGAACGGGTTGTTCAGACCGCCCCCACTCCTCCTCTTCGGCTCTGCCTCTGGCTGGCTCGTCCTTCCAGGCTGGCGATACCCTGCATGGTGGTGGGTGCCCTGTGCTTCTGGGTCCCTTGGACGCCCACGCTCACCTGCCTCTCGGACCAGTGACAAGCGACTCCTGCACTGTAGTGGGTCACCCCAGCTGGCTTAGGCTGGGGCGCCTGCCCCAGAGCCCTAATTGCCTGCAGGTGCACAGGCCTTCACACGGCAGCCCGTAGGAGGAAGCCCAGATGGTCCACAGAGCCTGGCCTGGGTGGATTTGCAGAGGCAGGATCCCAGTCCCGCTGTGAAGGAGGGGGGACCCCGCAGGTGCACCCGCACCCCTGGCTGTCATGGACGCCCAGTCACAGGGTCACATTCCCATCCCAAGCAACAAGAATTTTCCCAGATTTACCCAGCCAGGCAATCTGTCCCAACGTGGGGAGGTCAGCGCAGGCCCCGCTTTGCAGAGAATCGCTCAGGAATGTGATACAAAATGAAAACGCGGCTATCCCAGAGCACATAGCCTTGTGCACTGTGGCTATAATTCCCACTTGGTTTGCTGCCGGGGTTAGTGCTCAACAAATAATAAACTGCTGATTTGGTCGGTGCTAATACCCTGGCTCTAAAGGGTTTCCCATCGGAAGAAGGGGAGTCGCGGTGGCAGCTGTCACGGGTTAGGTGAGGGGGTCAGGAGGAGCGCTGGGCTTGCGTTCTTGAAGTCCTGCAGTGCTGGAAGGCGGGCAGTGAACGGATGCCCTTGCATCTGTCTCAGCCAGCACCCACAGCTCTGCCGGGGAAAGCACAGAAGCCGTAAAGGAGCAAGTGTCCACTTCACGCTTTCTGGTAGACTCCACTTTGAGGGAGGAAGCGTCAGCCTCTGACGTGTGATCCCCTGATAAGACTGACCAGTGGGCAGACTCGTGTGTCCTGGAGGCCCATTAGGTTTGATAGAAACTTACTTAGCGGTTACACATATGGAATCACGTGTGGCAGGTCTCATTCCACAGACCCTGGGAATCCAGGCAGAAGTGAGACACAACTCCCATTCGTTTCGGACTCTAAGGGTTGGGTCCGGGGACGGGTGCTGGGGGAGGCCGACCGCATGGTAAACAGATGGTCAGTACTTCAGTACAGACATGGGCGGGGAGTCATGAGGGCTGTGAGGGAGGAGAGGGCTGCCCTTGAAGGTGGACGCTGCTGGAATTTAGGCCCACCTTTCCCAAGGCAGGTGGCAGAGAGGCATGGGCAGGCTAGAGGCTGGAGCAGTGATCCTGACGACAGAAGTTTCCGAATGGTGGCCGGACGATGCAGCCTCAACTCTGGCCACTGCATCTGTCTGCAGGTGTCCCTCCTGGTCACCCACTCCCCGACACGATTTCTCTCCAGAACACCATCCTTGTTCTAGGTCTCATGCTGTGAAAAATCTCCCCCTTTGGCCACGTCTGCCCACTCTTGCCTCTAGGAGGCAGCAGGAGGCAGTGGGAAGGGGGCAGAGCCATGGCTCTGGCGGAGGGGCCGGCATCTGAATGCCAGTTGCATACCCCATAGCTGTGAGATCCCAAAGAAGCAGTCCCTTCTCTTTAGGCATCTGAGCGGCAATCTGTAAAATGGGCATTGTCACAACCTCACAGGGTGCAAGGCCTCAATGATGCTGTGAGCACAGGGGAGAGCTCACCCCATCCTGGCCCTCCCCAGCTTCTTCGAGCAGAATGACCGTCACACAGAGCTTTCTCAGGCCCTCTGGGTCCATCACCTAGGAGCTCACATCTGATCTCACTCGGTGACACAGTCTGCTCACGAGGCGCCTTCGGGCTTAGAGGCTGCACACCTGGGACAATGTGACCACTCACCTGTCACTCTCTGGGGCGCAGCCAGGAATCCCTGGGGTCTTGAAAAATGACTGAGAGATTAGGCTTCCGTGGTTGGGAGCAGCCAGCCTGCTCATGGGACATGCTCCATGCCCTGGTGGCAGCGAACAGCGCAGTAGTGGCCTCTACCCTCTCTCTGCTGCCATGGAGGGCCGCAGGGTATTTCAGACTCTGCATGGTCTTACCCAGGATTTAGCCTCGTGCTGGCACTGGTTTAGCATTTCTGGCACTTGCTTATCTGGCTCAAGTTCCCAGCTGCAGGCCGTGTTGCGCCGCCCCCCCTCCCCTAGGCCCTCAAGTCCCCTTGGGGATACAGGTGACAGTCAGTTTAGAAAAGATGCCAGAGGCAACCAGTTTCTTTCGTCACCTGTTCCTGCCCTTTTGCAGGAGAGCAGAGGGCGTGTTTGGGTCCTGTTCACTTGCAGGAAGGTGTACTGTGTGAACACAAGTGTCTCTGAGGGCCTCATTTAATATAGTGTCCATACACTATATGAGGGGATACTCCAAAAAAATAAAAAGGGAAAAAAAGCCTCTGCTGGGCGGGGCTTTCGTAGTACACATTTCCCCACTAGGCAAGCATCAAGCAACTCACTCTGAGTTAGGGCACCCAGCGTCGTCACCGGGGAAGTTTCTCTCTGGTCACAGTGAATTTTTTTTTGTGAAAGCATTTTTGCTTGAAACTCATTTTTTTTCTGATGGCCGATTTCAGTGAGCAATGTGTGGCTGTGAGATTTTGTGGTCTGATCAAGGAAAATGCTGCAGAAACTGTTGTGATGTCGAACAGAGCTTAGAAGGACAGTGCTGGGGGAAAACTCAAGTGTATGAGTGGGTTTCTCATTTCAAGACAGCTGAAATGCTGATTGATGACAAACCTAATTCTGGACATCCGTCAACTTCTGAAATGGATGAAAATGTGGACCTGTAGTGCATGTGGAGTTTGTTGTTCCACAGGTCAGACTGCTAACCAAGCTTTCTGTTTAGAGGTCCTGAAAAATTGTGTCATAGTGTGTGTAAAAAAGGCTGGATTTGTGGCACATGGGGGATTGGTTTTGCCATCACAATAATGCACCTGCTCACCCAGCTATCTGTGTGCCAGTTTTTGGCAAAAAACAGCATGTCTCTCTTGCTCCATGCACCTGGCTTCCCTGACCTTTCCTTGTGACTTTTTGTTTCCGAGAATGGAGAGTGATGTGAAAGAACAGCGATTTGACCATATAGAAGTGGTGGGAAAAAAAAACCAAAACCAAAAAAACTGAGAAAGGTCCTGTCAGCCATCCAAACAGATGTGTTTGAAAAATGTTTCCAAGAATGGAATTGCAGATTTGACAAATGTATTAAGTGTAATGGAGAGTACTTTGAAGGTCATCAGATTGTTTTGTCAAAAAAATTTAAATACATAGCTTTGAGCGGGGCCAGTATTCTGTTTGTTTGGTACACCTTGTATGTATATATGTGGTAGTTACATAATCTAGTGTCAACTTGAGTGGTCAGCTTGATGACCTCATCTGGAGGTGCTATGGAGACAAAAAGCTCACTGGAGGCCAGATACACTCACTCCCTGTGAGACAGTCCTGTTGACAAGCCACATGGAGATACGCTGATGGAGCCAGAGCCCTGGAGCTGGAGGAGCCACATGGAAACCCACGACAGCACTGAGATGCTTCTACCACCACTGGATCCACAAGACTTTCCACCTACTGGCCTGTGATCTTCCTGCATTCGGTGTCATTGCATGGCTGCACGAGTCTAAAGAGGAATTTATGGACTAGTATCGACATATGGGGTAATATTGGACTTATGGACTTGATCTGGACTGGGATGTTTTCTTAATGTACAACTGCTCTTTGATATTAAAGTTCTCTTACACACGAGTGTCTATGAATTTCTCTAGTCAACCCAGACTAACACAATATATGTGATACATGTGTGTTTGTATTATATATGGTATATATATACTACTTATATAGTGTAGCAGGAAAACAAAGGCCTGAACCCTGAACTGTATTAGGAAGTCACTGGCTTTTGAAGAAAGGGGCCTCACAGAGTTGGGCATGAAACCATGGGAGCCCTAGGGGTTGGATTCGGAGGGAGATTCTCTCAACTGCCCAGAGCAGGTGGGCAACTGAGGGCAGGAGTTATTGAGCCAGCTTCTGCTTTCCAGTCAGCACCCGAAGACCCTCTAGGAAGTGAAAGCTTCCGACAGGGACTATCCCCGTGGCTGACTAGGGCAGGCAGCAATGCTTCTGGAAACGGGTGTCATCCACTGTGCCAGCATGGGGTCTTCTGTTTCACTCCTAGTGACATTCAATGAACTTCAGCCCCCTGAACTGGGGTTCTTCCAGTTCTAAAAGCATCACCAAGAAAGCGCCTTTTCAGGTTAATGGGGAGACTTTGACGCGAGTGCCCCTTAGGACAGCGGCTCAAACTGTCCTCTCGCTCCTCCCAACACACCAATACACACGCAGACACACAAACACGCACAGCAGTCAGGCCAAGCAAGGACAGACGTGCCAGTACGACATTTATTCCATCAATTTGGTGTTTGGATGATAAGAAAGAGAAGAACGGAATCTTTAAGCTCAAAACAAAACCTATACCTGGACTTTTGTAATATGGAGAATTGTTACCCTAAAATGGCAAAAAAAATGCTGAGACTGGTACTATTTATTCCAGTAGGGGTGATTTACCTGGTATGTATTAGTTTAACACCCTTCATCTCCGTGAGGGTCTAGCTCCTAGGTCAGCTCTTCTGTAGGCAGACGCCACCAAGGTGGTTGTATGCAGCCCTGCGCCTGTGGCGGCTGCGCCCCCTGCCTCCTATGGGCCCTGTGCACTCCACCTGGGATCGTGGCTCCTCCCCCAGCAGTCATTGGCTTGGAGGAGAAGCCAGCACACCGACATCACTGCTCATCACCACGGTAGTTATCCGAGTGGACTCTTTGATCAGGAAGTTGTAGGTCTTGAGAGAAAGTCCACCATCCCACTGTCCTTAAGGAAAAACAACATCACGAAGACCTCCTCTAGGAGAATGCAGAATGCTTCTGATTGACAGCCATCTGTCACTGCAGTCAGACCGAGCTTTAGCCTGTGGCTCTGGAATTCCCTGAACTGAGCCAGTTTGGGGAAGGCAGCAGCTTTAGCAACTTTGTTAGCCCGTGTAGTAGGCCAGAGAACACGTTTCTCTCCCACCAGACTTCAAGGTGACTTGACGGAGAAGGGGGGCGGGGGAAACACGGTGGGGGTGATTCACATAATGTAATGGCTTGTTTCGGTTCATTAATTTATTTCCACCTAATAAATTAATGCAGAAATGCAGAATTGATTTATGATGACTCTACTTAGCCTTTGAAAGATGCCTTTTCACACAAGCTTTTCAGAGACAACAAAGTAGCTAAAAACTCTATCCTCAGTGCCTAGCCCAGAACCTGGCTAATGCTAGTGCTCAATGGCTTTTAACTGAAAGGATTATAGTGGGAGCACGTTGTTGGTGCAGCTGCCACATTACAGGCTTGGGACAGCCCATGCTTCCACCCTGGTTTGGGAGGAGTGGGGCCTGCAGGGAGCACAGGACCTGGCAGGCAGAGAGAGGGTCAGCACAGAGCTTATGGCCTGTCTTGGGGCCAGAGGCAAAGTTACGGTTGGTTAGGTGGCCAGCTTGCCGTGTGGCGAATTGTACTGTGTGTCGGACGGAGGTGTGCCACTCCTCAGAAGCGCTGCACATCTGGAGACAAGCAGTGCCCCCCTCGATGCTGGGCCTGCCACTGGTGGCCAGAAAAAAGCGTCAGTGGTCTGTGGGGTGCTGCAAGGCCTCCGGCACCGTCAAGACCTGTGCAAAGTACATCTGGGCTGATCTTCAGTTTCCATCCCTAAAGGAGACTCTGGTCCAAAAGTGAGACCCAGTGCTCACATTTCCTGCTACTGAAACTCAAGGGCTCCTTTCTTAGGATCTTGTCCCCTTCAACATCTGTGTATTCAGACTCACTGGTCTTGTGTACACTTTCCAGGAGGTATTTCATAATTCTTCCTCCAGAATCAGCTGGACTCAGGTTTCATTATGTCTGCACGCATTCTACCCCAATAAACCACAATTTGCAGTAGGTTGGCATCTCCTGCACACATAAGAGTCCCTGTTTAGATACGATTGGTGAATTCCCTGCGTCGTAGAAAATGTCTAAAGTCTATGGAATGATTCTTCTATTGTGTTTACTTAGACCGACAAGGTGGGTGGTGGTGGGGGGTCAGGGTTTTATGGCTGAGCCAAGAAGTTCTCGTTTTCTTCTCTAAAACCAAACAACAGATGACGTGTGTCATTTACCAAGGGCAGCAAGCCCACCGCTTCTCTGGACTGGCTGCAGATGCCTGTACCCCCGATTGGGGCTTATATTTTGGAGAGGTCCGCCTTCAGCCAGTCAGCCACCAATTCCGCCATCTCCTGACTCCACCTCAGGATGAAGTCATGCCGCATTTTCTTCTCACACAGCCGGATGTCTCCTTCCGGGAAATCCTTCTTCAAGTCATTGTAGAACTCGATCGGACACCAGTGATCTATAGTGCCATAGTAAAACGTGAGCTAAAAGACAGGAGAAGACACGTTTTTCAGGACCCTCTCCACACAGATCCGTCCTCAGCTGCCTGTGATGCTTGGAAAGGCAGCACCCTTGCCTGGGTGCACGGCCCCCCCTCAAATGCATTACCTCGTGGCTGTGAGCTGTCACGGTTCACAGGAGGCGACCAAGAGGCACCTGATGGACAGACACCCACATAGGGAGATCCCGAGTTAAAGAGCATCAATAACTCATGCCGAGGCCTCACCAGCACAGGTGGGTCTGGACACTGGATCTGGACGAAGGCAAGTGAGGATAAGGAGGTGAGCTACTGAGACTCAGTCACTAAGTGACCACTTATTAAACACCTAAGAGTTTTCATTCAGGCACCTGGTACGCATATGGGGACATATTTGTTGAACGCACGTGCAGATGGATCGGATGCACGAGGACTTCAAAGGATTTCCAATGTGGCAGATGAAATGGGATCGCTGCCCTGAGGCAGGCAGGGGCTGCTGGCTTTGGGGACAGCACACAGGCGGCGTGGGACAGTCCCTTTTTAGGCATCCCCGAGACCCGAGCTGGCTATCTAGTTACACCTGCACATGCACAAACACACACATACACACACACTGCTTCAAAACGTTTGTGGGGGGTGGGGGGGGGGAATCCCACCGTCTTTTCATTTTATTGTCCCACGAATGGTTTGAGTGCTGTCGACTGTGGATGTGCTTGTTTACCCAGGCAGCTGTGCTTCGTTGAAAAACAGCTATGTTCTAATTGGTGAAAACTGATATTCAGAAAAACACACAGTGATCAAAAAAATAAGCAAAAAGTGTCCAAGAAGCAACCAACAACCATGGACGGTCTCTGACATCTGCTGTCACTGACAAGTGCCGCGCCGGCTCCAGCCCATAGGCAGAGCTGCAGTCACCTGTGATTTCCACAATGACACCAGAGGTGCTCACTGCTCGCTCGCTCATTCATTCACCCATCGGTTCAGCAAATACTAACGGAGCAGGTACTTCGTATTAGCAACCTGGCAAACAGGGACACTAAGATTCAGGTGCTGTACGTGTGTAGAAGTGGGGTGAGAAGAGACGTCACGTACACAAGACAAGGACGAGTCACCCAGTATGACAGGTAGCACAGGGTTTGGGGCAGCTGATGCGAAGCCATGGAAGGGGACCAGGAGAGGTTCCCTGGAGAGTTGCGTCTACAAGCAGGGGAGGGTGCACAGGGGGGGAGCGTGCTGGCAATAGGAAAGGCAGTTTGAAAGGGAAGGGCAGGTTTGGGGAATTCCCAGTAATATGGGGGCAGGGGTGGGGGGGGCAAGGCAGGGGGTGAGAGGTCCATGGAGAGAAGGAGAGAGAGATCGATCCAGTCGCAGACAACCTTCTGGGCTTTATTTTGAAGTGCAAGTGTGCAAACGAAAGACTTCCGCCCATGGAGTGACTAGATCAGGGCCATTGGCTAGGGAAGCTAGTCTGATGGCCATGGGGGGGTGGGGGCATGGGAGGGAATCAGGCAGTGCGGAGGAGGGGACAGCCTGAGAAAATGCTCTTGCTGACTCCGGGGGCTCTGTCCATCTCTAACTCCATGATCTGAATACAAGGCCGGGGGGTTTATGCCTCTCAAACACTGGCCTTAATGACAATCGTATTATGCTGTTATTGCTCTTTGAAGGAGATGGTTTGCTGAGAAACACTCTAAAGAGAAAATCACATCATTGAATGTCGTGGTCTATAGAATAAACTATTATCGACTAAGCCTTGAGCTGTAGGCTCCTTCTGAATCCCCTCACAGAGCCTTTTCTGGTCCAGCGCTTTCCCCTTTGATTCCTTCTTCAGGGGTTCCTGGCTGTTCTTGCTGTTCGCTCACCCAGCCACTGCTCGGCCATCTGAAGTCTTCCAAGACCATCACCTTCCCTGGGCTCTCAGTAGAGTAAGAGCTTCCTTTTGTTTCCTGCAGGGTGGCGGAGGCCTGCAGTTGCTGGTTTCCCACTCCGGTCTCCCTGCAGCTCCCAGGTGCTGCGACCTTGACCTCATAACCAGGGAGTGGCTTCTCTGACCAGGAGTGAAAAAATAAGTTTCCCAGACTCTCGCGGCCATCACTACGCTACAACTTCCTCCTGAGATGCTGTTGGGAGAACAAGCTTCTCGCCATGAGGGCAGTTTACTTTCAGTCCTCTCTAAACCATCCCGAACTTTCACCGTCTGGATCTTTTACTTTCCGTTCAGGGAACAGCTCCCGGAGCAGGAGTCCCACACAGTGGTTCAGCACTTCCTCTGGGTCTGAAAGGGCTGATGAATCTGGATCGTCAGTTTGGGGTTTGTGTTCATCAGGATCGTTTCTGCGTGCTCTTGCCTGACACTACCAGGCTACGGACAGAGCTCTCTGGGAGCCTTCAGACCAGCATAAGTGACAGTGAAAACTGATCACACACAGAGTCCAGCAGAAGGAAGGCAAGGCAGGAAAGACCCCCCTTAATACACTCTTCACAAGAACGCCACCAGTGTAACACCTGCCATTGCTTTTAGCTTGACATTTCAAAGACGGTTTCAATGGAGAGCTTGGCATTTACTTTTCAGTGAGGCATTTACAACTTAGAATGGAAGCAGCAGCTCCCCTGCGATAAGTCCTGCTTGGTGAGCCTCAGCACTGGGGCAATACCGTCCCTTCCCTCAGACATCGAGGTGTCAGGCAGCTGGGCAGGGCCCACAAGCATGCACTGCAGGGTCATGTCCAACTATGGTATGACCCCACGTAAAGGACCTCAAAGAAGCCCCCTGGGTGTTTCCAACAGCACACTTGTGAGGAGTCTAGATTTCTCCCATGCCAATCGGCGTTTGCTTCGTGAGCTTCCCCGACCGGCAATCATTGGGGGGGGGGTGAGCTTTGTTCAGTCCCTCATTGAGTGAGGTGATTGTGCTGCCAGCGTTTCCCTTTCCTCGGGTTGAAAACGTTCTTTGCCTATATCCACTGAAGGGCTCTCTATAAAAATCTGGGCTGACAAGTAACACACATGGGCACCAATGTGTGTGCACAGCCTGACTTCCTTCCTGTTCCCTGCAGATTATAAGTCATAGGCAATCGATCTGACCAGAGGACTCTGCACCTGTAACTCTAAGCAGGCAACAGAAAAAGTATGGGGTGTGTGTGCGCATGGTAGTGGGGGTTTAGGCGAGGTCAGGTGAAGGAGGGGGAAGGAGGCAGAAAGAACTTCAAGTGTGGAGAGGCACCAAACCTAGTGGTTAGGGTTTAAACTGTTATTATATGGTAATGCAAAAAAAAGAAAAAAAAAAAGTACGCAGACCAAGAGGCAGTAGTCCAAGCATGACAAGCAGACCCTGTGGTTTACAATGAAGGTTGAAGTTGTCAAAGATTTCATTTTACTTAGCTCCACCATCAGTGCCCATGGAAGCAGCTGTCAAGAAATCAAAGGACATATGACATTGGGCAAATCAGCTGCAAAAGACCTCTTTAAAGTGTTAAAACGTGAAAATTTCACCCTGAAGACTAAGGCATTTTAAGGCTTGGCTTCTGCCAAGGTATTTTCAGTCACCCAATAGCCATGTGGAAGCTGGTCAGTGACCAAGGAAGAACACAGAAGAACTGATGCCTCTGAATCGGCAAAGAATCTTAGATCTCCTGTGAATGACCGGAACAGTGACTAAATCCATCCCGGAAGAGGTACAGCCAGAATGCTCCTTAGAAGGAAGGACGGCGAGACTGTCTCCTGCACTGTGGTCATGTGACTCGTGAGAGCAGTCCCTGAAGAACGACAGCGTGCTTGGTCAAAGGAGAGGGCCAGAAAGCAAAGGGAGACCCTCGGGGAGATGATTGGCATAATGGCCACAACAATGGGCTCCAGCACAGCAGGAATTGTAAGGCTGGCACAGAACCAGGCACTGCCCCATGTGTTGTTCATGGGACTGCTGTGAGCCGGAGACCACGAGATAACATTAATGCCAACAATGTCAAAATAAACCACGATGAACAATACTGAAACAGGTGAAAACAGAGAACAGGGTGCCATGCACTTTCCACGCGATATCTCCTTCCTTCCTTCCTTCCTTCCTTCCTTCCTTCCTTCCTTCCTTCCTTCCTTCCTTCCTTC
>NW_022103906.1:84935148-84945593 GCF_000313985.2 Echinops telfairi | reverse complement strand
TGAACCACCACTGTTACTACTGAGAACGAGCCAAGTGGGGAGAACAGAAAACCCGAAGGGTGGGCGGTCCTAAGCTGGATAGGACAGCCAAGGGAGTCTGATCACCAAAGACAGGAGCAAATCCACTACTTTTACTTAAAGCTTCCTCACAGACTCTGCTATTCTCCTGCAGTTCCGTATGCCAAGGGTGGGAACCGCTGTGGAAACTCTGGGATCATCCAGTAGGAATCTCAGGCCATCGGTAGCTATTCACATGCAAACAATTCTAAGGAAATAAATCATTTCTTATAGTTTCTTTCTCCTTGGCATAACGCATCCTTTAATCTCTTGACTCCAGCTTCCATGAGCATTGCTTGTGGATCTAAGCAAGAGAAAAATCTTGAAAAATGCCAAACTTTTCTCCAAATTATCAGGATGCTGTCTTTTTGGTGTTCTCTACACTGAGTTGTAGAGTAATCCATACTGTAGGCAGCAGTCCTCAAGCTGGACATCTATAAAATGTCACTGAAGTCTTTCTGGGCAACCCTTTTGAGGATTCGAGGGCTTTCTAAAGAAATCAGATATTTAATTTTCAATGTACCTTGCTTCCTTTCTTTTCTTTCAACCCCAACGGGCTCAATTCCCATTCTTGAGAAAATAAGGAGCATTCAAGTACGCCATCAACCGATCATAGGAAGTAGCTGAGGGTGGAGGTGAAAGCCCAGCCCTTCATGTTCACTGTGCCCCGCTTCTCCTCTGGGGGTGTCCAGGGAAACAGTGGTGACCACATGGTCAGGGAGGACGAGGGGATCCAGTCATGTTACTTTCAGGGTTATGTGGTTGGACCAGTAGCCAGTGTTGGGACAGCTATGCACCAAAAGGGTTGCAACACGGGCCCTCTCCTTCCCATGTGTCTAAAGCCCATAGGCTAGGGCCTACTCGGTCTATGGGGAAGTCACTTGTTTTTCTAGGGACTATCTTTGTCTCTTCCTCTGTGGGGCTGGAGTGAGGGGCGGGCCCCGTACCTCTCTTTTCCTCTGGTGAGGCAACTGAGTAGCAGGCATTGGGGCCAATTTAATCTTGCTGAAAGCTTTCTTTCTGTCCCTACTGAAAAACAGTGTGACAGGTGGGATCAGATGTTTTGCCTAACTAATTTAGGGAAATGGCCTAAGTCTAAGGTGACCAGATTTAAAGCGGGACACCATTGACCGGGGGTGGGGGTGGGGGTGGTTCTTGATGAAAAATCTGGTCTATATGGACCAAATAGACCGTTCCCTAGCTTGTTGTGCATTCTTTCCAAAAATTTGGACTTTCTTAAAACGCCAAAAATCGGCACTGTCCCACCAAAAGCGGGATGTCTGGTCACCTTACCCAAGTCTCCTCATTAGGAGTCTTTGCACCTAGGGTACTGTGCCCACATCTTGGTAACAATTAAGCAAGCTTTGTTTTCTGCCATCCTAGTTCTTATGAAATATCTACCTGAAGCCTTTTATGGGAAGTCATAGCTATTATCTAGGATGGCGTGGGAATTCCAGTGGTTCTTGGCCATATACCTTAATATTTCCCAAATCTCTTGTGACAGAACAGAATTATCTGGGAAGAGGTGTGGGTAGAGAGGAAAAGGTAGGAAAATGTACTTTTAAAGTACCCAGACGTACCTAGCATACAACTAATGATAATAGCAATAACCAGTACTAACGGAGTGCCTAGTACGTACATGCCAGGCACGGTGGCAAGATCTTGAAATGAATGGTAGCCTAACATTTTCAACAACCGGACATGAATATTCTCAAACCACTTTCCTGATTTTAAACAAGGAAGCAAGAGGCTTAACGAAGGGCACATAACTGTGCAAGTGGTAGAGTCGGGGCTTGAACTAGGTCGGTGACTCTTTAGAGTCCAGTCCAGGAGAAGCGGTACCGCGTCTCCACCCTGTTCTACTAACAACTCCAGGGCATGTCAGCACCGTTGCCCAAAATGAAGCTTGCGAGGTCACAATGATCAAGCTAAAAACAAACCTATCCATTTTCAGGCTGATGAGGACACTCTGAACAGGCTGCCAGTGAAACAGCCAGAACTAACACAATCCGTCTCAGGCCGAGGCTTGGCGGAAAGGCAGCGCTGGCGAGCTGGTCTGGGCAGCACTTCCTATGCTCCTACAAGCAGGACATGGGCATGTCTGAAGGATTTGCATGCTCAAATCTGCAAAAACTGCACCGGGTTTGTTCCCAAAGGCAACAGGCACCTCTGGGCTAAGGGTAGTTAAGAAGGATGGGGAGATAGCGGAGGACTCTTATTCTTGAGGACGTTTTGTTAGCTCCTTTCTCAAGCCGCACTGTAGCTCTGAGCTGGTCTCTGGGGACAGGGCAACAGTAGTGTCTTGCAGGCCAGCCCTCTACGCACAGCTACTTTCACCAGAGAGCTCCACTGTGTGTTCCCTCTGGGAACAATTTCAGACTCCTATGGACTGATGGTGATATTCGGAGTCAGTCTGGCAGTAGCACACACCAGCTGTTTCCATAAGCTTGGGCCAGAGATGGTCACGGCAGTTTAGAATTTCCCTCCTAAGTGACTTTTAAATGGAAACTTCAAGTTTATAAACCAAACACTAATTTATTTTTCTACGAATGAGATACACATCCCCTTATAGTTTAGAGCAATGGCAGAACAAGGGGATGCTGGCCGACTTGCCTCAAACCCCACCAGGTGCCTCATAAAGCGGAGCATACCCCAGGGGCTCCCACGGGAATACTGGGAGCGGGGTGGCGAAAATGTGCAGTTGACTCTTTTCTTGCTTTATTCCATCCTTCACCCTATCCCTTAAGTCGTGTTCCCCCAGGTCCAATCTTCAGACCTCCTTTCTTGTTATTCTGCAAACTCTCTTCGGTGTCTATTATCCATGCTCCCGGTTTCAACTATGTCAAGACTCCCAGATGAAAATCCAACCCAGACTACCCTTGCGTGCTTCATACTCACAGACAGACCCGCTGCCTGTCGTCATGGGCCCGTGTGGGTATAGCAAACACAAGGACCGGATTGAATTATCTTCGCAACTACCTCAGACAATTTGCCGCTGCATCTTTCCCCATATCCCTTTTCTTATTACAAATCCAGATACAGAGAAGCAATCTTAGCAACTGGCACCTTTCAGTCACTAATATCCTGTTAGTACTGAGCGCCTTTGATTCTGCCTCCATCTAAAATATCTCCACATTCTACCCTTTCTTTCTTTCTCCCCACCCCCACTCTTCTTCTAAAAGTCTCCTAAATAGTTTAGCTGTCTCAAATGAAAGTCTTTTCCAGTATTCCTCCACATATTCATCTCCGAACAATCCCTCTCATTTATTAGTCTGACTATGTTCCCTCTAGGACTCCTGGTACTAACTGGTTATTCATATTACCTGGCTTATATTTTGATGGGTTGTCAAATATCAACCTTGATTATCTCCTTGCTTAAACCTTTCAATGGCTCTCAAACATCCCAGGCTGAAGAACAGCACACCGTGGCTTACTGTTCACAGGCCTGGGCCTGCGCCAGGATATCATGCTACCTCTTCTAGCTTCTCTGAATCATCGATTCTTCACTTGGGCCTGGAGGACTTTGCAGGTCCACTGATAAAAGTGAGACTGCGTGAACGTGGATGGGAAAACGACATCTCTAGTTTTGTTAACTTCTAAACATAATTTGGTGTTTCCTTCTATTATAAATGCAGGCAACCAACCGTAGTTGGACCGGCAATGCTTATATGTTATCCCCTACGATGACAGACATTTTCCAATCACAGTACATTTGTTGTTGCAGGTCATTATTTATGTTCATCACTATACATTTCCAATAGTCACGATGGTTAATATCAACCTGCTGGGTTGGGTGCTTGCAATGACCCTTTGTGCAACAGAACGAAACACTGCCTGGTTCTGATGGTGCTCCACTGGAACTGGTCAATGTAAGACGTGAAAAAATAATAATAATTTATAAATTATCAAGGGTTCGTGAGGGAGGGAGGATGGGGGAGGGAGGGAATAAAATGAGGAGGTGATATCATGGGCTCAAGTGGAAAGAAAATGCTTTAAAAATGATGATGGCAACATGTACAAATGTGTTCGACACAATGGATGAATGTATGGATTGTGATAAGAGCTATAAGAGCCCCCATTAAAAGTATTTAATTAAAAAACAACAACCTCTTCATGCTGGACAGTTTGGCGAGGTGAGAAGTTTCTGAATGCCTGCACTTAGGCTGAAATGACAGTGTCTTTGATTAGAATATAAGGAACTTCAAAAAGTTTGTGGGAACATTCCATTATTTAAAAATTTTACTTTCCCCAAACTTTTTGAAGTTCCCTTGTACAACACCCTTCCCCACCTCCCCACTGCCCCCCAACACACATACACACATAAGAAGGCTTCCAAAAGTTGTGGGGGGGAAATGGAACTAAAAGATAATGAAAGATTCCCACAAACATTTCAAAGGCTTCCTGTATATAAAAGATGGTTGTTTCTAGTTTGGGGAGTTGGTCTTTGACTAATTATCTGGGTGTGGGAATGTGGGGGTGTCAGCAGCTGACTGTCTTTCCATAATCGTGTCACCCCTTCAAGTTCCCTGAGCAGACTGGGACATACTTCGTTGATTAATCCGTTTACCACTATTAAATTACAGCATGTTTCCTCTTTTTCATTACAAAGAGTTGCAATAAACTTCCTGTCTCTATATAGTTGCATTTAGGACTCGGGTTTGCGCTAATCTAATAGAGAGCTCACATTTAGCAGTCAGAAGTAACAGTCAATGAACGGCGCAGACCTATTTTGGCAGGATGGCTTTGCATCATTAAATTAAACATTGTCTTGCTTCTCCCGAAATTTAACAAGTATATTTAATGCCATCTTAAAAAATATAACAAAATGAATCACTATAGTTGGAAAGGTTTATTCCTGTGAATGCAGGTTACTGCTAACCTTGAAATGTCTGCCATCTACCATTATACACTCATTTCTCCCATAAAAGTTACAGTAAGCCTCACAGCCCTGACACAGTTACCACAAACAGACCCCTATCTGGGAATGATTACACTTGCATATGGATTTAACTTAGGACTGGAATAAGTTAGCACCTTTCTTTGACCTCCTTCTGAGCACAGCATACAAACAGAATCCAGAAATGATGAGGATTTCACAGCAGCTGGCTCTTACAGGTGGTAGGACCGGCTATGACACAAGATAGGTCTAGGCATCCAGCAAGTGTGACTTTTGGAAGTGAGTGAATTTGGAAGCCAGTCATATTATTAACTGAGAGTTGAGTTGTTTTGTTTTGTTTTTAAATAATTGCAAACTTTAGAACCGAGAACTATTTAAAAACTTAGTTTTACTGGCATTTCACATGTCATACAATGTAGTGGTGCAATCACCACCACTGTCCCTTTCAGAACACTTTCTTCTTCTACTCGCTGTGAGCTCTCCCTTTCCCCGCAACCTCTCCTGCCCCCGCTGTAGGTAACTATTAATCCAGTTACTCTCTCTGTAGGGCTACCTAGCCTAAACTTCATAGACAGAAAATCATGCAAAACACAAACCAACCAACCCACAACAGTGACAACACAAAACAGGGGGGAATCTCAATAGAAAAGGAAGCAGAAAACAGCAAGAACGGAGACAACTTTAAGATGGGAGAACCTAAATGCAATTTTGACAGAGTCACTTATAATTTGACCGAAAACAAAATCCTGCTTTTCTTATCTGTTCACATCCCTGAAGGCCAGGGCCTTGCGGGGGTTCCCCACAGTTAACTCAGGCTTCTTTCTGGTTTTGAAATGTCAATCCCTACATGGTGATTTTTACTTGGAAATATGAGTACAATGGCCCTGAGACAGAGACGAGCATTTTTTTACAAACCCCAATGGGTGAAGCTGCTTTAGGATCCCCCGTTTATCTTTTTGGAAAAAAAAAACCCCATGGTTTTTAAGGACATACACATTCCTTGTTTTAAGATAATTTTAATGGGAGGCTAAAGAAATAGGCATTGACGTTGTAGGCAGAGTTACATTTATGAAGAAATTCTAGACCCAGAGGCGTCACTAGGGTTTTATTTGTGACCTGTCTTTACAGGTCTTGTAAGAGTCAGCCACTCAGTGGACCTCCTTCCCTGTCCCTGCCAGATCTCATAGTTGAGCTCCTCCTGTGAAGCTCTAGACGAGCTCTATTGTCAAAGGAAATATAGCGAGAGCCACATATATAATTAAAAGTTTTCTAATAACTACATTTTAATAGTATAAAGAAATGCCTGAATTTGCTTTGAATGATCTACTTGATATGTACTCAATTACATAATATGATCCTTCTAGCCATAATCCCTGTGGTGATGTACTGTAAATGCTAGCTTCTATGCCTGGTGATTGCAATCCTATTTTGGAGAGAGTTCTTCGTTACAGGATGAAGGTAGGATATATACTTGGTCTTCCATTTACTAGAGGGTGTGACTGAAGCCACCAGCCTTTGTTTTCTCCTTATGGGTCTGTTGAAGGGCCACAAACACACCTCCGTATAACAGTCATCTCAGCAGGAAGAACAGAGAGAGCAATCCCAGGACCCTCAGGAAAGCAAGAGCACTAGTGGAGCCTGTTCAAGATCTCTGCCTGAAGCGGGTAGAGGCAGAGACCAGAGGTACCGCAGGGGCTGCAGCACCGAGGTCATGGAACAGAGGAAAGGAGCCAGGCCAAAAGCAGATGCTGATGCAAGGAGCCCATGAAACAGAGGCCAGGAGCCTTGCGGCTGAGAGGCTGAGGACCAGAGACAGATTTGGCTGCTGGTTGAGAAGAGGTAATGGTGTATATCAGTGCTTTCTGTTTCTGCCTTGTGGTAACCTGCTACCTTCCCAAAATAACCCCCTCTTAATCAATGAATTATCGAACCAAGAAGGATGGAGGGTGGAGGCATGTCTGATCTTGGCCTGCCTATGGCTACAGGAAAGCCAAAGGAGATAGGTTTGGCCTCATGCGATTTACACAATACTTTAGATGATCATTATACTAAAAAAAATATCAACAGTTGTTGATTCAATTCTAACTCGGCATGTATCAGAACAGAATTGTGCTCCAAAGCATTTTCAGTGGCTGATATTTTGATCACAGGCTTTTCTTCCACAGCACTTCTAGGTAGACTTGAACTTCTAACCTTGTGGTTAGCGACTGAGCATGTTACCCATGTGTACCATCCAGGGATCCCATATTTAACCCAATATAGCAAAAACATTACTGTTTTACATTTATATTCATAAACTATTCAACATTTTTTATACCTGGTTTTTGAAATCCATTGTGCATCTTATACCGATGGAATATCCCGATTCAGACCAGCCACAAAGAAACACACTTTGTGTACTGTATTAGCACAGGGCTATTCTGTTCTGAATGGACATACCAATGATGCCAAGCTACCCAAATTCTACAGTGCTCAGACATGCTGTGAACCATGCTTCCAAATGTGTTTGTGAAAAACTGAGCATTTACAGCAGCCTTTCTGGACCTGGTTGTTCAAAAAACTGGTCTTAATATTAGAGCTAGATGTTCTTACTCCAATAGGTAGAAGAGAAGACATATTCAGTCATCTGGTGATATGTAATACTGATTCTTTTATAATATTATAACTTGAGGTTATTCTTAGAACAGGTCCTAGAGAACTGGAGATATGGTGACAAAGTGGAGAAGTACTGATTCTGAAAACAAATTCAGTAAAAATAGTTTGTAAAATGTATTTAAATAACCATAATTTAGTTCTATGAAACGTTCAGGAATTTTGTGAATTTTAACTACAAGTAGAACTCTATTTGAAATCTACAAACCCTTTGGTCTTACAGATCCTAGAGATTCTAGTCTTTGATCCTCAGTAAATACTCTGCCCACCTCTTAGCTTTCTTACTCCCCGGCAGCACTAAAGTGATTACCTTAGATAAATGCTTCTTTATGATTTCATCGTCTCTCTTGACTATTTGCTCCATTTCTTGGGCCCCAAGGTAGACAGCATTTGCTATATTAGAGGGGAGAAAAGCCAGTTAAAATATACAGAGTACAAATGTCAAATTAATTTTAATAAATTCATAATCCTCCATTTCTTATGGCAAGTGGTATCTGGTGTGAGATATCAGTGAGGCAAAGAGAGGCCTGTAAGTCAGGCAGCATGCTGAGTCTCTGGAAGGAGGAGCATGTCTTAATAAACAACAACAAGCAAAAACCCATCCAGTCTCCCTTGGCTTCCATAGTCAGAGAGCTTAGCAACATGACAACAGAATATCAGAAAACAGAGGTGACAACATATACTAGGAGACTTTAGAAATTCAAAGAGAATAAAAAATTGGAACTGAAAGGTAATGAGATTTTTCCACGAACTTTTGGAAGCTCCCGCATCTGTGTAATTGTACCTGAAAATACACGTCGTAACAATTTAAGGTCTAGAAGCATAAAGTCTTCCAGATAAACCATGTATACCAAGGAAACTGCACGAACAGTCACATGAAGCAATATGGCTTTTTATTTGTACTTTCAAGGAAACAACTAAATGCATGCTTATTTGAGACACGTGAAATGCTCTAAGAGCTGTCAGTAAGGGGGAGTCCCATCCTGCTGACTGCAGATGAGCAGAGTGATGCAGAGAAAACGCAAACGTATGCCCCTTTCCTTTCTCCTGTGGGCAGGAAGATTTTTGTCTGATACTTTGCCCTGAAATCCGATTTGACTAGATTATGGCGACTTTGCTGTATTTTCGCGAGCACCTGCTTGACACACCTGTCCTTCCCTGGGTTTTTAACAGCTTGCTATGTTAAGTACATCTCTTGCATTCAGACTATAAATAGTGGATCTCTTTAACCATGTGATTTGAAGGTCTGTCTTTAAATAAAGGGGTTTAGCATATATTCACGTGTATTGAGATGAGAGAAACTTGGACCATCCTGTTTGGCTTACGCTATGCCTTCCTATGATTTATGACCTGTTTCCTAGCCCCCTGCGATGTGTGTTTCCCTTCCTCACTTATTCCTTTCCTTTCTAAAAATTTTCCTTCATTAATAGCCCTGGTGGGGTAGTGTGTTACACGCTGGGCTGCTAACCACAAGGTCAGCAGTTCAAAACCACCAGATGAAGTTGCTCCATGAGAAAAAGATGAGGCTTTCTACTCCAGTAAAGATTTAGAGTCTTGGCAACCCACAGGGGGGTACTTCTCCTATGTCCTATAGGGTTGCTATAAACCAGAATTGATTAGATGACAGATAGTAGTTATCTTTGCTTGAAATCATGTAAAATCTCTGCCTTTTCTATTGCTGTCCAGAATTGATCAGTATCTATAATTTCTCTATCCAAACAAGGCAGGCACATAGCACATTTGCATTTTCTGTTCATGTCTCCCACGTGCCCTAATGTACGGTCCCTCCAATGTTATTGCTGTGGTTAGTTTCCATTGAGCTGATTCTGACAAACGGACGTGTGGCAGTGCGGACCTGCGTCCTAGCTCGTCCAAGACTGTGACCTTGCTGGTGCGCAGCGGCCTCGTTGGGCAGAGCGAACTGCCCCGGAGGGTTTCTGAGACTGTCACTCTACAGGAGCAAACCTCGCCTTAACTTGAAGAGCAAGTTGTGTAGGTGGGCAGGTTTTTACTGGGCAGTGGGCTTCTTATTAGCATGATGACAAATGGTACATCAGGGCCTCCCTATGCCAAACTAGATGAAGTTATTTAGGGTGTGCACTGTATTTACAGACCCCGCCTCGTCTTTCCAGAGGCCGGGTGAGGCCTGGCTGCTGAGGGCTGTGCAGAGAGGCAGGGGTGGGGAAGGTTGACTGACAGACCTGTCTTCAGTGGCGTGTCTTACTCTCACCCTTCCTCTCGCAGGCTCCGGGTTTGGGGTTCTGTAGGGGTTCTTCATGGGAGACACAGTGGGCTCCTTCTTCATTGACATCATCTTCTAAGCAGTGTGTATCACCGCGCTCGCTGTGAAGGTTGAAGTGTTTTATCTGTGCTAGTACGGCAGCCACTTGTGGCGCTGGGCAGTTAAACATGTGACCGGTGGGACTGACAACTGAAATGTTAATTTAACCTTAATTAGGGGAAGCCACTTCAGCTGACCAGTGGCTGCTGGACTGGACAACAGAGTTGTGGGCGATAGCTCTTTATATCTTACTTCAACAAATCTCTTACGCCCCTTCTGCTCACCCTCTTCTATAAACCCACTGACATCTCTCGTCAAACAAGGGCCACTCTCATCCCCTTCTTACACATCAAAAACTTCCTTTAATATAATTTTCATGGGACCTAAGAGTGAAATGAGTGTCATTTTCAATGTAACTGAATACTTTTTTAAAAACTAAAATTTACCCAATTAAAAAAAAAATAATTTAACTTCTTGAATTTACTAGGAACAACTATTTTACCTTAATTACTGATTAAGCTAGTTCCTTTGTTCAAGTTTCTTTTATTAATATTTTCT
>NW_022103906.1:84932927-84934142 GCF_000313985.2 Echinops telfairi | reverse complement strand
AAAAAAAAAGTCTTTCAAAAGAAATATTTAATACCTAACAAGGTGAATCTGGTAGCTTGATATACAAAGGGGATCCCCCCACCCAAAAAACAAAAACAATGGAAAAAAGCTCCACTGGGAAGAGCTTTTGTAGTACTATGCATTTTTTCTGCTAGGGGAGCATCTAGCAACTAGCTATGAGTTAGTGCACCCAGTGGCATCACCTGGGAAGGTTCTCTGTGGTCACAGTGGATTTTTTCATAAAAGCAATTTCACTTGAACCTCGTTTTTTTGATGGCCAATTTAAGAGTACAGCTTGTGGCCATGAAATTTTGTTTTCTGCTTGGGACAAATGCTGCAGAAATTGCTGTGATGTTGAACACACACACTATAAGGATAGTGCTTTGGGAAAAACACAAGTGTATGGGTGGTTTTCTTGTTTCAAAACAGGTGAAATGTTGATTAATGACAAACCTCATTCTATAGGTCTTTCAACTTCCTGAACGGACAAAAATGTTGACAAAATTCATGCACTTATTCTCAAAGACCAACGAAGAACCACTGAAGAGCTGGGGAAGTTAAATGGACTATCTTGGAGTTTGGTTCAATGAATTTTAATGGAAGAGTTGGGAATGAGATGGGTCATTACAAAATTTGTGCCTTGGGTTCTGACTGACCAGGAAAAAGCAAAAGAGTGTTGAGTGGGTACATGCCATGCTTTGAAATAACAGCTCTAAAGTGACCCAGACTTTTTTTCCAAGGTCATTACTGGTGAAGAGACATGGTGCTATTCTTATGATCCTGAAAGCATCAATCAAGCCAGTGGAAGATGCCATCTTCACCTCACCCCCCAAAAGCTCATCAAGTGAAATTAAAGATCAAGATATTGCTCATTTGTATTTTTGATGTGAGGGGAATAGTGTATTTGGTGTTCACTCCACCAGGTCAGACTTAATCAAGCTTTCTATTTAGAGGTTCTGAAAAGATTGGATAACAGGGTGCCACAAAAAAAGGCCTGATTTGTGGCAGATGCAGGACTGATTTTGCCACCACGACAATACACCTGTTCATGTAGCCATCTTAGTGCGCCAGTTTTTGGCAATAAACAGAATACTTCTCTTGCCCCATGCAGCCTACTCATCTGACTTCGCTCCATGCACCTTTTTTTTGGTCTTGAGAATGCAGAAGGACACAAAAGGACAGCGATTTGACCACATAGAAGAGGTGAAGAAGAAA
>NW_022103906.1:84918381-84932114 GCF_000313985.2 Echinops telfairi | reverse complement strand
GGATTGTGTCACTGTAATTTGAGGTTCCTTCAAGACCTGCTTCACCACACCATTGGAATTTACATCTCTTGACCTGGGGACTGTCAGACCCTGTCATCTGGCTGACTGGTGGTGACCTGCCTTGCCATTTGCTGCCTGTGTCCGGATAGCCTGAATTGCTCTACAGAGGACTACCTGGTGGCCCTCAAGACTTGAAGGACTGCCAGTGTCTCACAACTCTCATGGGAGTGAGTTGCACAGAGCCATTTGTATAGCTTTATAATTTAACTTTTTATTTCTTATGTTATATAGTTATCTATCTGTATAAATGTATATAAAATTATTAGCATTCTGGTTTTGTTTCCCTAGGGAACCCTAACACACATATACATATAGTGACTCTCACTATGAGTCAGACTCTACCTAACAGCAATGGGTTTGTTTCGTATGGTTTACATACAGTGAATCCTGTGAAAGGCAGCGTTCAACGAGACTGCCTTCTTCCTCAGGGTCTTCAAAGTTTTCTGCTTTGACAATATGCCATCCTATTAGTCTTTAATAGCTCTCTATTAGTGTTAAGGATTTGACTGCCTTCTCTGACAGGTCTGCTGTACCTTACACTGTTTCCAGCCTCCGCAGGTTTGACTGACGTTTGCCCCCTAAGTTCAAGTTTCTTAAATATAACCATTGTTGTTGTTAGGTGCCAGCAAATTGGTTCCGACTCATTGTGATGCTATGCGCAACAAGAATGAAACACCATGGGGTTCTGTGCCATCCACAAAATTGTTCCTGTGCGTGATGAGTCCATTGTTGTAGCCACTGTGTCAAGCCATCTTGTTGGGGGCCTAGCTTCATACTAAAAGGAGAGATTCTGTTAGTCTTGTTCATCTGCCTGTGATATTACCATGGATCCAAGTGAATGAAGCCATTAAAGCATCATTCATGGTGCTGAAGGCTGTGAGGAAATGGACGGTGGCCTGGGAATTGTTAGGTGAGGCAGACACAGGCTGTGATGGAGAGGGTGGGACGGCCCAACTCTACAACGCAGCGGGCATGTGGATCCCTCATGCTCATGTCTGTGAAGTTAGAACACATTGCATCATAGCATTAAGTGTGTGCTCAATACCTTGCGTTCATAATTTTGTTAATCAAGGTCTGTAGAATGAGAAATATCGGAACCTCAATTACTGCTCCCAACCTGGTTTCAGTTTTAAGCTGTTTACACAATAGAATAAAACCACCCCTCATGAAATTGGAGAAAGGTGGTCAGATGCTATGAAATAAAAATGTTCTCAGAGACAGAAACGTATAATCTGCTCATGGAAATGGCTTAACTATTGGCAACAAAATCAAAATTCTTTATACGTATTTGTGCCCCACTCCCCAATTTTTTTGGAATTTTATTTCCAAATCCAAATGACCCTAGTTCTTTTATTTCTATACAAAATGGAGCAACAGAGACGATTCACCTGCCTATCTGAAACAGTACAAAGAAAAGAAAATCTATGAAACAATGGTTTCCAGAACATGGGGCACTGGACAATGAAAGAGTGATCTTTGAGAAAGGCCAAACAGGGATAAGGCGATACTCCGGATGGTGCAGCTGTTTGAAAAGTTAACGGGCTGCCGTGTGGGAGAGAGGAGGCGAGGTAGAGTTTGGTAGTGTCCCTGAGCTGAGGAATCAGAGCCAGGAGTCCAGCAAGATCCAGATAGCATCTTTTTGTGGCAGAGTAGTGGAGAGAGCTGGGGAAGAGAAAGGGAGGGGGCGAGAGGGGAGACAGAGGTAGTAAAAGAGATCTCATTCCAGAGATCTGAAGAGGGATACTTGGTAGATTCAGCAAAGTACTGATCAACACAATTATGTAAGGGAATTAGCAGACGTTAGGGAAAGAACCAACTGAAATGGTTAGAAAGAGTAACTTCCAAGCCAAAACACAGTTACTATTTCTACCAGTGACAGTTGAAAAGCTCATTGAAGGGGGCATCAACTAGAGAACTCAGATTTTGCTTTAGGAGTAGATATTAAAAGTTTTAAAAAACGATTCCATATGTTCATGAAGTTGGAGGAAACATTAAGCATGTTAATTAAGCATATTTCATGAAAGCTATATGAAAGGCCTATATTAAACTTTTAGGAACCCTGGTGGTGTCGAGATTTACGCTCTGGGCTGTTAAGAGCAAGGTGGGAGAAAGATGCTACTCCCCAAATATTGGTCTCGGAAACCCATTGGGTTGGTTCTTCTCTGTCCAATAGGGTCCTTTGAATCCAGACAGTGAGTGAGTGAGTGATATCAAACTTCTAGAGGTGGGTTTAAGTACAAAAAACCCATTGCAAAAACCCATTGCTGTCAAGTGGAAATCAACTCATAGTAGCTCCACAGGACAGAATATAATTGCTTCTCAGGGTTTCCTAGGCTGCAGTGTTTACAGGGGCAGAATGCCCGTCATTTCCCCACAGGCTATTAGGTAAGTGCGAATTGTCAAATTTTTGGTTATCAGGTGAACACTTAGCCAATGGCCCACAAGGGCAGAGAACATGAGGCAAGAAAGTTAATGAATTTAAAGACAGAGCAAATTCAAAGTATCCAAAATTAAATAAGTGGTCTCATATGCTATTGCAATTAGGGACCCCAAAAGAGGACACAGAGAAAAAAATGGATGGAAAAATAATGATAGAAAATTTCCCAGAAATTCTGTAACTATAAACTTATAAATCCAAGAAGTTCAAAGAACTCCAAAGTACAGAAACTGTGCCAAGATACATTATCAGCTGATTGTTTAAGACTAGGAAATCTTAACAGCAACCAGAGAAAATAATTATACATACAGAAAAGCCAAGAATCAAAATGACAGGAGAGTTATTCCTGAAAGCCAGAAGATAACATCTTTAAAGGAATAAAATAAAAGCTTAAATATCTTCCTAGAATTCTATGCTGCTGTTGTTAGGGACCTTCCAGGTGGTTCGGTTCGCAGTCACCAATGTCCAACAGGACAAAACACTGTCTGATTCCGTGCCATCCTCACAATTATTTTTATGTTTGGGACTCCTGTCGATCCATCTCACAGCGGTCTTCCTCTGGTTTGCTGACACCCACTTCCACCAAGCATCATTGTCTTTCTTCAAGGACTGGTCTCTCTTAGAACAAATACAAAATGTGTTAGACGAAGTCCTTGCTTCTAAGGAGCTTTCTGGCTGTCCTTCATCCAACACAGACTTCCTCTTTCCTCTCATAGTGCATGGCAGATCCAACAGTCTTCAGCGTCAATTCTTCTTTGGCCTCCCTCATTTCTTGCTCAGCTTTCACAAGTACGTAAGACAATCTGATCAGGCACACACTAGTCTGTAAAGTGACATCTTTGTTTTCTAACACTCCAAAATCTTCGCAGCATATCTGTCCTGTGCCATCGGTGGTTTGATTTCCTGATGGCTACTTCTGGGAGTGTTGATTGTGGATCCAAGTAAAATGAAATCGTTGACAGCTTCTTTCCTCCCTCAAGTAATACTTTACCGTGCCTTCTCAGCTGCTGTTTGAAACCTTCTCTTCCGTTCTAGCAAGTTTCAGAGTCTCTCCTGACATCCCTTTTGGTCTTTCCCCCTTTCCTGCCTTTTAATGATCTTCTGTTTTCTACATGTACGGTCTCTCTGATGTCATCCACAGCTCATCTGGTCTGTGATCATTAGTGGTCGATGTATCCAATCTTTTTTTTTGAGATGGTTGCAAAATTCGGGTGGGACATACACATACACATACACATGGTCCTATTTTGACTCTTTACACTTTGTTTAGTTTGCTTCAGCTTTTCATTTGAGCTGCACATGAGCAATTGATGCTGTGTTTACAGTGTGCGCCAGTGGCTGGTGTGCACCTTCTCCATCTTCTCTCCTCACAATGCAGGTGACTCGGTGCCTGTGTACTACATCCGGCAAGGCCCACGGGTATAGTTGCTCTTACGTGTTGAACAAAAGGCATTTGCAATGATTCAGCTGCTGGTCTTGGAAAATTCTTTCATATGATCTCAGGTATCTTTTCTGTTACCATGGCCTTATTTTCCAACTGCTGCTCCTTCTCTTTTTCCAACTTCTGCATTCTAACCATTAGTAATTATCAGTGCATTTGGGGTTTTGTTCCCACATCTTCTCACACTCTATCCGAGACCTTCTAAGATGATCATTTTCACAGTGTCCATGGTAAAGTGGGAGCTAGCCACCATCTACTTCTTCTCTCAGAGGATAGTGGAGGCTGATGTTTGTGCGGTTCGTTAAGTTCCCTGGACTAAGAGTTCCCATATACCTGTCCCTTTTCATCATTCTTTCCTCTGGACAAGGAGACACGAGGAGCCGTGCTTCAGTTAGTTACTCACCAAAGGAAGACTACAGAGCATTGTCTTTATAGCTATGTTAGGCCAACTGACCTTCCAAACTGCCTGCAAAAAAAGGGAATTTAAATAGAAATGGTAAATGTAGGTTAGAAGTAAAGGGATGGAAAAAGGAACGTTATGGTAATATTAGTAAAAAAAAAGAAAATGTGGGGTGACTATATTCCTATCAGACAAAATGGACTTCAGTGTAAAGGATAGCAACCAGAAATAAGGAGGGAGTTTCTTAGGGATAAAGATGCCAATTTGACAAAGACATAAACAACCCTAAATGTTTATCCACTTATCACAGACCCACAAACTATAAGAAGCACCGACCGACAAGACTGCAAAGAGAGCTAGAGAAATCCACAATCGGAGTTTAGAGATGTCAACCCTTTCAATGATCGATACATTAGAAAGAAAATCAGTACATACATAGCAGACTTTAATAAGACTATCAACTAAGTAACCTGACATTAAGAGAATAATCTACACAGAAATTATAGAAGAAACAATCTTTTCAAGTGTCCACAGAGCATTACCAAGATATGTCATATAACCATAAATCAGTCTTGGTTAATTTAAAAAGATTCAAGTCACACAAAATATATTCTCTCGACAAAATGGACTTTCACTTGAAAGCAGTAACCGAGGGGTGTCTGGGGACCCCCAAATGCTCAGTGAAAACGAAAAGCACACTTCCAGGTAACTCACGGGTCAAAGATGCAATCTACGGGGAAATTAATTATACCGAACCAAATGAAAAGGAAAACATAACACAACGTGCAAAACCAAAAGAAAACCAAACAAAACCCCAAACCAAACAACAACATAACACAATTTATGGATGTGGAAAGGCAGGATTTAGGAGAAAACTTACATTAGAAAAGAGTAAAGGCCTCAAGTCAATGATGTTAGTTTCCACCTTAAGAAACTAGAAAAAGTAGACCAGTTAACACACCACAGTCGACAGGAGAAAAGAAATAATGAAACTTAGTGAAGAAGGCAATGAAATAGAGAAAACAGAAAAATTGAGGAAGTCAATGAAAACCATAAATTAGTTACTTTATAATATCAATAAAATGGATAAGCCTGAATGATCAGGAAGAAATTATGATAAGTCATAAATTACCAGTATTAGGAAGAAAAAAAAAACCCAAACAAAAAAACAAATTCACTGTCAACGAGTCAATGCTGACTCATAGCGAGCCCCTGTGGGTTTCTGAGACTAACTATTTACAGGGAGTAGAAAGCCCAGTCTTTCTCCAGAGGAGCTGCTGGTGGTGTGGAACTGCCGACCATGTAGATGGCAGCCCAACAAGTAACCTGTGTACCACCAGGACTCCTAGTATTAGAAAACAGAGATGTTATTCTTGCAGCATACATAGATGTCAAAAAAATAATGAGGCAATTGATTTTATGCCAACAAGTTCAATAATTTAGGGAAATAGTCCTACTGACAACACTCTCAAAAGGAGACACAAATTGTTTGCCACAAGACACGGCCACATTTACAGTGATACGTTTTCTTATCTTTATAAAGGAACCTGAACTATAAGGAAATTTAAAAATTAAACTCTTCTCTGATTCAGAACAAAGTTTCTAAAAGCATATAAAACTGTTTACCCAAATACATGCACATATTGAGATACAGCTATATACCACTAGATAGAGCAAAAATTAAAAAAACACACCTGTGAATATCATGTGTTAGTGAGCAAATGGAGCAAAAGAACTCTTACACACTGCTGATAAGAGTGTAAATTGGTAAGCCCACATAGAAAACCATGTAGCACTTATCTACTAACGCTGAACATACACACACCACATGAACTCAGCATTTCCTCTTACACAAATACCCAACAGAAATATGTGCACAGGTTCACTGAGAGGCATGCAGAAAAAATGATTTCCCCAATTGGAAATAATCCAAACATCTAACAACAGGGCAATGAATAAATAAATTGTAATTCATTTATCCAACAGAAAAGAGCACAGCAATAAAAATCAAAGAACTAAAGCTGTATGTAACAACCTTGATGAACATTACAAACATAACGCTGTGTGAAAGCCAGATACAAGAGAATACGCACCATAGAATTTCAGTCATTTCGATTTCAAAAACAGGTAAAATTGAATGATGTTGGTCAAAGTCGAGAGAGCAGTGAGGTGAGAGAGGGCAGAGTAGGCAGAGACTGGCAAAAGCATTAAGGAAGCTTCTGAAATCAGGTAATGTTCTATTTCTAGAGCTGGATGGCATTTATGTGGGAATTTACTTCGCAATGAATATGTTTCCATTCACTTATGTTTTAAGAACCTTTCTCTCTGTGTCATTCTTGAACTAGAATACTGGAAACAACTTAAATGCCAAGAATCTATTGATTTGACTTTAAAATTTCAAACAGTTAAAGGAATTTTAAATTTCATAAAGTGATTTTTTTTGTTAGGGAATTTACCCTATCCTATCTTCATTCCTACTTTTTTCACCGCTGTCCTTCTGATACTTTCCCATCTAGGTATAGTATTTCCCCAAAAGTATAATATTAGTTTCCCTTTCAGTCAACTCACTGCTTCAAGCAGTCACCTCTGTCATTTCTCAGCAATGCGCACAACACAACACAGTGATCAGAAATAATAATACCAAACAGAAATGTAATTTCCTACAGGGAAACATATTTCTCTGGGCAATGATGTCAACAGAATTCTTGGAAACCCAGCAGAATTCAGCATTTCACACAGCACAGTGAAGGAAATATTTATGATAGGAGGAGTAATAGAAATCAAAACATGAAGGAATGAACATTATTTAAAAGAATGTTAATTGTTTACTTTTGTTTCATGGAAAAATTTCAATACAGGTGTAAATGTCAAAAATACCCACCGATGAATCTAACCTTCTGAATTTTATCCGCTAGCACCACCTCCTGAAACCTGCATAATGTTGAAACCTTACTACATGACTTCTACTTATTGTAGGGTGCTTGAAGGGTAAACGGCTGAGTGAGGGCTGAAGTCAGGAGGCCAAGATGGCATCCATTTCACAGGCCAAGTGGTATCACTGAATTCTCTCAGGTACTCACCTCAGTCACCTACAAGAGAAGACAGTTCAGGCTATCTTGTTGCCTGGGATGCCCTTT
This sequence comes from Echinops telfairi, assembly GCF_000313985.2. Classification (NCBI taxonomy): domain Eukaryota; kingdom Metazoa; phylum Chordata; class Mammalia; order Afrosoricida; family Tenrecidae; genus Echinops; species Echinops telfairi. The sequence continues at coordinate 84,924,639 of NW_022103906.1, read as the reverse complement.
GCCATTTCGTGTGTCTGCAAAAAATCCCATCTCATCTTTCAATCCAATCTCATTGACCTTCACCTTTCTTATGCCCCCACTGTGCCGCACATAGGTTTTGGTGACAGCCCTTATAGTGGTCCAGTAAGAGTCTTCCTTCATGTGTTGTAAGTAACCTAAGCATCAGCCCATTCATCTCTTTCTCTAGTGCCTATCAGAGTGTTTTGGCGGACGGCAAGTTATCAGTGAGTTCAGTGAAACAAATAGGAAGGGGCTGCGGGCTGAAGCAGCTGGACTGGTGTGGTCAGAAAGAAAAGCCTTCTTCGAAGTTGTCTAGCAGTTGACACACAACTGGGGGTAGAACTGAAGACTGAATCATATTGACATGAGTTAGCCATGCTGGTCTGTAACTGGGACGGATAACTCCAGGGAGGAGTGTAGTTTAACAGCTTCCAGAGGGCATATCAAGGGTCAATGGACTGTGAAGTAAAACTATAACCAATGAATGATAAAACAGTACATTTTAGAAAGGTGTGGGAAAAACTTTTTAAGTTGTCCTAGCCATTTGGGTGGTAGGTGGTCTGGCGCTACTAGCTACGATTCCATCTTAGGATCTTTTAGTCTCATTGATTTGGCCACCATGTTAGGAATACAGTGTGGTTGGTGCTAAACAAAGGGAGTTACTGGAGATATGCAGGTTTAATCCAAATAGATAAGGCTTAGAAGCAAAAAAGTCTACCATAGGGGCCTGTGTACACTGGTAGTGTCAAATGTAATCATAATTGCTGGTATATTCTGATCCAACACTGCTTCTCATCACTTTGACTTTTTTTTTTAACAGGGCTAGATTTTGTATGTCTAATATACCCCATAAGGCTTATAAGAAAAAAAATTACCTAAAAAAGTGCTCATTATGAGTTACTGGATTATAAACAATGTTTTGGCATGTTCATTTCCATGATGGGAGTGAGGTTGGGAAAAGTAGCGATTAGGAAGCACATAGTTGTGAAGCCCAAAGACATTTGGGAGGCTAATGAGGCAAGGATGAGCTCACTGCCTTAGTTAGGTGCTCAGTGGATAAGGTGTCCTAAGGTTAAGTAACTGGATAATCCAAGACCATCTTGTGTATACTGTGTGACTACCCCGAAGCACGCGCGCGCGCACACACACACACACACACACACACACACACACACAATTATTTTCCCTTGACTTCCTTTCCTGGAGACATCAGAAAGCCCAAACCCTTGACTTATCTATATGTAGTATAGTTAGGGTGTGATACAGTTCTGGCTACTAACCTATAGCAGAAGTTCCCGGAGAAGCTTTTTCATTCATCTTTTTTAAATGTAGTTTCTCATTCTTAATAAAAATTCAAAGCCTTAACAGCAGTAAGTCTTTTGCTACTTTCACCTTTCTGTCTAAAGAAACACATGAAATCGAGAGTTTCAGGAGCCACCTGAAACAAAAAGCATGTAATTAAAGGTCCATCATGAAGTGATCACTGAAGATACAGGTGCCATAGCAAGGTGTAAAGAAGAAGTCAGATGGTGCTGGGCTATCAGAAAGAATAGTGTTTGGGTCTTAAAAGCCTGTCTTAAAACATACAGCCATCTAAGTGAGGTGTCAACTAATAAGTCCACAAGGAAGGGTCAAACCAACCTGTGTGAACCAAGGATGGTAAATAATAAAATCCAAGATCAATGGAGGGAATTGCTTTACAGCTTAAATTATGAGCACTTGGTAAACAGAGGCTTTTCTGGGGGGCGGGGTGTTGTTGGTGGAATTATTTTCTTTATATGAAATCCAGATTTGGTAAATCTATTGAGATAGTAACTAGGTTAATAGTTCCTTAGAATTATGACAGAGGGTGGGGTGGGGGGCTGAAAAAAAAAGAATTATGACAAGGGGGGGATGGGGAATAATGGAGAGCTAATAATAATGGGTAGAACAATGAAGAAAATGTTCTAAAATTATAGTGATGATTGCTCTGCTCTTTTTAATATATTTAAAACCACTGAATTGCATAGTATGTGAATTATATGTCAATAAAACTGTTTTAAAAATGACATATATTAGAAAGAAGAAGACAAGAAAGGTCCAAGTGTGAAGGGTGATTAGAGTAGAAATGTGGAAAGAACCCAAAACCAGAAGCTGAGCTACTATTTACCTCTAGCTTGCCTGCTCCTTGATTTCTTAGTGCAGGTGAAAAACATATACCTATGCATTTAAATCCATGTGATTTAGTTTTATGTTATGTATAGCCAAATACCTTCCAAGCTGATATAAGTGAACAAAGACCTTTGAATTTTTAAAAAATTTTAAATTATGATTATAGACAGGGGTTAACACTGTACTTAAACTCCAGTCAAATTTTGGTACTTACCATATATATGCGTGTATAAGCCGAGTTTTCCAGCACATTTTAAATGCTGTTTTTGTGGTAATATTAGGTGCCTCAGCTTATACTCTAGTATATACAGTATGCGGTTGCTTCAAAAAGCTCATGAAAAAAGTCTTGTCTTTCACTTCCATTTCTCCACAAACTTTTTGAAGCCTCCCCCTATACATTCAGGCTTTTCTCAGAGAGGGCAAAATTGGGAGCTAAATGAAAAGGCAGTCTGTCCAAGGATGATTTCTCCTACCACCCTTCTGATAGTCTTGAGGCTGGCAAGATGTTGAATGCAGTAGGACTAGTTGGAGGGGCTGCGAATTAACCAGCAGCAGCACAGAGTCCTGTGACTGCTAATGATCTGGGTGACACGAGGGTCCCACAGTCCAGAGACGCTGTTCAGACAGAGTAAGGGCTGGGCAGACAGAGTAAGGGCTGGGCACACGAAAGCATGAACCAAGAGGGGGTGGAGGGAAGGTGAGGGAGAGAGGGGGAACAGATTACAAGCATCTACATAGAACCTCCTCCCTGGGGGACAGACAGTGGAGAAGTGGGTGAAGGGAGACATCGGATGGTGTAAGATATGACAAAATAATAATAATTTATAAATTATCAAGGGCTCATGAGGGAGGGGGAGCAGGGAGGGAGGGGAAAAACAAGGAGCTGATAACAAGGGCTCAAGTAGAAAGCAAATGTTTTGAGGATGAGGGAAACAAATGTCCAAAAGTGCTTGACACAATGGATGTATGTATGGATTATGATAAGAACTGTACGAACCCCCAATAAAATGATTAAAAAAAAGAAATTTATAATCAGTAATTATAAATGGAAAACTGACAGTAGGTTGTTTTGTTTTTACTAAATTAAAAAATAAATAATAAAAAAAAGATTAAAGAGAACCCCCAGTGGAATTTTTCCTTCCGTGTGAAATTGAAAAGCTGGGCTCCACTGGTGGGGCAAGTAGAGAAATGCCAAAGAGCAGACATGCAGACTGGTGGGCTGATCTCTCTCTCTCTCTCAGGGACTCTGATACCATTTGTCTATGAGAGGGGCTGGGGGTGGTGGTGGTGTGTAGAGAATAACACACACACACACACACACACAGAGAGAGAGATATTAAGCAGAATTTAGTTATGGTAGACTTTATCACAGACAAGAAACCCAGATGCAGTTTTCTGACAAGCTTGGAGGTTGTTTCTCATCTGTCTTCATGGGGCCAAATGGAGCCTTTACCAATTTGAAAATCAGAGCAAATCAAGTAATTCTCCATTCTAAAATTTCCGAATGATCTGGAGGAAAGCTTCTATCAATAAGCCATAACTCTGGTTGTTCGGGTCACACATTGAGACTCTGTAAACAGAGATTCTTACCTACAAAACACAGTTCACGAAAGTAAAAAAACACAAATTCAGGTGTATGATTTTTAAAATAATACAATTTTTAGACAAGTAATAAAAAATAGTGGCAAATTAATTGGAACACTTAATTTTAAAACTACATGTGACATCTCAGAATGAAATCTAATCTCCTTTTTTCGCCCTAAATCCTAATATAGACCTCCTGCCAATTATTTTCTTTAGGGTTGAATTTTAGTCCAACATTCCATTAATTATTAAAGATTGCAGTTGGATTTTACAAACAGATTTTTATAAACTGAGCACAAGAGGCTAGATAACATGGGAGTCTGGCTTTGTCTTATTTCAAAAAATTCTGGGATTGAGTAGAAATATTCTGTGAAGGTATTTGTTTATTTGTAGTAAAACTTATCTGCTCATTATATAGTTCGGTTAAGTTTACATCGCTAGAAAAAATTTTAAAGTTATTTCTATATTGAACAAGGAAAGAGAAACCCCAAACCAGACTTAGTACTGCCAAACTGATTCTAATTCATAGTGACCTTATATAGGGATTCCAAGACTAGAAATCTTCAAAGAGCAGACAGCCTCATCTTTCTCTCTCAGTGAGGCTGATGGGTTTGAACCACTGACCTTGTGGTTAGCAGCCCAATACTTAACCCATTATGGCACCAGGGACGCCTACTTGGTAACTAGTAGGAATTAAAGCATGCTAAGTTGGCCTCACTAACAAAAAGAGCCTAGGGTATTTAAAAATGCACTCCTTTGTCCTGAAACATTGCAGGGCTAAATATTTGTTTTACCTTTGATCGCAAAACCCAGTTTACCTGTTTCTGTGGAAAACACATTTCTCATGAAATGAAGGGACTTGCAGAACATATACAGTAGCAGACATACCAGAATTAAAATTAGAGAATAAAATTTTACATGATTCTCTTTAACAACATTTAAAACAATCTAATTACACAAAGTCTGTGAATGAGAGTTGGGAAAGTTCATAAAGTGTACTAAATTTGAACTACTCTTATCTCAATAAATGAAATAGTGATATTTCACTAGTGAAGGAGAAGAAAAATTCTAATGCCACTAAATCCCTGCCTACAGAAAGGGACCTATCATCTGCCCCCCACCCAGACACAAAAGCATTTGAAATATTTGTATGTTTTGGTTCCTTGATATTTTCAGAACTTGCTACAATGAAAAATTCTGTGTGTAAGCTAAAGGATACAGAAAATCAGCTATTATGTAGATAGGGCAAGATTTATTACCCACTATTTGGACTAGCAAACTTCCTCCATTTGCTTCCTTAAGATTTCTACTGAAGCACAGACATTACATAATGGGTAAACCCACAAGGTCGAGTTGGGTTCAAGCTAGTGAGTCAAAGGTCATTGTCTGGATGACAGTCAAGTCTCAGAGAAGCAGGTTTGTAAGAGAAAATACCCAAATGACCCAGATGTGACTGACCACTGAGAATAATCTCTAGCCTGGTCTTCTCCGTTTTGCCCCCGCCCCAAATAAACCCCTTTTCACACAATACAATAATTATGCTACCATTTCAAATGGCTAGTATAAATCTTGGCTACCTCCAGGCTATGAACTCTGGAGGAGACCACTGATCGGTAAAGGGCTAGGTTACTATGGTATAGACATTGTTCACTCTCGGCTGGGATTGTCTTTCATTTTGATACATGAAGTGACGTCATCTAGAAGGAAATGACGTCATCTAGAAAGCAAGGTCATAGAAATTATATAAAGGATGGCCAGGGCAAGCATGGGCAAAGTAGCTATTGGGAGAGTCATTGCAAGAGCAAATGGGAGTGGGCAGTGGTGGCTCACAAGGGGCAAGTAAGAGAAGACTGGCTAGAACATGTGGATAGGACCAGCCTAGGGTCACCACTAGGAGACTGAATTAAGTGCCTAAATAGAGCATTAACTAAGAACCCCAAAAGAAAGGCAATTCTCACCTCTTTACTCTTTCCCCCGTGATTCCATAACAAGGTGGATAATGGGAACAAAAGGAGAGACCACTGAGGCAATGATTACTTGGATGTCAAAGGCTTAGATCTAGAATGGAGATTGGAAGAGCAGAGAGAAAGAAATGTCCGAAACAGACAAACTGTTCTCCAAAGGCTTTTTGCAAGTTGGTGGTTTGGAACAGAGATAAAGCAATGTTAAGTGAGTACTCAGTGTGGTTCAGAGTCTAGTTTGCATCTAACCCAACTTTGGTGGTTGTCTAAGTCAGGACGTGCAGGATTCCTCAAGGAACATCGGAGCTGAAAGGCTCTGGCTGCTTGGGGTCAGAGAGCGCCCACACTATCTTGTTCACTCAGCATCTTCTATCAGTGAGTTGTTTTTTTTTTTATCAGATTTGGGATGTTTTCTGCCATTCTTATTTGAGTATTTTTTTCAGTTCTGTCTTCTCTTTTTATTTATTATTATTATTTGTCTGTCCTCTCATTCTAGGGCTCTGATAACACACATATTCTTTTCCCTACAGTTTCCTAATATCCTGCAGTAGGATTTTTTTTT
>NW_022103906.1:84871449-84917588 GCF_000313985.2 Echinops telfairi | reverse complement strand
AGCTTTCTTCACCACATTTGCTTATGCACCCGCTTTGTCTTCAGTGATTGTGTTGGGAAGGTGAGCATCATGGAATGCCAGTTTAATAGAACAAAGTGTTCTAGCGTTGAGGGAGAAGCCCAATGTCCATCCTGCAGTAGGATTATACTTCAAAGTAAAGAAAATAAATGCCTTACAACTGCACTAGTAAATACTATGATAGATGAAGAAAGATTGAAGTTGTCAAGGCCTTCATTTGACTTGGACCTACCATCAATGCCCATGGAAGCAGTAATTAAGAAACCAAATGATGTGTTGCATTGGGCAAATCTGCTAACAAAAGAACTTTTTAAATTTTGAAGAGTAAAAATGCCACTTGGAGGAATAAGGTATGGGTCCACATGGATTCAAAGGCTGGACAATGAATAAGGAAGACGGAGACGAATTGATGCTCCATCAGTTGAAGTCCATGTTGGCGAGGAATATGGAATATACCACAGGCGATCCGAAGAACAAATCGGTCATGGGAGAAGTAAAGCCAGAATGCTCCTCAGAAGCTAGATGGCAAGGCTTGATTTCAAGTAGTGTGGACGTGTTATCAAAGGCAGCAATCCCTGAAGAAGGATGTCATTGTTGGTACAGTCCCAGGTCAGCTAAAAAGATGAAGACTCTCAACAAGACGGAGTGACACAATGGCAGCAATAATTGGGTTCAAAATAGGAAAATGTGTGAGGATAGCCCAGGTGCAGGCAACGTTTCATTCTGTTGCAATAAGGTTTTGTTGCTATGAGTCAGAACAGACACAATGGCCCTAACAGCAAGTTCCTCTTCCCTCTGATGGGCAATTTCTCTTCTATCCCAAAGCTCACTGGCTCTTTCCTACTTTGTTAGTGACCCCAGGCACTGTTTTTCAAAAAAATTTCACTTACTTTATTTTTTAGTTCTAAAATTTCCATTTGGTTTTTCTTTAAGTCTTCAATTGGTTTGTTAACTCTTCCCCCACCCCTGTTGATTTCAAATGTTTTTATAAAAGTTAGAGGTGTTTTTCTAATGGCTGCAATAAAGTCCTTGTCAGATAATTCTTACATCTCTGTCATATTGGTGTTAGCATGTATTGCTGTTGTTGTTTTTTTCAGTCAAGTTGAGATTTTCTTAGTTCCTGGTATGACAAGTTGTTTTCAATGGAAAAATAGAACAATTTGGGTATGATGATGTTATGGCACTCTGGATTTATTTCTGATACCATCCAGTAGGGAAAGGAGTAACTTTAACTCTTTATTTGGTCAACAACTGAGAACCAGCAAGGGGAGGGGACTGACCTCAGGGCACAGGGTAAGTCCGGGACAGAATCAACATGAGACCTAAGGGTTCCTTACTTCCAGCCAGTGCTGTTTTTCACTTCCCAGGTGATTTCTTCCTTATCTTCAATAAGAAAGGAAGGTGGCGAGTTGGACCAGATGGGCTTTAAGGGATAGGTTCAACCTCAACCGTTGGATATTTTTATGGCTGTCCTGTCTTACCTTCTCCTACCACTAGCTAAGGCTTTAAGAAAGCACAGAGGCCGGGAAGAGTATGGAGCGGGGAAGCAGTCCACACATACAGAAGACAGAATGAGCCTTGTATTAGTGATGACTAATTCTTGTTACACATTTGAAGTCATACCTCCAATTGGATCTGGAGCTGTACAACAGTGCAGGCTGAACTCAAATCTGTCTTTAAATTCACTTCTACATAATCTTAATGCATTCTTCGTACAGGTGAGCATGCAAAATTTTATTCAAGTGTCCTGTCTTTCTCATCAACTAGAGCAAAAAGACAGAAGCAGCATCTTATGGTGAAAGAAATGTAGCATATGGCCACTCGCCTAGATTTGAGTACTGCTCACTAGCTGTATGACTTTGGGAAAATCATGCAACTTCTCTATAATGTACACTGGGGATAAAAACCTAAACCTCATTAGTTGTCCTGAGGCTACAGATAAAAGCTTAGACTCGTGCCTGGTTTATACAAAGCACCATTACATATTAGCTTCTGCAACAAGTGTTATTGTTACCATTGGAGCCCTATTATATATTAAATGCATTTATCACTTCATTTACTCGCAAAAACAATCTTTTAAAGTGTGGGTTATTACTGTCCTCATTTTGTAGATTAAGAAATTATGATTATTCTACTATGAGCATCATTTATAAATACAGTACAAAGTAGCAGCATCTAAAATGATAGATTGCATTTTTAAAATTATGTTGAAAGTCAAAGAGTAAAACAGCAAAAATATTCCTGCACATGATAAACAACCAGCAAATACCAAATCCACCACCTTGCAAGTTCCTGCTGACCCACAGTCAAGGATTTCTGAGGCTGTAAATCTAAAAGTCTTACTCATCTTTCTTCTGCATCATAGGCCATGTAACAAGCAGCCCAGCACCCAACCTACAGTGCCACCAGTCCTCCTAACGAACAGCACTCACCATCATAACGACATATCATACATATATTACGTTATTTATTATTTTCACAATTTAAACTCTCCCAAAACATTTCAAAGAGGAAAACTAGAGCACAACGGTTCACACATTGGGTATGTTAGGGCTGGTTTCCTTGGGCTGTCTTTCTGCAAAGTTCTCCCTTTGACCTATCAGGACGCATCTCGGATTCCTCCAGGGACAAAACATCGGATCAACAGAGCTGTTTCTCACCATCCTGAAGCGAGAATGGTGAAATCAGAAGCAGTAGGCGAAATGAAAGCGTGATGAGGATTTTCTATTTTTTATGCAAAACTTCACTCATGGGCTTTGTATTCTCTTCATTCCTAGCTCTAAACTTTTCCTGGGGAGAAACACTAACAAATCATACCTTGATATTCATGCACTCTGTGATGTTCTTCTCGAAAACCTTTTTGATAACAATTAAAAACATTAAAAAATATTCTTACCAAGGCAGAATGGCTCCAATAGACTTAAGGAAAAACACTCCTTTGGAAGATTGTTCACTTTAAGCATAAATCTGACTAGGAAGGACTTGATGAACTCAGGTATTGGTTTGAAAAGTATGTAGCATAGCACACGGAGGACATATTGAAGCCAGCACAGTAGCGGGGTGACAAACTTGCCCTTGGGTGTCTCTGCCATTCGCTCGATTGTTGGAAAGAGCATCAGTGATCGGATAACCTATGATAAAAGAAACATACTTTGATGAAAGGCTTTCTGAATGGGTTCCAAGCCAAACCCAGTGACATGGAGCCAATTCTGACTTACAATGACTCTATATGGGGTTTCAGAAACTATAAACATTTATGGGAGCAGACAACCTCAGTACTTCCGAATACATGGCCAGGCTTTCCAGTAGACTGCAGATCTGTAGACATAGAACCTTCCCTTCCTATACTTGCAGCTCACAGACAACTTGGGCATGATGTAAGGATGACTGTGACTTCTTGAGTGGTTGGGATTAATTTTCAAGATAGAAGGGATCCGATTCAAGATAACTCACAGTGACCAATGATAACAATTCACAATTGCTTTTGAAAGGCTGCTGAGAGTAGGAATTACCATATCATGTCTAGTCAAGAGGTTAGTTCAACTTGACCAGTCATCGACCAGAAGACAGTAACCAGTGGCTGTAAAGTCAATGATGACTCAAAAACAGTCCTTGTGTGTCAGGGTAGAATGGTGCTCCCCAAGGTCTTTCCCAATGGCGGATTTTTGGGAATTAGAACACCAGCCTTTCTTGTGACACATCTCTGGGTGGGTTCAAACCTCTAACCTTTCAGTGAGCAGCTAGGCATGCTAGCCCTTTGCACCATTAAGGGAGTTAACAATACCAAATAAATTTCGAACAGTGAGGATGTGATATTACTACAGTTCAGGCCAGGGACAAGATAAGCTGGAAATCTGTACTTACCAGGGTACATGTCTAAAAACAAAAAATAGTAATTCAATACAATTCATCGGAATATTATATACTTCACTAATATATCAGAAAAAAGAAGCACTAAGGCCATTAAAGCCTGCCATTATTTAGCATATTAATATGACAAATGAAAAGAAAATCTGTGGCGATCAGTAAGACAAATTTGGATATAATCTCTAATAATAAAAGAGAACAGGAGACAGGCAGGCAGGCAGACAGAGACAGCAGATATTTTTTTTTTTTAACATTTTATTAGGGGCTCATACAACTGTTATCCCAATCCATACACACATCAATTGTGTAAAGCGCATTTGTACATCGTTTCTCAAAACATTTTCTCTCCACTTAAACCCCCGACATTAGGTCCTCATTTTTCCCCTCCCTCCCCGCTCCCCCCTCCCTCATGAGCCCTTGATAGTTTATAAATGGGTATTTTGTCATATCTTGCCCTGTCCGACGTCTCCCTTCATCCACTTTTCGGATGTCTGTCCCCCAGGGAGGAGGTCACACACAGTTCCATGTAATCGGTTCCCTCTTTCCTACCCATTCTCCCTTTACCCTCCCTGTTTTGCCACTCACACCACTGGTCCTATAGGGCTCATCTGTCCTGAATTCCCTGTATTTTCAGTTCCTATCGAGACAGCAGATATTGAAGAAAACTGGTGCCCTTAATTCAGGCTTGTAGCCTTCTACACTGCGAGAAATGGCATTCCTGTTCCTTAAAACCACCCGCGTGTGGTTATTTCTGTTATCGCAGCACTCGATAACTAGGGCAGGGAGGTATATGTTCAGTTTTAGTAGATAATGCCAAATAATTGTCCAAAGTAGCTCCAATTTCCACTATGACCAGTACATATTTGAGTTTCTGTTATAACACAGCCTCCTCACACTTGAAACTGGTAAACTTGCATTTTGGGCAACCTTGTATATAGTGGTGCCCCGTTGTTTTGTGTACACAGAAGTCAAATGAGGCTGATTCTACATCCTCTGAGCTGGCTAAGAGCTAATTCAAGTCTCGTGGACATTTCTCTGTTCGGTTGCCTTTCCTGGTCTTGCTGGTTTACAGGAGTTGTTATATTCTGGACACGGGTACCCGTCCGTCTTCTGTCACGCTGCAGTCTGCGGCTTGCCTGTGCATCCCTCGCTTTCATTATTCTTCTCTTCATAAGAGGAGTTCTTAAGTTGGATGCACTTGAATTTAAGCTTTTTCTTTTATCATTGTTTTGTAAGTGTATGTGCATGTAGCTTATGAACATCCTCTCTAGAACTCATGAAGATTATTTTTTTCATTTGAAATGCTTCTTTGTAAATTAGAAACATATCTCTTATCTGCCCTGCTAGGTGGATTTAAGTCTACGGGTTTGCTTAAATTTCAGTTATGAATCTTTTCTTTTGATTTCGGATATGACTGATCTGCTTTACTATTTCCCTTACGCATTTATCCTCTTCCTTAGGGAGGAGCCAAGTGCACTTTTGCTGGTAGACCCTGACTAGGCGTTTGTTTACTCAATTTTCCACCTTCTGCTGTTGCTGCTACTTTTTCGTAATACTCCATTTCATCAAACACATACTGTCCAAATGTCGAGTTGAAGGCGTATCAGCTGTAATTTGTTTTATGCCTTTTTCACTATTTCACTAAGAACAGGGCTCTGAGAGTGGAAACTGAAGACCTTTCTGCATTCTACTCATGATATCTTCTTGCTGATCCTTGGTCATATCTGTCAGCATAGTGCTCTGCTATTTCTGTAGACTTTCTCTTTTCTCCTGACAACAGCTAAGATAGTTTAGTGACTATTTTTCTCCTGGCCACAGAATACTTTGACTTGCATTGTTTCTCCTTTGCCACATGCGAGAATGCATTGTCTCCTGTTTCGTGCTGTTGATAAAGTTGGGGGAGCAGGAAGCCGCATCCCTTCAAGTGATTTTTTTTTTTTTAACTGCTGAATTGGCAACCTTGGTCTTCAGCTGCATTCAGGATTTCAGCCAGAACGCAGAAGGCAGAGTCTGGCGCAAGTATCTTCTTAGGGGCAAAGCGGAGGAGCGGCTGGATGGGCTGTGCTCACATGAGGAATTCACAGCTTTTTGTGGTGCACATGTTTGTGGGTCCCAGATTGTCAAGATGATCTAGACAGAAGGGAGCTTCCTCATGGCCATGAACGTGAAACAAAGTTATATTGGAAGATCCCTTCCAAGGTCAAGGAACCCCCGTGAAGTATGCAGGGCCAGAAAGACAAGAAAAGGATCAGCCTCACGGATGACAATCGAAGAGCAAACTCTGATTCTGTATACTCAAACACAGAGAAAGGATGCGATCAACTCCAGAATCCCAGGATTTTCCTGACCTTCGGTATTCTTCCTTTCCCCCTCCTAGCATACCACAGTCACAGCATGCCTGCTTCAGTGGTATGACGATGAGGGGGGCTACACAGGGCAAGCAGTTGACAGAACAGGCATCCTAACTTTAGGAAGCACGAGCAAGGAACCTAATAGCTTTCTGATGTTTCCAGCTCCGTGGAACAGAAGTCTCCCCAGCCTCAGCAAGTGATGTGCAATGCACACAATACGACTTCATTTTTGCCTTTTTGTCCAATCACGTTTTGCAGAACTGTTGCCAAAGGCTCAAAGTCAAACGCGACGGATGTTTCTCTTAAACACATACATGAATAGGACCTTTGACTTCACAAAAATCAAGAAGTCCGAGAACACTAAAGGTTAAAAAAGACATGAGTAAACAAGGAAGGACTCTTAAACAACACTGCATGTATTCAGTATTAGACTTCTCTCTTCTGCTTTTGAAAGCAGAGTCATCTTCCTGGGGCCCTGGAGCTCACCGAGCAGGTACATTTTATGATACTGGCTGATATTCACTGCCTACTTTCCTCTGCTGCTTTGTAAGACTGTGGTGCCGGAGTTATGCCACAGGATTTCAAACACGAGCCGGGTTACCCATGCGGAAGATGTTTCCGCAGAGCTTCCAGAATAAGGACAGAGCAGTGGGGAATGGAATGCACGAACTATGAAGCCAGGAAAATTGGAAGTCACTTAAATGAACTGGGAAGCTTCAAGATCAATATCCTAGGCAATAGGGAGCTGAAATGGAGTGGTATTGGCTATTATGAATCAGACAATCGTATATGGCTTACTCTGATGGGAATAACAGATTCAAGAGAAATGGTGTCACATTCATCATCAAAAAGAACTTTTCAAGATATATCCTGAAGTACAAAACTGTGATAGAATATTATCTATATACATACAAGATGATCAGTTAATACAATTATTAGTCACAAAAAGCCAGTGATAAAGAACTTGAAGAAATCTACCAACTTCTTCAGTCTGAAATCAATCATGTGTGTAATAAAAATGCATCTGTAGTTATTGCAATTGGGAGGAGAAAATGAGAACGAAAGAGGAAGAACTGGCTGAGAACACTGCCTCACTGAAAGAAACAAAGCTGGGGATAGCACTGTAGAACTTTGCAAGACCAATGACTTCTTCGTTACGAGGACTTTTTACAATACAGAGACCTCAACAGCTGCAATATACAGGAATCAAGCTGATTACATTTGTGGGAAGAGACAATGGAGAAATTCAGTGTCATCAGGCAAAGCACAGCCAGGGGCCGATGAGGGAACAGATCATCAGTGCTCATATATGCAAGTTTTGGTGTAAACCGATGAAAAGCAAGTCCAAAGGTCAAAATATGACTTTGAGTGTATCACACCTGAATTTAAAGTCTGTCTCAAGAACAGATGGGACACAATAAATACTAATGACCACAGACCAGAAAAGTTGTGGTATGGCATTAAAAACACATGTGAAGAAAGCAAAACTTAATGTCACTGAGTAGATTCTGACTCAGCCATCCTATAAGACAGAGTAGAACTGCCCCTTCAGGTTTCTGATGCTGTAATAAGCAGAAAGCCTCGTTTTTCTCCTTTGGAGAAGCTAATGGGCTTGACCTGCTGACCCCATGGAAGAATCATTCATCTATGCCAGGAAATTTCAAGGACAGCTACCTGGTCAACTGACTGGAAGAGATCCATATTTGTCCCTATTCCAAAGAAGGAGAAGTACACTATCATTAGTCAGATCAAGGTTAGGGATCTCTGTGAAAGAAATAGATCACCAACTGTTTATGCACGTTCACGCTGAAGCTGAAGAATATTAAAACAAGTTCATAAAGAGACAAAATGCAACCTAGATATATCCCACCTGAATTTAGAGACCATTTCAAGAACAGTTTTGAACACTAATGAAGACCGGGCAACTTGTGGGATGACATCAAAAATCTCACATATGAAGAAAGCATATATGGTTTCTTATCAAAAAGCCAAGAAATAAAACACCAAACTGGAGGTCAGAAGAGACCATGTAACTAGAATGCAGAAAAGTTAAAGCAAAAGGAAGAAATAAAAGCGCGGAACATAAGATTTCAGAGGCCAGCTTGAGAAGACAGAATAAGGATTTTAATGAAGTGTGCAAAGGCTTAAAGTCAGAAACAAAAGGAAAGAACAAGTTGAGCATTTCTCAAGCTGAAGAATGGACGAAATAAAATGAAAACCTCAAATTGCAATGCTCCATATTGTAAATTTCAATATAGAATCATGCAGGAAGCATCAAAAGAATCATGACACCAAAAAGACTTGGAAGGTATTCAAGAGGTGTCAATAAGGTCAAGAGCCAATGATACTAGAGAAGTCCGAGCTGCACTAAAGGCACTGGTGAAAAGCCAGGCTACTGGAATTGAAGAACTACCAATCAAGATTTTTCAACCGACAGGTGCAATGGCTGGTAGTGCTCGGTCATCATCTCTACCTAGGCATTTTGAAGATAGCTGCCTGACTGGCGAACGGACAGGTAGAGCTCCATCTGTGTGCTCATTCCACAGAAAAGTGATTCATCTGAATAGAGAAATTATTAAATAGTATTACTATGACACACAAGTAAACATTTCCTGAAGATAATTAAAAATCAGCTGCAACAGTATATTGACAGGAATTGTCAGAAATTCAAAGAGAACGAGGATGGAAGAATATCAATGTTGACATCAGACAGAGTTTGGGTGAAAGCAGAGATGACAAGAAAGACATTTACTTGCGATTTACAGATGATGTAAAGGCTCGGACTACATGGTTCATATGAAATTATGGCTAACGTCGTGAAGAGTGGGAATTCCACAACACTGACTTTTATTCACACTAACCTTTACACAGACTAAGCAGTCTTTCAAATATAACAAGGGAAAAAAATAGAATAAGGGGATGCTGAGTGGTTTCATATCAGGAAAGATGCGCGTCAAGGTTTTACTTTTCATCATACTTGTTCAAGCTGTATACTGAGCAAATAATCCAAGAAGCTGGACCATAGGAAGAAGACTAGGTCACCAGGCAAGGGGGACTGCTCATTAACTACCTGTGATGTGAAATCAATATCAAAGACTACAACCTTTAGTGTGTATTACACTTCAACATCAAGGACACACAAGTATCCTTACAACTGGAACAATAAGCAACACTGATCAATGCGGGAACAAATGAAGGAGTTCAGGACTTCATTTTACTTGGATCCACAACCAATGCCCATGGAAGCAGCAGGCAAGACATCAAACCACATATCACATTGGGCAAATCAGCGGCAAAAGGTTTCTTGAAAGTGTTAAAAAGCCAAGATGTTACCTTGAGGAGTGACCTGCCTGATTTAACCTGTGGTGTTTCCAATTTAACTTATTTCCTCATCTTGTAGAATTCCTCATATACATGGGAATGTCAGACAATGACTACGGAAGACCAAAGATGAACGGATAGATCTGCATTGTGGTGTTGAAGACTACTGAATATACCGCGCACTGGCAGAAAAACAAATCCATCTATCTTGGAAAAAACAAAACAAAAATGTTTAGCAAAAGGCTCCTTATAAGGAGTGATGGGGAGACTTTATCTTACTTACTTTGGGACCAGTAAGTAAGCAGAGAGGGACCAGTACCTGGAGAAAGACTTCATGCAGAAAGAGAGGAGGACCCTCAACAAGACGGACTGACACAGTGGCTACAACAATGGGCTCAAACCTAGCAGCCATTGTGAGGAGGGGCAGCACCGGGTACTATCTTAGACTGCTGTACACTGTGTTGTTCCCTGGGGGGACTGGCTTAACGGCACCTGACAACAAACAACGGGACTTTTAGGTAGTCTGAACACCAGGACAGTAAAGAAAAATCAGGTTTTACTGCACTCTTTATGAATGCAGAAAAACATACGAAGATATGTTTAAAGTATTTAAATGGCAAAGTTACAAGTAAATGTGCTTTTCCTCCCTGGCCCATCTACAGTTAAGCAGAATAATTAACTAGTAAAAATGATAGGTTTTCCACTTAGGTCTTTCTGGTGACTCTTCACTCATTTTAACTTCAAGTTTACTCATTTCAAACAAGGAAGCTTGCTTGGGCTTATTAATGTGTCTGAAAAGATTTGAGGAATAGAAAAGGTTAATATAGCTACTGTCAACCTAAAAAGCATACCACACAGATTCCATACTTGTTATGTAACCCACAGTACACAAGGAACTTCAGACTGATCAAATCAGTTGGCAGAAACAGGAAACAATCCATTATTTTTATAAATGATCCATTACTGTGACCCATGTTAAACAAAATTGCATGCAAAGGAAACTCTAAAAATACACGAGCAACCACATAGTTACATTTGGTTGATCTATATCAATAACAAATTTAGAATTAAAGTGCACTCTGAAATCATGGGAATGGACCGAAACAATAAGGAAGTGCTCTGAACGCATCGTTGCCTCGTAAAAATATAAGGAAACCAAAGACTGTTTTTCACAACTAACACTTGGTTGATGGGACTGCTTTGTTTCTCTTGCCTTTGGAGTGTAATAGTTGTTGCTTGTGAATGAAATGTAAAAGTTTCATAGATCTCACCATGATAACTGCATATAGATCAAGCAGTCCAAACAGGACAGCATAAGTCACAGCACCAATTTCTTTTATCTTTCACGTAGAAATCTACTGGTAAAACATGCACCCACAGAGGTCAAGAAAGTAGACCCAATTTTATTAACACAGCTGTGCAGAAAATGCTTCCAAATCTGTGTACATGATCAAACATTTTCTTATGTTACTGTCTCATTAAAGAAAGAACTTCCAGGCCGGCCATGTCATGGTATTTATTCTCCAGAAACATTTCATAGAGCTCAATGCACAGATGAAGTCTATCAGGGTCAACTGTGGATCGTGAACCAGGGCTGGGTTTTCTTGAGAGCCCAGGAGGATTGTTTATGATAGATACATTTTGGGGTTTGGGGACACTATTTTGATTTTTTTTTTTTCCTGAATTCACTATTATTAATCATTTTCTAGAAAGGAAGTTAAGCAATTTAGTATGTAAGCTCTAAGGTGAGAGATACGATGTTCTGGTTTGTGGGCAATCTGGTTTTTTAGGTGCTTTTAAAAAATGGCAAAACCTAAAAATTAACATCACTATCCAGGTACCTTGTTATTTATAGGTGCAACCATTTTTTTCTGGATAGAGCAATGACACCTATATGTTGTGTCACAAAATAAAGTCACGAAAATGGCTTTTTAAAATATGTTATACTACCTTGCAAAGAGCCTCAGTGGGTTATTTTCCATATTGATTTACAACTTGAGCCTACCTGCTACAATATGACAGGCTGATTCCTAACTGCCCAGTCGGAAACAAGGAAATTAGGCACATGATTTACCTTTTTCTCTTCTTGCCAACATTGTTAGTTTTGCCAACATAGTTTAGTGAAGGTGCCGTATAAACCAGATTGCCTTCAAAGAGTATGTTGCTAGCTTTCGTCAAAGTAAAGACCTAGAAATAAGCCTGGTTTAGTTTAGCCCTTCCCAGGAGAAGACCAAGTTTTCCTCCTTTAGGATCCAACTAGAAAGGCAGTCTACTCAGCTTATTGAATCATAAGTGTGCAGAGTTCGTGAACTGAAAATGCCCCCATCTACCAGTTGTCATAACATTTTGATGATCAAGAGTTTTCTTTCTGAGTTCGGATATATTCCAATTTGTCTATACTTTAATTACCTGGATATCAACACAAGGCCATTGCTTGCATTTTGTCTGTATGTCAGAGTTGCTTATGACAAGGAAGGCCTGCACATTTGGCAGAGATCTTTGTGTAACGTATGAGCACATGTAAGCCTTTGCAACATGCTTCAACATCTTTGGCTAGCCCATTCTACTCAAGCTCTTATCATCTCGTACCCGTTTTCATTTCATTTGTTTTCAATGTAACAAGCTCTTCTCAGTCTGGGACCTCTTGCGATTGACATTCTTTTGGGTCTTTCTGATTCAGAATGACTAAGAACTCATTCAGAAAACACTGATGCCAGGAAGGTAAGGGGAAGGTGGGGAGGGGGCGGGGAGGGGAACCAATCATAACGATCAGCAAGGAACCCCTCCCAGAGGGGCAAACAACAGAAAAGTGGGTGAAAGGAGACAGTGGTAGGTGTAAGACTGGAAAAAAAAATTTATAAATTATCAAGGGCTCATGAGGGAGGGAGGGAAAATGAGCTGATACCAAGGGCTCAAGTAGAAAGCAAATGTTTTGAAAAAGATGATGACAATATATGTACAAATGTGCTTGACACATGGATGCATGTATGGATTGTGATGAGCTATAAGAGCCCCCAATAAAATGATTTAAAAAAAAAGAGCTGTAAGATCCCCCAATCAAATGACTAAAAAAATTAGAAAAAAGAAAGAAAGAAAGAAAGACAGAAAACACTGACGCCCACAGGCCCAATGCAGGTTAGTTAGCTACTGTGCAGAAAGTACCATGCAGAATTGAACAGTGCTTTCCAGGAGCCTCAGCAGCCGGTGAGTGGTGACAAGAGCAAACAGCCTCATGCTGAGAGCTGCAGAGTTCTTTCAGGCGGAACGGCCTGTTGGCAACAGTAGCTCCCCCATGGTCCCCCAAAGACAAAGCGACACGGATTCTGAGAGGACGGCTTTGCGGACCACGTTGCTGCCGCGAGCGTTTGCTTACAGTGGACTACCGAGTGTCGGTCGGCAGATGTGGGAGGAGTGTTAGAGCTGGACAATCATTTTGTAACCATCATGGTAAGGATGGGATCTGACAAAGGTCATCATCAACAGATGTTGAATCTCACAGAAATGTTAGATGAAGGGTAGAATATTGGCCTCATCTTAATAGTCTCTTATCACAGACTGTTTATGAATTGCTAGGGGGAAATACCAATCATCCAGTAAGGACAATCTGTTGATTGGCAATTACATTTAAAATTTCCATCACCCATGGGCAGCAACTGGATGTCTGTGTGTGTACAGACAGGATAACCTGAGAAGGACATGACATCATCAGGACAGTATTCAAGCTGAGAATGTAGGGCCTTACTCCAGTCATGAAGAAACATGAGACCAACACACAATTGGGGATTTTCTTTTTTAAGAAAACAAACCAAATTCTTTTAAAAATGTCAACTTTATGAAAAGACCCACGTAAGGAAGGAAGTAAATAGAAAATGGTGGGAATGTTCTAGATTAGAGGAGAAAAAAGAAGATGTACATTTAAATCCAATGTTTGATCCCAGACCAGATCCTTTCCTGGAAAGGGAAAATGCTGCAAAAGACATCATTGGTCCAAATGACAATATTGGAATATGGAAGAAAGATTTGATGGAAATATTACACCCAGGTTAAATTTACTGAAGTTGGTATCACACTATAATTAAATCGATGACTAACCCTACTCTCAATAATAGACAGCTCAGGATACATTTAAGAGTAAATAAAGGACTATGCATGTTCGACTTACTTTCAAATAGTTGGGAAGAAATATTCATGTAGATAGAAAGGGATAGCAAACGAGGTCAAGTTTGAATGATGTGCAGCTCTAGGTATCGGGCACATGAGTATTTCTTTGTACTTTTCCTATTCCTTTACAAATTTCCTTTACATTTTAAGTAACTTCCTAATAAAAGGTCCTAAAATGAATTACAGTGCACCACTGCCCTCTATCCCCCAGCCCTGGCATTTCCAAGATTCTTCATATGGCTGTAGTCTTTTACAAAGGTAGTGTTACCTTTCAGTATACTAATTCACTTACACTTTTATTTATCATCATCTCCTCTTAGTAGACGATATCTTTCTGTGTCCCACAAGGGCTCCCCCCCCCCAACCAACACATATACACAAATGAGCTCAAGTCCATGAGAAGCCCCTTCTATACACAACACAAAGTAGACAGTGAATGATGGTTTAGGAGGGGAACAGCTAGTCTCCCAAGACGCCTGCCTTTTCCAGGAACATTGAGCACCTTCTCTTGCCCAATCCCAACATGGACAGGTTTATTTGCAACAGTGAAGGAACAAGATCCCTACCTGGGTACAGGTGACGCAGAGGAAGGCAGGGGGCAAGCAAGGGCTGTGATAAAAGGAACATAGGAAAAAGTCAAATTACTAAAGAGAAGAAGTCACTTCCACTCTAGACATCAGCCCTTTGTGCTGTTTGGGCTTCCAGGGTACTGTTCTGAGGCAGGGGATGGGAAGACTCTTTTCTTCTGGAGAAACCGAGTCACTCCAGAGTAAAGACAAACAGTAACGTCTGGAAAGACGGAAACAAAACCCCCAAGACCACAGCCCTGTCCTAAAGCCCACTCCACCAACTAACAAGCCATACTTCCACCAAAACCCAGCCTGGGCTTCCATCTCCTAGCATTTTGGGTGCCTCATTCTTAAATATCAAGAGATAACAAAGGGAAACCAGCTAGTGGGGAAAACAAGCTTTAATCATAACAGATCAGGAAAAATGAACATGAAACACCAGGTGCTCGACCTCCGCAGTCTGCATTCCATCGAGAGAGAGATCCTCAAAATCCAAGGGTGCCCCGGCGAGGAAACCAAAATCCAGTGCTTAGGAATGATTTACATGGAAGCGGAAATCAAATTAGATGGACTGCAAGACAGAATTCAGGAAATCGCCCATATTTCCCACTGTGTAGAACCAAAAACAAAAGAGTAGAATATTGGAAAAGAAAATAAACCAAAAGGATAATTTCTGGAGTTGTGAATAATGAGAATATCAAGGAAGGAGGGAAAAAATACAAGAAAAGTTCTCAGTGCCGAAGGATGTCAGTTTTCACACGGTAACGGATACATGTCTAGTCGACATTATCATAGAATACATAGCATAATTTTGATGATAGAGTAAACATTCTGAATCTGTTCAGAGAAAGCAGTAGGTTGCACAAGGAATAAAAACATCAAGAGGAGCTTGGGCTTCTCACTGGCAAGGCTTGAAGAACCACGGCCTTGCAATAGTTGTTAACAGTGGTGATGGGGACAGCACACTGACTTCTTGCAGAACAATCTTCCTGCCAACAGCAATTAGAAAATCTGTGTGTGTGTGTGGTAGGGGAGGGGGTAATATATATATATATATGTAGGGGAGGGGGTAATATATATATATATAAATCATTTTGAAAGCATCAGAAGCAGTGGAGATTTCAAGTGCCAAAATCCTGGATGGAGAAAGGAATCACAGAAAGGTGGTTTTTCTTTATTATTTGCTGATTTGAGAGTGGTAGCGACGAGGCCATGAACCTGAACAGACAGTACAGGGCTCAAGGGTAAAACCTGGAAGCTAGCGGCTATTGACACTGGGACACATCTTCGAAGTAGTGATGAACTGGAACTAGATTAGCCTTCACAGAGACTAAAGCCTGGCTTTAAGGCAGTCCAATTCCTGTTGGGATTCAAGTGATCAGCCTTTCTACGAAAACAATGTATTTCTTTTCATATACAAGAGTAAGTAGAGAGTATCGCGACTAGGTGATGCCATGAGGATAGGGGGAAGGAGGAGAGATGGGGAACAGAACACAACAACACCGCCCTTCCTACACCTCAAGGGGGACGATCAACAGAAACATGGGCGAAGGGAGACAGCGGATGGTGTAAGATGCTAACATCACAATGTTTATAATTTATCAAGGTGTCACGAGGGTGGGAGGCTGAGGGAAGGCAGGACAAAGAGGAACTGACACCAAGGGGTCAAGTAGAAAGAAAATGTCTTGAAAATAATGATGGCAACAAATGACAACTGTGTTTGATACAATTGGTGTATGGATTGTTATAAGAGCTGTGAGAGCCCCAATACAATGATTTATACATAAAAAAGTATTACTACTAGGATGCCAATTTATGTTTGTAGTGGTATAAATCAGTGGTTCTCAACCTTCCGAATGCCACCACCCTTTCATACAGTTCCTCATGTGGTGGTGACCCTTAGCCATAACATTGTATTATAGCCATAACATTATTTTCGTGGCTACTTCATCACTGTCATTTTGCTACTGTGATGAACCAGGTGCCCCCTGTGAAAGGGTTGTTCAATTCCCAAAGGGGTCACGATCCACAGGTTGAAAACCGCTGGTATCAATAAAGAAAAGTTAAAAAGTACAGAATGTTTTGAGGGAAGCCGAGATGGAAACCCTGCCCTCAGAAGAGTATAGACCTAGATGGAGGCTATGTTGAGAAACAATAGCTGCCCATTTTGATGGGTTTATTTAATAACAGTTTCTATGGTCTTGTAGTGATACTTTTTGGCTTATCTTTGTATAGTTTCAGGTACTCAAAACAAAATGAAATACACCTAAGCATACTGAAGGACAAGATGACACGAGAGAAAAAGCAGAAAGACACAGGAATGGAAATAGTACTGCATGAAACTCACTTATAGGAGTTAGCAGATATAATCTTTATATTTATTTCAAATGTGCCATCTCCAAATTGCTATTTTTATTAAGAATTTTTTAATGTCTTAACCCTATAACACCGAGCGTGACGTTTTCGTAACATTTAATAAATGTATATATTAATATATATTGATAATTATGAATGTAAAGAATCAAAACAAAAAAAAAGTTCCTGAAATTAAAAATTCTGGTGTTATAGGGTTAAACAAAATCTGAAATTCTTAAAAAGGAAAAAAAAAAAATCTGTAGTGAAGCTTTTCAGAAAAGGTACTGGTGGCACAGTGAGTTTTGTGTTGGGCTAGTAACTGCAAAGTAGGTAGTTCAAACACGCCAGCTACTCCGTGATAAAAAGATGGGGCTCTTTCTGCTCCCAGGAAAGATTTATAGCCTTGGAAATCCCAAGGAGCAGCTTTATTCTGTCTGGGAGGGTTGCTGTGAATTGGGATTGATTCGTCAACAGTGGGTTTGGTTTGGGTTGGGTGCTTTGAAATGGCCAGATTGAATGTTTCCTGGGAAGAATTGGTAACTATAAAAATAATACACTGGAAATTTTATAAGCAAAATAGAGTAATTGTAAGTAAGAACTCAGTGAATGGATTTAAAGGGAGTTTACTCACAGTTGAAGTTAAGGATTAGTTAGTACAGTTGAAAAATAGGTCAGAAGAAAGTATCAAGATGAAAGCACAGAGAAAAATGGTTATTGTATGTAAATACTAGTTTCACTTTTTAAAAAAGTTCAAAAAATTAAATAAATATGCTGTGGCTGTAATAAAAGGTAGAACATTTAAGAATCGTGAAAAAGGGGTTACAAAGCAAAACTCACTACCATGGAGACGGTGCTGACTCAGAGGCCCTACAAGGTCAGGGTAAACCTGCCCATGTAGATTTCTGGGACTGTCACTCTTTGTGGGTTTAGAAAGTCTCATGTTTCATCTGCAGAGGGGCTGGTGGCTTTGAACTGCTGACTACGCTGGTAGCAGCCCAACATGTAACCACTACACCAGCAGGACTCCTCTACAAAGCAAGCACAGAGCAAAGAATGTTTGGGAAGAACCAGGAAAGAGCATGTCAGCGCTGACAGCTGAAATAAAATTTGAAAGATGGACAAAAAGCATCTGTTAGGTGGTGGAAAGACAAAGGTGAAAGCAAGTTGCTCATACAGAGGAAATTTCTTGTTGGAAATTAGAATAGCCAGCTCATGTATACAGGAGGAGCAGGGACTATGATTGGAAAGAAACAAGGCCATGTTGCCTTCAGGGGACCTTAGGAGAATTCTTCTGGCACTACGATTGTCAGAATCTGTCCCTTGGTTTTCATGAAATCTTTGAATCAGTGTCAATTAATATTCACCCAACATTCTGGAACCTTCAAAGACTTTCTCCTCTATAGAAGAAGCTTCTTAGTATTTTCCTAAGGGTAATACAGTATGAAAGGGGAAATGAATGAAAGAGGAAAGGAAGGAGTGTCTAATAGTAAGTTATACCAGTTAGGCAGATAAGCTCACATGGTTTGTTCAGCTGAAATTTGTAGGCTGTCTATAGACTTGCTTTGTGCGTGCCCCTTCATATCCGTGTTCCATTGATCATGGACATTGATCGACTGTTTTCAAAGGGACAGGTTTCCATGAGATGCTGGCTTCAGTCTTGACTTCACTCATCAAGACAGCTGCCTTATATGTTGTTGTTGGGTACCACTGAGTCCGTTCTGACTCAGAGACCTTGTGTGTAACAGAGTGGAACGTTGCCCAGCCCTGAGCCATCACAATGGTTGCTGAACTTGACCGCCTTGTTGCAGCCATGATGTTACTGCTTTTGGTTAACTCAAAGCAACTCGTCTGGACCGAATTGGAATGCGAGTTCTCAAGGCAGCCAAGCTTTATTCTAGTGAAGGTCTTCATTCAATGCAGGCTAGCCATTTCCCACTTTTGTGCCTACACTACATTTTGTTTGCAGACTTTCCACACAAGCAAGAAGGAAATGTCAACTATATAAATGTTATATAGTTATATAACTGGATAACTATAATCGAGAGCCTTTTCCTTAAAGATTACATTCACGTATCTCATCTTTGCAACTGGAGAGACCTAGAGCAGAATCTTCTGGCTGGGATCAACAACCACCACACAAGGCAGTCTCCATGATTGTGCCCACGTGTTTCCACTCTGCTCCTTACTACCTCTTCTCCGAATGCTATCTTCTAGTCACGGAGCGTGTTCCCCCATGAACACTCCATGCACTGGCCTATCGCGGCTTGGGGCAGGTACAATGAGGCACATACTTCAGACGGGTATCGGTCCAACCGCAGGGGTGTTTACTAAGACAACATGACTGTGTATGCACAGGCCATTCCCTCGTCCCCCAGAGCCACCTCGAACCTCGTGAGATCTGCTTGTGCTTTCGGGTAAGGCTGGCAGCCCCTACTCCTTCCTAACAATAAGACACACACAGCTCCTCCGGCCTGTGTTTCTCAGTGTAGTTTTGGTTTGTAGAAATTCAATCAAAGAATAACCATGAGGCTCCAGTCATTTTGGAGAGAAAAAATAATCAGTTAAGGAAAACTTTCAAGGAAGGCCCAAACTCTAGCTAATTGAGTAGAGGAGGAAAAAAATCCTTGCGTTAAGAGGCTAGGAGAGTTGCTATTGCTAACGGTGCCGGTGCTGATTGAGTAACCTGTAGCCCGATGTGCCGATTCCCACTCATCGCAGCCCTAAAGGACAGAGTAGAACTGTCCGCTCTCCATAGGGTTTCCCAGGAATCTTTGTGCAAGCAGACCGCATGCCTTTCTCTCACAGGGCCGCCGGTGGGTTCAAGCCACCCACCCACCTTTCAGTTAGTAGTCAAGTACTTACGCACTGTGCTCAGTCACACCCATCCACCCCAGGGCTTCTTCCTTAGCACCACTATGATGATACTTCATAAACCTTCATAAACGCTGTCCTGACCTCGTTTTCAGATCCCGGGTGGAGGCCCCTCAGTTCCCCTCCCTGAGCCGCTAATTCAGTCCATTCTCCAGCCACTCCTGATTGCTCACTCCATGGCCACGGCGGGCCTGCCTTAAAGGTTCAGTGCCTGCAGTTATTCAAAATACTTAACCCTCAGGGAGTTCTCCAGACCAGCTCATCCATCTATTGAAGAAGCTTAACAAATCCCCTCCTATGACTACCCTGCCTGAGCAGCCCTGTGTCAAGGGTGCTGGGAACACTGGTGCAGGGGGTGTGACAGATCTTTGAAAATGCTTCTGGTCTTTTTTGATTCACGTTCAACCTTCTCATACGGCAAACATGACTACAATGTCAAGTTAAAACACTCGTGCTCTTAGAGGTGTGCTTTTCTGAAGTTGACATCCCTTGTCCAGTTGCATGCCAGATCTGCTGATGTGTAACAAATGACTACCCCAAACCTGGTGGCTTACAGTACCACACTGCTCAATTTCCCAGTGAGGAGCCCAGGTAGGGCTTAGCCAAATTTTGGTGTGGAGTTTCATTCAGGCTGCAATCGAGGTGCCAGCTGGGGCTGTGGTCTCATCTGAGGGTTCACTGGAGAAAGACCCACTTCCAAGCTCACTCAGGTGCTGGAAGAATTCCGTGTCCTGCAGCTGTATGCCTGAGAGCTTCAGTTTTCTGCGGGCTGGGTGCGACTTACAGCTTCAAGAGGCCACACGCAGTCCTTTGCTTCGTAAGCCTCCCCACTGAGGCTGCTCATAATGTGGCAACCTGCTTCTTTAGGGCCAGTAGGTTAAGATGGGCCCTGAGAGATTATGTACGTAATCACATACATGTAGCAACCCTGACCATCCTGTCTGCCACAGTCTATTTGTTAGAAGCAAGTTGAAAGTCATGTGGACCCTCATGTGAATATCAATAGCAAATGTGAACATCAGGAGGCAGGCAGGAGGCAGGAAGCGGGGGTTGGTTATCATTCCAGTTTGTGATGTTGCCACTTTGAGGGATAAAGTGCACTTGACCTAAGCCATGGTATTTTCATTTGCCTCCTATGCATGTGAAAACTAGATAATTCATAAGAGAGATCAGATAAGGATTTATGTATTTGTATTATGGTATTAGTGGAGAATATTGAAAATACCACGGGCTGTCAGTAGAAAAATAAGTCTTTCTTGAAAAAAGTATAGCCAGGACACTTCTTAGAAGTCAGGACAGTGAGGGAATAAAGGACAGATAACCCCCTCAGTACCAACAATGAGAGTAGTGATACCAAGAGGGTATGGGAAAGGTAGAGGCAGAAAGGGGGAACCGATCACAATGATCTACATATAACCTCCTCCCAGGGGGATGGAAACAGAAAAGTGCGTGAAGGGAGACATTGATCAGTGTAAGACATGAAAAAATAATAATAATTTATAAATTATCAAGGGTTCATGAAGGAGGAAGGGTGGGGGAGTGAGGGGAAAATATGAGGAGCTGATACCAAGGGCTCAAGTAGAAAGAAAATGTTTTGAAAATGAGGATGGCAACGATGTACCAAGTGCTTGACACAATGTATGGCTTGTGATAAGCGTTGTATGAGCCCCGAGTAAGATGATTTTTTTTAAAAAGAAGAAGAAGTAAGGGTGGCGAGACTTCATCTCACATACTGTGGACATGCTGCCAGGAAAGATTGCTGCCTGGGAAAGACTGTCACGCTTGGTAAAACAAAGAAGGGCCAGTGGAAACGAGGAATCCCCTTGATATGATGGACTGACAAAGAGACGGGAAAAACGGGCTCACACACTACAACAATTGTGAGAACACACAGGACCGGGCGAGGTTTCCTTCTGTTGCACACAGGGTCGCTGGGTCAGAACTGACTCAACGGCACTAGCAACAACAATCCTGCTAATCTACGAAATCTACACCCATCCAGTTCAAGCAACTGGCACCTGCTCCAAGGCCATGAAAACATTCTCCCAAGGAATCTTCTAGATGCTGCCATAGTAGTGTCCCCTCCAATGCACGGAGCTCACAGCTAAGGCTTGATAACATCTCTGTCCTCTTTCGCTGTCGATGTGGAGGGCTACAGGAATTTGTCTGCATGGGAAGACACCATGTTTAGTCAACTACAGCAAAAAGGAGGGAAATCCTTCATGCGATGACTGCATCAACCAATGGACTCAACATACCAATGATCGTGAAAATGGCGTAGAACTGGGAAATGGCGATGGTGCCACCATAAATAAGACGGCTCTCCATAGCCACTCACAACATATGAACAGAAGAATCAGTGGCAGTTGTAAACCAAGGAAGAATTTTACTCAGTGGTCATCACTGAAGTTCCAACTGCTATAAAGTCTCATTAAATTTAACAAAATAAAGCAAATACCCCACTGGGGATGTATACAATCCCTTCCCTAGAACTTGCAAAAGTGCAAAGGAGGATTAAAAAAAAGAAAAAGAGCCAGCTCCTGTTCTTATAGCTAGATGACTACATCTTCAAGCCACAAGAGAAAAGCTGAAACAGAGGAATGATCTAGGAGGCAAAGCTATGGGTAGAAGTATAAGCATAGGTGTGTCCATATGTAAATACATTAATCCATAAGAATAGAGGTATTGGCCAAGGTACATATATTTATATGGCAATTCACTGAGGTAGGGGATGGACTTCGAGCCCCTGCTCATACCCTCCCTCAACACAAGAACACTTTGTTCTAACAAACTGGCACTCTGTGATGCCCACCCTCTTGGTACAAACACTGAAGACAAAATGGGTGCATGAGCAAATGTGGTTAAGAAGGCGGATGGTGCTCGGCTATTAAAGGTTATAGTGTCTGGGGTCTAAAAGGCTTGAAGTGACACAAGCGGCCATCCAGCAGAGAACCAACAAGCCCACATGGAAGAAGCACACCAGCCTGTGCAATTATGAAGTATCATCGGGACCGGGTAACAGGTATCAGAAGACCCTTAATAAACAAACAAAAACATATGGTTGAGAACAAGGCGGGTCGGAACAGAGACCCAGAGCCCAGCTGTAGACAATGGAACATCCCCCCACAGAGGGGTCACAGGGAAGAGATGAGTCAACCAGGGCGTGCAGTAAAGGACCTATGAAACACACAATATTTCTCTGGTTCCTTGAGGCTTCCTCACCCCCCACTATCATGACCTCAGTGATGCCTCTCACGTTGAACTAGACCAGAGCATGCACACAGGTGTAGATAAGAGCTAAGAGCTCACGACGCACGCAATCCAGGTGCAGGAATGGGAATAGCGACCAGAAGGGTGGGGAGAAGGGGTGGGGAGGGAAGGGGAGGAAGGGGGAACTGGTCATAATGATCGACTCACAACCACACACACTCCAGGGGGAAGAACAACAGAAACCATGGGGGAAGGGAGACAACAGTCAGTGTGAGATATGAAAATAACAATAATTTATAATCTATCAAGGGGTCATGAGGGTTGGGGAGGGAAGAGGAGCTGATATCAAGGGCTCAATAGAAAGTAACTGTCTAGAAAAGAATGATGGCAACATATGTACAAATAGGCCTGATACAATTGATGTATGGATTGTAATAAGAGTTGTAAAAGCCCCCAATAAAATGATCATATACCTATATCTATATGTATCTATATCTATAAATCAATCTTAAAATCAAGCCTTTCTGAAGGGAAATTGAAAATAAAATAAATTTATATATAAAAAATGTGACAAAGACAGACAGGAATTGAACACATGCTGTTGGATAAATGGTGCTGGTAGACTTGCTCAACACAGAACAGCCACAACCTTCAATTTGTAAAAACCCACACAATATCTGTAAGCACAATAAACTGAAATGCAATGAGAAAAATAGAGAAAAATCTAATAAGCAACGATATAATTAGCTCAAAATTGGCAGAAATTATATTCCATTAGAGCAATTAAAAAAAAGCAGTATTTGGTCTAGTCCCTATTTATTGGTGTGCTTTTCTATAGTTTGCCTCGTGTCTGAAAAGACATAAGATTGACAATTGATATCAGACTAATAGGTTAGTTTGGCTGAGATTTATCATAGACTGTGCTAAATTTACAACAAAGTAAGTTTATAGAGATGCTCTCTCTTGTCCTAAATCTGTTAAAAAAACATTACAATCAAAATGCTTTCTCTTAAAAATGCCTGATTACAATACTCAAGAAATATATGCCATTAAAGAAATTTTTTTTGGGGGGGAGGGGGAGGAACCACCACTCAAACCAACCACTATTTTTATTTTGCTGATTTTATTCTCAGTCTTTTTCATGTATGTTTCTTTAAATATGATGCTTATATATAGGAGGCTTCAAAAAGTTTGTGGAAAATGGAACTTAAAGGTAATGAATTTTTTTCCACAAAGCTTTTGACGCCATCTCATATTTTTAATCCTTAATAATTTATAATTAACCTTTATGTATTATGTTGTTCTTAGAAGATACAATGAAACCTGTCAGCATTTGATGGGACTATCTTGTTCTTCAGGGTCCCCAAGGGTTCTGCCTTTGTCAGGGTGCAGTCTGATCACTTTTCTCTTTACTAATGTTGCCTTTTTCGTTTCTACATTGTGATTTGGGTAAACATTTATCATGCAAATTAGTTTTCCAATGAACAGTTTATAGATCTTTTGTTATGTCATCTTAATTGCAATTCAATCAATGTAATAGCTCTCTTGCTTCCTCCCTGGGCTTCCCCGCGTCTATGTGTTCTACCACCAACCTGCATTCTGAACTGTTTCAGAGCAAATGCTCCCACGTTGGCCTTTGACGGCCAGTCTTTCTGGGCAGTTCACTCTTCACGCCTGTGACTGCTCACTTGATAGCCCTGTCTGTCGTTTACCTGTAAATAACCTGTGGGATGGCCTCAGTTCCAAGCTGAAGAGTGTGGAGGGTGCCTAACAGCCACCGTCTCACAGTTCCCACCAATTTGCCTTAGACCTGTTAAGTTTTGTCGTTTAGTTTTTATAATTTCAAGTTTGTTCCACGGTTTTCCCCCATTCTGTCTGAATCAGAGCAGTCCTACTACTTTGCTATCACTCATAGTTGAGTTTTCCTTCCCTGACAGCTTTCTATCTTACACCAGCTCTGGTTTTCACAAGGGCATATTTTTCTGTAGCGTCAAGACATCAAGATGTTTCCGATTTTATAATACATGCTACTTGTGTGTGAGCATCTTCTCTACCCTTGAGATTATTTTCTTAAGATACATTCCAAAGAATAGAAATAATAGATTCTTTTACAGGAATGATTTTTCTTGATAACATGAACATCATAAAAACTATGATGCTAAATCTTCTGCCTCCAGCCCCATCCTTACTTCTCATCATTAAGGACTACACGTCACCTGCTGTTCCTTGTTTCAGACTGCTTCAAAGTGTACACAGACCACTGAATTTGTTCTTTAAGACTAATCGTAATAGTAGCGTCCAACTTTTGTTAACTGCTGAGGTACATTAATCAAAAATGAAGTAATACTATATACTGATTTGAATCCTCTCGCCATACTTACTCAATCTGCATGCTGAGCAGATGATCAGAGAAGCTGGTTTATATAAAGAATGTGGCATCAAGACTGGAGAATGGTTTATTAACACCCTGTGATCTACAGAGGACATAACCTTGCTTGCAGAAAGCGAGGAGGACTTATTTGAAGCACTTGCTGATAAAGCTCAAGAATTGCTGCCTTTCGTAAGAATTACGCCTCAATGTAAAGAAAAGCAAAATCCTCACAACTGGAATAATAGGTAACATTGTGATAAACGAAGAAAGGGTTGAAGGATTTTGTCTTGCTTGGATATACGATCAATGCTCACGGAAGCAGCAGTCAGGAGATCAAGCAACACATCATATTGGGTAAATCTGCTGCACAAGACCTCTTTAGGGAAATTCTCTTTAGAAAAGCAGGGATGTTACTTTAAAGACTAAGGTGCGTTGACCCAAGCCATGGTATTTTTCATCGCCTCATATACATGTGAAAGTTGGACCTTGAATAAGAAAGACTGAAAAAACAACCAGTGTCTTAGAATTGTGGTGCTGGCAACAAATATTGAAAGTACCACGGATTGCTAAAAGGACAAACCTATCTGTCTTGGAAAAAGTACAGCCAGAGTGTTCCTTAGAGTCCAGGATGGGGAGACTTTGTCTTACATACTTTGACATGTTATCAGGAGAGACTGTCCCTGGAGACGAACAGCATGTTTGGCAAAGTGGACGGGAAGCCAAAAAGAGGAAGACCCTCAATACGACAGAGTGACAGGTGGCTACAACAATGGGCGCAGGCAGAGGAACAACTGGAAGGATGTGCAGGCCCAGGCAGTGTCTTCTTCTGTTGTGCACGGGGTTGCCACGGGTGGGGATGGACTTGAAGGCACCTAACGACAACATCTGCTGATTTATTAAGCACCGTGTCAGACATCCGTACTCTCGTCTCGTCCAGTTGGTTCTGACTCATTGCACAACACTATCTACAACACAATGAAACACTGTCTAGTCCCGTGTCAGTCTCACAATTCCTGCTAGCCCACTGCTTCGGTCACGGTGCCAATCCAAAGGCATGTCTTACCCTTTCCTGATACCCTCCCCTTTACAAAAATCTCCAAAGCGAGCGTGTGAGACCAAGTCCAACCATCCTCGCTCTTCAGGAGCATTCTGGCTGTACTTCTTTCAAGAAAGATTTGTTTGCTCTTCTTACAGTCCAGGGTGCTTTCAATATTCTTCACCAACACCATCATTCAAATACACCCATTCTTCTACAGTCTTCCTCATTCATTGCCCAACTTTCGTATGACGGTGAAATAACTGAACATACTATGCCTTTGGTCTTCAAAGTGACATTCAGCCTCTTCCACGGTTTAGAGAGGTCTTGTGCAGCAGACGTGCCCAATGCGTCATTTGATTTCATGGCTGCTGCTTCCAGGAGCATTATTCTTGTACCAAGCAAAAGGAAATCCGTGGCAACCAATCTTTTTCTCCTTTCTCATGATTATACTCTCTTTGTCCAGTTGTGAGGGTCATTTTTCAATATTTTTTATTAGTTCATCAGAATGATCTATTCATGTACTTTATAAATTTCTCTGAGATTTTAATTTTATTGTTGTGGTGATCATTTACTTTCTAAGTATGAATACCAAACTAGTCCCAAGAAATTAGATAAGGGAAAAGTCCCCAAAGTCTAACTCTTGCAGGATGAAAATCTGCTCCATCTCCCCCCCAACCCCACCACTTCAGGATATTTTCTCACATCTCGCAGTTCTGCAAACCACTGCAATGTCCCACAGAACTCACGGAAGTTCGAGGAAAGGTCTCATGCAGTGGTGGGTACAGTTCAGTCCGAAGGTCAGGTTCGGCTGGGCCAGATGAGGACATGCTCCCCACTCCTGGCTCTTGCTGGTGATGAGCTCACACCCCCTGCTTCTCATTGAGCTCATTTTACACGCAGCAGGATGACATTGCAGGGAATCCTGTTCACAATTACTCACAGGCGAATCCTATCAGTATCTCCCTCCACCTTCTTATCAGACCCATGCAGGGAAAAGTCCTTTGGTGGGAGCTACATGGTACAATCAAATTGCACCCAAATGTAAGAATCTATTCTCTTCCCCTGGACTGTATCTAATTTATGCATATATGACTTGGAGCCCCTGGTAAGCTGTTTTCTGTAGGCTTTATTACTAATATTAATATTACTAATATTAATCAGCCAGGCCTTTCCCCAGGTCATTCCACACAGTTTTCTTTCTTATCTCAGCTATAGCATCTAATCTCGCGAGTTTGGTCCGACTCACCGCCTCTACTGAGGTTAGAGTTCAGTCTCATCCCATTCCTGTTGGTTAGCAGACAATGCTTTCCAAAATGGGCCCACAGCCACAGGGATATGAAAGCCAGAATGATTCTATAGCACATAGAAGGGGTTATGGATGGAACAGCGACATTAACAGAATATGACTCAATTACGTTATTGACTTCTACAAATTCTTCCTAAGAGCCTGTTAACCTTTAATCTGTGTTCGTGGTCTAGTGTTAAGAACATGGACTTCAGAGTCACACAGACCAGGGTTCAAACCCTAGCACTGTCGTTTGCTAGCTATCTAGCCTAGTCCTGAGCAAGTTGCCCATGTCTTTCGAGTTCTGTTTCCTCATGTAAAAAAGAACGGCTGCCTTAACAAAGTATTGAAAGGATGAGGCAGAATCCATAAACTACAATTACAGTAATATAACAAATAGTAACTAGAATAATAGCTAACAATGATACTTTGATTTTTAAAGACAACAGATAGAGTGATGCAGGTTTCTGTTTTCTATGGATGTAGATTCATATTCCTTATTCAAACTGAAGGATAAAACAACTTTTACTGCTTTTCATTACTTACTGGCTCATAGCAACCCTATACTACAGAACAGGGCAGAACTGCCCTGTGAGTGTGTATAAGAATAATATGTTAAAAACAAAACATAACAAACCCAAAGCCACTGAGTCCATTCCAATTCACAGAGAGCCTGTAAGACAGAGTGGACTTTGCCCTGAGTTTCTGAGACTGTGAATCTTTATTGGAGCAGGCAGCCTCTTCTTCTCACATTAAGCAGCTGGTGGCCGCATGGTTAGCAGGCTAATGAATAACCAGTATGCCACTTTGTTTCCTGAGAGGACTCATTAAAATACGACTGCTAGCATTCCATAGGCCTAGAGTTTCTGATTCCTTAAGTCTGGATAGAGCCTGAGAAGGGGTATTTCTAAAAGCCCTGATACTGGGAATGCTGTTTTGGAAACCATTAGCTTAGACATCTGAATCAGTGCCTACCATCATCTATTACATTCTAATCACAGCTACTCGTAGGCCAGGAAGAGGTGCTACATGTAATGCATTTTCTAAGTCGTAGCTAGTTCACTTCATTTCCATTATCTGTTCCTTTAGACACTTTACTAACTCTTAAGGTATTGAACCTCTGAAGGGGATGGGGGAAATTTTCCATAACGGAGAGTATGGATACACAGATATTAAAATAACCCAACATCCAAGCCTGAAAAGTGTTCAGAAATTCTCAGATGAAATGCATTAGATAAAGTACTAAGTATTAACATGCATGAAGAATGCTCTATTATAACCCCCTGTTTTCACTTTCTTGCAGCTTTCCAAAAAAATTAGTCCTTTGTGGTGAAATTTTCCATGGTTGGTTTCAGCCCAAAGGTGGCTCCCCCACACCCCCCTTTTTTGTGCAGTGTTTGAGAAAAATATATTAAATACTTTTTGAGTTATGAGAAGATGAAAAAAGCCCACACAATTTTTCCACTTTGAAAGCAATTTCTGGATTTTTCTTTTTATACGCAGATAACTAAAAAAAGGCTGGAGTTGAAAAGTTGAAAGTCTTCTTGTGCCTAGTAAGGGTTACTGAGAGATGACAGTAAATGAAATATCTATACCAAACATGGACTTTTCTGAGAAGGCAACTGTTATTCTCTAAATTAAGAAGAGGCTCACGGATCAGCATGGTTAGCTTTTGACTGTCTGGCCCCTGTGGTTTTCACATGTCAGAGGTCACCTAAGGGGTCCTAATGGCGACTACTGGGAAACGGATGCACTATGTTGAAAGGGCCCTCCACCTGCCTTCACAGTGAAAGTTTTCTGTCTCCAGATCAATCTTCGAATTTCCGGTTGCTGTCCTTTGAGTTCAATTTAGGCACTTCCTGCCCTTGGTCCATGACCCAATGCCACTGTCTATCTTCTGTCGTACACACGCACTCTCATTGCTCACGATTCTCTCCTAGCTCACCTCAAAGCATGTATATGCTTCCTTGAATAGCCGAAGGACTCAATTATGTTTAAAACAGCAGTAGAATCTGCAAGTTTAAGCAGTCAGGCCAAGCAGCTTTTGGTGTTTATTGAAAGTAATTTGCTCTCGCTATCTTTAACCAGAACCCTTCTACCCAACTCACAGAAAGTAGACACTTTGAAAATTAGAAAACTCTGCCACTTGCTAGCAAAGAGACTTCAAAAAGTTCATGGAAAAAATTCCATTCTCTTTTAATTCTAATCTTCCATGCACTTTCTCAAGTTCCCTCATATATCCTAGCAAGAACAAGCAACTTTTATAAGAACAAGGGCAAAAAGAAGAAAATATAATCTTCCCAGTTTGTAAGTGTACATGCTTAAAAAACAAAAGAAGGGACAGTGCTCTAACAATTATTCACCATCTTTCTCTGCCTGGGGCCAGTCCCCTCAATATACAAACAAGTTAAATTCTCTCTCACTTTCAGGAAAATATGTTTCTTTGAGCAGCACAAGCTATTTTCTTGTCTTCTTTTTCCCAGCCAATTTCTGGATCCAACCACCTACCATATCCCTGTTCCCAATGTTCAAAATAATTTCTCTGTTTTCATACTGTTTCCACGGCTTAGAGTGCACACCCACACTGGCGAACACAAAGCGGTTCTCTACTTCTCAGTCATGCTCAACCACCAGTAGACAGTTCAGACACTAGCTCTTCCATGAAGCTTTCTCTGAGCTTCCCAACTGGGTGTCACTTATCCCCTCCGACCAGTCGAAGCCTGACAGTACGTTCATCTTGCTTTCTATTTTTTATCGCTTAATCTCGGGACGGGACTCTGACTCCAGTTCCCTTGGATAAGTGAACTCTTTTCTTGCTCTCACCGTCCAGATTCTCTCTATACGGCTGAGCTTCCAATTCAGCGATGCTATGTAAGTGTTTCTCCAACATGTCCAACTAAAGGCTCAACAGAATGATGTTAAGTGCATCATAGTCTCAAAAGTTGCACTGTTGACCGAATATCTGAATTGATTCTTTTCTCTACTGTGCATAGCATGTCCACGTATGATCTACCATGATCTTCTGGCTTTAAGGATAGTTGTGAAGTTTCTCAGTGGTAGCTACAGTTTGCGTCAGTAACACAATTGAGTATCTGCAAGACCATGGGGGGATACCAAAGGAAACAAAAGAGAGACAAGTCTCTGAAGGATAAGAAAGCCCAGGAACTTAATATTGCTAACTTAACTCTTCTTGAATTTTCATTTAGGAATCACCAAGTGGTACAAAAGGTTCAGTGCTCAACTGCTAACAGAAAAATTGGCAGTTCAAACCCACGCAAGGTGCTTCGGAAGAAAGACCTACTGCTCAGCTTCCAAATGTCACACAGCCTGGAACATGTACTGGAGGGCAGATTGGACTCTACATATGTGGGCTTGCCATGAGGCAACATGTGCTCAACGTTGACGAGGTTTGTTTATTATTATTATTTCAGTTATGACCTGTTTGTTCTTAGAGGTGACAAAATTGTCCCATGGTTATGTTTTCCATACCCAGAGCGAATCAGTGGCAATGAATTAGAATTTTAGAAAAGACACCCAGCACTGAGGAAGGACACAGGAAAACGATGAAAAAGACGAGGACTTTGAAAGTGAAAGGCCGCAAGCACTTGAAAGACATTAGGCAAAATTCCTGACTCCATTTTAATCTAACATAATAACACTATCCAAATGATGCACACGACTCAGCAGGAAAGCAAGCTGCTTTATAATTAATATATATTATTGAAGGAGTCAGACATGTCTATAATATGTTTAGGACAGATTTTTATCCATTTGGATAAATACAGTTTAGTGCTTAAAGGAGTGCCCTTAAGTAACCTGGAAACTTCGTTCAGAAAGAAGGCATTTCTGCCAGTCAGACAGAAAAAAGGAAACTGGTATTGTGCATTTTCCCCAGGAAGGACAAATAGTTTAAAAAATTGACCTTCTGAAACATCTAAATACCCACAAAAGAGGAATAAATGCTATCCTCAAATGCTATTGAAATTCTTAGAGGAAAACAGAAGTCTGTTTGCTTGGGGTTCACCCCACGGCTCCCTACCAAACCCAGGTAAGAATCAAGTGTTGCCAACTCTCAATCTTGAGTTTTATGGAAAGGATTTATTGGCAAAATCAACGGCACATTTTAAATACACAGAGTATGAATGATGAGAAAGGAAGATTCTAGATACGAGAATGAAGATCGCTACTATTTTGCTTCTATCTCTTTCCTCAAACTGTTAACGTGTTCATGAAATCTTAAAATTTTACAATTGCAACAAAATGAGTCACATGAATCTAGGTGTGTCTATCATGCAGGGAAATACGATACCATCTTGAGCTTCTGCTGTCATCCAGAGGTTGAACCAATCAGAAGAAGAAAGCCTTCTTCTTATACCCACAGCTAACATAACCTACTCAACCCAGATTCAGACTAAACTGAGGCCAAGTCTTGGCAAGACATCTTACTGTCAGTGCCTACAGGAAGGATGAGAGCAGAGTGCCCTGCTTTCAGTCTTAAGTTCCTTTTTCTGAAAAGAAATTGTCTTTATTATTATGAGTTATAGCAGCTATTGTTGATGAGATTTCCAAATGTCTATTTTCTGGTTTCTTTAAAATTTTTCCGTTCTGGAAATTACTATCAAAATAGCTGAAACATTTACATAATCACCGCCAAGTTCACTGCCATTGAGTTAATGCTAACTCATAATGAGCCCCTGTGGATTTCTGTTTACAGGAGAAGAAAACCCAGTCTTCCTGAGGAGCTGCTGGATGGTTTCAAACCGCCAACCATGCGGATTGCAGCCCAACAGGTAACCACTATAACACAGACTTTTTAAAGTGGTGATCAATTGTTCATTGCAGCACTATTCACAATAGCAAGGAGATGGAAACAACCTGAATGTCCCTCAGTGGAAGGATGCATAAGTAAACTTTGGTGGATACACACAGGAGATTACGATGCATCGCTAAAGAATGATGAGGCGACTGTAAACCATGTAAACTCATGGCACGGATGGACTTGGAGCACATTATACTGAGTGCAGTTAGTCAGTCACCAAAGGACAGATGCTGTGTGAGACCACTTTATAAAGAAAATGCCAAGATAAAGACTTTTCATACTAAAACAGAGGGAGAAACTTATTTTTTTCAATTCTTATGAGTCAGACAATGCATCTGACATTTGTAATACAGAGCTCTTAAAAGGATCCTTAGACAGTCTCCTATAACTGGTAAGAAAAACACTGCAAAGACTCGAGTCAAAATAAAACCAAATAAACCAGCTACTAAACTACACATCGTATGGGAGTCAAAAATTCCGGTAAATATAACAGAAGAGATGGAAACACAAGTTTCTTATTATCACACTTCATACATGATAAAACGTAACAGCTAACTTATTTTTGGCAAAATGATTATAGATTGTAACACTCTGCCTTACACAAACTTGCTTGACTGTCAAAAAGGCATCTTAACTGGTGCATGTCATGCTAACTGCAGGCATGCAAGCACGGTGCTGTCTCGGAGGAGCCCAGAGACAGCTGAAGCTTCAACACTTGGGCAGAGATCACACCACCAGTGTTCACTTGGCCAGGTGTTTAAAGAGGAAGAGGGAGAAGCTCAACAATGTCGAGTTAATTGAAGCCAGACAAAGCTCATGAGTAATACAAATCATACAGATGTTCCCCTTCCTCCCCCACCCCTCAAGAAAAAGATGACCTTTGTGGGCAATGTATAGCACTTGTGATTTTCTAGAACCTTTTTGAAGAAGATAAAACATAGTTTCACATGCCTCTCTGAAAACTCTACAATCACAACATGACTATGTCTCCATCAATACACTAGGTTCAGGTCATGTTTCAGCTTTTTCATTACTGCTGCTGCAGGATGAGGAGCACAGGAAAGGCAAGCAGTAATTAAAATGTTATAGAGCTGAAGGAGCTGAAAGAAACTGCATTCTCCTAGGTACTTTAGAGAAACAAATCCACAGCAACTCGTGTATAAGAGAGTTTTATGTAAAGAAAGTGTGCATCACAAAAACATCCCAACCCAATGCTGCCCAAGCCCACAAGTCCAACATTAACCCATTAACCCAACACCAGTCCACAAAGTCCTCCACCTCACAAAACAGAGGCAATGATGCTGACTGCAGGAGGAAAGCTGAGTCAGTGAACAAACAAGCATCTCAGCACTAGCAGGGGTCTCCACATGGCTGCTCCAGCACCCAGGGCTGCATCGGGATAGGTCCATGTAGCTTCTCCTTGGGGATGTCTTGTAGGAAGTCAATCTTGCAAGCTGAAGCAGGGAACTGCTAAGGCAGCTGCACCCTGGCGCGACCATCACAAGCAAGAGACCCACGAGCTAGAAAGGCAAGGCTCACCACCCATTTATCCCTCCGCTTTTCAATTAGCCCCACATGTGATTATCGGCCAGGTTGGCACAATTAACTAACTCAGGTGCAGTATACTTCTTCTCTAAGGTGACCAGATTTTAACATTGGTAAAGCGGGGGCAAAAGCGGGACACCATCGATAAAACTCATATCCTGGCGAAATAGCCACATGGCAGCCGAAAACCGTATACCCTAGCTTTTTGTGCATTCTTTCCAAAAATCGGGACTTTTTAAAAACGCCGC
The DNA here is from genome assembly GCF_000313985.2 of Echinops telfairi. NCBI lineage: Eukaryota > Metazoa > Chordata > Mammalia > Afrosoricida > Tenrecidae > Echinops > Echinops telfairi. Next base: position 84,883,558 of record NW_022103906.1, on the reverse strand, counting down.
GGGACGCGGGAAAAATTGTTAAAAATTGGGACTGTCCCGCCCAAAGCGGGATGTCTGGTCACCTTATTCTTCTCACCAAGCACCGTGAAGCAAGCCAGGCCAGAGCAGGACTCTAAGCAAATGTACAGATAAGAGGAACTATACAATGGAGGGGGAGTGGCTCTGGAGCAAAAAGCAAACCAACAGAAGCCAAAAGAGTAGATCTGTGAGTTAGGCTAGTGGGTGGCATAAAAACAGAATTGAGTATTTTCTTCCTGATCTTTACAGAATGTTGTTGTTAAGTGCCATCAATTTGGTTCCGACCCATAACGAACTTATGCACAAAAGAACGAAATACTGCCCAGGCCTGCACCATCCTCGGAATTGTTCATGTGCTTGAGCCCATTGTCGCAGCCACGGTGTCCATATATTTCCTTGAGGCCCTTTCTCGCCTTAGCTGTCCCTCTACTTTGCCCAACATGATGTCCTTCTCCAGAGACTGGTCTCTCCTGACCACATGTCCAAAGTACGTGAGACGAAGCCTCACCATCCTACCTCTTCGTTGATCCTTTCAGCAGTCCCTGGTACTTTCAATATTCTTCCTTTCAGCAGTCCCTGGTACTTTCAATATTCTTCTCATGCACCAACACTCAATTGTATCAATTCTTATTCGGTAATCTTTATTCAGTGCCCAACTTTCACATGCAGATGAGGCAATGGAAATACCAAGGCTCAGGTCAAGCACCTGCCTATTAGTCTACAAAGTGACATCCTTGCTTTTCAGTACTCTAAGGAGATCGTGCGCATCTTCTGATCTATTGATTGCTGCCTCATGCACCAACACTCAACTGTATCAATTCTTATTCGGTAATCTTTATTCAGTGCCCAACTTTCACATGCATATGAGGCAATGGAAATACCACGGCTCAGGTCAAGCGCCTGCCTATTAGTCTACAAAGTGACATCCTTGCTTTTCAGTACTCTAAGGAGATCGTGCGCATCTTCTGATCTATTGATTGCTGCTTCATGAGCATAGACTGTGGATCCAAGCCAGGCATAATCCTTGACAACTTCAGTCTTTTCTCTGTATACCATGAGGCTACCTACTGATCCAGTTGTGTGGATCTGGGCTTGCTTTACACCGATAATCCACACTGCAGGCTGTAACCCCTGATCTTCAAGCCCTCCTCACTTTCAGCAAGCAAGGCTGTCACCTCCATCTGGCAGGTGGTTAGTAATCCTTCCTCCAATCCTTATGCCACATCCTTCTTCGTACAGTGTAGCTTCTCTGATGATTTGCTCAGCATATATATTGAATACGTATGGTGAGAAGATATCATCCTGATGCACACCTTTCCTGATTTTAAAACATGTAATATTCCCTTGTTCTGTTCAAACAACTGCTTCTTGGTCCAGGTAGAGGTTATAATGAAGTGTTCTGGAATTTCCGTTCGTCTCAATGTTATCCACAGTTTTCTGTCAAAGGCCTTGGCATTGCCAATAAAACACAAGCAAACCTTTTCCTGGTTTATTCAAACCTACTCTTTGACTTCAACCAAGATCCACCTGACATCAGCAGGGATAGCCATAGTTACTCATCCTCTTCTGAATCCAGGTCCCTGTCGATGTATTGCTGCAAACTGTGATTGAATGATCTCCCGCTAAATTTTAGTTACATGTGATATTAGTGATATCGTTCTATATTTCCACATTCTGTTGGTTCAGTTTTATTTGGAAGGGGTGCAAATATAGATTTCTTCCAGTTAATTGTCCAGGCAGCTGTCTTCCAAATTTGTCATAGGTATGTGAATGCTTACAGTACTTCATCAGCTTGTTGAAATATTTCAATGGCTATTCCATCACTTTCTGGAGCCTTGGAAACCCGGAGGGGAAGTTCTACTCTGTTCTTGACGGTCACTATGAGTGGGAATGGACCCCACTGCAATGGGTTGGGTTTGTTCAGAGCTCATGACTGGTCAAATAGACACAGTGCAATTCTGGACGTCGTAGAGATGGTAACCATAAAATGTGAGAGTACCCGAGGAGTTCTAGAACCATGTCAAATGTTAAAGACAAAATGAAGTTTGCTTGTGGATTAAAACACTACCTGGTTTGGGGAGGTTAGGGAGGATGCTGGGTAGAAGCAATAATGAAGTAAACCAAGTGCAATCTTGAATTTATTTAAGTCATTGTCAGAAATGAAAGACACATTGTCTTATATTTCATAAGAGAAAACAAAAACCTTCATTGAACACAAAAATCACAATCAGGGAAGCTACAGTTGGACTTTTCCCAAGGGCAAACATGAGTAAAACATTAAGTGTGGCGAAAAAAGGGAGAAAAGCTGGTGAAAAAAAAAGGAGAAAATTCTTAGCCAGTGTACTGAAGCCACTGGAGATAAGTTATCACTTGGAGAGAGAGGAATCAACATCTTAGGCCAGAGAAGTCCCATGAAGGGCTCACCTTCTGCCACACACCCTGAATACTAGGCTATGCACTTCTTCAGGCTGACCGACACATGGCACCTCCGCAGGTACCAGCTATCATATCGACGAGCAAGTCTGTCTCCTCCAGGAGACTACAACCTCTCTGACCTCAAAGGCCATCTTGCGTACTGAGATGTCCTCAGCACACAGCACAGTGCCTGGCCTAGGACAAGAGAAGAGCTTGATGCTTGCTGGATAAAACTACACTGTGAAGGGCATGGGTTCAACGGGTCATTCCAAAGGTGTATGTCATTAAGGGAATTGTTTTGAAGCTTCTGGACGCTGTAAGTACATCTTTGTGTCTCCGTGTCTTCCTTTATATCATGCACCCAATAATGACAATGACTATCTATGACCCACTGACTGTGTGTCTTAAGAAGGCGGCCAAATGACAAAATACTGATTTTAGGACCCAGTCTTATTATAAGTAATGATTTGGTGTTCTGTAAGGAGACCTGCCTATCTATCAGTGTTGGTGATAATGACAAAGTTGATGATAAAGTCCTTTCCTTTTAAAATGAGGCATATATATTTACAAAATACCAAATACATTCCCTATAAAGACACTCATCTCCATTTAAGCTGGTAACTGCTCCTAAATATTCCTTTATCAAAGACAGCAAGCTATACCATACGAACCTCATTTAACCCTAGATTCAAAGGCATTCATCACATGAACATACACACACATAGGTCTACAGTATGGAAATGAGGCAGCTCCCAAGCATCTCTCTCTGTTCTTCATCAGTTAAAAGAAACTTTTCTGATACAAGAAAGAAGGAAACCTGATGAGGATTTACGCCCAACGACAGCAAGCACCTACAACAGATGTTAAAGGGTACTTACTGGAAGCTCAGGAGCACGTCTCAGCATCTGAAGGGAAATATAACAGCCGACTGAATGGCCAATGAGCACAAGTTTCATTTCCTTTGGCACGTGAGTTCTTAGGAAAGCCAGTTTGTGTTCTGTTTGACCGCAGAGTCCATAGATGTCCTTGATTTTTTGAGCACTGGAATCTAAAATCAAAATATGAACCTTTTTATTCACTAAATTGTCATAAGTTGCTGTGGAACAAAATCTAAACCCACACACATACAAGCCATAAAGAAACCATCGCTGACCAGTGGGTTCCGATTCACAGTGGCCTAGGAGGGAAACTGCTCCCTTTGGGTTTCTGAGGCGATAAATCTTTGGACAGGAGCAGCTTTCTCCTCTTTCCGCTTTCCCCAGAGCAGCCGGTGGTTTCAAACCGGAGCCCAATGCATAAGCCACGACACCAACTTTCCCAGGAGTAGTTTAAGCCACTGGTTTCCAAAATTGACCATGAATCCAAGTCCCCTCGAGGGCGTGTGAAAGCACGTACGCGTGGTCTCCAAGCCCAGAGGTTCTGATGCAGCAGGACTCAGTTGGGGTCCGATCCTTCCTAGATTGTCAGGAGTTGTGATGAGGCAGTCCCCAGAACCGCGCTTTGGGAATCACTGTCAGGGTTGAAGCGCGGTTATACTACTACCAGACCCCTAAAGAGTTGACACAATTGCTTCCATATTGTTTACAAATCAAGATGGGAAGACTTGAGTAGTAATGCTGCAAATAGTTTCTTCTAACCAGTGTTCATTTTTGCAAAATTACATCCCTTTCACCCACCTACAACAAAAACTCTTAATCCTCCACCCTGTTTTCCTTAGCCTCTTCCTGATGCTGTCCTATAACGGACGATAGATTTTCACCACTCTGCATCCTACCCCCACCCATCCCAAGAATGTAAACTTAACAATTTCTCACTGCTACATCTTCCTTGCCAAGAAGAGTACTTGGACATGAAATTCTTCGCAAATACAAGGTTCGTTGAATGAATGAATGAGCAGTCCTAGTCACAAGTTAGTGATCCAGTCTCCCAGGAACATTTCTCAACCACAAGTGATCTCTCCACACACAAACATGCCCCTCTGGCATTTTCTGCTGTACTGAGATGACTCTGTGACCATTTATATATTAATAACTCAGTTATTTTATGTGGACTGGCTGGCTAAGAATCACATTCTTAGTAAAACTTGTACTGTCTTTATAGTAGGATAGCTCCTAATAGTTGGCGCTGTAATAAAACTTTCATTTAACATCAGGTAGGAAACAAAACAAAACTGCCGCTTACAGATTTCCTTTCTCAACTAGATGAGGGAGATTTTTTAAATTCATGGGGAAATGGGATTAAAAGGTGGTTTTTTTCATGAACTTTTCAAAGCTCTCTCTTGAATTTATAATCTGAACAGGCTTCCCAACTAGAAATGTTGTTTTAGGCTCATCTTCTCCCTTTCGCCATCATCCACTTGACTTTGATTACCAAGGTGACTTTGTGGGCACTTTCTCTTAGCAACTTCTCAAATCTATCCCTTCCATTTTATCCTTAAGCCCACTGCCATCGAGTTTCCACGGTGACCCTATACAGCATTTCCAAGGCTTTTAAACCTTGATGGGAGTACCTGTAGAATGGCTGGTGGTTTGAATTGCCAACCTTGTAAAGATATTCCCCAATATGTGGGTCTCTTTGTTACTGTTGCTGTTGTTGTACGTAGAGAGTATCTTTCTATTCCTTTTGATGCTTTATATTATCAAGGCAACAGTCCTGAAAAATAAGTTTAACGTCATTTTTCTTCCACTGTTCTCATTAAAGTACAAATTCTTTAGTGCGATTTACAAGGGACGCCATAAACTCGTTCCAGGGAATTTTTCAGCTTCATCTCTAGTAGTCTCCACCAACTCCCCGCCACCGCCCCGGCCCAATCAGACTCAATGTCATCAAGCAGATGCTGACAGGGTAGCCTCCTACCCTATAGGACAGGGTAGAACTGCCCCTTTATGTTTCTGAGGCTATAACTGTTCACTGGAATAGAAACCCCCATTTCTCCCAGAGGGACCGGTGGTTTCAAACTGCCAACCTTGTAGAACTCCCTGCCTTGGGCTCATGTAGTCATTCCATTTTACCTCCATGTTCTCTGTTGGCCACAATCCTGGAAAGACAGAAAGCTCTACTGGTTTTCTTTCTTTTGGGGCAGGTCAGGGGAGAGGAATTGGGGGAGAAGTGGTTTATTGTTTCTTTAGAGACGCAAACCCCATTAGTTGAAAGACTGTCCAACTTTCTTAGATCACTTTTTTCATGTGCTAAAAATAAACGAATATGATTTCAAGCTTTTGTTTGATACTTTATGAACAAATGACTTGAAACAGTTGAAAATGAATCTGTCCTCCAGTAAGCTGACCCAATGGTAAATCAAAGCTGGAAAGTGTTTATATTTCTAATTCCTCAAATTTTCTTTTCACACTTTTTTTGGTCCCCCGGATCACCTCCTTTTGACATTAGTGAACATCTGTTCTCCCAATTGTACTCAACTTATAATTGTGATAATGTGGTGCCGCTAGAATATTATTTCCAACTGTTCAGAGTTTTCACATGTGTTAGCATGAAGCAAAGCACCACACGTTCCTTTCAACATCTGAAGGGTGGTTACAACCTATGTCTTTTCTCCCACTGATGACATGCTTTCCATACCACCTTAGGCATGTCAGAAAACCTCTACCTTAGGACGATAATCTTGGATGAGGAATAATACGAGGGGGCTTCAAAAAGTTTGTGGAATAATTCTATTATCTTTGAGTGCAGTTTTTCCTGACCTTTTTGAAGCTCCCTTGTATATCGGTCCTACCTGACCAAAGCCAATTAATACAGTGTATTTACCGACCATAACCTCCAATATGTACATCAGGGCAGAGCAGAGCTCCTCTAGTGAGATAGGATTTGGTGAGGCCCAGCGGCCTGCACTGTTCCTTGAACTGCTGGGCTACTGAGAACCCAGATGGAAAGCACTCCTTCGAGAGGGCAGACACTTACTGCTCTGTTCTGTTGCTTCCCTCAGAGCCCCACCACTAGAAGGTTGTCAACAGCTCCTTGGTCCTGAGGATGAGTGGCCCTTTCCCCTGCACGCAACCCTAACTTCCACGGGCCCTGGGGGCCTCTAGAGGGCACTGTTTTCATTAGGTAGCAAAGAACCAAGCTTTAATTATGCATTATCAGCTCCACTATATACAGGGTGCCTGAAAAGCAACAGGCATGCTCAAAATAAATTGATATTCTGAAATTGATTGTGATAATGATTGTACCATTCTTCTTGATAGGACTGAACTACTGAATTGTCTGATATGTGGATTAAAGTGCCAAACTGTTAAAACATTTTTAAAAAATTGATAAATGATACGATTCTAGTTTAAAAAATGAGTTAAAGGAATTTCCTAGAAATGTCAAAACCCTACAGATACTTTCTCCTCATTTTCCTTGCCAGAGCTTATTGGGGAAGAGCTAAGGCTGCGGTTCTGAAACACGAGCAGTACCTTCGGCATTACTTGGAAACGCGCTGTTAGAAATGCACATTCTCAGGCCCCCCACCCCATCCCTACTGGGGGAGGGGCACCGTAAGTTGTTAAAGAACCCTCCACTGACTTTCACACTCGTCATATTTAAGCCACTGATTATGGATCCCCTTTCAAGTCTGAAGTTCACTTTCAACATTGCTATTCCTATACAGTTTCAACGTTCATTTTTATCTTCAGCCTGACTTCAGGTAGCTCATTGTGACACACCTGAGTTCAATGTTGCTCAATCACTAAGTAGTCCAAGAGGAGAGTATAGTTTCTCACTATTACCAGTGGCTTTTCTCCCCCCAAATCTGCAAAAAATTAGCTAGTAATTCATCATTAAGAATATCAACATGACCCCTTTTTATGAAGATGGCGCTGAAGGCGAAGAAGGAAGCTCCAGCCCCTCCCAAAATGGAAGCCAAAGCAAAGGCTTTAAAAGCCTAGAAGGCCGTGCTGAAAGGCGTCCACAGCCACAAAAAAAGATCCGCACGTCACCCACCTTCCAGCGGCCCAAGACCCTCAGACTAAGAAGACAGCCCCAATACCCTCAGAGGGGCGCCCCTAGGAGCCATAAACTGGACCATCATGCCGTCATCAAGTTCCCCTTGACCACAGTGTCTGCCATGAAGAAGATCGAAGATAACAAACAACACACTTGTGTTCGTTGTGGATGTCAAAGCAACAAACACCAGATCAAACAGGCTGTGAAGAAGCACTATGACATTGACGTAGCCAAGGTCAACACCTTGATCGGGCCTGCCGGTGAGAAGGCATATGTTCCTCTGGCTCCTGACTATGACGCTTTAGATGTTGCCAACGAAATTGGAATCATCTAAACTGAGCCCAGCTGGCTAATGCTAAATACAAACTTGTTCAATTAAAACAAAAAAGAATATCAGCGGACAAAAGTATTGGCCTTCACTGAGCACCCTGCTGGCATGCTCAGTACTTCCTAGATCCCTCATTCAACAGCGTATCTCTCCTTTGGACAGAGTTCGGGTAACAACTCAAGGTGGCTGGCAGTTTGGGGAAGTTTAATGTGTTAAAGAAGCCTTGCTTTGCTAAGAAGCACTCTTTTAGCATCTCTGTTTTCTAAGCACAAAGCAAACCACATTCTAAGCAACCATCTATATTTCCTTACAAAGGCCAAACTATAGGATTAACTCTCTAATTTCTTGGGAACATATGTACAGAAATAAGTTGAAAACATTAAAGAAGTGCACTTTAAATATTTTACAGCATATGAAGTACCTGAGATACGTTTTATTCACTTTTAACCACATTTCAATATGGATAGTTACTGAAGGAGATGCTTTTAATCAAGTAATCAAGTCTATCTGTTCAGTTTCACTTCACTATTGCAATTTAAAAATCTTTCATTCCTAGGTAATCAATGTACATTTAATGTAGAAGTACATCTTAGCCTTAAAACTCTAAAATGCAGAGAGTAGCCAAAAAAGGGGTGAGAAATGTTGCTTGGCTGGTGGCAATGTCTGCAGCACACTGCCCACATGGTCGGCTATCCACACAGGGCCCTGAGCTCAGCGAGGGAGTACGGACTTCCCTTCCTGTTGGGAAGTCTCTGGTCATTGCTGAAGACATCTTCCCATGCTTGTTACGTGGTGGGCATATTCCTGAGTCTTCTGAGAGATTTATAGTGAATACTGGCAATATAGTTCAAGAAAATAATGAGATAGAAGAGGATTTTATCCCTTTATGACGTCTGTGACATCATCACAAACAATCACTGAGTGCACCACATCCTAGATATGTAATAACGGATGCACTGATCCCGAAGAAAAAAGTAACTTGAGCTAATGCAAATTACAATTATATAGTGGGATCCTTGTCTAGCTCTTCCATTGACAACAAAAATCCTAGAAATGATAGCTAATGGTTTTATCAGTGTTTCACTGAAATTAGCTTTTTTTACAATTTGGCTTCTTTCTGACCACGGAATCAAAGAACTAGTCCTTTTCTGATTGCCTCTCAGGTAATACATAAAAATATGTTCCAATGTCTTTGGTGCTCATTTCAATTATACTTCACTGATTCTCGGTGTCTTGGGCGTGAGCACTTACTACTGAGGCTTCCATGTGATTGGAAGTAAAACCATCTTGTCTCGTGGTTCTAATGATCCATGGATCACTCTGGGAAGCACGGTCTATCAGAGAAGATTTGCCTGCTACCTTAACTAAAGGTAGAAGGATACTGTGCAGAATATATGAAACAATGGGTTATTGATTCAGCTGACCTTATTCAAGCAAGAGAAATAATCTTCCAGACCTTGAAAAAAAATCGCTAACGTAATAGATTTCTCTGAAAGACAATTGCAAGAGAACTCAATAATTTGTACTCCTGATTAGATTTGATGAATTAATTAACTCAAGTGGTCATTGTAATATGTTGTCCTCCATGAGTCAAATTAGAAATACTAAAAAAATTTTTTTAAGTTATAAATGCCTCCCAACTAAAGTGTTCACGGAGGAATAACACACACACACACACACACACACACACACACACACACACGACAGAGTGAGACATACTATCAAAAGAGGTACTTTGAGATATTTCTGCAAGTTGCACGGTTCAATCTAAACTTTCCCTTTCCTTATGAATCACACCAGGAAAAGGGCCACAGACCAGGAATAGCCTGTGATCACAGAAAAACTAATCTCGACTAATGCCTAGGATATCGATCTTCATGCATTCCTGTTCATTTTGGACCACTTCCAAATCTCCCATATTCATCCTCCGCACATTCCAAATTCAGACCAGCATAATTGTTGCTCCAGGGGTGTGCACCTTATTACCATATGGGCGATCACTTCATTATCATATGGAACGGGGTTCATCAGTTGGTAGATAATCTGGCCAGGACCTCTGGAACGGCAATGTCAGGTGATTCTCACGATTCTTATTTTGTTAACCTGGGTGTTATCATCAAGCCTGCTGCTATGGGTTTGTAACAGATGTACCCCGCTCTGCTGCTTTTGTCATACCTGCTCGCTCCATAGGCAAGCCCCTGGTAAACTGATTTTTGCCTATAGAAGCTGGCTATTATCTTCACCCGGGATGGAGCCTAAAAAGTTGCTGTTAGATTCTTGCAGTCCGGTTAACCAAATAAAGACATTTATTTCGAGAGAAAAAAAAAGAAAGAAAAACTAATCTCAGGATTAGCTGGTATAGGGATTAACCTTAAAAACTTGGACTCATTATTAGCACTTTGCAGTGGTCAACTGAGATGACCTCTCGACAAGATTAGAGCACTGAATGAAGTATCAGAAATACTGGGTTACTTCTCAGTTCTGCCCCACACTAGCTGTGTGACATTTAAGGCATCATTTAGCCTTCTGGGCTTTAGTTTCTTTCCTTGAAACACACAGGTTTAAAGTGAGCGTTGATGCAGAAATCGCTAGCTATAAAATACCTACTGTAAGATAATTAAGGTATCTTTAAAAAATAAGTGGACATGGTGGTAGAAAAAAATTGGAATGCTTGAAGCACTGGGCCAAAGTCTGGCTGATTTGAAAACTGAGGCTGAGAGGAAACTTGAAAGTGTATTAGTAAGAGGTGTTGAGAGCTTGCTGGGAGAAGGGCAATTGTACATGTAATGTCTTAAATTAAAATGGAGCAGCTTAGTTTTAAACACAGTTGTATTCTTTTCTATGTGCTAGCAAAGAGCCCAGTCCATAAAAGGTGCTCACAATGATTACATTGAATAAGCGTAATTAGGAAAGAACATGAGTAAGGAAGCTATGATAACCATAATGCAATGACCCCAAAGTCTGAGCAATGGCTTTGGGAGGAAAGGGAGAAGGGAACATATTTTACACGAATACAAAGCCAACCACTACCTCTGTGCAAGGAGGTAATTTGCTTCCTAAATACTGCCATAACTTCATCATCTTCTGGCCACACAGTCGATTTAACAGCCAATATGTGGTAAAAATGAAAACAGAGACCATCTTTTAATGACCATCGATTTCTTCATCAAATTCCTATATATGAACCAAAGGATACAGGTGCCTAACTTGGTTTCCATTTCATTTAGCTGTATCTTACTTTAAACTGAAACTAATGTTAAAGACTTAGAGGTCAGTTTTTCTGCCCAAAGAAATTTAGCACACCTGCACATGTTAGTGGCTATGGAAGGAAGTCTACCCTCAAGGGAGACTTCCTTCCTCTTGGCTGTTCAATAAGGCCAATACTTTAAAGGACCAGCTTCTAGCAACACCCAGGTATGACTTCTGAGGATGAACCGAAGACTAGCAAAACTTTAAAAACATTTAGAGAAATCACAGCCCAACTCATAATCACGACACCACCAAAGCTCAGTGGTTACACATTGGAGATATTTCCAATCTTCAAGGTTGGTGGTTCGAAACCACCAACGGCTCCTTGGGAGAAAGACTGGACCACTCCCATAAAAGTTACGCTCTTAGAAACTCAGAAGGGTAGTTCTACCCCGTCCAATAGAGTCACTGTGAGTCAGTATTGACCCAATGGCAGTGAGTTCAGTTTTCTGAGCACTGATTGTGGACCTAAGCCTGATGAAAGCCTCGAACAATTTTGATCTTTTCTGTTTATAATGATGTTACGTCTGGGTTCAGTTACGAGGATTCTTGTTTTCTTTATATGGAGTTGCAATAGTTCATTCACAAGTGTTTCAAGTCCTCCTCACTTTCAGCAAGCAAGGTTTGTTATTGGAATACTGCAAGTTGTTAATCGGCCAGGCTCTTCGCCACCCAGTCCACCTTCTTGATTATTTGTTCAGCATACAAAGCGAGTAAGCATTATAAAAGGAAACAACTCTGAAGCACACTGCTCTGATGTGAAATGATACAGGGCTCGCTCTCGTGGTGGTTGAACTTGAACTTGAGCACAACGAAGAACTCTGCAACTCCCCTTTCTTTCTCAATGTTATTCGTAGCTTGTTCTGATCCACACAGTCAAATTCCTTTGCATAGTCAATAAAACACAAGCAAATAGCTTTCAGGTATTCTCTGACATCAGCCAAGATCCATCTGACAGAAGCAATATAATTCCACGTGGCATGCCCTCTTCTTAATCTACCTTGAATATCTGGTTGCTCCCTGTCAATGTAATGCTGCTACAGTTGCGGAATGATCTTCAGTGAAGTTTTATTTACATGTGATACTAATGATGTTGTTAAATAATGTCTGTATTCTGCTGGGTAACCTTTTTTTGTTGTTGAATGGGCACAAATATGG
>NW_022103906.1:84868624-84870115 GCF_000313985.2 Echinops telfairi | reverse complement strand
TTACAGACTGGTATCGGACATACGGGCTAATATTGGACTTATGGACTTGATCTGGACTGGGCTGGGATGTTTTCTTAATGTACAATTACTCTTTGATATAAAATTCTCTTCCACACATTTGAGTGTCTCTGGATTTGTTTCTCTAGTCAACCCAGACTAACACACCTAATTAAACTAATGTACAAGTGTATTACTGAGGGAACTTGTCTGCAGACATCTACTGTTGGCAGAGCCATAGTTCAATACGTTTTGTTTGGAATAAATTAGTGTATGTGTGAAATGGCTGCAATATTTTTTTGACTTTCCCTCCTATGTATATGCTGACTAACACTTGGGACCAAGTTTGAGATGTCAGCATGTAACTTTCCCACTGCCCTTAAACAATAAATGTAAGGATTAAATATTTTTAAAGTTATTTTACACATCACTCTTCAAGTGTTCATGGTGTTTAATAGATGTGCCAATTTTTGAGCAGGTGATGAGGAACAAAGAAATGGGGGTGGCGTAGGGGAGAGCCTTCAGAATCTAGATGTAATTATTTTACTAAGGTTTAAGATCCACACTTCATCATGACATTGCCACAGGACAAAAAAACCAAAAACAAAAACAGAACAGAAATAAAAATATACATCTTGGTGCTATAATTCCCAAGTGTTTATTTCACCCTTGCCAAAAAATCTCCGCTATTATACAAGGTGTTAAAAGTATTAGGAAATCTCATCTCCCAAGAGGCCAAGTATCAATGTTTATTTGGGTTGGAGTTGAAATGTTTCAGTGCAACTCAAACAAGAAGGTATGAAGTTTTAGCATTCCTTTTCAACTCTAAATTATGGGGCTCTTTTTTACTCTCTGATTTACACTTTTTGGTATTATGAGAAACTTTCTACGATAAGTATGCATAGCTTTTTAATATAAAAACACAGGAAGGTACAATAATTTAAAATTAAATCCATTATACATTACTGTTTAAGCTAAAATTAAGCTCTATAATATAAGGATAAAATTGGATTAAGCTAGGCAAATTAATACTGTTTATGTGACCTGCAAAGCATTTACCCAAATGAATCACAGCTTGAAGTAATCATCTTTAGAGAGTGTCCAGAGGAGTTCCCCTCTGTAATCTTTTATTGCTATATTAAAACAAGAAAAAAAATTGCATTTCATTCAGAGGCTAAGTCAAAATATCTAGTCAGAATTAAATATACTCTAAATTAGCCTTAGGATCACTGAAAACATGCACAGATAACTTTTGGGGGGGTATACTTGAACTTATACAGCAATGTCAAACAGAAACGATAGTAAGGAAGAGTTCATAAGTATACATTTATAATACTAGATCATTAACGAAGCTCAATAAGTATAACATAGCCCACAGGAGAAGCATACCACAACTCACAGACAAACCAAGGAAGGAACCTATGGTAAACCCCTTAGCTCCTCACATCCACTCTTTAAAACAGAAGGCCCCTGGCCCACCAGGCCTGGAGGATA
>NW_022103906.1:84855017-84866878 GCF_000313985.2 Echinops telfairi | reverse complement strand
GCTCAAGTAGAAGGCAAATGTTTTGAGAATGATGATGGCAACAAATGTACATATGTGCTTGACACAATGGATGTATGTATGGATTGTGATAAGAACTGTACGAGCCCCCAATAAAATGATTAAAAAAAACCAAAAAACAGAAGGCCCGTGAATGAAATCCCAACAGTTCTCATTCTTTCTCTATCTCTTTTTGATTTTTTTGGCAGCATGAACATAGTAAGTGCTCACAAGTTAAATGAAAGTAACCGATAACTCGGTACCACTTCGTCTACTTACAGGCATTCAGCTATTTACCAAGTAGAGTGGTAGCTCTCAGCCAGATTCCAAGATTCCCTGAGTTTGGCCTCCATTATCATACTTTCCAAGCCTTGCTCCCTCTGTTGCTTTTCCTACCTGGTACACCTCTGTCTTCCCTCCACTCTCAAAGTGAAACTACTCAAACTTGTCAAAACCTGCCTGCTTATTCCACAGTCCTTTTTAGCCCATACCACATGCGTTACTATGTTCACGCTCTCAGCGTCCACATGCTCAGCAGTCCAGTCATTTAAATCATTCTCTAAATGTTGATATTGTGAGTTCTTTTAAAGACCACAACTTATATTACCTTTTCACTCTCATTCATCTTGGCACAACACTGAAATATATAGGTGATTACGAATCAGTAAAAGAAGCAAACAGACAAAAAGGTAAGTCAAAGAACAGCTAGTTGATTTGTTAAAATTATTTTAGAAAATGACTTCAAGAATTAAAATGTTTCTAAAAATCTGCAGTATTACCAAAACATGGCAGCATGGGCTTAATCCCACAAACCCAGGTTTCTATTAGTGCAAATTTTTATCTTAGTAAAATTTGTAGAAAGAGGAATACCTGCTCGCTGTAAAGGAAAGCAAATGTTAGCAAGAACATACCATCTGAGGCTCCAAGTATCTTTTTGTCTTTGGGGATGTAGGAATGCCCGGCATGACTGACAGTCCAAACTGGAAAACGTCCGTTTATCAAAGAGAACAAAGCCTTTGCAAATGTCAAGTAAAAGGAAATAAAACTGGGGTTACCTGAAAAAGAAAAAAAGATGGACCTTAGATTAAGATTATACAAAGCAATAAATCCACATCAGGTGATTCCCATATGTGGGAGAAAAGGGCCCACGTCTTCTCATAAATTCCCCAAGAGAATCTAGTAAATTAGCATATGGGTGGACTCTCGGCCATGGAGTAGGACTTCCACATTGAGTACTTTGGGGTGGCCTATGAAGGATGTTGTGTGCCATGAAAGAACAGAATCTAAAGTCCCAATGGCCTATAGCACAGGGACTGGATCCCCAAGGCTGAGAGAAACTGGGTCCAACGTGTCCAATTAGGAACCCAGTACTGCACCTTCTCCCCGTGGATTCCACATACTATTGTTGAGAGATTTTTCCCAATGGGAGGTTGCTCCTCCCCATTTTCCTACCATCAAAGATGTAATTGCCTTCTCTGAGACATCCATGTCCTCCCCATCCCCTTCTGAACTTGAATTTCCTGTAAGGTTTCCTTATCTCTCTGGTGGGGGTGTCTGTTGGGTTGAGGTGATCAAGGTCATACTTTGGCTCTCTTAGACTTATTTTCATTTGCCTCCGCTTCAGTTTAAACATGCATATGAATGATTGAGGGTCTGTCCCACAAATTGCCCCTGGCCTTGCTCTGAAGGAAGATGGTGAGCTTCTCTATAGTCTCTTTCTAAAGAGGGAGTTGAGTTGATTCCTATTCCATCCAGTCAGGTACATATGTCTAACCGTAGCATACGCTGTTTTAAAAAAGTTATTTCTTTTACTCAGTTCACAGTAAAAGGTCAAAAAAGGAGAGAGAAAAGGCCGTTGCAATGAATAAGTTGTAGGTCTTGCAAAATTCTATCACACAACCTACAGAGTCATTTCTATCACCACGGCCACCTTGTCTGCTATTCACCTCCTTTGTTTCCAACATTGACATTCTAATCTGCAGAAAGTACCCATGCATCTTGAGTGCATGTTTGATCAATTTCAGACATCAGAAGTTGATAAACATCTTCACTTTATGGCATTAGTGTTTGGTGTGTATATGCGCACAGCTGTCCTATATTGACTGGACTACTTTGTGCTATCTTGATAGTGTTGTACTTCAGAATGAAGTTTGAAATGTCTTTTTGACAATGGATATGATGCCATTCCTCTTCAGTTTTTCAGTCCTGGCACAAGAGTTCATATAAATAGTCTGATTCAACATTGTCAATCCCAGGCAATTGTAACTCACTAATGCTGAGGGTATCCATCTTTAAATGTTCTATTGCATTTAGGACAACTTCCAATTTTCCCAGATCCATACTTCATAAATGCTACATTCTGATTACTAATGGATGCTTGCAATGGTTTCTTATTTGGAGTTGTGCCACATAAATAAACCAAGATCCCGAAAGCTTTACTTTATCCATATCAAGAAGGTTGGCTCTCCTTGGAGGAGGCATCTCGGGTCTTGTGGACTTTCTGTCCACAGTCAAATCAATGTTACGAAGGAGTCGATGACTAGCCAGGAAAGATTCTTGCCACACACAATTAAACAAAGCACAAATTTACTCTAAATATTAAAAAAGGTTGTTTGCTACAAATGAACAAAGGAAAATTGATGACACGGTTGCAGAATGTGCAAGCAGTTCATGGAACAAACAACACAAATGAATGATAGATATATATGTTCAAACTCACTCGCAATTTAAAAAGTGCTTCAAATACCTGCAAGCCAGTGACCAATTCAGTGACCCACCAAAGGTCACAAGAGACCTGGCTGTCAAATCCAGTGAACCAAAACGCAAAATAAACATGCTGCAATTGATATAACCATCTTTAAATGGGAGGGGAAAAAACTTATTTAGAAACTATCTAAAAAACATTTGAGAAAATCATATTCTGTTTTGTTAAAGGAAAAAAATCAGATCTGAAACTGTATACTTGATATGCTTCTAAGTTTGAGCCCCCAAATTACACACACACACATTAACAATATAATATACATAATGATGTAAGTAAGAAAATTAAAAATGAAAATAACCATCAAAGTATTAAGAATAGTAGCTATAAATAAATGGATTGACTGATGCTTTTCCTTCTATAAATTTTCCTATATTTGTCATATTCTCTTTAATTAACTTGTAATAAAGTTTTAAAAATTAGAAAGTTATAAATATTCATGTAAAATCTCCTTATCCAGATCTTCATACTTACCAGGAATAATTAAAATTAGCACCTTTGGCCTGGAGGCACCCTGATCACTAAAGAGGTCAGTCCATGGCCCACATTGTAGAAGGAGGGTTTCAACCCCACCGCTAAGGACGACTTTCTCCTGCACAGGGACTTCTTCCTTGATTTCAGAGTCCATGTCTAAATAAGGGGGGGAAACAAACAAACCCAGGTGATCAGGTACTACCCGAGCTGAAGAAAATATTCAAGAATGAAACACATAACTTTCAATATCATTAGGAGGAGATGCCACAAACAGATACAGGAAGTGCAAGACTATTCAGCAATTCTGGGTTGTAGGATCACAATGAAAGGAAAGCAAACTACAAGACTAAAGAGAAACAAAAAAACATATTTGACAAAAACCACAAAGGGGTTGGAATCAAAATTGAATTGATTGTTCCCACATCTTTCCTTTCCAGTATAGATGGATCACAACCATGGATAACATGCCCGCTTTTTCTCGTCTGGAATTCACTTACAGCTGTGTGCTTTTCCAGTGAAAACCAATGCACTACCTCCACCGAGTGAAGAATGTCAAGGAAAAGCAATGTAGAGGTGATGGCCTGAATGCCCTTTTCTGAGTTTTCTGAGACAGTTTTCTGAGTTTTGTAGTTTTCTGAGACAGAACTGTATGAGGAACAGTGAACACCTTTATTGTCTCGTCCTCATTTCACTATATGCTCGTTTCTTTCCTATTAACCCCTTTGTGTCCCAAATTCTGTAAGCATGTTTTATATACAGTATTATTGGTAACTATCAAGTCCACTGTATTATAATATCACGTTGTTAAATTATGAAATATGTCGGGGTGGGGATATTCTAAGATATGAGAAAATAATGCAAGCAACTTCCTAAATAATCTAGGTGTATGCAAAAATGCAGTGCTAAATCATTTCCACCCTGGCCTTCCCTATGACCATCAACAGTACTATGTGCTTCCATTTTCCTCGATCGACCACTTCTCCATTCATTCCAAGCCCTCCTAAATTAAGTGAGACTCAATGGACCTTTGTAGGGTTTTCCTCTTTGACTAACCTTGTACTACAGGTTGTCTTGTCTATGCATTTCCTCAGTGTTCTCACAGTTTCCAAATCCTGTAATTTTGCTCAGATTTTCCTTCCCAACCACTTCCAGAATGCTTTCTGTAAGGTAATGGGCAGTTGATTCCTTCATTGCCTGAACTAGAAAAATGGATCTGAGCCCTTTAAATAGTTTCCCTTTGCCAGCTTATGTTAAGCTTTGTCACTAGAGGGTGCTGGAGAGACATAATAGAAAACCAAACTCACTGCCATGGGGTAAATTCAGACAGGATAGAACTTGTGCGGGTGGGAGGGTGTTTCCAAGACTGTAACTCTTTACTAAGGGAGTAGAAAGCATTGTCTTTCTCCCATAGAGCAGCTAGTGGTTTCGAAGTACTAACCTTGTGGATAGAAGTCCAACAAGTAGCCACTGTGCCACCAAGGATGGAGCTTTCTTTACTGGTTTCCATGTGTTCTCTCTAAAGGTTCCTGGAGCGCTTGCTCTATTTCCTCCCTCCGCCCTTCAGCCCCAGACTTATCCAGTACCCTGGCATTTTACTGGAGATAGCTTTATTCTCAGAGGGCACTTAGGAATAAGTGGAGACATTTTTTGTTATCAGATTTTTGGAAGGTAGGAATATTGGCATATTGCCCTGGCCCGGGGCAATGTGCCTACCTATTAGCCTCATGCTGCCCGAGAGCTGGGGACTGTCCTGAGGCCCTTCTGACACAAATTCTACACAGGTTGCTGGGCTCAGTGGTGCCTTGGCTCCCTTTGTACAGCTCCCACCAGTCTTGGCTCACTTGCTGACACACTAACTGTGGGTCAGCTCTGGCGCAGGCACCTCTGCAAGTTTCTCTACCCGCCCCTCCCCTCCCGCCCCAACTGGGTTGTAACCACACCTTCGTCATTGAAGTTTGAGATCTTGTTCCAAGTGTGTTCTTTGTTACTTTCCCTGAACCCTAGGCTGTCTTTCGTGTGTGTGTGTGTGTGTGTGTGTGTGTGTGAAGGGTGTTGCATCTTTATTGTTATTATCTACTCCCAACTTAAGAATCAATCTCTATATTAAACGTCCAATTTAAATTGCTGTGTGGTTTTGTGTCAATGGACCCATGCTGACACACCTCATCTGCTATTCAGATTTTCCTCTTTCAATCCTTCCTGTGTTACTTCAGATCCTCTTTTCTGAAGGAAGCCTCACCGGGCGTCCCAACTAAGGGAAATCGCCCTTTCCTCTGAACGAAGAGCACCTGCCTTCATCATAACCTGGTCACACAAGGTAATCAGTGAAGCTTTACTAGTCCATCAATTCTCTCGTTATTCATGCCACAGTGCCCTCTGCCTTCACCGAGTGTTCACAATGAGCCTGGCAGTCACAAAATCCACTGCAAGCATCAGCTGTCTCTCCCCAGAGTGGACATTTGAAGGTCGATGCAGTGCTGTTAGGATGTTTTGGCATGGATGCATTTACAAATGTTTGGTAATGATGAAACGGCCTTTTGAAAGCAATCTGTCTTCAGTGATGGTGTCGCAAAGGTGTGCATCTTGGAATGCCAATTTAAAAGGACAAAGTGTTCTTGCATTGAATATATTCATGTAGATGTATTTTCCCATCATCCTACATAAATATATTTACATATGTACATGGCTGTATTTAGACCTCTATAAATGCCCTTTGCCTCCTAGTTCTTTCCTCTATTTCCTTTTACTTTCCTCTTGTCCCACTATCATTCTCAGCCTTCATTTGGGTTTCATTAATTGCTCTCGGTTACATTGCCCTTGCGGAATCCCTACCAGGCCTCTTATACCCTCCTTGCCACTAATTTTGGATCACTTGTTGCACACCTTCTGGACACGATTGCTGAAGACAAATGTGAGCATAAGCAAATGTGGTGAAGAAAGCTGATGGTGCCCGACTATCAAAAGATATAGCATCTGGGGTCTTAAAGGCTTGAAGGTAAACAAGCAGCCATCTAGCTGAGAAGCAACAAAGCCCACATGGAAGAAGTACACCAGCCTGTGTGACCACGAGGTGTCGAAGAGACCAGGTCTCAGGCATCAAAGAACAAAAAACCAAATCATTGTGAATGAGGGGAGTGCAGAGTGGAGACCTAAAGCCCATCTGTAGGCAACTGGACACCCCCTTACAGAAGGGTAACGGGGAGGAGATGAGCCAACCAGGGTGCAGGGTAGCAATGATGAAACATACAACTTTCCTCTAGTTCTTAAGTGCTCTCTACCCCCACCCCCTCACCCCACCCCACTAGCATGATCCAAATTCTACCTTACAAATCCAGCTAGACCAGAGGATGTATACTGGTACAGATAGGAACTGGAAACACAGGGAATCCAGGACAGATGATCCCTTCAGGACCAGTGCTGAGAGTGGTGATACCAGAGGGTATAGGGAAGGTCGGGTAGAAAGGGGGAACCGATTACCAGGATTGACATATAACCTCCTCTCTGGGGGACAGACAACAAAAAAGTGGGTGAAGGGAGACATTGGACAGTATAAGACATGACAAAATAGTAATAATTTATAAATTATCAAGGGTTCATGAAGGAGGGGGAGAAGGGAGGGAGGGGGCAAAACAAGGAGCTGATACCAAGGGCTTAAGTGGAGAGCAAATACTTTGGGAATGATGAGGGCAATGAGTGTACAAATGTGCTTGACACAATGGATGGACGTATGATGTGTTAAGAGTTGTATGAGCCCCAATAGACTGATTTTCTAAAAAAAGAAAGCAATCTGGCAGCATGAAGCAATGCCCACTCAGGGAATAAACGTTTTCCGATAATTTTGGGTAATGACTCGTATGCATACAAGGGGGGTACCTGTCCAAAAACAACAAAAACGGATTTTTTTTCAAAGCGATCTTTGCTTGTTTTATTACAAAACAGCCGTATCACTTTTAAAGTACCTTCCACTACACTTAATACACTTGTCAAATCTGTGATTCCATTCTTGGAACATTTTTCAAATCAATCTGTGTGTATGGCTGGCAGTACCCCGCTCCTTTCTTTCTTCACCTCTTGTCTGTCATCAAACCGTGGTTCTTCTGTGTCCCTCATTCGCAGAAACAAAATGAAGCTGCGTGTGATGAGAGGAGGTGAGTCAGGTGCGTGGGGCAAGAGAGGCATGCTGGTTTTTGCCCAAAACTGGCACACTGAGATGGCTGCATGAGCAGGTGCATTGTCATGGTGGCAAAACCAGTCCCGTCTGCCACAAATCAGACCCTCTTTGTGGCAGTTTTGCTAGCTTCTCAGAACCTCTAATCAGCGGTTCTCAACCTGTAGATTGTGACCCCTTTTGGGATCAAATGACGCTTTCACAGGGGTCTCCCGATTCATAACAGTAGCAAAATGACAGCGATGAAGTAGTAACGAAAATAATTTTATGGCTGGGGGCTCACCACGACATGAAGAACTGTATGAAAGGGTCTTGGCATTAGGAAGGTTGAGAACCACTGCTCTGAATAGAAAGTTTGATGAATATTACTAGTCTGACCTGGTGGAATGAACTTCAAAAGCACTATCCCCTTCACATTTAAAAAAGGAAAAAATAAAGAGCACCTTCTTGATCTTTGATTTCATTTGACGAGCTTTTGGGGTTTGAGGTGACAATGGCGTCATCCGCTGGCTTGACTGATGCATGCTGTAAGGGTCAGAAGACTAGCACCATGTCTCATCACCAATAATGACCTTGGAAAAAAGTCTGGGTCGCTTTGGAGCTGTTCTTTCAAACACGCCATGTTTCCACTCAACCTCTTTCTGCTGATCAGCCAGAACCTGAGCCACAAATTGCGCACCAACTCTTCTCATTCCCAAATCTTCCATTAAAATTAGTAGAACCACGCTCCGATGCAGTCCAGCTAACTCGCCCATCTCTTCAATGGTCCGTCGTTGTCATCGGTCTTTCAGCATAATTGCACGGATTTTGTCGACATTTTCATCTGTTCTGGAAGTTGACGGACATCCAGAACGAGGTTTGTCTTCAACTGACATTTCACCTGTTTTGAAATGAGAAAACCCCTCGTACACTTCAGTTTTCCCCATAGCCCTGTCCTTGTAAGTTGTGTTCAACATCACAACAGTTTCTGCGGCATTTTTCCTGAGTAGGAAACAAAATTTCACGGCTGCACGCTGTCCTCTTAAATCAGCCATCACAAAAAAAGCAAGGTTTGAGTAAAACTATTTTTAAAAAACAATTCATTGTGACCAGAGGGAACCAGTGCACTAACTCAGAGGGAGTTGCTTGATGCTCGCCTAATGGGGGAAAGTGTTTACTACGAAAGCTCTGCCCTGGGAGCTATTTTTCTGGTTTTTGTTTGTTTTGTGTGTGTGGGGTGGCGTGGGGGGTGGGGTTGGGCTACTTATAACAGTAAAAAGCTGAAGAACTTAGGTATCTTCACACTAATAGAGGGATTAAGTATATTATATAAATCATTAAACAGCCACTAAAAATGATACTCAAATATGACCCAACATAGGGAAATGATTACATGAACTATAGTTCGTTTAATTGAACTATATTTAAATATTACATTCAACCAAAATGACTCTGCTAAATTGATTATCACACATCTAGCTGCTTTCTAAAGTTTCTAAGATTTCAATTTGCTTACTTATCCCTATGTTGCCTTTTCCATTCTTTTTGCTACTTTATTGTCATTTTATTGGTAAGTTTAGGAAAGAAAAATAAATGTTTCTGTTCCAACCTCCATGTATAACTGAGTCTAAAACTAATTTACTTAAATAACTTGCAGAAAATAAATCCTTAAGCAGTGGAGAATTACTCCCCACTCAAAAAATATTGACTAAATAGGAGTATCATCTAATCTTTGTTATGTTTTTTTTTTAAGCTTTTAGTTAACCAATAAATGTCACAGTGGCCTAATCTCTAAAATTATCACAAAACAGTCTATATTATAAAGGTCTAACATGTTTACAATGCTTTAAAAACAAGATTACATTTAGCTGTTTTACACACTGACAAATAAGGACACAAGCTAACTTTAATACTCTCATCAGAGATAACTAAAGTTATGAAGGACATTCAACTAATAAATATGAAAATTTTGGGAACTAATAAACAAAAACCATATGTAGCTTTAAAAAAAAATCTCAAATTGAGACACAGAATTAACATATGTATACATAAAGGTTTTTAAAAATTTTACTTCACTTTTAGGTTGCTTAATCCCACACAGCTACATGATAGAAGCAAAAGCAGTCCTGAGTAAAACAGTTTCAGATTATGAAAAAGTGTGTCCTTAATCAGTCTTTAAATTCAATTTGTATGTAAATCAGAACAGTTAGGTACAGTTCCCCTTTAACACCAGTTGAATGTTTGTTAGTATATAATGTACCTTTCCATGCATCAAAAACATCAAGAAAATATTTCCTGATATATTAAACATCTTTAACATAATACATTAATAATAATAAATTTTTGTGTGCATTGCAAAGCAGTAATGGGAACCACTGTATGTACCTCAAATTAGTTCCTAACTAAGGGTTGGTCTGATACATGTAACCTGGTGACTGCTACATTCAAATCCTTCCTTACCTCAGAATCCAAGCTCCTTCCGTTGTGCAAAAGAGTTTCAGGTTAACAAGTGACAATGAGCTATACCAGTAATTATATATTGTTTAAAAGGAGATGACCCCGCCTTCAGTCGCAGCCTACAAATAATCTCTAACTGGAATCTTGCTAAATAGCAAGACTGCTGCTGGAAGAAACAAGTATGTTACGACATATGCAACTCAGGTAACCCTGAGGTCCCTAAATACAGGTGTTAACTTGTTACACCAATGAGTTTTTAAACTTTCTTTCATAAGAGAATCTTTTCTTCTCATTAAATTTGTGCAAACCAAGATAATATGTGGGCTTAAAATATACAAAGTAAAAAATGACAGAAACAAATGGAAGCATAGATAAATCCACAATGAGTAGGAAATTTTAATAGAAGAAGCTAGCAAAGCCATCTGTCAATTAATAAATATGTAGAAAATTTGGATAGTCTAGTTAATGAACTTAATCAGATTGACACTATCAAAATAACTGCCAAAAGTAAACTATAAATATAGTCCAGTGTACATGAAACAGTTACTAAAACTGACCAGGTGCTGTTGCTGTTGTCAGGTTCCATGGTGACAAGG
The DNA here is from genome assembly GCF_000313985.2 of Echinops telfairi. NCBI lineage: Eukaryota > Metazoa > Chordata > Mammalia > Afrosoricida > Tenrecidae > Echinops > Echinops telfairi. The sequence goes on along the minus strand of NW_022103906.1, from coordinate 84,856,446 downwards.
TGGGACGTTATCAGCCCTTTCCCCACAGAGCTGCTGGGAGCCAGCCTCGTAGTTGGCAGCCAAACACTTAACAATCGCACCCACAGGGTTCCCAAGTCCACCAGGTCATCAATGAAGGCTCAGTGAATTTCAAAAGACAGAGTGTGTGCTCTGTCCAGTAGAATGAAGCTAAAAATGAGTACCAAAATGCCAAGAAAAATGCCTACATTTAGGGAATTAAGTGATATATATATATGTGAAGAGGCAAAGGAGAAAATCAAATGAACTTTTGAATGATAACAAAAAGAAAAATATAGCATATCGAAACATAGAGGATGCAGATACATGTATACCCATAAAGAAAGTTTTAAAAAGTTTTATTGACATATACTTCACATATCATATAATTTAACAATTCAGTCAAACTGAGAAGAATCGTGCAAACATCCCCACGATTTCAAAACATTTGCCTTTTGTACTCAATCTTAACCCCCCAGTTCCCCCATCCTCCTGACTTTATAGATTTACCAATCCTATACATAAAATCAAACAAAAGACAAACAGGAAGGAACAACAACAACAAAAAAAACCAACAACGACTAGACAAAACATTGGAAAACCTGTTAAAATGCATATATTAGGGAAAAACAAATCCAACACCTTGGAGTTGATTCTGACTCATATCAACCCTACAGAACAAAGGACAATGACCTCCATCGGGTTTGCAAGGCTGTGAACCTTTATAAGGCAGACTGCAAAGCTCACTCCTGCACAGAGGCCTGTGGGTTCAAGGAACAGCTTCTGCTAGCAATTGAGCTCTTAAACACGGAACCACTTGACTGAAAATTAAGGCACTAAATGTTAATGAGTAAAAACAAACACAAATTCAATTAAAGGGAAAAAAAATAATAATGGGATAGGGAAAAATGTCTATGAGAGCAGAGTTACAAAAGCTAAAGGGTTATTCTTTGAAAAGACCTAGTCAGAATTGACTCAGCGGCAGTAAGTACTTTAATAAATAAATAATGCAGGTTAAGATTCATCAAGAAAAACAAAGGCACAAAAAATAATGCCAGAAATGAATAAATGACATCACTCCACAACCTATAGACATTAAAAATATAATAAAAGAATAATATTAGGAGAATTCACATTTCCTAATTTTGAAACGCATTGGGCTGCCAACCCCAAGGTCAGTAGTTTGAACCCACCAGCTGCTTCATGTGAGAAAGACAAGGCTTCTACTTCCATAAAGAGTTACAGTCTTGGAAACCCAGAGACATTTCTATCCCGTCCATTAGAGTCATTGCATGTAGGAATAGCCTCCAGGTCAGTGAGCAGAGTTTAAAACCTACTATAAAGTTACAGCAATCAAAAGAGCAATGGCAAAAGCATAGACCAAAAGAATTGACTTTAGAGTGAAAATAATAAATCTATACATTTACAGTCA
>NW_022103906.1:84853127-84854176 GCF_000313985.2 Echinops telfairi | reverse complement strand
ACTTGTGGGCTTGGGCAGCACTGGATTGGGATGTTTTCTTGATGTACATTTAACCTTTATATAAAACTCTTATACATATGCGTTTCTGTGGATCTGTTTCTCTAAAATACCCAAAGTAACCCACACCCCAAAAGATAAATGGGGTCTCATAAAATTTTCTGTTCCCGCCAAGGACTTTAGTCAGCAAAGTGAAAAGATCACCTACAGAATGGGAGAACATTTTGCATAAAATATATCTGATAGAAACTTAATACCCAAAAGAATTTTATGTGTTTACAACTGAACAACAAACTCCAAACAAGTCCATTTAAGAAGTGAGCAAAACTTGAATGGAGATATTTCATCACTGGTGGTGGTAGGGGATATTCCTTGCCATGGAATGAATTCCACCTCATGAGACCCCTGTGTGTGCAGAGTAGAGCTGTTTCAGAGGGTCTTCAAAACTATAACGTTTTGGAAGTAGATTTGCCAGGCCGGTTCTCCAATTTGCTTCTGGGTGGGTTTGAGGATGCAACTTTTCTTCTGTTAGGCAAGCACTAAAGCAGAAGATGTAAATAAATGCAACAGTGAGATACCACCTCCCTCTTAACTAGAAAGGATATGATAAAAAGGGAAATGACAAGAGGGAAAACAAAAGGTGTTGGAGATTCCTTGCAGGGAACTAGAACCTTCACCCACCGTTGGTTATTATGGTACAGTCACTTTCGCGAACATTTTGGAGGTTCCTCAAAATGTTGGACATGAGAGACCTCTCTCTTTGACCACTGTGACACAAGGCTGGAAATCAACAAAAGGGAGATGAAGAAAACTAGAGCAAACACTTGGAGGATGAATAACTCTCTATTGCAAAAGGAGTGCGTACTGGCACAGATCAGAGATAAAGTTATGAAATTTCTAGAAAACAATGACAATGAGAACATGATGTACCAAAACTTATACAACACAGCAAAGGCAGTTCTCAGAGGAAGTTTTATAGCAATACATGCACACCTGAGAAAGGAAGAGAGACTCATGATTGATATGCTGGCACAAAATTTACAACAACTAGA
>NW_022103906.1:84846353-84847822 GCF_000313985.2 Echinops telfairi | reverse complement strand
CACAACTGATGTATGTATGGATTGTGATAAGAGTTGTATGAGCCCCCAATAAAACGATTCAAAAAAAAAGAAAAGAAATGAGAACAGATATTCACTGCAGAACTACTATGTGGAAACTAAAATGTCTATCAACAGATGAGTAGATAAATAAAATGTGGTATGCGTATATGCATACAATTAGTCATACACAGAAGCACATTTATTATGAGTGGCATAATGTAATATGTACACAATGCATTATTCTGAATGAAATGTCAATTGCAAAATAAGTACAATATGATATCACAAATAAAATAAGGAAAGGTTTTAGAAATCAAAGGTTATTTGTAGTTTACTGGACTGTCAAGGAAGGACAAAAGTAAAGTTCTGACTAAGAGATTGCTGAGTTGACGTCAATTATATTGGAATAACTTGGAGAAATAGTTTCACCACATTAAGAATGTAGTTAATGTCACCAAATTACACGTGTAGATATTTCTGAATTGGCACATTTTACTGTATTTTCACTATAATTTTAAAAAATGCGATACCATTATAGACCTATTAAAAACAAACAGAAACAAACAAACAAGCATTGCACTTGAGTTGATTCTAATTGACAACAGTCCTTTAGAGCAGCAGTTCTCAACCCCTTTGCAGGGGTTGAATGACCTTATCACAGGGGTTGCCCAATACATAACAGTAGTAAAATTTTATAGGTGGGGGGCTCACCACAACATGAGGAACTGTATGAAAGGGTCGCGGCATTAGGAAGGTCGAGAACCACTGCTTTAGAGGGTTTCCAAAAGTATCAGTCTTCATGGGAGTAAACAGCCTCATCTTTCTTCCCATGAGCAGCAGGCAAGTTTGAACCCACAACCTTACAGTGTGCAGCCCAACACCTAACCCAGTGTTACAGGTGCTCCTACACACTTAATGTTAGGTACCATTCAGTCAGTTTCAACTCAAAGCAACCCTACCTACGACCAACCATCACCGCCCCTGGTCCAGCGCTGTCTTCACCACTGTTCTTATGCGAGAGCCCACTGCTAGAGCTACTGTGTCAACCCACCTCCTGCTCGAGCTACTTACTGTGTCAACCCACCTCGTTGAGAGCCTTCTTACGGGAACAGCTAAAACAGCACTGACATCAAATTGTGGAGAAGATACGTGGTAAAAAGAACTTTCATTCACTGGTAATGAAAATAAAAATGGTACGGCTACTTTGGGAAAACAGCCTGCCAATTTCTTGCAAAGATGAATACAGGTTTATCCATATGATCCAGAAATTAGTACTAACTATTTGCCCAAATGAGTTAGAAACACATGCCTACAAAAGCCTGCACATGTTAATAGCAGTTTTATACGTAAATGCCCAAACCTTCAAGCAACCAAGATGTCCTTTATTTTCAAAATCATTTTATTGGGGACTGGTACAACTCTTAGCACAATCCATACATACATACATTGTGTCAAGCACTTTTGTACAT
>NW_022103906.1:84843653-84845941 GCF_000313985.2 Echinops telfairi | reverse complement strand
GAGAGGAAGCATTTAAGAACTAGAGGATAGTTGTATGTTTCATCGGTGCTACCCTGCACCCCGACTGGTTTGTCTCCTCCCTACAACCCTTCTGTAAGGGGATGTCCAGTTGCCTACAGATGGGTCTTGGGTCCCCAATCTGCACTCCCCCTCAGTCACAATGATTTGATTTTTTGTTCTTTGGTGCCTGATACCTCATCCCTTCGACACCTCGTGATCACACAGGCTGGTGTGCTTCCTCCATGTGGGCTTTATTGCTTCCAAGCTAGATGGCTGCTTGTCTACCTTCAAGCCTTTAAGACCCCAGATGCTATGCAACTGACTTCATAAGCCATGGTGCATCCAAATACAGTAGTCTTCTGTAATAAAAGGAAATGAGCTATCAAGCTACAAAGGATATGGAGAAATCTAAAATGCATATTGCTAAGTGAAGGAAGTCAGTTTGAAAAAGCTATTGTCAGTTTGAAAAAGCTATTGTGTAACATTCCAACTATATGATGTTCTGGGGAAGTCAAAAGCATAGAGTTAATAAAAAGATAAACTATTGCCAGGGGAAAAGCCCTGGTGGCATAGTGGTTACATGTTGGGCTACTAACCTGGAAGTCAGCAATTCCAAACCACTAGTCGTTCTGTGGGAGAAGGATGGGATGTTCTACTCCTATAAACAGTTAGTCTCAGAAACTCACAGGAGCTGTTCTATCCTGCCCCAGGTTGGCACCGACTCGATAGCAGTGGGTTTGCTTTGGTTTGGTTGCCGGGGGTTAAGCGTGAACAGAGCAGAGACGGAAAAGTGGAACACTGGGCATTCTGTGGTAATATCATGATGGACACATGACACATGCAATTGCCAACACCTGGAGCAGTGATCAACACAAAAGCAAACCCTAGTGTAAACCATAGAGCTAACAATGATTCATGGTGATCCCATAGGACAGGGTTAGACCTACCCACGGGGATTTCTGAAAGTGTAACTCTTTACAGGGGGTACAAAGTCTCATCTTTACCCCTCGGAACAACGGGTGTTTCTGAACTATTCATAACCCCCTACACCACCCAGGCTCCTAGTAACTACAGACTTTAGTTACTACTAATGTGTCAATAATGGTTCATAATTTGTAACAAATGTACTACACAAACATAAAATGTTATTAAGAGAAGCCGATGATGGGAGGGCATATAGTTAGCTTCCTGCACTTTCTGTAAACCTATTATATAAAAAAAATAAAGTTGATCTTTAGAAAATAGGGGTGATGAAACCCATTTCATAGGATGTTAGCTGGGTGCAGGACCTTGTCAGCAAAGAAGGCCCCTTCACTTCCTCCCCTGCTTGCTTTGCCTTTCTCCCTTCCACTGGCTTTCAGTTCCTGCTGGAACACAATTAACAGAAACTTGGGGGTGAAGGGAACGTTATCTACAAAATATCCTCAGCAGAGCTACACTGAAAAGTGAAATACAGAGGCCATGCTAGCAACACCTCTACCCTACATTGTATTTAAGGTTCTAGTCAATGTTTTAGGACAATACAAGTAAGTAAACTGTGAAGGAAGACTGCAGTCATATTTCACAAGTAACATAATTGTACATATAGAAAAAACAAAGAATGTATTACACATAGACTTTGATTTAGTAAGTGACTATAATATGGTCATTAGATAAAAGGTCAATATCGTTAAAACAAACAATTATATACCAGCTAACAAGCAAGTAGAAAAGGAAACTTTAAAGATACTATTTATAATAGCATTGAAAAAATTATTGGGAATATACAAGCTTAAAGTTTGCTTGATATGAATGGGATAAAATGAATAATAAGAAAATTGAAGATATTCATGGACTGTAAGGCATCTCAAAAATTTTTTAAAAATCACTGCCATCTAGTTGATTCTGACTCATGGTGCCCCTCTAGGCAGAGAAGAACTGTCCTTGTGAGCTTCTGAAGCTATAAATTTTCACAGGAGCAGAAAGCCACATCTTTCTCCAAAGGAAAGGCTGGTGGTTTCAAAATGCTCACCTTCAAACTGCAGTCTACAACACTACTTAGGTCTATACGTACAAAAATATTATTTGATAGATTTAATGAAATTTCCTTCAAAATCTCAACAAGTTTTTTCTTTCCATTTTAAAAACAGAAATCGGAAAGTGAATTCTAAAATATATATATGAAAATGAAACGTGTCAAGAATAGGCATGATAATTCTGAAGAACCACACAGTTGGAGAACTTCACTGAATAAAAGTTAATAAAAATGTTAGAATTATCATGGCATAGAGAAAGACAAAATAATCAAA
>NW_022103906.1:84840565-84841791 GCF_000313985.2 Echinops telfairi | reverse complement strand
TGTGTGTGTGTGTGTGTAAGAGTATTCCCTATCACAGAGAAGGCAAATCATACCGCCCCCTTCCAAAGAAGGGCTCATACCCAGATGATTATAAAGGAGTCCTACAAACAAAAAGACGTGTCCAATAGAAGTGGGCAAAACACTTGAATCAACACTTCACAGAAGAATATCAGATGGTCAATGAATCTAAGAACTTCACAGAAGAGTCAAGGACTACTGGTAACTAATAAAGTTGATTTCAACTCATCGTGACCTTATAGGACAGGCTAGAATTCACAGGGTCTCCAAGGCTGTAAATCTTCACAAAATCAGACGGCCACGTCTTTCTCCCAAGAATAGTTGGTGGGCTCAAACCACTGCTCTTTCAGTTTGCAGCTGAGTTCTTTAACTGTTAAGCTAGCAGGGCTCCGTCTGTGGCATTTACAGCAGTAGGGCTCTCCTAGTCACCCCTCTTCAGAATCCTGTGTGACAGTTTCTACTCTATGAAGAGGGAGAGATGCCCATAGAGAGGAGCCTGGTGGTCAAAGCGCTTTAACTGTTAACTGAGAGGTGTGATTCAAACTCACCAGGTGCTCCTTGAGAGATGGAGGTAGCAGCCTGCTTCCATAAAAACTGACAGCCTTAGAAAAACTAGGGGGCAGTTCTACTTTGACTTATATGTAGGGTAGCTATGAGTTGGAATTGACTGGGTAGCAATGGGCTTGGTTTGGGTTTTTATTCCCAGCCTGCAGCCATTCAGTCCATTCCAACTCATCACAACTCTATATAAAGGGATTCCAAAGCTGGATGTCTTTATAGGTGCAAACAGCCTCATCTCTCTTCCTCAGAGCAGTTGCTGGGTTTGAAGTGTCAACCTTGCATTTAGCAGTCCAATACGATCCAATACCCCCACCAGTACAAGAAAGCAGCAACAAATAAAAATAAGCATGGAATGTAAAGTCATGTAAACCGGAGGGGAGTATTTAAAAAAAATTCCCTCTCCAGTTGCTACTGAGTCAATTCCAATTCATGGACACTGTGTGTTAGAGTAGAATGGTATACCTGAGAGTGCACAGTGGCTATGCTTTCTGAAGTGGATTACTGAGCTTTTTTTCCAACTGAGATAGTTAAAGTTTATTGTGCCAACCTGGCCAATAAACACATGTGGGGTTAATTGAAGGGCGGAGGGATAAATGGCTTGGTGAGCCTTGCCTTTCTAGTTCTCAGGTCTCTTGCTTTGTGATGGT
>NW_022103906.1:84820765-84840410 GCF_000313985.2 Echinops telfairi | reverse complement strand
CCTGGGTGCTGGAGCACCCGTGTGGAGATCCCTGCCAGCGCTGAGATGCTTACATGCTCACTGATTTGGCTTTCCTCCTGCAGTCAGTGCCATTGCATGTGTTCTGTGAGATGGAGGAGGACTTTGTGGATCAGTGTCGGACATATGGGCTAATGCTGGACTTGTGGGCTTGGGCTAGACTGGGCTGGGATGCTTTCTTGATGTACACTTACCCTTTATATAAAACTCTCTCTTATACATGAGCTTCTGTGGATTTGTTTCTCTAATGTACCCAGACTAACACACAAACCCAATTTTAGTAAATGGTTAGTCTAAACAACCCCAAAGGGCAGTTGTACTCTGTCCTACAGGGTCTCGATGAGTTGGATCCAGCTCTATGGCAGTCAATTGGTTTTGTTTTGTTTTGGGGGTGGGGTCTGGGTAAACAAAAATTCACAACCTTTTGGTTAGGGTTGGAATGAAATTTAAAAAGGCTGCAATGCCCGAGATCATGAGAATGGAGGCAGCCACAGTAATATTTTTATTGTACTTTCTATAAGTCAGGCATTGTACTAAATGCTTTAATCCTGGCAGGAATCCCATGAAATGGGAAAACACATTGAAAGACATATTAGCAACTTGTCTGAGGTCACACAGCTAATACATTGCCAAGTGGCGGAACCAGAATTTATACCCTACAGGAGTGAAATGAAAAGAGTGGAATTTTCCCAGATGCTTCACAGCCCCTATTTATTTAATTTTACAAAATGCAGAAGTAAACCTTGGCCTCCTGTCGATAGGTTGTCCTCCCATGTCACCTTTGACTCAGGAGACATATTCTCCCATCTCCAAGACATTGTTTTACGGAATCGTACTGACCATCTTTGGCATCTTCCTGAAAATGACACCATGACCATACTACACTTACATCGGGAGCTTCACAAAATTCATGGGGAAAAAGTCCATTATCTTTTCGATCCAGTTTTCCATGAACTTTTTGAAACCCCTTTATTTTATACACACACTTTTATTTAGATGGATAAATTAGTGTGGTGCAGTGAACTGCTTAATCTGGCTCTGCTAGCTAGTCTTTGTAATCCTCCCACCAAGTGATTAGGCAGAACTATGCAAATGTGAGTTGACACAAGCAGGGGACTGGATAGCTTTCTGATACTGTAAAAGGTCATGCTCCCTCATGGGAGTGAGGCCACACTAACAAAATGTAAGAAACCCTAGGGTGGGGATTGGTCATTTTGTCATCCCTCTAGGCTTAAAATGAGTCATCTTCCTTTGGACCCAGAATCTCTGCACTAAGACCCTCCTCAATCCAGGGGATACAGAGCCGTGACACCCAAGAGTTGGTGAGCAGCAGAATCTAGAGACTGGCCTGACACTGGACAGTGTGTTCTGGAACCACAGAGTGAGAGAGCTGAAGCCTTCGAGCAAGAGGCTGGGAGAGCGGAGTGATGCAAGGCAGTTGGTGGAGTTACGCTTGCCAACTGTGTTAGTCTGGGTACTTTAGAGAAACAAATCCACAGAAACTCATATGCTAAGAGAGAGTTTTCTATAAAGGGTAGGTGCACATCAAGAAAACACCCCAAGCAGTGCTGCCCAAGCCCACAAGTCCAACATTAACCCATATGTCAGATACCAATCCACAAAGTCCTCCTCCATCTCACAAAACACACACTATGATGCCAACTGTAGGAGGAAAGCTGAATCAGTGAATGTGTAAGCATCTCAGTGCTGGCAGGGTTCTCCACATGGCTGCTCCAGCACCCAAGGCTGCATCGGGGTAGGTCCATGGGGCTTCTCCTAGGGGATGTCTTGCAGGAAGTGAGCCTTGTCAGCTGAAGCAGGGACCTGGCTAAGGCAGCTGCACCCTGGTCTGACCATCAGAAAGCAAGATACCCGAGAATGAGAAAGGTGAGGCTTACAGAGCCATTTATCCCTCCACCCTTCAATTAACCCCACATGTGTTTATGAGACAAGTTGGCACAATAAACTAACTCACCAACCCAGAGCAAGAACTAAATGCCATTAGGTCAAAGATTACTAGCTGAGTAGGGTACCACTAGGCACTCAGTGGCAGAGCTAAAAGAGCTTGATAACACTTGTCAGAGTAGAGCAGAAGACAAGGGGCAAGGGGTCATGGGACCATGGCACTGAAGGCCAGGGAAAGGCATTACTGCTAACACTGCTGAGACGGAGCTGTTCTGACGAAAGAACTGAGTAGTTTCTGATGATGAATTGTAATCTGTGACTCCCCGAAGAAGTATTGTCTACTGTCGGACAGGGCAAGATATGACAAAATAATAATTTATAAATTATCAAGGGCTCATGAGGGAGGGGGAAGCCGGGAGGGAGGGGGGAAAAATGAGGACCTGATGCCGGGGGCTTAAGTGGAGAGCAAATGTTTTGAGAATGACGAGGGCAATGAATGTACAAATGTGCTTTACCCAACTGATGTATGTATGGATTGTGAGAAGAGTCGTATGAGCCCCTAATAAAACGATTAAAAAAAAAAAGATGAAAGAAGAAAAAGAGTATTGTCTACATGAGTTGTGTGTGGCCATGGCAACATTTTCCAGCCCAGCCGAGAAGCCACGAGTACCATGGGAGGGGCAGCTGTGTCGGAACTGAGAATGTAGTTTGGGGGCAGGGAGAAGCATGTCTGACTACTCTCTCGTAGATATCTGTCCTGAGTTGTCGATCCTGATCGTCCATCCGGTTTGTGAAGTGTGAAGAGGTGAGCTGGCCTCGGCCACGCCATTTTCCAATGAGATAGAAAACATGCTGGCAGTTCTTCAAATGGTCAATTAAAAGAAAATGCCTTTGTGTGGCTCTTCATGATCCAGGCTCCCTCCGTGTACATCATTCCAAACCTATGGTATTCACAACGAAAACTTTACTAGTCTTCCACAATCCCGCACAAATAAGAATATATGAAAGGGGCCTTAAAAATGTTTGTTGGAAAATTCTACTATATTTGAATTCCATTTATCTACAAACATCTTGAAGGCTCCTAGTATAAGCATGAACACATTTTCATATAGAAGACTTGTCAATGTTGTTTAAATCTCAACTTAATTCACCTATCAAATGGATTCTGACTCATTAGTTTTACAAATAGTAACATACATACTTTTCATATTTAATGACACATGGAAATCCTGCCAACCCCCATTTAAAAAATGAAACCCAAAATAAAAAACAAACTCATTCCCATTGAGTTGATTCTGCTTCAGAAATCCACCGGAGCTGTTCTACTCTGTCCTATAGGGTTGTTATGAGTCAGAATTGACTTATGGCAGTGACAGAAACTTGTATGATGAAAGGGATTTTGCCAAAATGTTTTGAAAGAGTTAATCTCAAAAGACTGCATACACACACTACTGTATGATACCATTTATACATTCTTGACATGAACAAATTATAGAGAAGGAAAAAAGATGAGTGGTTGCCAGAGGCTAAGGACTGAGTTGGAAGGAGGTGAGGGTAGTTATAAAGGGGCACTACAAGGGAGCTTGTGGTTATAATAAAAGTTCTGTCAATTGACGATGTTAGTGGTTCTACAAAGCTAAACATGATAATTGCATATAATGGTACACATACACACACGTGCTTGTAAAACGGGCAAAATCTCAATGAATTTTGGAGATTAAACCAATGTCATTTCCTGATTTTAGGATTGCACTAAAGTTAAACAAGACATTACACTTTCCTAGATTCTTACTTCAAACAATTCCATGAATTATTAATGGAAGGAATCGATGTTTCTTCTCATTTTGAGTTATGCCCCACCAGCAAATGAAGGTCCTGAAAATTTTCCTCCATCCATTGTGGTCCACGACTTTGAGGATGGATGAAGCGTACACCACAAGATCTTCCAGTACATTTTTGTGTGTGTAATTTTCTGACAATCCATACTTCTTTCAAAATCAAAGATTAAAATTATGAGACACAGTTACACACATATTTACTTAGTTACAATTGCTATACCCACTGTTGCCAGGCAGATTCCAACTTATAGTGGCCTTTCAGGGCAGAGTAGACCTGCCCCATAGGATCTCGGGTTGCTTGTTAAGTGCTGGACTGCTAACCACAAGGTTGAGGATTCAAACCCACCAGCCTCTCTAATGGGACAAGGACGAGGCTGTCTGCTCCTGAAAGATTTGCAGGCTCAGGAGCCCAATATAAGGTCATGATGAGTTCAAGTCGCCAGCCTTTTGGGTTAGCCGCTTGGGTACGTATTACATACTGTTAAATGTGAAGGCCAGGGGTCCTGTTGGTGTAACGGGTTACATGGGGCTGTTTACTGCAAGGTTTGCAATTTGAATCCACCTGCCACTGGGCAGGAGAAAGATGAGGCTTGATGCTCCTGTAAAGAGTTATAGACTTGGAATCCCAAGGGAGGCAGTTCTACTGTTTATAGGGTAGCTATTAGTCAGAACTTACTCCACAGCAGTACATTTGGGTTTGAGTTGTTAAATAGCGGAGCCACCAGAGTTCCTGAACCCTGCGAGTGGTCGTAGGAAAGAGAAACACCAAGCGCTAGCAGAACCTTACCACTTCGCTTACATCAGCTTCAAACACTCAGGAGAAATTCAACATACATCTAACAGAACCTGGTTTCAACCTGCTGCAATTGCTTTATTCATTCTTCCTCTAGAACAGATCAGAGGACGGGATTGCTTCCACTTCTTTTGAATAAGTTCTTAATGAGTTTTGGGTGACAGTTTACATGGCATGTTGATTCTCATTTGAGGACTGACGTACAAATGGTTCAGTAGCATTAGCTACATTGATCTCAAGGTGTCAACATTCTCCTTGCAGTCTGATTTTTCCCTTTTCCTGGAATCTAGTGCTCTGTGGCCACCTTAATCGTTTCATTACTGGTTCTGAGTAACTGTTGACCTGGATAAGTCTGTAAATACCAATATGTGGATTTGTAAGTAGCACACTAGTTTTCTGGGTAACAACCAGCCTTTATTTTGTGTGCCACTCTGCTACATAGTTAACAGAATGACCCCAGGCAGTAAGTTTAAATTGTTGGTTTTGGGTTGAAAGAATCTCTCAATGTGACTGTCCCAAGAAATCGCTTGCTTTCTTGTTTCAGCTTGTTTTGCCTTATTTAAAAATAAGAATTTGAATTCTGCTCTATATTTTTCTCCCATTCTATCTAGGACCTTCTCTGTGACCCACATTGGAAAAGTCAGCGGTGGTGGTCAGGCAGCACTTAGCTCTTCTGGTTTGGGGGTAGCTGGGATCTTGGCTTGTATCTAGCTGTTTCTTCTCTGAGCTCATGGCTAATGGCCAACACTGGTGAACATTTTTCATGTTTGTTGGCTGCTCGTATGTCCTCTGACGTTCATGTCCTTTGCACATTTTGTGATTGGGCTATCTTTTGGTTGTTCAGCTGTTCCATTTTGCTGTAAGTTTTAGAAATGTCACCCTTATAGGATGTTGTTTCTAAAGATTCCCCACCTCCCACCCAGTCTGTGGGTTGTCTACTCTTTTGATAAAGTCCTTTGATGAGCAATGGTTTTTAAGTTTTCTGAGGTACCATTGATCAATGTTTGCCTTTCTTCTATTCATGCATTTGTTGTATTATTTGTTCATCTAATTTTACAAAGGATTGAGTTCCCTAGTTTACCCCCTATTTGCTTCCAGAGATTTATGGTTTTAAGTTGAACAGTTAAGTCACTGATCCACCGAGTTAGTTTTTGTATGAGGTATGAATCTTGTTTCATTTTTCTGCTGGTGGATATCCAGTTTTGCCAGCACCATGTATTATTACCCCCACTAACCCACTTTGGCCCCTTGTCAGAAAATCATAGAAGGCTGGGTTTAATCCTGGGCTCTCAATCCTACCCCACTAATCTACATTTCCATTGGTGAACCAATAGCAGGTGGTTTCCATTCCAGTGGCTACAAAGCATGTTCTGATATCAGGGAGCACAAGGCCTTCTGCTTTGCTCTTTTTCCCCGGGGGTCCTTGGTTCATTTGCCTCAATAACTCCTTTGGCTATTCAGGGCTTCTTGATCCTATTCACATGGATTTGGGCCATTTGTTTCTCCATTTCAGTAAAGAATGCTATTGAGATGTATACTGAAATTACAATGTCTCTGTAGATTGCTTTAGGTAGAACTCACATTTTCACTACATTGTTTTCCAATTAATGAAGATGGGACTGCTTTCTTTTTCTTTTTTCCCCCAATAGCTCTCTTATAATAATGTTTTGTAATTTTCACTGCCCCTCTACTTCACGGACTAAAAGGTAGACAATTAACTTGGGCAAAGAAGAAAACAATAAAAGGGTGGCTGGCAAAGAATTAAAGGCAACAGATGAAACTGCTGTTATTGCCACAATCCTGCAATACCTGTGATCTACAAATTGATGCAGAGAGATATATCTGAACAAGTGAGGGATGAACAATAGGGGCATCTCCACCAACAGGTACAGGTCTGAACGTTAACGAGGGATGCACGATCTAGTTCTAGAATAATCAGCCATTTATTTTATTATTATTTTTTTAATTAATCAATTTATTGGGGCTCATACAATTCATCACAATACATAGATCAATTGTGTAAAGCACATCTATACATTTGTTGCCCTCATCATTCCCAAAATTCTCTTGCCTCTTGGGTTCCCGGAATCCGCTCATTTTCCTTCCCCCCCACCTAATCAGCCATTTAAGATCAAAAGTGTAGCACTGACCCAAGGACAAAGTTCAGGAGGAGGGTTAGGAAAGGAGGCATGGCGGCAGGAAGCACGGAGAAGTGGGATAAAGGATGGCACAAAAAGGGAAAAGTGTGCGTGAGTCAATTAATGTGACACGGACGAGCTGCTTGGTAAGCATAAAAATATCCATTAGTGCAACCTTAAAACTCTGCTTTATGTTCTCTTCACGGACAAAGTTCAACCTCCTACTTTCTCATTTGCCCTTAACAGGGCCTGCAATGAAAGTAGCAAGGAAAGCAATAGGAGACTAGAAAGCACCTATTTTACATGATCTGTCCAGGGTCACCGGGCTGTTAAATTCCATAGTGACCTGACTCCCATTCCAATACAGCTCCGTTCATCCGTTTCTTGGAAATGTTAAACAAGGTGTGCAGGTTACTTAACTTTAAGAGAAAGAAAATGGATATCCCAGGAAGTTCCCGCTCCCGGTTTATAATTGGTCATGAGAGCAGTTTCACATTTGGACAAGTTACATTTCATCTAATTTTGCAATCTGAATGACAACATGCTCACCTCAACTGGCAGTCCACTCTCCTCTGGGTCAGAAGGGAGGGGTTATATTTAGAATATAAAACTCATTACCACTACAGAGAAATATCATTATTAAAGGACATACTACACTAAAGATAAATTTTAAAAAATTTTAGTGAACTATTTTTACTTGAAAAGGGGTTTAGGTGTACGTGTGTGTGCACGTGTATAAACACTCTGCTTTAAGTCACTATTATATAAAACTTTACTGTAACCACACAGGTATATTTAATGTAGCCAAAAGCACCTTTTAGCTTCTGGACATCAATGCAAGCACAGAATTTAACATATCTGTACAAACTACTCTAAGCACATATTAAATACACTCATAAAAAAAATTAAACACACCACACACACAGACAAAACCCCTAATCTCCCTTGGAAGTAAGAATATACAAAAAGTTGATAGCAGAATTGAATGTCTAATTCTAAATATATTACAGTAATTACTACAAGTGACAAAGTGTCCAAAAAGGGAATCACACTTAGAAAAAAAAAGAAAACGAGCTAGTATTCTGAAGGTCTCAAAGTCGCCAAGTTATGGATTTTAAAGACACATCTGTTGAATTGCCTTTGATTGCCCCTAGAGTCAGCCCTACTTGCCTGCGGGGAGAGTTTGCAGGTCTTTCAATCTTAGTGTGGGGGGAGGGGCAGATATGAGGCATACAAGAAATAAACAAAACTTCTATTTATAAATATATTTACATATGTACATACCTGTATGTAGCTCTCTATAAATGCCCTTTGCATCCTAGTTCTTTCCTCTATTTCCTTTTTCTTTCCTCCTGTCCCACTATCATGTTAAGCCTTCATTTGGGTTTCAGTAATTCCTCTCAGTTACATTGCCCATGATCAAACCCTACCAGACCTCCTACACCCTCCTCGCCATCAATTTTCGGTCACTTATTGTTCCCTTGTCCCTGGGTTTGTTAACACCCACTTCCTTTCCCCCGCCTCCCCTAGAGTTCTGTACATATATTTATAGGTTTAGTATTAAGCAGATGGACATGGGTCTCTACTCAAGTACTTCCTCAACACAAGAACATGGTTCTAATAATCTGGCACTCTGAGATAATCCGGCACTCTGAGATGCTTACCTTCCGGACACAATCGCTGAAGACAAAGCGGGTACATAAGCATATGTAGTGAAGCAAGTTGACAGGTCCCCGGCTATCAAAAGATATAGCATCTGGGGTCTTAAAGGCTTAAAGATAAACAAGTGGCCACCTAGCTGAGAAACAACAAAGTCCACATGGAAGAAGCACACCAACCTGTGTGATCAGGAGGTATTGATAGAATCAGGTATCAAGTATCAAGGACCCAGAGTGAAAAATCATAATGTGAATGAGGGGGAGGAGTGTGGAGTGGAGGCCCAAAGTCAATCTGTAAGCAATTGGACATCTCCTTACAGAAGGATCGTGGGGAGAAGACTGGTCAGTCAGGGTGCAGTGTAGCGCTGATGAAACATACAGCTTTCCTCTGGTTCTTTAATGCTTCCTACCCACCCCACTATCATGACCTTAATTCTACCTAACAAATCGGGCTAGACCAGAGCATGTAAATAGGTACAGATAAGAGCTGAAAACATGGTGAATATAGGACAGATAAACTCCTTGGGACCAATATTGAGAGTAGCCATACCAGGAAGGGAAGAGCTAGGTGGAAGGAGAAAGGGGGAACCGATCACAATGACCTATCTGTAATCCCCTCCCAGGAGGATGGACAACAGACAAGGGGGTAAAGACATGAAAAAATAATAATAATTTATAAATTATCAAGGGTTCATGAGGGAGGGAGCGAAGGGAGTGGGGAAAATGAGGAGCTGAAATGAAGGGCTCAAGTAGAAAGAAAATGCTTTGAAAATGATGATGGCAACATATGTACAAATGTGCTTGAGACAATGGATGTATGGATGGATTGTGATAAGAGTTGTACGAGCCCCCCAATAAAATGATTTAAAATAAAAAATAAATGGGGAAAAAACCCAACTTCTATTTGTGCTTTAAGTTTTTCAAGGGGGGGGGGGGGTTGCTTTCTTTTGTTCTTTAAATTCGGGACATTCTACTCCCTTAAAGGGCTCCAGTTTCGGAAACTGACAGGCCCAATTTTATCTTGTCCTACAGGGTCGCTCTGATTCCCCATTGACTCTGTGGCAGTGAGTTTGGTTTTTTAAAAATAATTGTCACTTTCTCCATAGGAATTTACCATTAAAGCCAAAATAACTGTGAATTGCAGATTCAGATATTAGATAATAAATTCACAGCGCAGGTGGCCTTGTAATTAATTATAAGTTAAAAAAAAGGCAAATAAGTTCTATCGTGTCCATACCAGCACAACCAGTCTTGTTTGAAGAAAAACTCCAAGAGTTTACATTTAAAGGCTTAAAGGGGAGACTAAAACAATATGAGCACTAGATGCTTGCAGTGAAGAACTGCCTGTCCTAGAAAGTGTACGGAGGAGGCGAGGGTCCTTCAACATGGATCATTAACATTTATTGATTGCTGATTACAGAGAAGGCATTCTTCTAGTGCTATATGAATGATCTCCGTGTAACAACCCAACAAGGCAAGTACCCCGTATTACAAATGTGCAAAACTGAGACACAGACTAAGTGAATAAGAAAGCACGTTTTTTTTTTTTAAGGGCGCACGTTCCATTTTAATCTTAGCACCACAGAGAAATGCTAAAGCAGCCACAACTGAACCTCAGACACAGGACTGAAGTCGGAGCATGTCAAGTTCAGAATCTGGTCCAAGAGTCCGTTCTCGAAGATACTTAGTGCATGGGGAAGGGCGCGGAGGCAGAAAAGGTCGGAGAGTCTAATACCAAACCAAAAGCAGCCCCTAAGAGCCCCGCTATGTGCCTAGCAGAGAAGTTGGTACAAGAGCTCAGATCTCTGGGAAGACTGACCACTTCTTCCCAGACGGCTCCCTACCGTCCTGGACCTTACTCCTCGCGGGGCCCCCACGAGACCACACAAGCCAGGTACCAACAAACGATGAAGCCCTAAGGGGAGGGGCTGCCAGTAGCCCAGAGGGCGTCCAGCCAAGGCGGGATCCGACCCCCCGCTGGTGCAGCGCCGTTCTTTACGCTGCCCTGGGTCACCTGGCCAGGGGCAGCGCTGACGCCGCGAGGAAACACAAGGAAAGGCCCCTGCTGGAGCAGGCTGCACAATCCGCCTTCCCCCGCCAAGGGCGCCCCGCGTGCGGAGGGCAGCACCTCACCTGTCAGCTTAGACTGCAGCCGCCTCTTCCCCAACCAGCCAGGAAAGTGGTCCCCGGGAACGGAAGTCCCGCCTCCCGCTACGTCACCACGCAGCGCTGCCATTGGCTCCGAGAGCAGACGCAGGCCGGGACCCGGGCGATTCCCGGAGAATCGAGACCCGCCGGACCGTGTTGGTGGACTTTCTCTCCCCGTGCACCGGGATTTTATTCACCTCTCCTTGTCTGCAATCCACGATGCATAGCGTTTTCGGTCCCTTCTCTTGTACGTGTCGTCCATTTCTCCCCTTTTCCCGCCCTGCCTGTTTATAATTCCACTGCCGACTGTGCAACCTTTGCTTCCTTTCCGCTTAAGCATACGTAAACTGATGAGTTGGTTACTGTGCTACAACTCACCTGAACAAAATGCCGACTACTTGTACCCCGGGCATTTAAACTCGTCACATGCAAATTCTATGAAGACAACGGTCGACGTCTGCCCTGTGACTTGCATCTTCAACACTTGACAGAGTGGATGATCTTGAACTATCAAAAAGTGCAGGAGTGAAAGTTACAGTCTGCTAGCTGAGGGAAGGGCACACAAGTGGGCAAATAATGAATGAATCTCACACTACCCAAGACTAGAAGACAGTCCTTTTATATTGCACATCTCAGTGACACAACACCATTCAAACAGTTGTCCCATGTAAATTGGCACCTCTCCCATTAGCACCTTCCTTCTTTGGTCAATTCTATTCCTAAATTTATTCCAATAACGTCATGGGGAAAAAGTAAAAACAGACATCTTACTTGGATTTTAAGGTTTTCTTGACCAAGAAGTCAAATATTCACTGTAAAGAAATACTTGACCAAAATTAATTTTGCCAGCAGTGTTTTCTTTTTGTGTGGGGAAGGGAAGGGGGAGCGGGGTGGAGGCAAAATTTTCAAATTAAATTTGAATTTCAAAGGGCCTGCCTCAAGATGGGTGGAGGGCTAGAAACCACACTGTCATTGTTATCAGTTTATCTCAGTGAAAGGGGAAGGGCTGGGCTCAAGCCATCTTGTTTAGATTAGCCAATGGTTGATCTTCTAGTCCTTTTTATAAAATTAGTGGAAACTAGCAAACTGCAAGACACTCATAATAGTTTCTGTGATCAGCATGGTCTCCTTGTGCCAATATAAAATAACTTCTCCTAATAAACTTTAGGCTTATTTCTTTGACTGACTTTTGATTCTTTTTAACATAAGTAACAATGAATTTAGGGGACAAAGGCCACTCCCTGTGCTAAGTACTTTTCATGAATTAATTTATTTTTAATCCTCAGAGCAACTCAATGAGATCAGTATTTCACATGACTATAGAGTCTGGAAACACAGATAAATATGCATAGTAAACTATGAAGTACATTGGCATGACCTGTTATCTTCAGTATATTGTACTTAATAATGCACCAACTAATGTGTGTAAAGGAACAATGCGGGTCACTAGTGCGGTGGCCTTTCTTTCCATTTCCAAACATCCATCTGCAGTGTATTGCCTCGGATGATTTATAGTTCTGATGTCACTGATTAAGCCTGTGTCAGAAAAAGTCATCAAAGGAGTTTAATCTTTATATATGTGTGTATATATATATGTATACATACATATATATAATTTATATATATATATTGAGACACAAGAACACTAAGACCCAGAGAAATTAAATTGCTTTCCCAAGGTCAGTTGGCCGGTGTGTCAGTCCAGGTAGAGTAGAGAAACAAATCCAAGGAGACTCATAGGTGTATGAGAAAGAGTTTTATATACAAGAGCAATTGAATATTGAGAAAACAGCCCAGTCCATGTCAACTCCATAAAACTTATATTAGCCCATAAGTTCAATATTAGCCCATGAATTCCTCTGCAGACTCATGCAACACATGCAACGATGCCAAATGCAGGGAGATCACAGGCCAGTGGATGGAAAGTCCTGTGGGTCCAATGGCTCCAAGGCTCTGGCTGCCATCAGCGTGGCTCCATGTGGCTTGTCAAAAGGAATGTGAAACAGAGAGAGTGTGTGTCCACCTCCAGGGAGGAAGAGAGGAAGTTCCAGAATCCTCATGAGAAGGACACGCTCACAAGGAGGGATCACCAGGCTGTGACCTGATTCACAGGCTAGACTCCACCCCTTCATTCTTATTTATCAAGTTGACATGAAATTGAGTAACTACCACACTGCACTACTATTGAACTGTTTCCACTACCCCTGCAATGACTACTCATAGGGACTATTTGCATTCCTTGCAGCAGTCCATGGATTGTTTTCCACCTACTCTCTCTTAATTCTATTCTTAGGAATACTCTGTACACTCTCCACTAAAACTTCCATTAGCCTAAATTGCCCTTCCCTTCCCTTTCTCATTCCCCCTTTATGAAACCCAGAGAGCAATATCCCTCTTTTTATGACTCACCCTAAAACCTGTCTGGTACTCAGTGACCCAACCTTCTATTATCTAAATCTAATACCTAGCTCAGCACTTCATTCCAAGACATTTCTACAAAAAAGGATCCCAAGCATGCACAGTGAATACATCAGTATCCAAATCACCTTAGAAGAAACTGCCAGGAGTTGACCCACTGTTCCATCCTACCCTATTTCCCCATGTAGAGGGAAGAGAGAATGTAACTCACTAATTAGGCCTTCATTTATGGATGGAGGTGAGTTAGAGGGTGGGGCAAGAAGGAGTCATAATTCCAGAAATCTGAGGGGATAAAGGGACCCTATCTCCCTGCCAACTCATAGCAACGGTATGCTGGTGCAGGTTCAAATAAATGACAGCCACTATCATGTCTTGCAATATAGAAGAGTCTTTTATTTGGTTGTAACTGGACTGAGTGAATCTAAAAGCAATTCTTTAGAGTGCAGTCCTAAGTGGAGATAATAGCCAACTTATATAGGCAAACACCCATTTATCAGGAACTTTCCTATAAAGCGATCTGGTATGACAAAAGCAGAAAGCAAAATTAATGTTATTATTCTTTAGAGTAAGTGAGCGTTGCAAGGGACAGGATTGATTATAACATCAAAAAGGAAAAATATTAAAGAATAACAAAATTACTCACCACATTTGGATTATACCAGCAAAAGGAACAATATTGAATAATAACCAGATTAATTACAATGTCCTGATGTTGGCGACATAAGAGGGCCTTCTAAAACCAATCACTAGCGGGAATTTGTGAAATGGGTGGGAGGTGGGGGAAAGAGGGCATTCAGCAATTAACAAGACACATCACTTTGGTCAGCTTGCCTCAATAGGACAGGGTGGAGCTGCCTCCAGTGGATTTCAGGGACTGTAATTCTTTAAGAGAGCAGACATCCTCATCTTTTTCTAGAAGAGCCACTGGAGTTTTCAAAATACTGCCCTTGTGGTTAGTAGCCCAACATATTACAGACTCAGCTTACAAGGCCAGCGCAATGGGAAAAACTCAAGGGTACGAGTGGCTTTCTCATTTCAAAAATGGTGAAATGTTGATTGATGACAAACCTTGTTCTTGACAGCCACAGTCTACCTACTGGTTCTCCAACTCCTATTTCTCAATGTCAGTTGGGTCTTAACTCAAAACAGAGAATACCAGAAGGATGTTTACTTGTGTTTTATTGACCAGGAAGGGTGTGCAGGCAGCATTGGGAGCAGCAGCATCTCTGGAGGGGTGATTTCAACAGCCTAGGACAATTTAAATCTTAAGCCTGCAGGCATCACACCCCTAGGCTGATTCTAAACTCTGAAGTCCATGGTGTTAGTGTGGATTGACTAGAGAAACAAATCTAGTGACACTCATAAATGTAAGAGAGAACTATATATCAAGAAGTGATTATGTACCAAAACGCCTCCCAGCCCACCCCAGATCAAGTCCAAAAATTTGATATTAGCCCATAGGTGGATTAGACCATGAATTTTTCTGCAGACTCATGCAACACATGCAATGATGCTGGCTACAGGAAGATATCAGGCTGATGAGTGGAAAGTCCTGGTGGTCCAAAGTTCTGTGGGTCCAATGGCAGTGGACACATATCTATGGTTGTGGCTGCCATCAGCATGACTCCATGTGGTTTGTCAACAGGAAGGTGAAGCAGAGAGAGAGGGTGTCCCACCTCCAGGGAGGAAGAGAAGAAGTCCCAGAATCCTCATGGGAAGGTCACCAGGCTGTGAGCTGATTGACAGGTGATTGACAGTCCACCCCTTCATTCTTATTTATCAAGTTGACATGACATTGTATAACTACCACATCCACAAACCCAAGACTCTTTTTGGTGACTCAGCCCATGCTTGCCCTGTCCATGCCTGTGCACATCCCAGCCATGGGGAGAGCATGACCAGGTTTATGAATGAATCTGAGAAATAGCACCAGGACCAGAATTGGTCTGTTTGTAACTTGGAGACATAGACAGGCCAAGTACCTGACGTTTGATAAAAGCCCCTAGACACCGTTCATTCAGCGGTGACTCACTGGAATCCCCACCTGGTGTGTCAGGCACTTTTCATTCCAAATAAACTGCTTTCTGCTTGCCATTTATGGCCTGTGAGTCCATTCTTTGGTTCACAAGACCAACAGCCCTGGACACAACAGAACAGTTCAACAACATCAGCAATACAATCACTCATATCATGTCATCTTCTGAGTCCAGCTTGAATTTCTGACATCTCTCTCTCTATGAGCTGTGTCAAGTATTTTTAAATGATCTTCCATAAAATTTTCTTTGCATGTGATATTCAGGTTATTGTTCCATAATTTTCACATTCTTTGGAGTCCCCTTTTGAGATAGTTAGCGTTTATCCTGCCAACATGGCCAATGAACACATGTGGGATTAATCGAAGGACGGAGAGATAAATGGCTCGGTGAGCCTTGCCTCTCTTGTCTCTTGCTTTTTGATCATCGGACCAGTGTGCAGCTGCCTTGCTTGTGCTGTGCCTCCATTTGCAAGCTACACTACCCGTAGGACACCTAACTCGTGGTATGTGTTCCTGTAATTTGAGGTTCCTTCAAGACCTGCTTCACCACACTATTGGAATTTACATCTCTTGAGCTGGGGACTGTCGGAGCCTGTCATCTGGCTGACTGTTGGTGACCTACCTGCCTTGCTGTTGGCTGCCTGTGGCTGGACAGCCTGAATTGCTCCATGGAGGACTACCCAGCAGCCCTCAAGAGTTGAAGAACTGCCAGTGTCTTACAACTTTCTCACAGGAGTGAGTTGCACTGAGCCATTTGTACTGCTTTATAGATTGTTTATTTCTTATGTTATATATCTATACAAATGTAGATATATAATTATTACCATTCTGGTTTTATTTCTCTAGAGAACCCTGTCTAACATACCTTTCTTTGGAATAGGCAAAAATATGGATCCCTTCTAGTTGGTTTGTCAGGTCTCCCAGGTTTCTTGAATCAGGAAAATAAGTACTTCCAGAACCTCATGAATTTGTTGAAACATTTCAATTGGTATTCATTCAATTCCTGGATTCTTACTTTTCAATACTACTTCCAGTGCAGTTTTAACATTTTTCTTCAGTAGAATCATTCTTGATCAGGTGCTGTCTCTTAAAATTGTTGAACCTCAGCCAATTCTGCTGGGTCCAGTCATGCTGCAGATTCCTTCCATCTTCTTTTGATGCCTCCCCCATCAATCAATATATTGCCAGGTTTTTCAATGCCAGGTCTTGACCCATTTCATTATAGTCCCCTACTTTGTGTTCTCTTCCGTTCTTGGACCTTATCATTTTCCCATTTGTTTGAACCACTCTATGTTCAGAACAAGTTTCAGAGTCTCATCTGATATCCAATTTGACCTTTTCTTTTCTTCCATTCTTTTTCATGACCTTTTGCTTTAGTCGTAGATAATGCTCTTTTTAAATTAATTTTTAAAATTTATTTTATTGGTGGCTCATACAGCTCTTATCACAATCCATACATCCATCCATGGTGTCAAGCACATTTGTACATTGGTTGCCATAATCATTTTCAAAACATTTTCTTTCTACTTGAGCCCTTGGTATCAGCTCATTTGTCCCCCTCCCTGACCTTGCCCCCCACTTTCAGGAACTCTTGATAATTTTCTTCATGTCTTACACTGATTGATTTCTCCCTTTACTCGCTTTTCTGTTGCCTGTCCCCTTGGGAGGGGGAAATATGTAGATCAATGTGATCAGTTTCCCTTATCTGTCCTGGATTCCCTGTGTTGTGAGCTCTTATCTGTACCAGTGTACATGCTCTGGTCTAGCCAGATTTGTAAGGTAGAATTGGGGTCATGATTGTTGGCGGTGGGGTGGGGGGGGAGAAGCATTCAAAAACTAGAGACAAGATTGATCGAACAGTAATAGGAAAAACCAGGGGCCATCCACATTCAAATTTTAAATAAATCCACTTAGAAAGTAAAAAAACAAACAAAAAACCTAGAGACAATTGTATGTTTCATTGGTGCTATACTGCACCCTGACTGGTTCATTTCTTCCTTGTGACCCTTCTGTAGGGGATGTTCAATTGTCTACAGATGGGCTGTGGGTCTCCACTCTGCATTCCCTCTCATTCACCTTGATATGATTTTTGTTCTGTGTCTTTGATGCCTGATACCTGATCCCATCGACACCTCATGATCACACAGGCTGGGTGCTTTTTCCATGTGGGCTTTGTTGCTTCTCAGCTAGATGGCCGCTTCTTGATCTTCAAGCCTTTAAGACCCCAGATGCTTTATCTTGTGATAGCCGGGTACCATCAGCTTTCTTCATCACATTTGCTTATGCACTCATTTTGTCTTCAGCAATTGTGTCCAGAAGGTGAGCATCACGGAATGCCGAATTATTAGAACAAAGTGTTCTTGCTTTGAGGGAGTACTTGAGTAGAGGCCCAATGTCTATCTGCTATCTTAATACTTGACATATAAATATATGTACATAGGTCTATTCCCTAATGGATAATGCTCTTGATGCCATCCTAAAGCTCATCATGTTTACTGTCATTAATGTTTAATGTATCAAATATGTTCTTTAGATCTTCTCTAAACTATGGTAAAATAAACTCAGGGCTGTATTTTGGCTTTTGTAGATCTTTAGAAATTTTCTTCAACTTCTACCTGCACTTAAATATGAGCAATTTATAATCCATTTCACAGTTAGTCCTGACCTTATTTTGGCTGATAATACTGAACTTCTCCATCACACCTTCCCACCGATATAGTCCATTTGATTCTTGTCTATTCCACTGAGGGATGCCTATATGTATAATGCTATTTATGCTGCTGAAAAAAGGTATTTGCCATGAAAAAGCCACTGGTCTTGAAAAATTCTATCTTGAAATGTCCAGCTTTGTTTAAATCACCAAAGCCATGTTTTACAACTACTGTTTCCAACTTCTACAGTCCAATGACCAATAATTAGCATTGCATTTTGACTGTATGTTTGATTAATTTCAGACAGAAATTGGTAAATTTTTTCAATTTCTTCAACACTCGCTTTGGTGGTTGGTGTGCAAATTTGAGTAATGGTTGTACTAACAACTTCTCTGTAGGTATCTTGATATTATCTTATCAGAGGCATCATTATCCTTTAAAATAGATCTTGAAATGTTGTTAATGTTGATGCCTGTGACACTGTTTCTCTTGAATTTGTCATTCCTGGCATAATAAATCATGTAATTATTTGATTCAAAATGTCCGATACCTATCTCTAGTAGCTCACAAATGTGTGGTATACCTATCTTTATGCATCATATTTAATTTTTGGCAATGTCCAATAGTCCTATTTCATACATTCCACACTCTAGTTATTAATGGATGTTTACAGCTGTTCCTATGAGAGGCAGAGCATCCAGTATGGATTGTTACACTGCCAACAACATACTCATGGGGGGGGGGTGGTATTTGGAATAGATAAGTGATCAGATGGGATATCTGGTTCTCAATAGATTTCTGAAGGCCTAGATGTGGTCTGGGGTCAGGACACTTGACTCGAAAGTAGTATACAGGGGGGTCCCCCCCCAAAACCAGATTTTTTTTTTCAAAACTATTTAAATATTTGTACAAAAATTTACTCTGCATTACACTTAATACATTTGTCAAATCTGTGATTTCCCTCTTGGAAACATCTTTTCAATTGGACGACCGACAGCACCTCCCTTGTGTTTTTGTTCACCTCTTCTAGACTGTCAAATCACTGGCCTTTCATATCCCTCTTGATTCACGGAAACAAAAAGAAGACGCGAGGAGTAAGGTCAGGTGAGTAAGGTGCATGGGATAAGAAAGGCATGCTGGTGTTTGCCAAAAACTGGCACATTGGGATGGCTGTGTGAGCATGTGAATTGTAGTGGTGGCAAAACCAGCCCCCTATCTGCCACAAATCAGACCTTTTTTGGCCCATACTGATAAGCACTGCTCACAGATGCCCATCTGGTCCTGAAAGAGCGGTCAGTGCAGCTGACTGTAGAAGGAGCTCTTGCCAAACCAGGAATGACCAAGGATTAGGTAGTGTTTCTTCTGCTGTTAGGATGTGGTGGAATTCACATGCCTCCAGATTGGGGTGTGGGGGTGTGGGGGTGTACCAGGAGCCTGATTCACAATTGTGAATCTCTGACTTAAGTTGGAGTGGAGGCTGTTCAGAGGGAGATGGTGTCACCAGGCACTTGGGTGGGGATGGCCACTTTATGGTTATCAGAAGGGTGTGGGAGGCAAGCCACCAGTGTGCATTTGTGTCATCAGCCCACTGTCTCCATTGTATGTTGATGGGAATGTTGCGTCAGACCACCCAACAGACCACCCCCTCTCTAATTTCTCTGTGGCTGCTTTTGTCCAACTTCTTCTCCTAGTCAGCAATCCTTTTCACTACTCTTAAATCTGAAGGTCAGAGTTCCAGTCATTATTTATTTCATTTGATCGCTCATGTCTTGTTTGTAAAGGATCTATGTAGTGTGTCTCCCTAGTCTGACATAGCTTACCTGAAGTCCCAAACTATTAATTTTCATATTTGAAAATCTATAAATGACACAGGTGTCTTAAATTGGGTTCTCAAGGGATGCAAAATGAGTGAAACTTACATTTTGATGTTGTTAGGTGCGATCAAGTCAGTTCCAATCCATAGCAACCTGAGCCCAACAGAACAAAACACAGCTCGGTCCTGGACCATGGTGACAATTGTTCCTATGCTTGAGACCATCGTTG
>NW_022103906.1:84782616-84819101 GCF_000313985.2 Echinops telfairi | reverse complement strand
CCACTTGTGTTTATCGGCCAGGATGGCACAATAAACTATCTCAAGACCTATAGCCCCATCATTATATATTAGTATATTTACATATATACATGCCTATATTTATACCTCTATAAATGTCTTTTGTCTCTTAGTTCTTTGCTCTATTTCCTTTTACTTTCCTCCTGTCCCACTATCACATTCAATCTTCATTCGGCTTTCAGTAATTCCTCTCGGCTACATTGCTCTTGATCAAACTCCACCAGTTTGTTTTCTGATCAATTCTGATGAGGTGCCAAGCCCTGCCCTCTGAGTCTGAAGTCTATTTTTGGAATTCCTTGGGAATTTCATTGCTTTGTTCCCCATGGTGCTCTGTTGTGCTCTCTTCGTGTTTTGCCCCAGTGTAGGGGGGTCAAAAGGGGCAAAATTCCTGCCCTACATCTCTAGTTCTGTCCCCTGCAGCGCTGTGGGTCAGAGAGGGGACATTGTGTCTCATGATGGGGCTGGCCTCTCTGTGCCTTGGCTGCTCCCAGCAGGAGTATCATTCTTGGGACCTGGTGATCTAGGATGTGGTTTTCTCTCCTTCTTCCTCTCCCTCTTAGTTTACTCACCATGTGGTCTGGGCAGACCCTGGATCAGGTATCAGACAGCTGAAGACCCCCCAAAACAAATAATCATATTGATGCAAATGAGGGGGGTCTGAGTGGAGACTCAAAGCCCCCCTGTAGACAATTGGACATCCCCTCACAGAAGGGTAACAAGGAAGGGATGAGCCAGCCAGGGTGCAGTATAGCACTGACAAAACACACAACATTCCTCTAGTTCTTTATTGCTTCCTTCCCCTGACTATTGTGACCCCAGTTCTATCTAATAAATCTGGCTAGACCAGAGCATGTACACTGGTACAGATAAGAGCTTTCAATAATACTCAGAATCCAGGACAGATAAACCCCTCAGGACCAATAATGGGAGTAGTGATATGGGGGAAGGTGGGGAAGGAAAGAGGAGCAAGGGGGGAACCAATCACACAGATCAATATATAACACCCCAACCCCACCCCCCAAGGGATGAACAACAGAAACATGGGTGAAAGGAGACAGCAGACAGTGCAAGATTGGCAACCTATGTACAAATGTGCTTTTATACAATTGATGTATGGATTGTTATAAGAGCTGCAAGAGCCTTCAATAAAATTATTTTTAAAAAATGATTTACATTCTTGGAAACCCTAAGGAGCAGTTCTACTCTGTCCTATCGGGCCTCTATGTATCTGAATAAACTCAATGGCAAGAGAGAGCCTTCCCAAACAGACATTGGTTCTTAGGCTCTTGGGATAGCTTGAACATACATATCTGCTGTCTCGCACATATTACATGGGCAGTATGCTCATATGATTTTGTTTCTTTCAGAGTCTTTGAAAGCAAATTCCAGGCAGCACATTATTTTAACCCTTATTACTTTAGCTTGCATCTCTAACAGATAAAGACATTTTTAAAAGAACAATCACGCATCAAAATTAACGATAATTTAAAATAGTTTTAATGTCCAGTTCTTATTTAATTTCCTAATTCCCTCAAACTGGATTTGGCTGACTGCATCCTGTTTCAGGGTTCAAAAGAGGTACCATATCGAGTATGATTTACAGACAACATATGTTAAGTCTTGAAAAAGACAAGACACAGGCACGCCATCTGGATAAGGGATGCCAGCAACACAAGGTTGAAATGACATCGGGGGCTCACAGTTGACAAATATGGGTAGGCGGTGAGGGCGGTGAGGAAACTGTCACAAAAGCACGGTTGGTGGCAGATCAATCACAGTTACAGGTGGAACTATAGAAGCAGAGATGGGAACATGATCATGACACAAACATTATTAGGTAGAAGGCCTTACAAGACTGACCCAGGTCTTCCAACCAACGCAGTCAGGATTAAACTGATATGGCATTGCTCATGACAATTCAACCTCTGTACCATCCCAGTATGTGACCTCCATCAAGGACATATCTAGAGAAGGCCCTAGAGGGACTATCCCTCCCGGGGCTGGTCAGATGAGTGGAGGCAATCTGCTTTCCCTGGCATTCTGCCTGACAAGACGTTCTACATCCTTGGTAAATAATCAGAAAATATTCAATGGGGGCTTACGTTATAGGGGGACTCTGCAAATGGACTTGGGGCTGTCACTGCCATCCATGTTCTTTTGCGAAGGAGGGTGTTCAGAATTTAAACTCCGATACAGATGCAGGGAAAATCGATACTAGAAATATACCATAATTTATGATTTAGTTTGTTAAAAATTCAAAAGGTAACAGCCCCCTCCCTTACAGAAGAATCCTTTTTAAGCTTAATCAACAGGGATATTCCAATTTGTGAAGGAGGCTAACAAGGTCAATGGGATAAGTATCCAGACAGGAAACACCACCTCAAATTGGAAAAACAAGGGCCCATGAAGCTTCAGAAACCTGTAATCTAATGGCCCCTGCAGAAATGTAGATACAGGTAATTTCCTAATGATCATTGTGCAACCTACCTTTGTAGAATATCAATTGCGTCTTGTGACACTGTAAAAACCTGCTACTCTCCTCTTAAAGTCATTGTCAAAAAAAACCTAGTTCTTGTATCTTGACTTGTGGGGTCATGACTAAACTCTGAAACAGCTCAGAGGAGAAACCTGGCTCTTTTCCTTCTACAAGTCCTGGCAGGAATAAACTTAGAATTTCTCCTGTCTACCTGGTTTCTCTTTTTGGATTAAGGTGACAGACTCTCCCTGAGCACTTGCAATCAGAGGACAGTTCAGACCTGGGGCTTCTGGGGCAACAGTAAGTGCTTGCAGTTTACCCTTGGGGCGCCTCAATGATGTCATTTGGTCCCCAGGTCTTGTCAGAATCTCTCCCACCTGCTGGGAGCATGAAGCATAAGCACCTGCGGGACACACTGTTGGCCTCTGGGCATTTCCTGCTCTTGGCTCTACAAGCAGATTCCGAGCTCCTGTTACAGCGTCCCTTCCACATGTTTTCCATACCCTCCAGAACCCTCCATTTTCAGTCGGGAACCTTCCCACAGCCCCGCCATGCGGCCCTGCATGCTTTCTAGGACTAGCGTGTACTTTTTGAGACTGTACTACCTGAAACTGTCCCTTTCCCTCATTAAAATCACTTGGATTTACAAAAGCACTTCTGCCACGTGAATTCTTTCAGCGTTGAGAAGCAAGAATCGAGGTAAACTACCCCAGAAACCCAACATATTTGGTGCTGTGACTCAGATAAAAACTCTGGACTCACCTTTGAGGTAAGACAAAATTTTCTGTCGCTGGAGCCGGCGTGAATCTCTGCCTCACTGCCTTACTCTATCGATGCACCTTCGTTTCGGATTCTGCTCTCACCAATTAGGTAGAAGCTGAAGAAGCTCTGCTGCCTGGTTCAGACTTTCTAATTGTCTCACCTAAACTGTAAGGCTTGCAGTTGGGAACCACCAGCTTCCTGGGAGGGAGAGGGGGCTTTCTACTCTGAAACAAGACTCTGGACCCCATGGGACCATTCATCCCTGCGCTTTGGAGGGTCTTTGAGTTAGAGCTGACTTAATGGCTATGGCAGTGAACTTTGCCTGGGGCTACATGTAAATGCTGGTGACACTATGTTCTGACAAGATGGTTTTCAAATCCTTTACCCCACCACTGTCCCTTTGCATCTCTGCCTCCCTACTTTTCTATGTGATTCCTGCTTCCATGTTTAGCTGAGTGTCTGCCTCCCTATTCTCCTGAAAAATCCTTGCCTCTATGTTTTGCTATCTGCACTTCCTAAAACCTCTGTTTCTGTGATGCTTTCGGGTTACTCTCAGCTGTATAGACCCTGTACTCTGTTCCTGAGTACACCCTCCCACCTTCCTTTGCTTTTCTGGCACATTTCACTCCGTGTTGCTGCCTTCCTTGGGACCTTCAACTGCTGCTTGACCAGGATGTTTAATCTGTTGGTCTCTCTGGAGAATACACCCATTCCTCCCCATGATTTCTCTTCTCCCCTGATTTCCAACATTTTTCAGGATTGATGAACACACACTTGAACCTCTTCTAACTCTTTGTCAAGATGGTATCTCAAGATGGTACCTATTACAGCACTCACTGGTCCAACCGCATGTTCCTAGGTGTGATAGGTAGATTTATTGTGCCATCCTGGTCAATCAAGGCATGTGGGATTAATCAAGTTGCACTTTGATTGGAGGGCAAAGACATAAATGGCTTGGCAAGGCCTGCTCCGTTCTCTCTTGCTCTCTGGTGATTGGACCAGCATGTGACTGCTTTAACTAGTTCTCTGCCTCAACTTGTGAGCTACACTACCTGTAGGACAGCCAAACCGTGGATCATGTTGCTAGAGCTTGAGGCTCCTAGAGACCTGTTTTGCCATGCTGCTGGTGTGTACATCACTTGAGCTTGAGGCTGGGGGATCCTGCTGTCTTGTATTGCTTGGATTTGATATCCCATCCAGGCCTGCTTCTCTAATTTCCTGAGCTTCTGACTGTTGGTGACCCATCCTGCTGTTTGCTGCCTGTGGGTGGGACTGCCTGAATTGCCCAAGGGAAGACTCAGCTGTCTGCTTCCTTGACCTTGGACCCCGAAGCCCTCGTGAGTTCAAGGACTCCCAGTACATTAACTGTTCCACAAAGTGAGTTGAACTGAGCCCTCTGTATTGCTGTGGACCAATTAGCTGTTATATTCCTTCATGCTGTATAAATCTATACATATCTATATGGAAATATATCCATATAAATAGAAATATGATCCATATATATATATATTCCACCTGAGGGGATTAATCCACTATTGGCAAAACAACTCATATTTGAGCAGATTAACCAAACTGTTCAAGCTTAAATGCCAGGTAGCTGCATCTGTAGCTTTGCCTGGGGGAGATACCTTACAAGTATTGCTGAGAGCCCCCAGGAAACACCTCCACCACCCATTATTTCCTCTCAACCTGTAACTAGAATTAAATCTCAGAAAGTTTCTAAAGGTGAGGTTCAAATGATGACTCAGGAAGAAGTGCTCTATACTCATAAAGATCAGCTCGAGTTTTCTAATATGTACAAGCAGAAGCCTGGGGAATATCCCTGGGTATGGTTACTAAGGGTGTGGGGTACTGGTGCAAGGAATGTAACATTAGACCAGTCTGAGTTCCTTTATATGGGGCTCCAAAGCACAGATTCTTCCTTCAGTGGCTCAGCAAGAGAGGTTAAGAAATGATCTAATTCCTACTAAAGTGAAGCATGGGCTGCCATGGCCTAGACTCAACCAACTTGAGGTACCTGACCTACCTTGGTACACTGTAGAAGAAGGCATCCAAAAGCTTAGGGCAATTGGTATGTTGGAATGGATCTATCAGAATCATCCCATAGACCCAAAAAAGGAGTTCCCTGAGGACTTACCTTTCACCACAACCATAAGGAACAAGTTTGTGAAGTGGGCCCCAACATCTCTGAAGACTACTGTGATTGCTATTTTATGCACACTAGGATTAACAGTGGAAACTGCTCTAAATGAACTCTGACGTTTGCCTACAATGAGGCTGATTGGGCACCCCCTGGTGGTAGGGGGCAGGTGTCAGCACTGAATCAACAGGGTGGATGTGGTTATCCTAATGGACAGCAAGGTTTCCAAAGTAATCAAAGCAACCTGTCTCATGTGGACTTTTGGCATTAGCTACTTTGTCACGGTGTCCCTCGGAGTGAAATACATGGGGCACTTACTAAATATTTACGTGATCTCTACAGGCAGAAGAATGCTAGATCAGGTGAACAGCAGAAAAGAGTGGCAACCGCTCAATCAATTCCCAGACCTGAGTCAGTTTACAGACCCAGAACCCCTTGAATGAGGGGAAGGCCAGGTCCCTTTGAAGAAGGACCCTGCTACATCACTGAAGGTTTATACTGTTAGTCTTTCTTTTAGCCTTCCCTAAAGGGACCTGCAGCCTTTCACAAAAATGACTGTTCATTGGGGGAAAAGATATCATCAAACTTTTGCAACACTACTGGCCACTGGCTCTGAACTGACACTAATTCCAGGACACCTAAAAGGTTTCAAAGGTCTGCTAGTCAAAGTGGGGGCATGCGGTCAAGTTGTCAATGGAGTTTTAGCTTAGCTCAGGCACACCTCACCGTGGGTCCAGTTGTCCCCCAAGCCCATCCTGTCATCATTTCCCCAGTTCCAGAATGCATCATTAGAATAGACATACTTAGTACCGGGCAGAATCCCCATATTGGATCCCTGGAATGTGGAATAAGGGCTATCATGGTAGGAAAGGTCAAGTGGACACCATTAGAGCTGCCATTGCGTAGGAAAACAGTAAGCCCAAAGCAATACTGAATTCCTGGAGGGATTGCAGACATTAGTGCCACCATCAAAGACTTGAAGGACACAGGGGTGGTGATTCCTACTACATCTCATTTAACTAATCTATTTGGCCTGGGGGGGCGGGGCGGAGAAAGAAAGAAAAAGAAAAAGATAGATTCTGGTGAAAGACAGTGGATTCACATAAACTTAACCAGGTGTTGACTCCCATTGCAGCAGCTGTTCCAGATGTGATTTCATTGCTTGAGCAAATTAATACTTCTGGTTCGTTGTATGCAACTATTGATCTGGCCAGTGCCTCCTTCTCAATACCAGTCTCGAAGGACCATGAGAAGCAATTTCCCTTCAGCTGGCAGGGGCAACAACTTACGTTCACAATTCTACCTCAGGGGTAAATCAACTCTTCTGCCCTGTGCATAATTTAGTCCAAAGGGACTTTGATCAACTCTCACTTTCCATAAAATATCACACTAGTCCCTTATATTAATGACATTATGCTGATTGGACCCACTAAGGAGGATGTATTAAAGACTCTAGATTCATTGGTACAACATCTGTGTACAAGGGGTTGGGAAATCGACCCTACAAAGATTCAAGCACCCTCTACCTCAATACAGTTTCTAGATCCAGTGCTGTGAGGCAAGTTGAGACATTCCCACTGAAGTGAAGAATAAGCTATTGTATCTGTGCTCCCCCCCTTCCCTAACAACTAAACAGGAGGCATAATG
Organism: Echinops telfairi; assembly: GCF_000313985.2. Taxonomy (NCBI): domain Eukaryota; kingdom Metazoa; phylum Chordata; class Mammalia; order Afrosoricida; family Tenrecidae; genus Echinops; species Echinops telfairi. The sequence goes on along the minus strand of NW_022103906.1, from coordinate 84,812,058 downwards.
GGCCTAGTGGGCCTCTTTGGATTTTGGAGGCAACATATCCCTCATTTAGGTATTCCCCTTCGACCTCTGTGTCAAGTGACATGAAAGGCCTCCAATCTTGAGTGGGGCCCAGAACAAGAAAAGGCTCTGCAACAGGTTCAGGCTGTCATGCAAGATGCTTTGCCACTGGGACCATACGATCCAGTTGACTCAATGGTGCTACAGGTGTCCGTTGTAGATAGAGATGCAGTGTGGAGAATTTGGAACAGGCCTTATTGGTGAATCACAGCCTAGACTGTTGGGCTTTTGCAGTAAAACCCTGCCATCCTCTGCAGACAACTACTTTTGAAAAACAGTTGTTGGTCTGTTACTGGGCCTTCGTGGAGACTGAACGCCTCACCATGGGCCACCAAGTCCCCATGAGGGCTGAGCTGCCAATCATGAAATAGGTATTGTCTGACCCACAGAGTCATAAACATGCACAGCAACACTCCATTGTTAAATGGAAGTGGTATATATGAGAACAGACTAAAGCAGGACCTGAAGGTACAAGTAAACTACATGAAGTGGCCCAAATGCCCACAGTCTCCACTCCTGTCATAGTACCTTCTTTCTCCTAGTCTGCACCTACGGCTTCCTGCGGAGTTCCTTATGATAATTTAACTGAACAACAGAAAAGCCATGCTTGGTTTACAGATGGCTCTGCACGATATGCGGGTACCACTCGTAAGTGGACATCAGCAGCACCACAGCCCCTTTCTGGGATCTCCCTAAAGGACAGTCGTGAAGTGAAGTCTTCCCAATGGGCAGAACTTCTAGCAGTGCACCTGGCCATTCAGTTTTCCTACAAGGAAAAATGGCCAGATGTGAGACTGTATACTGATTCATGAGTTGTGGCTAATGGCTTGGCTGATGGTCAGGGAATTGGAAGGAATGTGATTCAAAAATTGGTGACAAGGAGGTGTGGGGAAGAGGTATGTGGATAGACCTCTCTGAGTGGGCCAAGAAAGCAAAGATAATCATTTCTCATGTGAATGCTCACCAAAGGGTTACCTCTGAAGAGGAGGACTTGAACAGCCAAGTGGATAAGATGACACATACCATGGAGACTAGTCCTTCTCTTTCCTCCACAACTCCTGTTATCGCCCAATGGGCACATGAACAAAGTGGACATGGTGGCAGGGATGGAGGTTATGCATGAACACAGCAAAATGGACTTCCACTCAATAGGTCTGATTTGGCGACAGCCTTATCTACCAGCAACAGAAACCAAGAGTGAGTCCAAGATATGGAACCATTCCTCGGGGAGATCAACCAGCAACCTGGTGGCAGGTTAGTTACATAGGACCACTTCTGTTATGGAGGTGTCAGTGTTTTGTTATTAGTGGAATAAACATCTACTCTGGATATGGATTTGCCTTCCCTGCATGCAATGCTTCTGTCAAAACTACCATTCCTGTACTTACAGAATGCCTCATCCACCGGCATGGCATCCCCCATAGCATTGCTTCAGATCAAGGAACTCACTTCACAGCAAATGAAGTACAGCAATGGGCCCATGCCCCTGGAATCCACTAGTCGTATCATGTTCTTCATCATCCTGAAGCAGGTGGCCTGATAGAATGATGGAATGGCCTCCTAAAGACACAATTTCAGCGCCAGCTAGGTGGCAACAACTTGTTAGGCTGGGGCAATGTTCTCCAGGAGGCTTTATATGCTCTAAACCAGCTACAAATATATGGTGCTTTGTATTCAATAGCCAGGATTCATGGGTCCAGGAACCAATGGGTGGAAGCTGGAGTGGCACCACTCTCTATTACTCCTGGTGATCCACTTGCAGCATTTTTGTTTCCTGTCCCAACAATCTTAGGTGCGTCAGGCCTGGAGGTTTAAGTCCAGAAGGAACTCTCTCACCTGGAAACTCAGCACTGATTCCATTGAACTGGCAGCTGAGAATGCCCCCTGGCCACACTTTGGGTTTACAGGTCAGGAAGGGTGTCACTGTACTAAGTGGTGGATTGATTCTGATTCCTAAAGAGAAGTTGGACTGGTGCTACATAATGGAGGTAAAGGAGAATATGTCTGGAATCCAGGAGATCCTGTAGGTTGTCTCTTAGTGCTACCATGCCCTGTGATTATAGTAAATGGTAAACTACATCAACCCAATCCTGACAGGACATCTAATGACCCAGACCCCTTAGGGATGAAGGTCTGGGTCCCCTCACTAGGCAAAGAACCACAGCCAGCTGAGGTACTGGCTGAGGGCAAAGGTAATACAGAATGGGTAGTAGAGGAAGGTAGTACTACCTATCAGTTATGACCAGGAGATCAATTGCAAGAGTGAGGTTTATGATTGTCATTTTATCTTCTTTATGTGTGTTTACTGAATATCTTTCCTTTGTTCATGTAAGATGTACCAGATACAATTAAATTCAGTGTGATTTCATTTATATGTATGATAGATGTATTATGTTAGGTTTAAGTGTAATTTCATTAATGTCTGGAAATATATATGGCCAAAGAATTGTGTACAAGTTCCAAGTTGGCAAGGAGTGGACTGTGATTGGTAGATTTATTGTATCAACCTGGCCAATAGGAACATGTGGGATTAATCAGGTTGCACGTTGATTGGAGGGCAAAGACATAAATGGCTTGGTAAGGCTTGGCCCTCTCTCTCTCTTGCTCTTTGGTTATCGAACCAACATGCGGCGGCTTTAGGTAGTTCTCTGCCTCAACTTGTGAACTACACTACCTGTAGGACAGTCAATTCATGGATGGTGTCACTAGAGCTTGAGGCTCCTTTGAGACCTGCTTTCTCATGCTACTGGTGTGTACATCACTTATGCTTGAGGCTGGTGGATCCTGTCATCTTGCATTGCTTGGATTTGATATCCCATCCAGGCATGCTTCTCTGAGCTCCTGAGCTTCTGACTGTTGGTGACCCACCCTGCTGTTTGCTGCCTGTGGGTGGGACTGCCTGAATTGCCCAAGGGAAGACTCAGCTGTCTCCTTCCTTGACCTCAGACCCCACAGCCCTCCTGAGTTGAAGGACTTCTAGTATATTAACTGTTCCACAAAAATGAGTGGAACTGAGCCCTCTATACCTCTGTTTGGACTAATTAGCTGTTACATTCCTTCATGCTGTATAAATCTATCCATCTATATATTATCATAACTGTTCTGGTTTTGTTTCTCTAGAGAACCCTGTCTAACGCATTAGGTGTTAAACTTCTGGTTCTCCCATGGCTCTATCAGTTCCCATATGTCTCTTCTGGTTCCCACCAGTCTTTCCTAGTTTGTCCCACCCCTTGGTCCATTTCGGTTCATCTTCTGGTCCCTTTCCACTTCATTCAAGCATCCGTTCTCCAGTTTATATATAAATAAGCCAGGTGTAAGGAATGTCTAGTTTCCTTGAGTTCAGCTCTGTTTTGCTTTTGGTGTTTGGTCTATTTTTCTTTTTTCTTCCAGTTTGCCTAGCTTTGGCCAAAAGGCATTCGGAAGTGAGATCACCAAACAAATTGCTAATCCTGTCATTTACAAGACCACTCAAAATTCTTTGTAAGCAGAGCTGTCTCCTGCCTCCTGCTTCTATGCTATTTCATACTTGGTACAATTCCGCTGAGTTAATATACACACAGCTAAAGATTCCAATTTCCATAGAGTTGGCTGCATTCAAGTTGAGCCATTAGACAGATCCCTCAACCCATCAAAGGTCCCGGTGGGTCTCTCTTAGCTGGTGATTGCCTTTGAAGGTCCTGAAGATGCCACCCATAGCCTGTGGATTGCTGTTACTGAGCTGAAACCCTGGTTGTGCATGGATGCTGGCAGTTCCAGGACAAAGTGGGTGCATTCATCATTTGGAACCAACTCCCTCCGACTCAGATATAGGTTGGGCTTCAAAAAGTTGTGCAAAAAGTCATTATTTTTTGCTTTTATTTTTCCATAAAATTTTTGAAGCACCCTTGTAGAAGAAACTGTAAGAACTATGAAGATAGTTTAAAAAGTCTTCTAAATAAGGAAAAAGAATAATTTATTTCAGTCTATAAATCAGATAATATTTAATGATTCCAAAATTAGCATCCTATTTTGACATTATAGATTGAGTTGCCTTTGATGTATTAAGTACTCATATTAAAAATATTAATTTAATATGAAGTCTCATATAACTCTAGTTCTTTGTAATCTAAGCAACAATATAAGATGCCCAAACTGTTTGAAAATAAAATATTTTGGCTTATAACCTCTTGTATTATACTGTCATTATCTTATATGGGAGTTCTGGCATATGTAAAGATTTGGTTAATTGTCTAATTTTGCTCTTAACAGCCCAATCTCTCAATGTTTCTACAAATCAGAATTTTAGTAGGTTAATCTCTCAGCAATCAAATATACCTGGAAAAAAATCTGTAGGGGAAATACAACCATGGACCATATGATTTGCATTATTAGTACTTTCCATGTAATAATTCTACACATTGTTATCATTAGCAACACTATTTCAATCATGAATATCACCAAGTTCAGAAGAAATTATTTCTGAATTGTCTCTATTAGACCATGATCAAGAGGAAAAAATACAAGACTGAGTTTTCCTTTAGTGTTGTAGCTGACATTTTTAAATAGACTCATTTTCTGTGGTTTCATGTAACCTATTACATTTGTCACTGGATGGCAAGGAGGCCTGTCTCTCATTAGCACTTCCGCTAGTACTTGAGAAAAATATCCTGGAAGAAAAAAGATTCAATATTACACTCCTCACAGATTTAGGGGCACTTGATTTTTTGTTGTTGAGAATTTTAGTGAATATAGTCTCTAATTTTAGTTGAATGCCCTTCATCATATCATGTTATGAGATATAACTAACATACTGTCTGTGCAGAAAGATATTTCTCTTTGATCCTAAAAATTACTTTTGATTAAAAAATTGGCTCTCCATTATGTTAAGGGTGAGATAGGATTTAAGGGGTGGCTGATCTAAAAAAGAACAAAAGACTAAATCAGAGACAAATCTCTTTTTCTCTCATCTCATCTTTAATTTTGTCACTCCTTTATATTTGTTTAAGACCTATGGTTTCCCTTAAAATAACTGCAGATCTGAATTTGTGTGCAATGGATGTGTGGCGTCTGCATGAGTCTTTCTTTGCAAGGAAGTTGTGGAAAGTGGTGTGTGTGTGTGTGTGTGTGTGTGTTTGTTTTTGGAATGTGTTTTTAGCTCAGCTATTTGCCTTGCTTATGCATCCTTTGTCACTTGTTGGGGGGGATATTTTTACCATCCATTAGTGACCCTCTGTTGGGTTGAATCAGTTGAGACGGGTCAGAATTCCACTTGTACCATTGATAGATTTGTCCTAGGGCAAGTGTCTTTCAGCTGTGAAGATCAGACTTTGTTGCTCCTATTTGGAAAATTCCTAATTAACCCCCTCTTACCTACCATGTTCCTCAATCTAGCCTACAAGACTATCATGATCCAGCCTGAATTTCCCATTCTGACCTCATCTTTCTCTTCCATGGTTTGATCCTCTCAGGCCTTTACACATGTCTGGCCTGGGATGTTTATCCATGAGAGAAACTAATTAATTCCTTGGGGGCCTTCTGTTTTGGTTCAAATGATGCTGCCCTAGTGAAGCTGTTCGTGTGCTCACTGATGCTTTCCCTACATTTTGTACATACTGGCTGAAGCAGATATGAGTAATCCATCCCTCTCTCCTTCCTTCATGAAAGAGTTCTGATTTTATTGGGAGTGACAGGTGACTGATTGATTCCCAACCTTCTTAGCTGATAAATATGACCAACTGATCAAGCTCTGGCCAAATACAACAAATAGATGCTGAATGGGATGGCCAAGAAATTTCCCATTTTCTTTTTTATGCTGACTGGAATGTTGATGCATTGGTTGGAGCTTTGGGGATGAGCACCATGCATTAGAGATGGTAGAGCAGAAAGATGGAAGAATTCTGGCCAAACCAGTCTTGGACTGTACCTCTACATTACTTGTATTTGAGCAACTACCCACTGCTTTAAAGTCGATTTTGATTTATGGATACCTTTTAGGACAGAGTAGAATGCTCTCATAAGGTTTCCAAAGGTATAATCATCATGGAAGAAGATTGTGTGGAGAACTGGTGGGTTTGAACTACCAACATTGAGTTTGAACTACCAACATTGAGTAGCAGTTTGAACTACCAACATTGAGTAGCAGTTTGAACTACCAACATTGAGTAGCACTGTACTACCAGGGCTCCCCTACTAAAGAAAAAGAGGCTCCCTTATTTTGTTCAATTATTTAAATTTTTTAAAAGCACCAACTTTAATCTTGGCCGATGCATCTGCATGATATCACTTACTTAAATGTATTTTAGTGGTTTTAGGAGAAAGATGAAGCTATCTACCCCTCTAAAGATTTAAGGTCTTGGAAGCCCAAAGGGCTATGAGTCAGAATTGACTTGAGAGCAGTGAGTTTGGTCTTTTGGGCTCATTGCTTTGGGTGGCATAACGGGTTTTGCATTTGGCTGCAACCACAAGGTCAGCAGTTTGAAACCACCAGCAATTCTGTGGGAGAAAATAAGGACAGATAGAGGTGACTTACTCCAACTCCTTTATTTAGCTGACTGAGATCCATGATTGTTACATGCAGTCATCCATGTCAGGGGCAGAACCAAGGCAACGTCCTTCCCACTATGCAATACTGTTAACAAGCAGCTGTATAAATCCATTTTCAAATAACGCTAATTGCCAAAATTGGATGTTTTTCAGACATCCACAATTTTTTTGGTTTGTTTTTAAATTTGATTTGCATTGGCATCCGTAAATCATAATTTTACTCTCTCTAAAATAGAATTCAGTCTAGATACAGAAATTGTATTTTATTTACATATTTTATTCGGATCCTTGAGGTGGAACATTTTTCTGTATCCTTTCTTTAGCATTTGTGATATAAACATTTGAAAAGATTACAAGATTCCTCCCCCCATTTAAAAAAATAACTATACATTTCTAATTTTGCAAATGTCTATTCCTAGCTCCTGATTCATGTGAAGTTATGAAATTTCAGAGTGAGTATTACATATGTGATGATGCTGTGTTCTTAACAGGGCCTCACACCTCGGGGAACATACTATTATCCATGTCCCTCATTGATGCTAATTTTGACTCACTAGTCAAGTGATTACCCAATTTTACAATGGTATAATTACTTCCCCTCCTCTATATTCTAGTTTAAAAGGATTCTATGTGTGAAACTATACAAAACATCCTGCTCCTCATGAAAATTTCTTGGCATCAACAAGTGAGCACTTCTAAGACACTATTGACTTGTTGAACATTTCAATTGGATTTCTGTCAGTTCCTAGTCTTGCTATTTGCTGACACCTTCAGGGAAGCTGAGAATTCGGTCTCTAAAACCATTGGTTGCTGTTCATATGCTACCTCTTGAAATGGCTTCATGCCTTCCAATTCTTTTCAGCACCACCATAGTGCATTTCTTCTATCTCTTGTGAGGCTTCCTGCATCATTCAATAGTTTGCCCATAGAATCCTTCAACACTGCAAGGCCATATTTTGGCTGATGTGAACCTGTTTTAATTATTCAACTTTTACCTTAACTTATGCATGAGCAATTGATGGTCTAATCCACGGTCAGACACTGGCCTCATTTTCACTGATGATATTGAACTTAACCATCATCTTTTCCCGCAGGGATAGTCAATTTGATTCCAGTGTGTTCTATCTGGTGAAGTCCATGTGTCTACTCATTGTTTTTGATGTTGAAAAAGCTGTTTGTAATGAAGAATTGTTAGGTGCTCTTGAGTCAGAGCCCACTCATAATGATCCATGGACAACAGAATGAAGCACGGACTGGTCCTGAACCATCCTCACGATTGCTCATACGAACAGCTACGTTTGAGCTCATTGTTACAGCTATGCCAGTCAATCTTGGTGAGGACTTCCCTATTTCTTGCTGCTCCTCTACTTTACTAAGCATGATATCCTTCCCCATAGACTTGTCCCTACCAATAGCATGTCCGAAGTAAGGGAAACAAAGTCTCACCATCCTTGCATCTACAGAGCGTTCTGGCTGTGCTTCTGCAACATTGGTTTCTTTGTTTTTTGGGTGGACGATGGCCCTTTCGATAGTCTTCATAGCCCCATCATTCAAATGTGTGGTTTCTTCTTTTGTCTTCAGGATTCACTGTCGAATTGTCACATGAATATGAGGAAATTGATAATACTATGGATTGGGTAAGGCATGCTTTTTCAACACTACAAAGAAGTCTTGTGTAGCGATGCATCCTTTGATCTCTTGGCTGCTCCTTCCCTGATTATTGATTATGGATCCAAGCAAGGCAAAATCCTTGACAACTTCAATCTTTTCTCCATTTAGTCTGATGTTACTTATTTGTACAGTTGTGAGGATTTTGATTTTCTTTACAATGAATTGTAATCCACACCGAAGGCTGCGATCCTTGACCTTCATCAGCAAGTACCCCAAGTCTTTCTCACTTTTATTAAGCAAGCTTGGGTCGTATGCATATCTCAGGTTGTAAATATCCTTCCTCCAACCCCAATGCCACATTCTTCTAAATATAATCTATTTTCTCTGATTATTTGTGCAGCAATCAGACTGAGTAAGTATAGTGAGTATACAACCCTGACACACACTTTTCTGGAGTTTAAACCTTGCCGTATTCCCTTCTTTCATCCCCACATCTGCCTTTTGATACATGCAGAGGTGCTACAGGAGCACAATGACATGTTCTGAAATTCCCATTCTCTCAAGGCTATCTATAGTTTGTTATGATCCAAAGAGTCAAATGTCTTTGCATAGTTACTAAAACACAAGTAAACATCTTTCTGGGATTCTCTGCTTTGAGCCAAGATCCATCTGACATCAACAATCATACTCCTTATTCTAAGTCCTCTTATGAATTCAGCCTGAACCTCTGGCAACTCCCTCCCTGACAATGTAATGCTACAATTTTTGTTGGATGATCTTCATCAAAAATTTACTCTCATGTAATATTAATGACATTGTTCTACAACTTGAGGATTCTGTTGGTATAAGGATCTCTTCCTGTTAGTTGGCCAAGTAGCTGTTTTCCAAATTTCCTGTTATAGATGAGAGAGTGCTCCATTAACCTGTTGAAACGCTTCAGTTGGTATTACAGCAATACCTGAAGCCTTATTTTTGGCTCATGGTTTTTTGAATTTTTGGCTAGTGTTCTCAGTGCAGCTTGAACTTCTTGCTTCAGTGGCATTGATTATTGCTCATATGCTGCCCCTTCATTCAATGGTTGAATGTTGTCGACTAGTACTTTTTGGTATAGTGACTGTGTGTGTTTTCTATATTCTTTTGATCTGTCTGCAGGCAACATTCAGTATTCTGCCCATCAAATCTGCCCATATTTCAACTTGAAGCTGGGATTTTTGCTTTATTTCTTTCAATTTAAGAAATGCCGAGTGCGTTCTTTTTTGTTTTGTTTTCTAAAAAGAAACACTACTTGACTTTGTCTTCTCTAGCTGCCCTTTGAAATATTTTGTTCAGTAGCTTAAGCTACTCTTGTAAAGAGCAAGTTCCAGAGTCTCCTCTGACATCCACTCTGATGGTTTCTTTCTTTCCTTTCTTTTTAATGACCTTTCGCTCTTTCCGTGTATGATGTTCTTGATGCCATACCACAGCTCTTTAGGTCTTTTGTCATTGGGGTTCAGTGCATCAGATACGTTCTTGAGAGAGATGTTCTCAGAACTCACAGTTGTATTTTAGCCCTCATGGACTTGTTTAATTTTCTTCCGTTTCAATCTGAGCAATTGAGGATCAGTCCCACAGTTGACTCCTGGCCTCAGTTTAGCTGCTGGTATTGAGTTTCTTCATCATCTCTTCCCACATCCGTAGTCAGTTTTATTTCTGTGTATTTCACCTGGAGGAGTCCCTGTGTATAGTCACCATTTGTGTTGTTGAAAAAGGTATTTATGATCAAGGAGTCACTGGTCTTGCAACATTCTGTAATGTGATCTTCAGCTTCATTTTTATCACCAAGACTGTATTTCCCAACGATTGCCCTTTCTTCTTTGTTTCCAACTTTTGCATTCCAATCATCAGTAATTACAGTGCATGTTTGATAAATTTCGCACTGAAGACATTGGCATAATTCTTTAATGTCTGCATCACTAGATTTAGTAATTTGTGTATGAATTTGAAAAAATACTTGTATTATTCAGATTCCCTTGTATACAGATAGATACTATCCTATCATAGGCAGCATTGTGCTTCAAGATCTAGCTTGACATGTCCTTGTTGGTCATGGGTGCAGTGTCATTTCTCTTGAAATGTACTTTTAGGTGATGGAGGTACACAATTCTTCTTGAATTTGTCATTCCCAGTATAGTATACCATATGATTTTCTGATTCAAAATGGCAATACCAGTCCATCTCAAGTCACTACCACCTAGAACATTGATCTTTATGAGTTACATTTCATTTTTAATGATTTCTGATTTTTATAGATTAATAGTTAATTTTTTCCAAGTTCCAATTATTAATTGATGTTTCGAACTCTTTCTTCTCCTTTTGAGTCATGCCCCCTCAGCACATGAAGATCCCGAGCCTTTACTCACCCAGACTTTATTTATCCATGTCATTATGGTCAATTTTGTAAAGGCAGCGCTTCCTTAGTCATATTTTGAATGCTTTCTAACTGGAGAGGGTCCTCTTCCATTGGCCCATCTCTGTCACTATTTTGCTTCTATTCATGGAGTTTTCGGTATTTGACAATGTTTTGATGCTATCCATAAACTTTTCAGTGAGTGTCTAATTCCTCAGAAGAGGATAACCTATTCCTTCTTCATAGTCTGCACTTAGTCTTGAAGTTCTGCTGAAACCTATTTCCTTTGGGGGACCCTGAAGGTATTTGATGCCTTTCAGCATCATGGCAACACACAAACACGCAGTATGACAAACTGAGAGACAAGTGGTGGGAAGAAGTCATTGGTCTTGCAAAATTCTCCCATGTAACCCACAGCTTCATTTCTAGCCTCAAGGTCATGTTTCCCAACTACTGATCCCTCTTCTGTATTTCCAATTTTTGCAATCCAAATGGCAATAATTATCAAAACATCTTGATTGCATGTTTAATCAGTTGATAAAATTATTTGATTTCTTCATAAGTAACTTTAGTGGTTGGTACCTAAATTTGAATAATAGTTGTATTAACTAAACTTCTTTGTAGGCATATAAATAGCATCTATAGTAGTTACATAATCTTGTGTCAACTTGAGGATATCAAGATTGTAGGGGTAGAGTCTAGCCTGTCAATCATAAAGAATGGCTCAGGTCTGGGAATTGAGCGATCGTGACTGTCTATTCTGCTGTTCACCTGATCTACCATTCTTCTGCCTGTATAGATCATGTAAATATTTAGTAGGTTTCCCATCTATTTCATTCCTAGGGACACCGTGGCTAAGTAGCCAATGCCATAATTCCACACGAGACAGGTTGCTTTGATTCCTACGGAAACCTTGTTGTCTATTATAACCACACCCACCCTGTCTCTGCTGATTCAGTGCTGACACCTGCCCTCTACCATCACGGGGACCAATCAGCCCCACTGTGGGCAGATGTTGGAGTTCGCTTAGGGCAGTGCCCACTGTTAATCCTGGTGCACATAAAATAGCAATTACAGGAGTCTTAAGAGATGCTGGGGCCCACTTCACAAACTTGTTCCTTATGGTTGTGGTAAAGGGTATGTCCTCAGGACACCCCCTTTTTGGGTCTATGGGAATATCCTGATATTCAGGAATATCCTGAATATCCAACATACCAATTTCTCTAAGCTTTTGGATGCCTTCCTCTACAGTGTACCAAGGTAGGTCAGGTACTTCCAGTTGGTCTAATCTAGGCCACCTGGCAGTCCATGCTTCATTGAACCAACCAAATAAAGAATTAGATCTTCTCTTAGCCTCTCTCGCAGAGACATTGAAAGAAGAGTCTGTGCTTCGGGGTCCAATATCCAGAAACTCAGACTGGTCTAATATTACATTTCATGCACCAGTATCCCACACTCTTAGTAACCATTCCCAGGGATATTCCCCAGGCTTCTGCTTGTACATATTTGAAAACTCGAGCAGATCTTTATGCCTGATGATGTTTCCTTGTGGGTGTGGCCTTCTCATGAGGATTCTGGGAACTTCATCTCTTTCTCCTGGGAGGCAGGCCACACTCTCTGCTGCGTTTTCCTTCTGTTGAGACACTCAGAGAGTTGGAGGAGCCATGGGGAGACCCACACCAGTGCTGAAATGCTTCCATTGCCATTGGATCCACAAGACTTTTCACCCACTGGCCTATGATCTTCCTGTACTTGGCATCATTGCATGTGCTCCGTGAGTCTGAAGAGGAATTTATAGACTAGTATTGGACATCTGGGCTAATATCAGACTTATGGACTTGATCTGCACTGGGCTGGGATTTTTTTCTCTCAATATACAGTTTCTCTTTGATATAAAGCTCTCTCGTACACACATGATTGTTTCTGGATTTGTTTCTCTAGTCAACCTGGTCTTACACAGCATCATACCACAGACAGTACTTCAAGACAGATCTTGAAATGTTCTTTTTGACGATGAACTATAGACCATTCTTCTGGAATTTGTCGGTCTTGGAATAGTAAGCCATATGATTGTCCTACTCATGTGGCCAATACCAGTCCATTTCAGATCACTAATGCCGGGGACATCCATCCTCGTGGGTTCCATTTTATTTTATGATGTGCAACTTTCATAAGTTTCATACTTGATACATTGCACACTTTGATTTGTGGGCATTTGCAGCTGTTTCTTCTCAGTTTGAGTCATACTCTTCAGTAAATAAAGGCCCTGAAACTCTCCTCCATCCATGTTGTGAAAATCAACCCCACTTTGAAGAGGGAGCTCTTCCTTAGTTGTATTTCATGTGCCAGTTGTATTGCAACTTGAGGGGCACACCTTCTAGGACTAAATATGACCATGTTCTGTTGCTATTTATACAGTTTTCAATAGCTAATCCCTCGGAAGTGGAATATTCCTCCTTCTCAGTTCGGTATTTGTCTAAAAGCTCCATTGAAACCTATTTACTTTGGGTGAGCCTGCTGGTATTTGAATTGCCAGCGACAAAGCCTCTAGCATTAGAGCAAAAGTGAAGTCACCATATTAAGCTAAGATGATAGACAATGAGTTTTGTTAGGTAGGGCCCATTTCCTTTCTATTGAGGTTTCCTCCAATTTGCAATTCTTGTAGCGATGAATAAAACTAGCTGTTTCCCACAGACTCTGTAACAGAATATGTTGCCGCCCCTTTGAAAATTATTTGTCAAACTGACAAATAGGAAATTATATCTCACTGTAGTTGTAATTCACATTTCTCTTGTAGGATAGCAAATATCTTCTCATATGCTTTAGGGCAATTTTTCTTGAATGTGCATAAATATTGCTTTATTGTCTATAGCATTTTATCTTGGGGCACTGATCTCCCAGTCTGAGTGTGGCTGAAAATGCAGCAATTTCCAGGAAAGTTTCGTCACATTCAGTGATTTCTCGGTTACCAGTCACAGTTCAGTACATTCTAGTCTTTGATTCACTCTGCACATGGATTTGAGACTACACTCTGTGTATATGCGGAGCAGAATGAGCTGGCCTCTTCTGTCTACTGACATTGCCTTCTTCCAGTTATGGCTAATTCCTTTGAGACCTGAGCCCAGGCAATGAGAGGAGCTTCCTAGAATGCATACTGAGACCTAGAAGTCTTCACTGTACTTCCCTCAGCTTCTTGGAGCCTGCAGTCTTCTGATATGTAGCTCATATCCTCTGGTCCCCATTTGGAACTGCATCCTTATGAAGGAGTCTCCCTTCTCATCAGCTTCATGACCCAGTTTAAGCCTTTTTTTAAAAATAGCTTTAAAAAATGGTAAATTAGGTGAAGGTGTACATTTCAGCTCATCAACTTTGTATTCGACATTTCAGTCTATTAATCCAACCTCCTAATGGTGTAGCCTTCACCTCCTCCTTTATCTCTCTTCCCCCTCTTGTGGACTAGCTTCTAGTTCACCCAAATTAATGCTCATCAAAAGTGTAGCTCAGAGGTCAGCAAGCTGCACCTGTTGAACCATATGCAATTCTTTGGGTATATACATGTGGCTCTGAAGTAAAATGGAAAACCTTCAAAGGCTATTATTCAGATAATGGTGGTTTCACTGGTTTGCAAAAACGTATTTGTGGCTCTTCAATAATTTTTAACTTGTTGTGAGGGACAGGATTGGCTCTTGCATCTCACAAGTTTGTTGACCCCTGACAGCCCATTGTTTTATTTTCCCTCCCTTGCCCTACCTCAATTGACAGTCTCCAAACTCTGTTCCCTTTGGTATGAAAAGCTTTGTCCTTTTTTCTTAGACCACACACATCAGTGGTCTTATATAATATCTGTCCTGCTGTGGTTCACTAATTTCAGGTTGTCCAGGTTTGTCCATGCCATGAGGTTGAGAATTATTTTTATATCTCTTTTTGGAATTTTCTATTTGCATCTTTTAACCATTTTCCTAAGAAATTTTTTAACCTTATTTAAAAAAATAATTCTTTAAAATTATGTCCTTTATCTATGATACATATTATGAATATATTCTCCTGGTTTTATTGCCTATGGGTTTTGAGTTATAGAAAGCCTTTTACTACACTGAAGTTAAAGAAGACTTCACCCACTTTATCTCCATGTATTTGTGTGGTCTCATTTACTTGGCTTTGGCATTAATTTTATCCCCAAGGTCTTCCCCTCCCCCACCCCCCAATGCAGATTCTTGACTTTCTGATCAGTCCAGCTATTCATTTTAAAATAAATGTTTAAAAATATTTTGTCCAGTCATTTCAGTTTTCCCCCCATAATCTGAATCCAATTTCTTTTTTCTTTTCTTTTTAAATTAAAAGATAATTTTATGGGGGCTCTTACAGCTCTTATAACAATTTATACATCAATTATATCAAGCATATTTGTACATATGTTGCCATCATTATTTTCTAAACATTTACTTTCTATTTGAGCCCTTAGTATCAGCTCCTCTTTTTTCCCTCCCTAC
Organism: Echinops telfairi; assembly: GCF_000313985.2. NCBI lineage: Eukaryota > Metazoa > Chordata > Mammalia > Afrosoricida > Tenrecidae > Echinops > Echinops telfairi. Next base: position 84,796,992 of record NW_022103906.1, on the reverse strand, counting down.
CCCCTTCCACCCTTGTGACCCCCTTGATAAATTATAAATTATTTTCATATCTTACACTGACCACTGTCTCCCTTCCTCCATGGTTTCTGTTGTTTGTCCCTGCGTGTGTATGTGTCTCTGTGTGTTTATGTGTCGATCATTGAGATCAGTTCCCCCATCCTCCTCCCCTCTCCCCATCTTCCCCCTACCCTCCTGGTATCACTACTCCCATTCCTGTTCCTGGATTCTGTGTGTTGTGAGTTCTTATCTGTACATGTGCACAGGCTCCAGTCTAGCTGGCAGTGAAAGGCAGGACTAGGGTCATGATAGTGGGGCGTGAGGAAGCCTCAAGGAACCAGAGGAATATTGTGTGTATCATCTGTGCTTTACTGCGCCCTGGTTGACTCATCCCTTCCTTGTGACCCTTCTGTGAAGGGATATCCCATTGTCTCCAGATGCCCCTCTGCTCCAATAACCCCCAAACAACATGGGTTTTGTTTGTTTTGGGTCTTTTGATGCCTGTTACCCAATCCCATTGACACCTTATGATCACAAAGGCTGGTGTGCTTCTTCAATGTGGGCTTGTTGCTTCTCTGCTAGATGACCTCTTGTTTAACCTCAAGCTTTTAAGACCCCAGATGCTATCTCCTTTGATAGCTGGGCACCATCATCCTTGTTCACCAGATTTTATTGTGCACCCATTTTTGTCTTCAGTGATTGTGCTGGGAGGGCGAGCATCACAAAATTCCAGGTTGTTAGAACAAAGTGTTCTTGCATTGAGGCAGGACTTGAGCAGAGGCCCAAAGTCTGTCCACTACCTCAGTGTATTGCCATATATGTAGAAAGACCAATACCTCTGTTTTAATGAATTAATGTGTTTACATATGTACATACCTATGTTTATGTCTCTATCTATAGCTTTGCTTCCTGCTTTCTTTTACCTTCCTCCTGCCCCACCATCATGCTCACCCTTCTTTTGCCTCTTAGTAATTCCTCTCAGCTACAGGAATTACTAAGTTGTTTACTCAGTTGTTTTTATACAAAACAAAAACAAAATAATAAAACAAGAAAATAAACCACTTGACATAAACCCAACTCCTACCCGTAGCAACCCTGTAGGATAGAGTAGAGCTATCCCGCTGGGTTTCCAAGGGTGCCCTCCAACTTAAGGGCTAGGGGTTTGTTCACCAACATTTTGGCTAGCTTCCAAGTGCTTAAATCACTGTAACACCAGGAATCCTTAGTTGTGGCTATAGGAAAGATCATTTAAGGCAGTGATTCTCAACCTGTGGGTCGTCACCCCTTTGGGGGTTGAACGACCCTTTCACAGGGATCACCTGATTCATAACAATAGCAAAATGACAGTTATAAAGTGGCAACAAAAATAATTTTATGGTGGGGGGGGGTCACCACAACATGAGGAACTGTATTAAAGGGTCACAGCATTAGGAAGGTTGAGAACCACTAATGTAGGGCATGAGTCGACCATGCTGCTGGAAATAGAAGTAAGCAAATGTCTTTGGTTCATGGCTAATGAGTTTTGGTAGTCTGAACAATTGATATACTCTACAATTGATATACATTAATTCATTAAAATAGAGGTATTGGTCTATCTGCTAACCAAAAGATTACAGGTTTAAGTCCTCTCAGAGGTGCCTTGATTTTTTCCCCATTATCTGAATCCAATTTCTTTTTTTCTTTTCTGTGTATGAATCGTTGAATATAAAACACGATGTGCTCTGTAAATCTTAGTCCCAGTAAAAGTTGGGGAAAAGAAAGAAAAAAGAAGGAAGAGAAAACCTTATGGGACATAGTTCTACACGGACAGACACGGAGTCGCTGAGTCAGAATGGGCTTGACAGCAAGTGCTATCTTTCCTTCTGGAGCTATCTTTCCTCCTGTATGCGTCTAGAGTATTTCCCAAAGTCTCCAGTGGATCCCCTACTTGGAGAGTAAAATCCCCACCCCGCTTGGCATCTAAAGTCCTACATGATCTAGCTCTGACTCAGATACCCAACCTTATGTACTCACCTCTGAGCCTTCATCTCTAGCAACAATAATGGCCTCCTTTCTTCTTTCAGAAGAAGCCCCAATCTTATCTACCCCGGTGGATTGCTCAAGTTGTTCCATCTCTTTGAAAGATTTTCTCCTCCTTTTGAAATCCTGCACAGTCATAGAGGCCCAGCTCTATCACCCAATTCTGGATTTCCTGAGACTGTAGTACTATCTTCCTCTCATCCCAGGGGACTCTCTTTGTGACCTTGTGGTCACAGTTCCCAAGATGGCCTCATCTACAGTGTTAGAGAGGGCAGGCTCCATAGAGAGTCAATCTGCGAGGCTTAGGTTCTTAATTCCCATGACTTTAGATCATATGCTTTGTGATTGGAGAACATCCAAAATCAAACCACCTTTTCCAGTTTTGTTGCTTGATTTGGTTAAAAGGAAAGAAGTTATTTGGAGTACATCAGTGTCCTATGAAAACAAAACAAAACAAAAAACCAAAGCAAAACTTTGGGCCAAGTATGATAGAATTATTAGAGGAGTTTAAAAGGAAAGGGGGAGATCAGTCAACTAGGTCAAGAAGCTTGCACTAGGAAGATAATACAATCAAATTTGATTTTCTGGTAAAGCAATGCTGCATGCTAAAGTAGTATTGATATTTGAACCACTTATAGGAGGGAAGTAAAGTCATTAACTTAATTAGCATTGTTTTCTTACCTGAAACATTTATTTGCTATCTCATGATGCCGTCACGTAACAGTCACCTGGGTATGTATCAGTTACAGCATTTTTTCAGACTTGATTCTTCTTTCTTTGATTTCCTATTTTTGACTGAGTATTCCTTCGGGAAGGGATCACTGGACCATTTCTTAAGTGTGTTTGCATCTTGCCAGGCAATGAACTTCTACATTTTGTCTTGTGTACTTTTACTTACTGAGGACAGGAATCAAGAAGAAAATTTGTAAGGAGAAACTGACCTAGTTGGACTTGAGTCCTCTGGTACCAGAAAGGAATGAGAGGAAATAGAAACAGCAAACAGATGATGCTGGACGGTCACTGATGAAAGGATAAACATCAATGGGGGAATCTTCGGAAGGAAGGGGCTGACAGGACATTGCTGAATCAGGGTGTAACAAAGGAGAGCTGTTTGGGAGTCAGAACTGGGTCACCTCCCACAGCCCCTAGGGCCAGGAGATGGGAGGGGAGACAAGCAATCCCTTCCCAAAGGAGAGAGCAGGGCTCCTTTCTGGGTCTCAATGAGAGCTGCCTTCTAGGATGAGCAGCCGAGAGCCTGGACGAGTCAAAAGGCTCTCATGTGTCCTACAATGGTTGTGCTCCTTGCTCCCCCACCTCCATATGTACACGTCATCCTCGGGTTAGGAATGTATGTAAATTTGCCCTCACTTTTGAACCAGAATCTACTTGCAAATTCCTCACCAGTCATCGTCACTCGCCGCGCCTACAGCTTTTAAATGATTGAAAAAGCTTTGAGGTTTTTCATGCACTAAAATAAGGGAAAGAACTGGATATATCTATTTCAGTTCTATGAATTCCATGTAAAGATTTAAAGATACACTTAGGCATTGATCTCACTTATAACCCATGACCTGCCTGTATCTCTACTGAAGGTGTGAAGTCCCATGCTTCATGCAGCAACCAGCTAGGTAAGTTGAAACTTGGAGCAAGTTTTCCCATCATCCAAGAGGGCATTACAAAATCCTCTGCTCTCTCAGTTAGAGACAAATTTTGCAAGCCAATGAGGACATCACAGGGAATCACTTTGTGTTATCATTCTGATAGCCCATCATTAGCGCTAGGTGTTGCAAATGGTCCAGGTTCAGCCAGAACTATTTTGGAAGAAAGGCCTAATGATCTACCCATTAAAATAGCAGCCATTGACAACCATACAGAACACAGTTCAACTCTGACACGTGTGCAATTGCTATGAGCCATAATGGACAGGACAGCAACTGCGTTGTTTGTTTTTGAGTTACGGTAAGTTCCAGGTAAAAGGTAGCTCTACTTGGAATGGACCATGCATTCATTTAAATAGTGAATTAGTCATGGCCTCTTTCCTGAATGACACTATCTGAGAGTGGTGTTTGAAAGGGAAGATGAAAAGAATTGAGTCTTGAACACAGGCACTGGTTTGGTGAGTTTACTGAGTCGTCCAAGGGTATGGATTCCATTAGTGATCAGAAGGAGCCAAGACAAGACTGGGAAGATGGGAGTGTAGCTGTTGGAAAGGAAGAGACGTCTTCCTCTGTTTCAGTTGGCTCCCGAGCTGGCCTTGGCAGCCTCCATGCTGAGTAGGGAGTTGATGGAGCCAGAGACCCTGCCTGCTTTGTCTGTCCAGGAGCCTTACCCAGACAGACAGTCTGGGAGCAGGGACAGAACTTGAGGTAATAATGGCCCTTCTTTCCACTTAGTATAAGAGTGAAAATCACAAAGAGCATTTGTGGAGCAGGTACTGTGCCAGGGAAAGCAGACAGCAGAATAGGAGCTCATCCAGGGACTTAGACAGAGAAAATGAACATAGGAAGCATGTTAGATTACCCAATAAATAAAGTAAACACAGGTTTTCTTGTGCGTACTTGCTAATCTGTAGTGAACAATGTCACCACATTGAAGATTATACTTCCTAGTGTGACTGACATCAGTCTCTCTCCCAACCCCACGGGACCTTCCTATAGAATCAAAGTCTCCCCACCCCCCAAATTTGCTATCTCTAATAGAGAGAGAATGAAGTACTTAAGGTAAGCACAGGTTTGTGTTTGAGAAAACTACAGATTAGTAAGTAAATGCAAGGAAGCCTGTATTTACTTGCTTATATAGGATCCCTGGTGGTGTGGTGGTTACGACGTGGGCTGCTAATGGCAAGATCAGTAATTCAAAACCACCAACTGCTCCTGGGGAGAAAAGATGAGGCTTTCTACTCCCATAAGGAGTTGTAGTTTTGGAAACTCACAGGGGCAGTTCAACCCTGTCCTATAGGGTTGTGCTGAGTCGGCCAAGATTCGACGGAAGTGAGCGAGTACCTTGTGTCATGGAGGCTGGATTATAAGTTACAAGACCTGGGGAGGGCCCAATGGAGAAACATATTGCAGGAAGAAGATGATTCCCTTTAAGGGTAGTGTTATTCTTCAAAGTTCGCGTTTTTAAAAATTTCATTAAATACAAATTCTGCCATTGAGCAGATTTGAGTCGAAATGACTCGGTAGGACACACTAAAACTGCTCCAAGGAGTTCCAAAATTGTTCATCCTGAGAGAAGTAAATGGCCTCATCTTTTTCTTTCAGAAGGGTTGGTGGGTTTGAACTGCTGACCTTTCCATGGACAGCCCAACTCTTAACTCCTGTGTTACCAGATCTGCTTCCTTGAACAGGCAACCCTTAAAATAGGGTTGTTCAACTTCACCACGAGGGATACATAAGCCACTGCTGTGGAGGCTCCTGGAGGCTGTTCAGCAGCATACGGGGTCTCTATTCACTAGATGCTTCTCTACCCCTCCCCACTTTGTATAAGCCCAAAGTATCTCCAGACATTGCCAGATGCCCCTTTGGGAGTGGGGGCAGTACAAAATCACCCCCACATCAGAACCCCTGGTTTAAAATATTCTAAAGGAGGATGTTTCTTTGTTAGTTCATTCAGCTATTTCCTGATTTCAGCTTTTCTTATTTCGCTACCTGGACTAATGTTCTAGACCCTACATTACACAATTAATGTGTTCACTCAACCAGCTTTCCTCCTCATTAGAACATGGATGGTAATAAGAAATGACATTTTGGAGGCTCAAATGAGAGTACTTGAGCAGATGGTAGGTAAACCGTGTCTTATTGAACACATTAGCAGTATAATTAGCACATTTGCAAGATAATTAATGGGAGCAGTGCTTAATTGAAACACAGTTTGGAGCTCAGAAAACCTGTAGTCAAGTTTCCCCTCTGCCCACATGAGTGGGCTTTGGAAACCCAACCTCTCTAAGGTGTAAGATCTTCGTCTTATAATAGTGATGATCCTCCCCCGAGCACTCCCTCCTGCATTGTCTTCATGATAACACTTATTTTGAATGAGAAAATGTATGTGAATGTGCTTTTGGTTTACTTATTTGACCTCACCTGCTTCTCAAGTGGGTTTTAAGTGGTTGTGTGGACTATATCTACGGTCAGTGGAGTTTTATTTTTCTACTTTTATGACCCTCGGTGTAGGGATTACCCATTGGGCTATGATCCGTATAGTTGGGGTACTCTGAAATCAACAACAGCTCTGTGGGAGACAGACTGGGTATTCTACTCCTGCAAACAGGCTTGGAAACCCACAGGGGTCGCTATGAGTCAGCATAGACTTATGACAATGAGTTATTTATTTATTATTTTTTAATCCACATAGGAAAAAAGTCGCCACCAGTAAAATTTCAATAGAATAGTTGCCATCTGTTAAATTTAAAATCAAAACAACAAACAAACAAACCAAGAGACTAACCCCAAACAATTGCCATTGAGTCAATTTGGACTGATGGTGAGCCCAGGTGTGTCAAAGTAGAACTGTGCTCCACAGAATTTTCAGTGATTGATTTTTTGTGGGAACTAATTTGCCAGGGCTTTCTACTATGGTGCCCACTGGTGAGTTACAATCTCCAAACTTTTGGTTAGCAGCAAACAATAATGGTTCCCAATAACACCTCACTATGGTGAGGTTAATGGTTCCCAATAATGGAACAATAATGGTTCCCAATAACACCTGTGGTTCCTGAGTTAGTTAATTGTGCCAACCTGGCCGATAAACACATGTGGGGCTAATTGAAAGGCGGAGGGATAAATGGGTGGTGAGCCTCGCCTTTCTAGTTCTCGGGTCTCTTGCTTTGTGATGGTCGCACCAGGGCGCAGCTGCCTTAGCAGTTCCCTGCTTCAGCTTGCAAGATTGACTTCCTACAAGACATCCCCAAAGAGAAGCCACATGGACCTATCCCGATGCAGCCCTGGGTGCTGGAGCAGCCGTGTGGAGACCCCTGCTAGTGCTGAGGGCAAAGGTAATACAGAATGGGTAGTAGTAGAAGGTAGTTCTACCTATCAATTACGACCACGTGATCAATTGCAAACGCGAGGTTTGTAATTGTCAATGTATGTGTTTGTTGCATATCTTTCCTTCATTCAGGTATGATATATCAGATATAATTGGACTGTGTTTTCATTTATATGTATCATAGATGATTGATGATAAGTATAAGTGTGATTTCATCAATGTCCATAAATTATATATGTATATATGGCTAAAAAATTGGGAGTGTGGTACCAGGTGTTGGGTGAATGAGTTAATGTTGGACTTGTGGGCTTGGGCAGGGATGTTTTTGTGATGCACATTTTCTTTACATAAAACTCTCATCCATGAGTTGCTGTGGATTTGTTTCTCTAAAGTACTTAGACTAATATAGTTCCCAATAACACCTAACTACGTGTATCAAACAAAGGTGGGACTAATTGGCATGAGAAACCAGTAGATATGAAAAGACAAAATTGAAAAAAAAAATGAAATAGGCCATGAAGTTCAAGAGAAATCAGATAAGTTATATGTGAATAAGTACTCACTAAAAACACCCAAATAAAACAAATACATTTTGCAGCTGCCTGGAACACAAAAGCACTTGGATAAATCTGAACCTTCACAAGAGGTTAAAAGTGATCTTCACAAAAAAGACCCGGAACATGAAACATTAAGAAAAATGTTGGTGGAAGTCATGTTGAGTAAGTAAGTTAACAGTATGCAAATTGCCTTTAGGAGATTGATGTGAGGCCAACTGGCTTTTACTCAATTGTTTTCTTAGAAAACTGTAATGCTCTGTTGATTCTGGGGTTGGAAGGCCAGTTTTGGATTGAAGAAGAATATATAAAGGGGTAGCCCCCACCAAACCAGATTTCTTTTCAAATATATGTATTTAAGTTTTTTAACAAAATCACCTATCACCTTCAAAGTACTGTCCATCACAATTAATACATTTGTCAAATCTGCAATTCCATCCTTGGAAACATTTTTCAAGCTCATCTGTTTGGATAGCTGACAGCACCTCCCTCGTTTTTTTCCTTCACCTCTTCTATGTCATCAAATTGCTGTCCTTTCATGATCCTCTTCATTTGCAGAAACAAAAGGAAGTTGTACGGAGCCAGGTCAGGTGAGTAAGCTTGCATAGGGGCAAGAGAGGCATGCTGCTTTTTAATTTTTTAATATTAAATAATCATTTTATTAGGGGCTCATACAACTCATCACAATCTGTACATACGTCATTTGTGTCCAGCACATTAGTACATATGTTGACTTCATCATTCTCACAACACCCACTTTCCATTTGAGCCCTTGGTGTCAGCTCATTTTTTCCCCTCCCTCCCTGCTCTCCCTTCCCCCCAAATCCCTGATAATTTATAAATTATTATTTTATATCTTACCCCATCCAACATCTCCATCATCCACTTTTCTGCTGTCCGTCCCCCAGGGAGGAGGCCATATGCAGACCTTGTCATCCGTTCCCCCTTTTTCCGTTCACCCTCCCTCTACCCTCCCGCCATCGCCACCCTCTCCACTGGTCCTGGGGGGGTTCATCTCTCCAGCCAGATATGCAAGGCAGAATTGGGATCATGGTAGTGGGGGGAGGAAGCATTTAAGAACTAGAGGAAAATTGCACATTTCATCATTACTACACTGCACTCTGATTTGCTCCTCTCCTCCCTGCAGCAAGGGGATATCCAATTTCCCCTGAATGGGCCCTGGGTCCTCACTCTGTACTCCCCTTCATTCACAATGTTACTATTTTTTTTTTTTTTTGGTCTTTGATGCCTGATATCTGCCCTCTTCACTGCCTTGTCATCTTACAGGAAGGCATGCTGCTTTTTGCCCAAAACTGGCACAATGAGATGGCTGCATGAGCAGGTGCATTGTCGTGGTGGCAAAACCAGTCCCCCGTCTGTACAAATCAGGTCCTTTTGGTCACATACTGTTATGCTATCTTTTCAGACCTCTAAATAGGGAGCTTGATTAACAGTCTGATCTGGTAGAATGAACTCCCAATGCACTATGAGTTGACATTTTTGTCCATTCGGGAGGTTGATGGACATCCAGAACAATTGACATTGTTGTCATCAATCGACATTTCATCTTTTTTGAAAGAAGAAAACCACTCGTACACTTGAGTTTTCCCCATAGCGCTGTCCTTATAAGCTGTGTTCAACATCACAAGTTTCTGCGGCATTTTTTCCCAAGCAGAAAACAGCCACATGCTGTTCTCTTAAATTATCCATCACAAAAATTGAGGTTCCAGTGAAACTGCTTTTGTGAAAATACTCACTGTGACCAGAGAGACCCTTCTCAGTTGACAAGACTGCACTAACTCAGAGCAAGTTGCTCAATGATCACAAATGCTTACTATGGAAGCTCCGCTCCACCCAGAGCAGTTCCGGTTTTTTCCTTTGGTACCCTTTTATAAGTGTGTAGGAAGATCAAGGACATGCCAGCGGATTCCCTTGACAGAGACTCCTCTTCAATAAGCTGCTCCTCCCCCCCCCACTTACAAGTTCCTTCTTCTGCTTTCCACTCAGTGTTCTTCCTGTCCTGACTTACAAATAGATGGGGGCTTCAAAATGTTCGTGGAACAATTCCATTTTTTCTGGACTTTTGGAAGCTCGCTCATATGTATATATTCGCTTGTTGTCTGTCTCCAGACCTCTCCTGCTACCCCACAAAATGTGCTTGTGTATGTGAGCACACAATCACACAATATAAGCTCTTTTTTGATATTTAAAATAATTTATATGTTTTTATTGATATTATTTTTGTGAATCATTTTAGGCACACTTTATTAAAATTTGTTTCATGATTTTAGTGGCATATAATTCACTTATCACACAATTCAATAGTCAATCATGTCAAGGAGAATTGTATAATCATCATCACAATCAGTTTTAGAGCATTCTACAATGTGAATTCTTTAATCACAAATACATCTCCCTGAGTTTTTTTTTTAACTGCTTCTTAGTAATCTCAAGACTTAGATGCTGGATCATTTATATCCTGATCGTTGATATTTTCTATAACATAAAGGATAGGGTCTGTATCACTTCTTCAAGACAGTCATAGTTCTAGCACAGTGATTAAATATATTCACAATAAAGTTTAAAAAATTGTGGTAAAATATGTATAAAAAAACCCTGCCATTTTAATAATTTCTATGTGTTCAATTCAGTGACAATATTTCTGTTCACTGTATTATTTTTAATCTTTTTCTATCATTCCTAACAAACTCCTTTAAAAAAATACTTACCCATCACCCATACCTCCACTCCCTTTTTAAAATCCGATGAATCTACTGTTCAGAGGTTTAGAGAGATGCTCAAGGTCCTGAAACGCACACTTGCTACTATAGAGTTTGTCAGACACAATGACCCTAAAACTGCCCCTTTGGGTTTCCAAGGCTGTATGTCTTTATGACAGCAGGAATTCTCATCCTTCTATCAAGGAGCAGCTGGGAGGTTCAAACTGCTGACTTTGTGCTTAGGAGGCCCACATGTAACCCACTCGGCCAACCCACTACCATCAAGCTGATTGCAACTCCTAGCAGCACTATGGCCTTCCAAAAGGAGCAGAGAGCCTCATTGTTCTCCTGCAAGAATGTCTGGTGGGTTTAATGAATGTTAAATTAACTGAAATTAAATTAAAAATTCAATTCTTCCATCATCCAGCCATATTTCAAGTGCTGGGTAACTGCATGTGGCTGGTTGATGATTCTATTGGCAAATGCAGTGCTAGGGAAACGTTTGGAACTGGTGGTGGCTAGAGGACTTCCTCCTATGGGCCTGTGTGTTAGGCAGAGTTCTCTAGAGAAACAAAACCAGTGCACTTATTATTAGGCTTGCTGCAAAGATAAACAGGCCATAGAGAAGAAGGAGAAGTTTATTCTGCGCTCCCGGGCAAGATTCACTGGTCCGAGAGTGGGCCAGTGAAGTCGTACCTATCTTTGGCGAAGAGCAAGTTTGTAAGCTGGTCAGGAGGGTAATCAAGAAGGGAGGGGGCAGGAGCGGCAGCTGCTGGGGCTTAAGCTGTCTCCATCCATGAAATTCAGATGTGGGGTGGTGTCTTGATGCTGCTGCCTGAGACCGAGGAGATGGCTCAATGTCCTGGAGCCCTTTGAAGCTCTAGCTGTCTCGGTCCGATAAGGGCAGGTCAAGCTGTTCCTAATGTCCCCGACCTGGGCCTAACCCAACATTTATGATTTTATATATATGCTTATAGATAGATAGCTAGGTTTATACAGCAAGAAGGAGTATAGCAGCTAATTGGTCCACACAGCAGTTCAATACTGGAAGTCCTTTGACTCACCACTCAACTCTCATGGGCTGCCAGGTCCAAGGTCAAGGAATCTGACAGCGGAGTTAGGCAAGCCAGGCAGAGTCTGCCTTCAGGCAGCAAACAACAGGGTGGGTCAGCAACAGTCAGTAGCTCAGGAGCTTAGCAAAGCAGGCCTGAATGGGATATCTAACTCAAGCAATGCAAGGCGACAGGATCTACCAGTCTCAAGCTCAAGCGATGTATGCACCAACAATGTGGCCAAGCAGATCTCGAAGGAACCTCAGGCTCAAGCAACAGGATCCATGGGTTGGCTGAGCTCATAGGTGGTACAGCACATAGGTTCAGGCAGAGAACTAGCTAAAGCAGCAGCACACTGGTCTGATCATCAGAGAGCAAGAGAGATGGGGCGGGCCTTGCAGAGCCATTTGCCTCTTTGTCCTCCAATCAAACTACAACCTGATTAATCCCACATGTTCTATTGGCCAGGTTGGCACAATAAACCTAACTATCACACCCTGGTTATGAGATGTTGTTCAGGATTGTGGAAGCTTTTCAGTATGGCAGCTTGGAGTGGCCAAACTTCTTACCTGGAGGCTAAGTGTTCCAAGAACCCAAACAGAACCTGCCTGCCTATCATGACTTGGTCCGGAAAGTCACAGTCTATTGCTTTTGCTGTTCTTCATTGTTTGAAGCAGTCGTCACCCACCTGGATTCAAAGGGGGTCTCTCTCCGTGGAAGGAATGTCAAGGAATTTCACACTGGATTTTGAAAATGCCACACCCCTTGTAATGCATCAAACTGTGTACTCTAAAAAGATATGTTCATATCTTCATTCCTAGCCCTTGTGAATGTAACCTCATTTGGAAATAGGGTCTTTGCAGATAAAATTAAGGATCTTGAGATTTAGGGCAAACCCTAACCTAACAGGACTGGAGCGCTTACAAGAGGAGAAGAGACTGAAAGGAGAAACACACAGAGGTAAGAATGTCAGACACACACTAAGGCTAAACCTGGGACCAGCGGAAACTGCAAACCAATAAGGAAGACTCTTTCCCTTGAATCTTTGGAGAGAACGGGGCTCTGCTGATGCCCTTAATTCATATTTATAGGCCCTAAAATGGTAAGAGATGAAATTTGTTTCATTTTAAGCTACTAAATTTGTAGTAATTTGTTATAGAAACTCTAGGAAATAAAGATATCCTTCAAAAGAATACAGTGATCTGTGGGATAAGTCTTTGACTTTAACTTTGACTTATTTTCCACCCAATAGAGATTTGGAGACTACTGGAAACCGTGGTTGTATATTGGGTTACTCATTGGGCTGCAAACCACAAGGTCAGTAGTTCAAAATCACCTATCACTCAATGGGAGAAAGGTGCAGTTTTCTAGTCCCATAAAGAGTTAGCATTTTGGAAATCCATAAGGGGCAGTTCTCATCTGTTCAATAGGGTCACTATGAGTCAGAATTGGTTTGATAGCAATGAGTTTGAACTGAATACTCTATGTGGCAGTTACATATCTACTATCAACTGAAGAAGGGGTGGAGTCTAGCCTGTCAATCAGGTCGCAGCTTGATGACCTCATTGGGAGGTGTGTTGGAGATAAATAGCTCACTGGAGGCCAGGCACATACTCTGTTTTGTCTTCCTGCTGACAAGCCACCTGGAGCTACACTGATGGAGTCAGAGCCCTAGAGCCACATGGAGATACACGCCAGTGCTGAGATGCTTCCACTGCCACTGGATCTACCCACTGGCATGTGATTTCCTTGGATATGTTGCAGGAGTCTGAAGAGGAATTTATAGACTGGTACTGGACATATGGGCTAATATTACATTTATTGACTTGATCTGGACTGGACTGGGGTGGAATGTTTTCTTAAAATGCAATTACTCTTTTATAGAAAGCTCTTTATTAAACACATATGAGTGTCTATGAATTTGTTTCTCTAGTCAACCCAGATGAATACACTCTACAACAAATCTTTCATCAAATTCCTTACACCGGTATTGTGGGGTCTCTGTAATACAGTGCGTCACATATGATTATCCCTGGCCTCAAACCAGCTTCAGGACCATGCCTGCCATCAGTCTGCCTGGGATATCCAAATTGTTCTAAGTAAGGAATTGTGGTATTATATTTTTCTCCTTAGGATGTACTACCCAGTGTGGAGAATTGTGCTCTGCCATATATATTTTTTCTGAGATGCTATCTTAGGAATTCTTTAGAGAAATATGCATATATGCCTACATCCTTTCATATCTATCATTGCAGGAAAATGCTGTCCCTGGAGAAGTGAGGTCCAAGGAGAAGGACATCATGCTTGGTAAAGTAGAAAGGCAGCCAAAGTGAGGAAGGTCCTTAAGGAACTCAATTGACACTGTGGCTGTAACAATGGGCTTAGGCATGGGACAATTGTGAGGAGATGAAGGACCGGGCAGTGTTTTTCTGTTGTGCACAGGGTCGCTATGGGTAAGAACCAACTCGATGACCCCTAACAACAACACAGAATGATTTTTATGATTTGCATCAAGGGACTCACTTACACAATTGTGGAGGCCATAAACTGGAAACGCCCACAGATTTGTATTTCAAAACCCATAGTTGAGACAATGAAATGCATGAAAACTAAGAGTGCCTGGTAAAACATCTATTTATAGTTCAGAGAGCACACCTTACAGAAACACCCTTTTTAGTCTTAGGGCTCTCAACTAAGTTTCTGAGGCCTGCTCACATTTTGGAACATATCCTGCTTAACTTGAGGTCAAAATGAGTTAAAGAACATGTTTCTTCCAAACCTGAACTAGAGATGATGAAGGTTTTTATCAAACAAACAGGGACCAGCCAGATTGCCACATTGAATGAACCATCACAGGTGTCCAGACACTCAACAGTCCTCTACTTCTTTAATGCTTTTTTCCCCCCACTATCATGACCCTAGTTCTATCTTACAAATCTGGCTAGACCAGAACATGTACACTGGTACACATAAGAGCTCTCGACACACAGAATCCAGGACACATAAATCCCCCAGGACCAGTAATGAGAGTAGTGATACCATGAGGGA
>NW_022103906.1:84780716-84782234 GCF_000313985.2 Echinops telfairi | reverse complement strand
ATACACACACACACACACACACACAAATGGGCCATGCAATAGGAGGTGGTAGACTGGATTTGGCCCATGCATGCAATTTGCTGCTTCTCTACAACATACCTTCCTTGATCCTTTGAGAGAAAGGTGACCACAAATGTCCTGGGTCCATTATATGAAATGTAGGTGAAGGTGTCAAGATCAGGAGCCTAAAAAATGGTTGCTGCTGGTATCTCCCTACCTGAAGCACTGTCATCCCATCTCTGGTAGTTTCGGAAGCGGTAGGAACGCTTTTATGGGTGCCTTGTGTCAAGATGTGAAGAACACGTGAGTTGTGAAGAAAACGAGGTGACAGAGAAGCTGGCAGTAGAAGACCATCGGTGTAGCCTCTAACATGGTGGTAGCATCTGTCAAGATACTTCCACACAATTACAGCCTTTGGAAGCTACAGCGCTCCTCTGGAGCAGTGGCCGTCAGTTGGAATAGACCCTAAAGCAAGATTCTACAGGTGTTGTGGTTAAGTGGAAGATAAGGCCATGGCGATGGACAAAAGGAAGCAGGTTTGAAAGATACCATTCACTACCACAGGTATGTAAATTTTCTGCCCTCTGATGGCACTTTTCTATTCCCCATAGGCATACTGTTCCTCTTTCTTTCGTATCACTTGTAGAATTCACCAGTGTGTCTGGTACGGAAACGTATCACTTGTAGAATTCACCAGTGTGTCTGGTACAGAAACGTTGGTATGGCTATGATGCTAGCGAGTCTTCTGAGCGTTGGCTTTAATCGGTAGTGTGACTACTTTTGATGACACTTGTGCAGGGTGACTTTTGGGTGGTGGAACATTTATCTTTTTGAGAAACTCTGTCTCCAGGAACCCCAATGGAATGGAAACATTCTTCTCTACAGCTATGCCCAGGGTAGGGACAATAACTCTGGGTGGCAGAGGGGATTGGAGAGAGAAGCCAGGGGGTGCCTTTGCCTCATCAAAGAAAGTTCTTTGGAACCGTTCTTTTAATCAGAGTCCCAAATGGTCTCAGTTTGTCTAGGCACCTGACTTGATTATGAGCGGAAATTGCCTCCAACTTATTTAAGAGGTTTTTTTGAGATTCCCTTTTAGCCTATGCTCTTTACCTTCGAAGAAAACCTGTGCAGATAGACAATAAACAGTGCTTTGTTTCCACATCAGTCTCCATATCATTCACTTAGCAATTTCACGTTAACCTATTAGTGTTTGTATCGCCACGAGAGTATCATCGGAGTTGTATCAACACTGATGTCTCACCAGATGCTATGGATTAAATTGTGCTTTTCCTCCCCCACCCCCTGGGGCACAAACACCACCCCTGTCACTGCCACCAACCACATACAAGGGGGCTACAAAAAGTTCCATTTTCCCATGAACTTTGTTTCCCTCAGTTTTATTTGCAAGTAATTTACATATCAATGTAATTCAATAGTTCGATCACTCTATAATATCATGGAAAATTGTACCATCACCCCCACATCAATTATAGAGCATACCCCACCCCATGGTCAAAT
>NW_022103906.1:84758500-84779827 GCF_000313985.2 Echinops telfairi | reverse complement strand
GGTTCTAGATGTAATTATTTTTGTGTACCCAAGCCAGCAGATTAGACCCAGAGACACTAACCCTGGGGATGAAAAGCTCTTTGTGAAGATTAGGTATTAGTCAAGGAATCAAAAAATGCTGGGGCTGCCTACAAGGAAGGAAACAACATCACTAGGACCTGGGTTTGGACTTTCAGCCTTCAGAACTTGGACGGAATAAATGAAAATTCCTCAAAACAATCCACTTGTGGTATTCTGGTTATAGAAAATGACACCAGCTAATTGTCCCTAACATTATAATGCCTATAATATCCATCAATTCACCAGTTTACAGTTGATTTTTCTTTTTCTCTTTCCTTGTAACTTTTTTTTCTTATTTTGGTCTGCTTCCCAAGGAGAAAATAAGTTTTAAAAACAAGGTATAAAAGTTGTTTCGTGTGTGCATGTGTATCTATGTATTCCCATGAAAGCATTTTGACTGTGGATACAGATGGATTCTTCAGGTTCTCTGAAATATCAAAAGTCATTTTTACTTTTTCCAGTCTTCAAACACAATTTTTCTATGTCTAAGACGCAAAAGAAAATGCACAGGGTATCTCCAAATACCTGTGGAGGGTTTGGTGGGCAATTCTGGGTACGCTTCATTTCAGCATAGATATAAAGTTTGTGGAAACTGCCGGGACACATAGTCCACATGATTTCACTACACTCATATTCTTTTGCAAGTACTATCAATGTGGAAGAAGCGATCTAAAACAACTGAATTGGAAAAATATTTAAGTAAACTATGAGCCCTGCCAACTCAGCATCAGGGCATCTTGACCGCGTATTTGGAACTACAAGAAACAAGTCATGAACCTCTGAACGCTGGGGGTGATTAACGCTGGCAGGAGAAGAGGCAGGGCTGAGTCCGTCAAGCCACCCATAGCTGATCCTTGGGGTGTGTTCCCAGCTTCTCTGGGAGGAGAATAAATAGAGCCAAGTGGCCTGTGCAGGCATTTATCAGTAGGAAGGGAATGGCAAGGGTCAGATGAAAGGGAAACAGAAGACTGGAAGGAATGGGTATGGGAGGCAATGCTGTCAAGGAAAGCTTCGTACGAGATGGTGTATTTTGAAGGAGGAAAAAGAGACTAGAGCCTTTTCTAGAGCCACCCAGCTGAACTTGGACGCGGATGTCAGTAATGTCAGTGAATGGGAGGATCCAGACCTGTGCAAGATATACCTCTAATGTACAGAGTCTGAAGGTCTTGTGAAAAGCCGAAACTGATGAAGTGAGTGAGAGGTGAGGCCCAAGTTCTACATTTGTAATGAGCTCAGAGTGACGTGCTGCTGCTGGATATCCATCCATGTTGAGTTGCAAAGCTACAAATTGAAAGCTAAGAGAGAAAAAGAATGAAGTAGAGGAGAGAACACTTCTCCTGTGGGCCATGCCCAGTACCACTTCCGGGAATTCTCCACTCACGGAATCGCCTTAGTTGGGTCCACAATAAGATTCCCTTTTGTAAGGGGTCCCAAAAGTTTTGGGAAAATGGAAATAAAAGATAACTTTCCTCCATGGATATTTGAAGCCCCCTTATGTATGTGTGTGTAAGTATATGTATATCTATATATTTGTGTGGATCTATATGTATATGCACATATATAAGGCAGTCAGGATGTTCATGGAAAAATGGAATTAAAAGATAATGGAATTTTTCAACAACTATTTTGAAAGCTCCTCATATATATTGCTACAAAATCATAGAAGCTTTTTAGACAAAAATGTCAAACTCAACATCGACTGTTTCTTGACATGTCCTTCATCTAGTCTACACACTCTGAAGTCATGTTTCCGTCTCTCTAACTCTTCCTTCATGAATTCTATGCTCTTTGATCGTATATTGTGTCAATTCTACACGGTGTCAAAATGACCATTTTGACATTCTTGAGGGACTCAAACTGTGTTCCTCTTAAATGTTCTTTGAGTTTGGGAACATAATGAAGTCTGAAGCAGAAAGATTAGGGTTGTAGGGTAGATGGATAATTTACGATGTAATTCTCCTAAGATAGACCTTGCTACTTTCAAATACTGAACAGGTGCATTTTCATGAAGGGAAACGATTCCTCGGCACAGCTTTCCTGGCATTTGTCTCACCAATGCAGTTTCCGATTTTCTTAAAACGTCTTCATCCTAAACCTCTGTGATTGTCCTTTGGTTTTGTGTTTTAAGATACCTTAATGAGGCTAAGACAAGTATCACTGAGAGAAATTGTCTGAAGCTATTCACTGATTGCAGAGATATTTTAAAAAATGTTTTGTTTGGAATAAACCTGTGTTGATATAAAGTGGAACCCTAGCACTAATACATCTTTTACTTACTCCTGTGCTATCTCATCTTATCTATCTATCTTAGAGATTGATTGATTAGCCCATCTGATTATGGTGAGCTGGCAAGCCCAAAACACACAGGCCAGGCAACAGCCTGGACACTCGGTAGATGTGTGTCCCAGTCTGTAACTCGTTCAGGTAACAAAAAGAGTATGGAGCAAAGTTCTGCTGAAATATTTATATTCCGAAGGTAGAACACATCTTAGAAAATTTTCTATTTTTGCTGATTCATTTATATAATTCTATTCTATTCTATTATAAAAGTGACTATAATATAATTCAGGTTAATTACATTATGGAACAACTAAACTAATGTTTGGCCAATCAACTGGGAACCATAGCCTAGCTAAATTGATGCATGAAATTGACCATCATACAGGCCACCATGGAGGAGGTAAAAGAGGGGGGCTCTGGTAGCACCTGAAAGCCAGATTATACCTTCTCTTTGGTCCTATGCACTTTTTTTTTTCTTTTTTAACATTTTATTAGGGGCTCATACAACTGTTATCCCAATCCATACACACATCAATTGTGTAAAGCGCATTTGTACATCGTTTCTCAAAACATTTTCTCTCCATTTAAACCCCCGACATTAGGTCCTCATTTTTCCCCTCCCTCCCCGCTCCCCCCTCCCGCATGAGCCCTTGATAGTTTATAAATGGGTATTTTGTCATATCTTGCCCTGTCCGAAGTCTCCCTTCATCCACTTTTTGGTTGTCTGTCCCCCAGGGAGGAGGTCACACACAGTTCCATGTAATCGGTTCCTTCTTTCCTACCCATTTTAAGAAAAATCTTATGTTTTTAACTTTTGCCAGTTTTTCTATCCTGTTAAGGTTCTCTTACCGATTTGTAACAAATCTTTCTATGTAATAATTCAAGTCGATCTTTCTTGCATGTATACATTGTTATTAAATAGAGACATGTGGCCATTACAGATACAGATATTACTTTTGTATTTTGGACATCAGTTTTCCCTTGGCCATGAAAGTAGGGAAGTTGGGACCAGATTTGGGCTTCCTGACCCATGTCCTATTGCTCATTAGTGTCCCAGGAACACTGGTGCTGCCTAACGAATCCTCCAACCTCAGTGGCAGTTTAAAAACAAGTGGAGGCAACATGAGTGTGCCTGCGTGGATAATTGAAGACCTTGTATTTAGAACCTAAGGAATATTTGTTGAATTCCACTTGATCCTTAATGAAGATCAAGGATTGCAGCCTTCAATATGGATGGCAACTCAATGTAAGGAAAATGTATGCTTATGCTTAACTTCCTTTTTGTCTGAATTATTTCAGGTGGTACCCATTTCTATACTTTGCTCTATCCATCCTCCTTATTCCTATATTCCTCTACCTTCTTAATTGGAGAATTGATGACTCTTTAAAACAAACAAGCACAAGCAAAGACACAAAATCCTGAATACTATACCCAAGGCAGTTTGCAAAACATTTAAGAAACACACCAGGTGCGATCAAAAGGACCTTTTCCTAAGTTGAAATTCCTCTTCCAATGTGGACTTAAATTTGCGGTGTTGTGTCCCAGAGAGAATGATAGGCCAAGTGAGGAATGTTGTTGTCATAAAGGTCCAGGAAAGCACACATGTCAAACTGCTTAGGAGAGTTTTCATGTTCTGACGGCAAGCCATCCTAAAGTAAGCCTCCTTGGAAAGTGTGATTGCTCTGAAATTGTAGCATGACTGTGAATGACACCAGATTTTTACTGAACACACCTGCACTCTCAGCGTGGGGCAATGCATACTGCCACAGCCCTTCCTCAGAAACATTCTGTAAAAAGAGACGACTGTAATTGAGAACAACATTGGAAACATAAACAAATTCAATCTGCCAACATTTGTGACATCCTCATATAATTAATGGATAAAAGTGAAAACTTAAATTGCCCTCATAAAATGAAAATAGTTATTGGGATAAGCTTTATTCTCCCCATTTAATAGGAATCATTAAGCTTTTATTTTACAAGAAGAAGGGGGATCAAAGGCATTAAAGGCCCATTATTGAAAGTCAAAACAATGTTTTATTGGGTTTTCATGAATTAAATGAGATCAAGGGCTCTTCAAAGTTTAGAAACAAAAATGAATAAATTTAAGAAGAGGATGTAGCATGGAAGGGAAGAAGGTTAACGTACTAGAAGTTCTATACCTAAAACAATTCCTTCCCAACTCTTGTGTTTGATAGAAAAACAGAGATGAATCATTTTCATTAGCTAAGCATTTTCTAATGGTCTATTAGCTAAATGGAAATCTTATTATAGTCCCTGGTGAAATAATTTCATCTAGTATTCTTTATGTGGCTCTGCATATAAATATCTAATTCAAGAGTTTTAACTCAGATCCAAATCAAACAAAATTAGTTAATTTCATTTTTCAGTAAGACATTGTTCAACTAACACACAGGTGTACTTTTTGGGAAGAAGCCAGCTAGAAATTACATGAAACCGAGCACAGAGAAATTACTAGAGCTTGCTAAAGAGCATAGGTTACAGTTTTAATTACTTAAAGAGCCATTTATTCAAATAGCCAGGAGGGGTTTTAATCTTAGCTGAAAATGTTGGGTAGGTTCCATTTCAGTGTCACCTTATGGTAGAATTTAAATCTTCTTTCCACCACCCCCCTTCCCAAAGTCCCATCTTACTTTTTGGGCCATGCCAATGAATACAAAGTCTTAGTGGTTGGAATACGGACAGCCAAGAAGTCCTCCCTCACTGCCTGGATACTCTTGATTCACATCCCTAAAGTACGCAGGTGAGTGATAGTGAGTCCTTTTTGTTCTTCTGAGAAAGCTCAAAACCTCCCAAGATTGGATTTTCTTGCCTAGCTTCCAATCATGGTACTTGATTACACAAAGGATTGAGGTAATAATAGCTTCAGATAATAATAATGCACAGTACGTAGATATTTGTCACCTTCAAAGTGTTTTGTGTCATTATTATCAACCCCCTGTGAAAGGAGGCGGCCAGCAAGCAGCACCCTCTTCTTATCCATCCGTCTGGAGCGCACACCCCTCCTCCTGGACGGCCAGACTCACCCGGGTTAAATGAAACGTCAAAAATGCCTCCTTCACGATTTAATATGCCTCACACAAGCCACACAGCGGGCGGAGCTGCCGCCCTCCCCCACATTAACATCTAGAGATTAGTTCATTTATCCAACTTCACAAAATATCTAGTCTGTCCCTTCTCTAAGGCAAGCTAATTGCAACTACATGACCTCTGGTTTCTAAATCTGAAGCAGTAGATTTGGGGATGGTCTCTTATTATCAACAATCTTTTTGTTTACAAGATAGTCTAGCTAGAAGAAGAATTTTGAAGATCTCACCAACATTTCAATCTCATCCAAATGAAAGAATTTGAAATGGGAGAAAATGCATCTGGATTTAAAGTGAAAATAGAGTTTTTCCAACAATAATGAAAGCTATTATTTTTTAATCAATTTGTGAAAGGGTTAATAGGATGGAATCATTGCTACTGAAGTCTACTACCCTTTTCTGAGTTTAAATTTCTCAGATGAGACTTGATTTAGAGAATTGCAAGCAGTGGTTTGTAAGTCAGTCAGTATAGAGTAGGTTTTATTGTGGTAACAAAGTAACAGTAACTTCCAGTTGCTTTAACAAACACAGCAAAGATTTGTCCTTCATGCTACCCGTCCATTGTGAAACAGCAAAGAGTTAGGATGAAGACAGGATTATGCCCATGGATGCAGCACAGGAGAAAAGTAAAGCATATAGTAGCCATATCTTCTTTTCATTTCTGTCCCTCTGCACTGGCCAGAACAAAGTTGGAAAACAAAGGTCAGCAAATGAGCCATTTGGTGCACATCACTGCTTCTGCCACAGTAAATTAAGTGATCCATTTAATGTCAACTGGACATGCCCTTACAGAAGGGTCGTGGGGAGGAGACCAGCCAGTCAGGCTGCAGTGTAGCAATGATGAAAAAAAAAAACTTTCCGGAAGTCCTAAAAGCCTCCCCCCCCCCACTATTAGGATCCCAATTCTACCTTACAAATCCAGCTAGACCAGAGGATGTACACTGGTACAGAAAGGAACTGGAAACACAGGGAATCCAGGACAGATGATCCCTTCAGGAGCAGTGGTGAGAGTGGCAATACTGAGAGGATGGAGGGAAAGTGGGGTAGAAGGGGGGAACAGATTACAAGGATGTACATCAAACCTCCTCCCTGGGGGGACAGACAACCGAAAAGTGGGTGAAGGGAGACGTCGGACAGTGTAAGATATGACAAAATAATTTATAAGTTATCAAGGGTTTGTGAGGGAGAGGGGAGGTGGGTGGGAGGGGGAAAATGCTTGGCGGTCTACTTCCACAAAGCAGCCAGTGAAGACCATGTGGATCGCAATGGCGTGATCTGATACTGTTCATGGAGATGGCACAGGACCAGGGAGCGTTTTGTTTCATTGTACATGGGGTTGCCCGGTTAGAGGACAAAGTGTTTAGCTGGCAGATGTCAGCAACAGCCACAGGGAGTTTCGTGTTGGCTCTGCTGAAGCACAGAGGGTAATGTGCATGGTCCAGTTGCTTAAGCCACTTAATTCAGACACCATACAGTATTCCCCAGTGCGCTATCTGTGGCATAACATTTCACACGTTCAGAGCCTCACATCAAGGAGATCAGAGTGCTAAAACGGTAATCTAAGCATTATTTAAAGAAAGCAGGTCTGGGTGACTGTGGGCTCTGTTTTCAGGCCAGGATAAGCCTTTCCAAATCACTTTAAAGAAGCATCGTTGAACGTTGTGATGGTTAGATTTTATGTCAACTTGATGGTACGTGTGTGGAGGTAGGGGTGGAGTCTAACCTATCAGCCAGGCCACAGCTTGATGATGCCTCTGGAGGTGTGCCCTCTTTTACAAGTGCGGCACAGACAACTTCTCCCTCTTGGTCCCCTCTTTCTTGCTTGCCTGGATTGCACATCTGGCTCTGGGGCTGGAAGTCCATGTGGCTTGCCCAGCCTGGGTGCTGTGGCATCCTGTCATGTTCCTGTGGATCTTGGATCAATGTGACTCTGCACCCACTGGCCTGTGATCTCCTAGCTTTCCACTTCGATTTCCTGCTTCATCCACCAGCAACTGCATGACCCTGAAGAGGGCTTTGTATGGCATTGCTTGAGTTGGATTGGACTGGGCCACTTTTTTGATACACACTTATTTCTTGATATTAAGTTCTTTCTTGTACATATATGTGTCACTGGTTTTATTTCTCTAGAAAAACTGGCCCATTCACTCTATTTTTAGTAACTTTGACATTTTGTTCCAGGAAATATAATTAGTTGCAAGACATACAGATGAATAAGTAGAATGAGCGCATTTATGACTGATTTACTAGGTGTTTATAACATCCTGTTGAATGTGGATCCTATAGTGATCACATGCACCAGGTATTGGATCCATTTTATTATTAATGAAGACACTAACGATCTAGACAGTTTAAATAACTTGGCTGAAGTCACAAGACTGTAAGTTGCAGAAATATGGCATGAAACCACATACATTAATTGAGTGGATGCAAGAAAGGGTGTGGTATGGTGGAGTCTATCCGCAGGGTCACAAAGCTTCTCCCAGTGCACATGCTCAGTGAAGTCAACATGAACTTTCTCAACCGTGGCCTATAAAAATAGATCCCACAGGAGCTGGAGAAAACCACAATGTAAGGATAAATGTCTCCCCAAATCATATCTCTTGACCAATGCTCATCTCCTCATTCCCACAACCTTCAAGTCAATTCTGACCCAAAGTGACCTAGCTAGGGTTTCTGAGACTGTAAATTTTTAAGAGAGCAAATAGCCACCTCTTTCTCTCCTGGAAAACAGGTAGGTTTGAATCGCTGACTGTGTTATCCTGGGTAGACTAGAGAAACAAATCCATGGACACACATATGTGTATAAGAAAGAGATTTATATACAAGAGAAACTGAACATTGAGAAAACATCCCAGCCCAGTCTAGATCAAGTCCATAAGTCTGATATTAGCCCATATGTCCGATATCAATCTAGAAAGTCTTCTTCAGACTCACGAAACACATGCAGTGATGCCAAATGTAGAAGATCACAGGTCAGTGGGTAGAAAGTGTTTGGATCCAATGTCATTGGAAACATCTCAGCTCTGGCAGGGGTCTCTGTATCAGGGTGGGTCCATGTGTCTTGTCAGCTGCTATGTCTTCCAGGGTGTGAGCAGAGAGTCTCCCACCTCCAAGGAGGAAGTATCAGATTTCCCCGAATTCTCAGGAGAAGGCCATGCCCACACAGAAGCCTCATTGGCTATGATCCGATTGACAGACTAGACTCCACCTCTACACTCATAATCCTCTCAAACTGACAATTATATAACTACCACACTGACCTTACTGTTAGTAATCTAATGCTTATTCACTACCTCCTGTTGGCCCTTTTCATATTACACCGGGGCTTCAAAAAATTCATGAAAAATTTCCATTACCTTTTAATTCCATTTCCACCACCTTTATTTTATGCAATACGGTATATTTTCCTTTTTTTTTTTTCCATCTTTTTGAGTGGACTTGACACACCGGGGTAAGCATTGGACTGCTAATGATAAAATCAATGGTCCTCCTCAGGGAGAAAGATGGGACTCTATGCTGGTGTAGAGATTTATAGCCTCAGAAATCTTATAGAACAGTTCTGCTTTGTCCTAGGGGATCACGATGAGCTGTAATTGACTCCACAACTGGTTTTCTTGTCATTGCTGTTGTTGCTGCTGATGTCAACCCGTTCCTAAGCATAAAGGCTACACAGTGGACCCACAGCCCTTGTGATAGTTACAGACACGAATTGTTCTGGTGAGCAGCTGGGAGGAGCAGAAAAGATGGAATTACAGAATGTGGTAAAGTGGGAAAAGCAGGAGCTTTGGAATCTGAGCATCGTGAACTGAATGAAGCTCGTGTTCTAGGGAAACTCATCACAGCCTCTGGAAAGCTGCAGTTGAAAATGGTTTTAAAACATCTCTGGAGTCTGCTACGAAGTAAAAGGAGTTTTGCCTATGAGAGTTTGTCAAGCCTTCGAACGTAGGAGGCAAGAAGACCCTTATCCTGTTCCTAACTCCTTAGCCCAGGGGTTCTCAACCTGTGGGTTGTGACCCCTTTGGGTGTCGAATGACTCTTTCACAGGGGTCGCCTAAGACCATCCGAAAACACATAGCTATTTCACAATATATAATTACATATTGTTTTGTGATTAAGCACTATGCTTTCATTGTTTAATTATGTTCAAGTTGTAACAAGGAAAATACATCCTGCATATCAGATATTTACATTACGATTCCTAACAGTAGCAAAATGACAGTTATGAAGTAGCAATGAAAATAATGTTATGGGTGGGGGTCACCACCACACGAGGAACTGTATGAAAGGGTCGCGGCGTGAGGAAGGTTGAGGACCTCTGCCTTAGTCCCTCGTCCCAACTGCACCACGCCACACCCCTTGTCCTCTGCCAACTGGACATGTCTCAAAGAAGCTGAAACTCATTCATAAGGCAAGAGCCATCTCTAATGAGCTACATTTCTTTAGGGAGCTCATGTTCTAGACATGTGCCGGTAATAATTCAATAAGTATATTTTATTGAGTGGATGTTTCTCACAGGGAATTGCTCCACAAAGTGGGACTTTGAGCATATGAGGGGGTACAAAAAAAAAGCAAAAACAAACAAAAAAACAACCTGGAATTTTTTCCCAAAACTATGGATTTAATTTTTCCCCCCAAAACCACCTTAAAAGTACTCTCCATTACACTGAATACCTTTGTCAAATCTGCGATTCCATTCTTGGAAACATTTCCCAAAGTCATCTGTTTGGATGGCTGACAGTACCTCCCTTGTTTATTTCTTCACCTCTTTTATGTCGTCAAATTGTTGTCCTTTTATGTCCCTCTTCATTCGTAGAAACAAAAAGAAGTCCCAAGGAGTGAGGTCAGGTGAGGGGGGCAAAAGAGGCTATCTGATTTTAGCCAAAAACTGGCACACGGAGATGGCTGCCTGAGCAGGTGCATTGTCGTGGTGGCAAAACCAGTCTCTCATCTGCCACAAATCAGGCCTTTTTTGTTTCACATGGTTACACAGTCTTTTCAGAACCTAAAGTTTGATTATCAGTCTGACCTGGTGGAATGAACCCCAAATGCACTACGAGTGGACATTTTTGTCCATTCAGGAAGTTGATGGACGTCCAGATGAGGTTTGTCATCAATCGACTTTTCACTGTTTTTGAAACGAGAAAACCCCTGGTACACTTGAGTTTTTCCCATAATGCTGTCTTTGTAAGCTGTGTTCAACATCATAACAATTTCTGCAGCAATTTTACGGAAGCAGGAAACAAAATTTCATAGCCACACGCTGTTCTCTTAAATTTGCCATCACAAAAAACAGGGTTCACGCAAAACTGCTTTTAAGAAAAAAATTCACTGTGATTAGAGAGAACCTTTCCAGGTGATGCCACTGGATGCACTAACTCAGAGCAAGTTTTTTTGTTTGTTTGTTTGTTTTGTTTTATAGTATTCATTTGTAGGAGGTCTTGCTGGGGCCTCTGAAAACAGGAGAGAGGTTGAGAGTAGGAAGCAGAAGTACCCATACTGTCTTCTCAATGAGTAGCTTTGAGATATGCCAATGAGTCCCAAGGATGCTATCATAAATCTCCCAAAATAATAGGTAGAAGAGAATTTAGCATTCCTTTTCCTAGAGACATATTCATACTGAGTTGAGAACAGACTATTGGTGATGATGATTTATTTATTTTAGGTTTTCAAATGTTTGCTTTTTTGGTGGGTCTGAATATATTTATATATTTTTAATAGTTTTATTGGCATATAATTCACATATATAATCCAACAGTTCAATCACAGCAAAAGGAGCTATACAATCATCATCACAATTTTAGAGCATTTTCTTCTATTCATCATTATTAGCTCCCCAATTCCTTCTGCCATACCTCTAAGAAACAACTAATCCAGTTACTATATAGATTTACTTATGCTGAAATTCATATATACTAAAACATACAAAAATACAATATATAAAACACAACAACTATAACCAAGCAAAACAGAGACAAATCTAAATAGGAAAGAAAACTGAAAATATTAAAAACTAGAACAAATCTGAAATGGGTAAAAAACAAGATCAAATGATGCAGTGTTAAAATTTAACCCGAGTCTGTACTAATCCCCTTTCCAGTGCACTCTGCATGACTAATGATACTTCTTACTATCTTAAATTTCTTTCTCCTTTGCTTCTTGGTTGGTTTGGCACCAATGTCTACACTCTGCTGAACTTGCATGTGGTTCATTCTTGAGCCAGGTGTTTCTTTGATACCAACTCCAAGCCCTCTGTTATGGATTGAATTGTGCTCTCCTAAAAGATATGTTGAAATCCTAAGGTGACATTGTTTGTAGGGTCTTTGAATATGTTGTCCCTTAAATTAATGTGAGATCATACTATTATAAGGCAGGCCCTATCCTGTATGAGTGGTGTCCTTGTAACAGAGGAAAAGAAACACAGAGAGCCGGGTTAAGGAAAGATGGCCATCAAAGATGCACGCACAAGTCAAGAATGCCTAGGGTTATCAGAAGCTTGGAGAGACAAGAAAGGATGTATTTTTATAGACTTTGAAGGGAGTATAGCCTGACTGACATATTGGACTTTCACCCTCCAGAACTGTAAGGTAATACATTTCTGTTGTTATAAGCCACCATGCATATGCTATTTTGTTATTGAATCCCTAGGAAGCTAACACACCTTACCTCCGTGTTGGCCCCCTTTCCTCTCATTCTTGTCCCTTGCATTTTCTTATCCCTTAGATTCGTGCCTGATGTTTAGGATTTGAGCCACATTTGTGCATGGTTGGGGTTAGGATTCCATGTCTGCATGCCTCAAGAGCTAAATTAGAGATTTCTCCAGGTCACCTGCCTGCAAGCCTTTCCAAGCTCTGCAGTCGGCATCCCAGAAGAGCCCCTGCCACTGTGGGTGGCAAACCACAACATTACGCCTGAAGGTAGTCAAGTGGACCTGAGGAGGCCTCAGATCTCAGCTGGTTTTAATCCTATAAAATTGAAACTTAATATACAAGGCAGGCAAGATTAAAAATATAAATGCCATTGTGCTGCATCCGTATTCCACGTTGAACTCTCTCATTGGGCCTAATTGAACTGTAACAATAATGATGCTGGTAACAACAATTATAGCAATTGCATCAACAATGTGATAATAAAAGAGTAAAAAACAGAAACCAAAGGGAGAGCCTTGACATGTATCTGGCACAATCTGTTATATTTTTATGGTACTTGTTGATTACCTAGGAAGAACATGTCATAGGGGTCTAGTGACTAAAGGTTTCCTGGCCCCAGAAGCTTTGCCCTGGGAGCTGCCAAGGGTACAGTCTATGTCTGGTGACTCAGAACTGAGCCTGGGAGTTCAGCCTGAATCTGGGCGACTTCTCTCAAGCTCTGGAGGCTCTGGTCAGAGCCTGGCCTAAAGAGCTGAGGCGCGTTTGTCTGGGTTTCCTCCTGAGGATATTCTCATAGTTGGAATTAGGAAGACTAGGAGTTCTGGTGGCATACGGTTACTCGTTGGGCTGCCAATTGCAAGGTCAGCAGTTTGAAACCATGAGCGGCATATCAGGGGAAAGATGGGACTTTCTACTCCCATAAAGAGTTACACATCTTGAAAACTCACAAGAGTGGTTCCACCTTGTCCTCTAGCGTCACAATGAGTTGGCATAAACTCAATGGCAGTGAGTTTTGAGTGAGTTTGAGAACACATAACTAAGAAGAAATCACCAATTATAGCTACAAAGATACACCAGAAAGAGCATTTCCGCAATTTCTTCTATTACTTGGTAAACTCAGCACAAAGAATGCATGGCCTTTTATGTAACTCTAGGTAAACACTCTATCCCCTCCCACCCCAAGGCAAAGATCCAGTCTTGATCACACAAACTCCCTCACCCATCCAGGTTACCTCTTCAAGTGTGACAGACTCAAGAATCCAGACTTGCTTCTTACCTCCACGCTACTCCGCAGTGCACGCATCTGTCCTCCACGCTACCCCGCAGTGCACGCATCTGTCCTCCACGCTACTCCGCAGTGCACGCATCTGCCCTCCACGCTACTCCGCAGTGCACGCATCTGTCCTCCCTGTTCCAGGCGACCCGCCCTTCTCTTCTGGTTTCGAATGACGAGGTGAGTTATCCCCCTTCAGGTCGGCGGCTGTCCTTGTACCTTCACTCCACTTTCCTCTTTCCTCCTTTATATGGACCATGAACTCCCCTGTGTGTGTGGTGTGTTTTTTTCGTTCTCTCTTAAATTTGGTAACCATGTATGCAACAAACCATTTTCCCTTTCAATAGTCTTTACATGTACAATGAAGAGCTACTTATTATGTTTGTCATGTTGCTCAGCTACCACTGTTATCTGTTTCCAAATCTCAGGTCACCCTTAACAGAAGCACAGTGTGTCTCCTATGCCATCTATTTTTAACAGCTCCTTCTACTTGACTTATAAAAAAAGCCACTCACTTCTTTAGACAAAACATACACTGTTTATCCACTTCTCTCTTTCTTATCTCCAGGATTTGTAACCCTGAAAGAAAAGGGCATTGGTCTGATGGATTAGAACAAGGACTGCTCGCTATTTAATTTGCTCATTCTGGGGCAGGCTATAAGTTAGACTTGGAACTATTAGTATGGTCATTCTTCCAAGGAGACAGTTGATAGTGCCTGGCTATTAAAAGGTATAGCATCTGTGGTCTTAAAGGCTTGAAGTTAAACATGTGGCCATCTAGCAGGAAAGTAAAAAAAGCCCATTGGGAGAAACACTCCAGTCTGTGTGATCATGAGGTGTTAAAGGGAAAAGGTATCAGAAGTTCAAAAACAAGCAATCAAATTGATGCAAAGGAACATGGATATAGTGGAGACCCAAAACACACATGTAAGAAAATTGGACAGACCCTCATAGAAGGGCCACATTGAAGGGATTAAATATCCAAGGTGCAGTATAGCACTGAAGAAGCACATAACTATTCTCTAGTTCTTAAACTTTTCCTCCCCTTACTAACATGGGCTTTGTTTTACTTCTTAAACTTTGTTGTACATGCATAAGTTCATTTGTTTAATTTAGATCATTCGATGCATGGAAGCCAAGATAGATGACCCTTCAGAAACAGTAATAGGAGTAATGATTCCCTGAGGGTACAGGAAGAGAGGTGGGGAAGGGGAGTGGATAGCAATGATATATATATTAACAAGGGTTCCCGAGTGGGGCGGGGAGTGGGGGAGGATATAAAGGGGAGCTGATACCAGAGAGTTCAAGTAGAAAGAAAATGTTTTGAAACTGATGGAAGCAGCAATTGTACAATTGTGCTTGATCTAATTGAATTATGAATTGTTATAATATATGTAAAAGCTCTTAATAATATGATTTTTAAAAAAGAAAACGTGCCTGGTCATCAGAAGAACTAGACAAGTTGCAACATTCGGTGATTGATGGTACAGACCAGAAATAAGTTAACTTTGAAATTTTTATGAAGGGGAAAAAATAATCAGAGGCAAAACAGATGGTCTGCATATGTGGAGAAATGTGTTGTCCTCTCGTCTATGCTCCGTCCTCAAAACATTTCCTGATTCCTATGAGCAGAACCTCTGATTCTCCAGCTGCCAGCCTTGTCGTACACTATTTCAGAAAATGGGAGGAGGGAACCAGTGTGTTCATTGAAGCACAGTGTGAAAGTGAAGGCTTTCATCGCTCTGAAGAGGCAAGAGAAGAAACCCAAAGACAGACGTGAGCAAAAGTAGTTGCTGGTAAAAGATCCATATGCACCGAATGCTTCCTTTCTAAGATGATTAGCAACTGAAATTAATACCGCTATACTCGTATACTGACCAAGAATACACTGGTCCTGTTTGAGAACTGTGTAGAATGAAATTGGCTTGGGAGAGGACTCAATTGGCAATGGCTGAGGCCAGGCCTGATAACTGTAGAACTGGCAGAGGAGTGAACTCAGCATTTAAAGCTACCCAACCCAGGAAGCAACGATTGGCATCTTAGAGAATGTTTTTTGAGGGATTAATATAGTTAGGGAGAGGTTCCTTGGTGGCACAAATGGTTTGTACTTGACCACTAATGTAAAGGCAGTACCCCCACATTAACACCCCCCCCCACACACACAACACATACAATGGCTCTGTGGAAGAAAGCTCTGGCAATGATTTTCTATAGATTTCAACCAAGGAAACTCTAGGGAGCAGTTCTAGTTCTACTCTGTAAAACATAGGACTACCATGAGTCAGCATCAACTCAATGTCACTCAGTTTGATTTGGTTTTAATATATAGATTTATTGTGGGGCAAACAGTTAACACAAATAGCTTCTAACCCAAAGGTTGAAAGCTCAAGTCCAAGTAGAGTCATCTTGGAAGAAAATCCTGGTAATCTACTTTTGAAAAACCAGCCATTGAAAACCCTACAGATAGATGTGTGCCCAATGGGGTTCGTCACATTATTCACAAAGGCATAGAAATGAAAATTACTTAAACGCCCATCAATGGATGAATGGATATGCACACAATGGAGCACTACACAGTGTTAAAGAAAAGTAATGAATCTGTGAAACGCTGTATTAACATAGATAAATATGGAGGACATTTGCTGAGTGAAAGAAGTCAGTTGTATAAGAACAAACATTATATGCCTCTATTCCTATTAAAAGCCAAGGAAAGGTTTATACATAGAAAGAAGGATTCCTTGATGATTACCAGGGATGAAAGGGTAAGTGAAGGAAGGTGAGTTAACTGAAAAATAGTCATGTATTAATTTGGGTGAAGGGAAAGGGATATGCAATAAATCAATGACCAGAACAATATCATTAGATAAAAGAAGACATGGAAAGGTGCAAATAGTTACAGACAGCAAAAAAAAGTACTATCACATACACAATTCTGCAATATCAGTAATCATAATGATCTATGAATGGATCACAGGCAAACAGGAAATCTGAACAAGTAGGAGATCAGGACTACATTCACGATCATATATGTTTGTGAGAGGCTATTTTCACAAACTTATTGTCTGTGCTATAAGTATATCCATGTAATAGTAGATTAAAAAGGTGGAAAACTTATGAAAACTTCTTAGACATAACCAAGCACCTTGAGGTATTGTGGCTTTTACATGATTTCATTAGGCTGTTGACAAATACACACATGGAAACATTTCCCCATAGTCACTGAGGACATTTCCTCCAAAGCGATGGACGATCCCTGTCTTCTGTGAAAAATTATCTTAATCTCTTCATTGATATCTAACCCACCCTTACATTTTCCAAGATGTCTTAGTCCTACTTTTCAGGGAGCTTTGGTTTTGGCTCATTCTTCCCTCCCTGATTTTGCACACAGTGTTTGCCTCTATTCCGTCCTGGAGAAACGAGAGCCTAGAAGACGGCGGAACAGAGCTCCACCCGCTTCCTCCCTGAGAGAGAAGCCATCCCCTCTGCATGGTGAAGTTCCGGGGGGCTTTCTCCAGCTGGGAATTTCTGCAGAAGCAGAGCTAGTTCTTCTTTATTAGCTCTGTGTGAAAACAGACCCTGCTCAATCAACTCTTTTGGAGTATATTTATTTTTTTGTCATTTATCTTCCCTAGCACTCTGCAGGCTACACAGCTATGATTTGCCATGCATGGATCGAGAGGCGAGCAGACGTCATTGTATATAATGAGTTAGTTTCTCTCTTAGGCATCTTGAATAGAACTCATATACCATCCTTGGGAGATGGGAAAAGGGACACTTACATAGTGTTCTGTGTTCTATATAGTTCATATGCGGTGCTAGTGAGTTGGTCAGTCCATCTACAGGACTCTCAGTGTTTTTTGTAGGGCTGGTCTGATGGATATGAACTCTTTCAGCTTCTATTTGTCTGATAATATATTAATTCCCTCCTCCTTCTTGAAGGGCTGTTTCATTGCATACAGTATTCTTGGTTGCTAGATTTTTTTTTTCTTTTTACTTTTTACACTTTATATAATTTCACTACTATTTGGCTTCTTATCTTTCTGAAAAAAATTGGCACTTAATTTTATCAGGGATATTTTTTATTCATCAATTGACTTCTAAGTACTTTCAGAATTATCGCTCTCTAATTTCTGAGAACCTACTTATGACCTGTCCTTATGTAGATCTCCACAGGTTTAACCTAATTGCGGTCTTTTGAGTCTCTGACATTTGCAGATTTATGTCCTCCAGTAGACTGGGAACATTTTCTGTCATTATTTAACTCAAATATTCCCACCCTCCATTTCTCTTTCACCTCCTTCTGGAATTCCAAGGTGAATCTATATGGTCTTCAGGTGTTTCCATTAAACTCTGCTCCGCCTGTTGAGCCTCTACTCAATTTTAACCATCCCCTCCTCTAATTTGCTGGTGTTTTTCTCCCGCCTAATGAAATCTGTTGATTGTTGGTGCTGTTGTTAGGTGCCTCAACTTGGCACCACTCATAGCAACCTGTGCACAACAGAATGAAACACTGACTGGTCTTTCACCATCGTCCCCACTGCTGTTCTGGCCAATCCCATTGTTGCAGTCATTGTGCCAATCCATCTGGATGGGCGTTTCTCCTTTTTCACAGACCTTCTGCTTTGCGAAGCATGAGGTCCTTGTCTAGAGACTTGAACGTGTCCCGAGAACATGTAAAAAAATACATGCAAAAAAATACAAAAAAAAAAAATACATGAGGTCTCCCCATGCTTATTTGTGAGGAACATTCTGGTCGTTGTTCTTCCAAGACAGATTTGCTTGTTCTTCTGGCAGTCTGTTGTACTGTCAATAGTCTTCACCCACACTAGGATTCAAAGGCATCCATTTTTCTGTGGTCTTCCTTATTTCTTGTCCAGCTTTCACATACATATGAGGTGACTCAAAATATCCATAAATAAGTCTTTCTAGTTTGTTTCTCCTTTCAGTCATTGTCTCTTTCAATTGCAAGATCTCTATTTTTATATTTGCATTGTGTCCCTACATTGTTTTTCTTATTTACTTCAGCTCTTTATCAATGCTTTCCCTTAGTTCTTTACTTATATTTAATGTTTGTGGTCGTTAAATACTCTGGTGTCAATTTGAGGATTAAGAGTGTAGGGGTGGAGTTTAGACTGTCAATCAGGGTGAGACCTCCATGTGGGCATGGCCTTTTCCTGAGGATTCTGGGAACTCTTGTATTTTCCTCCTTGGAGGCAGGAGATACTCTCTCTCTCTGGTCTGACTCCCTGTGAGACATCCCTGTGGAGAAGAGACATGGAGAGAGGCTGATGGAGCCAGACCTCTGGAGCCAGAGAAGCCACGTGGAGACCCCTGCTAGCACTGAGATACTTACTGGATCCACAAGACTTCCCAATCACTGGCCTATGATCTTCCTGAATTTGGCATCATTGCATGCTTTCATGAGTCTGAAGAGGACTTTATAGATTGGTATTGGACATGTGGGCTAATATCGGACTCATGGACTTGATCTGAACTGGGTTGGGATGTTTTCTTAATATAATTACTCTTTATATAAAGCTCTTTCTTATACACATATCAGTGTCTATGAATTTGTTTCTCTAGTCTACCTGGACTAACACAATGTTGTTGTTTCATATTCTCCTGTTTTTCATTATTTTATCATTCAAATAATGATGTGCTTTCATTTCCCTTTTTACGTTTATTCCAATGAACCATTCCTTTTTTTTGTTTTGTTTAGTGATTTTAAAAAAATTAGGACATTTGAATTTTTGAAGATGTAAACTTTTGATCCCCCCATCTGCTCCCCCCACAAGTGTTTCCCCAGCACTAAATTTTGAAATAACACGTTAAGTGGACAAAGCCCTCTGCCTTTGCTTAGAATTATATCTCCCTCTTTGTGATAACTCCTTCTCCCTCCGTAGTTTAATTTTCAAGCTTCAAGACCTCAATTTTAAAGTTTCAACTCTACCAAACACACCAGAGAACATGGTGTGGTCAGTCTGTCTACCAGTGGGTGTGACCACGCCGATGTTATTGAGTACTCATTAAACTGTCCCCTGGGAGTACAGTTCCCTTTCTCTGGCTGCGACTCTCTACCTTTCTGTTTTCACAATCACAATTTTAGTCAGAAAAATCCATAAAAAATCCATAAAAATCTTCTTTTAATAATGGTTCCAGGTACAAGTTTTACACATGTTGTGTTAAGTACATTCCTAAGTGTTTTATTATTTTTGATGTTCGTGTAAATGACATTGTTTTCTTTTATCCTTAGATTGGCAAATATTAGAATAAAATGGATTTTTTGTATATTAATCTTATATCCTACAACCTTTCTGAACTCATTTATTACCTATACAAGATGTCATTTGTGAATACAGATAGTTTTACTTCCTCATTTCAAACATGTATGTTTTTTATTTAAAATTTTTGCCTAAAAGTTTTGCATAGAACATCTGGTGGGATGTTGTATAGCAATGATGTGAGTGGATATCCTTTTGTTATTCCTAATTTGTAGAATATTTTTAGTCTTCTGCCATTACATATGATGGTTGTTAAAGGTTCTCCATAGTTGAAGAACAAGTGCTTTAACAAGTTGAGGAGGTTTGCTTTTTTCTAGTTTGTTGAATGTTTTCATCATGAATGGGGGCTATAAAATATATGCATATGCATATATTACATATATGTATACATAACATAAAAGAATATATTATATCTATTAGATTATCATATCATTTTCTCCCTTTATTCTATTAATATAGTGTATTACATTAATTGATTTTCATGTGTTGAAACAACTCTTCATTTTTTTTATCCAAGGTCAACTTTGCATTTCTGAGAAAATTCCATTTGCTCATGTGTCTAATCTCTTTTTTTGATGATGCTGTCTTTATTTTTCTAGTAGTTGATCAATTATCTTGACATCTGTATTCGTAAAGGGTATTGATTTGTCGTGTGTGTACTCATGCGTGTGTGTATGTGTTCTGGAAAGAATGTGTGTGTGTGTGTGTGTTTAAATTAAACATTGGTACAATTATAGTATCTACTGTTTCCTTGTGGGAAGTTCTTTGTTTTCAACTACTGATTCAATTTCTTTATTTTTCATATGTCTTTTTATATTTTCAATTTTTTTGTCGAAGTAATTTTTGCTAGTGGTTCTTTGTCCACTTTAAATTTATGTAGTTTGTTGTCATACGATTGTTAATATGATCCTCCTAGAATTCCTGTTATTCTCTAAATTCTTTTATTCTTGATACTAGTCATTTGATTCTTATCTTTTTCCTTGGTCCCATCCTTTTGGCATGATGAATTCAAACACAAATTTCATTCCAATATTCATTTATAGTGGCATTCATTGTGGTCCAAGAACATACTGTATCACAAATTTATTGACATTAATTAAAATAAATTTATTGATATTTGTTTTATAATCTGTCATATGGTTTATCCTGGAGAATATTTCATATTCATTGGAGAAGAATGTGTAGTCTGCTATTGTTGGCTGGAGTGCTGTCTTTTAGATCTAATTGATTTACAGTGTTGTTCAAATGTTCTCTTTCCATTTGCTTCTTCTGTCTAGTTGTTTTATTCAATATAAACAGTGTCTTGGACTCTCCAATTATTATTGTTGATTTTATTTATTTATTGAATTCTGTCACCTTTTGCTTCATGTATACTTAGGCTCTGTTGATAACTCAAAAACTGAACTCATGCATGCCATCACCTTGGTGCCACTCATGGCCACCCTATTGGACAGCATAGAATTGCTCCTGTGAGTTTCCAAGACTGTA
Organism: Echinops telfairi; assembly: GCF_000313985.2. NCBI lineage: Eukaryota > Metazoa > Chordata > Mammalia > Afrosoricida > Tenrecidae > Echinops > Echinops telfairi. The sequence continues at coordinate 84,758,687 of NW_022103906.1, read as the reverse complement.
ACTTTCTATAGGAGTGGAAAGTCCAACCTTTCTCCCCTGAAGTAGCTGGCGGTTTCAAACTGCTAACCTTGCTGCCCAACTCACAACTACTACACCACCAGGGATCCTGTTGTAGGTGCATATATGCTTATAATTGTAATATCTTCTTGTTGGATTGGATCTTTGATCAATATAAAATGTTCTTTGT
>NW_022103906.1:84753649-84757947 GCF_000313985.2 Echinops telfairi | reverse complement strand
ACCTTAGAAGCAACAATGGGGAGACTTTGCTCTATGTACTTTGGATACATTATCAGGAGAGACCAGTCCTTGGAGAAGGACATGTTTGGTCAAGTGGAGGAGCAGCAAAGAAGAGGAAGTTCATCCATGAGATAGATCGACACCGTGGCTGCAACAATGGCCTCAAACATAAGAACATTTATGATAATGGTATAGGAGTAGAGAGTGTTTCATTCTGTTGTACATAAGGTACTGCATGTGACAACATCAACAACATTGCTGTATCTGAATCTAATATCTCCCAGTCTAACAACCTTTGCCTTTTGATTAGAGTACTTAATTTATTTAAACTTAATGAAATTATTGCTATTTTAAGATTTATCTTAACCATTTTGTTATTTGTTTTCTGTGTCATATTAATGTTGTTCCTGTATTCACTTCTTAGTTTCTTTGTGTGTGTGTTAAATATTTATGTAGTTCACCATTTTAATTCTCTTGTCAATTCTTTTAGTGTATATTTTATTATTTAATTTTTAAGTTGATGTCCTGAGCATTACTATTCAGACCTTAATGTACAATAATGAGGCACTCTGAAGGAGGAAGTGGGGTTTTCTACGTCCGTAGAGTTCCGCTCTTGGAAACCTGCAAGGGCAGTTCTACCCTGACCTATGGAGTCTCTCACGAGTCAACTTTGACTCAATGACAGTGAGTAGGAGAGCTGAGATTAGTACTCACTCAATTTAAATATTATGTACATGTTTTGCTTTTCAGTAGCTTTCTTCTTTCTTCTCTCCTTTGTACTTCTATGTCCTACAAATGTCATCTTTACACACTGTGTGCTTCTCAATGCAGATTTAGAACGATGACTTTATTAGGCTGCCTTTTAAATCAAATAGGAGGATAAAATACAATTGTATTTTAGACTTTATGTATCCCTATATGTTATTGTTTTAAGGAGCCCTGCAGTGCGGTGGGCTTGGTGTCTGACCGTTAACTTTGAGGTCTGCAGTCAAGCCCACCACAGGAGAAAGATGAGGCTGTCTTCTCTGGTAAAGACTTACAGCCTTGAAAGCCACATATAAGGTCACTATGAGTCAAAATCAACGAGGTGGAAGTGGTTATTTCATTACTTGACCAGAGCTCCGTATTTCTTTCTTCCACTGAGTGACTGCTGAATTTAAACCACCTGCTGACCCTTTTCTTTGCAGCCAAATGCTTAACCACTGCTCCACTAGGGCCCAAGTTACTGCCTCTGTTCTTCACTGAAGGACACCCAGTAGTATTTATATGGAGTAGGTTTTCTACAAATTATCTCAGCTTGTGTCTGAGAATGCCTCAATTTCCCTTTCATTTTATGGAGGTTATTCTCTCTCTCTCTCTCTCTCTCTCCCTCCCTCCTTCCCTCCCTCCCAGTGTTTTGAAGATGTTACTTCATTGCCTTCTGGCCTTCTTCAGTGTTTCTTATGAAAAGCCCATTGTTAATCTTTTTGAGCATCCTTTGTACATGATAACTTGTATCTTTCTTGTTGCTTTCAAGACTCCCACCCTTTTTTTTTTGGTGGGGGAGTGTTTCACATGTTTTTCTTAAACAGTTTTTTGGGGGCATATGATTCATGTATCATACAATACAATGAATTAAATAAATTCAGAAGAGTTGTACAATCATCATCACAATCACTTTTAGAAAGTTTTCTTCATTCTTGTACTCATTATTATTAACCCCTCTTACCCTCAAACCTTTCCTGTCAGAACCCCAAGGAACTATTAATTTAATTGCCATTTCTCGGGATTTCATATAAAGAACATCATACAAACCACCCCCCACAATGACAACAAAATAAAATACAGAAAACAGAAGATAATAGAAACCAGAAAAAATGAAAAATAGTCAAAAGGGAAGAAAGCTGATAATACAGTAACGTGTTTCCTTACCATAGGTGCAGTTATCCACTTCCTGATGCATTCTGTACGAGGACTTCCCTAATCAATGCTCTGAGGGAGCTCAATGGGCACTTAATCTGTGAGGGGACTCTGCAAATGTATTGTCCACTTTCGCTGCCATCCATAATCTTCTGCAAACTGGGATTTCCTCCTCTGATCTAGAAAGTTATTATTTACAGTCCTTATCACACATGCTCATATGTTCCTTTCAAGCAGACTTAGCCTCACTTAAAGGACTGCTTGTTTTAAAATAAACCTTAAAACCCTAGATATTATTCTTTCTGATACCCAGGCACCAACTGATTTCTTCCCTACATCTTTATCTTTTATCAATTTTCTTTAACTTTTAGCAATTTAATTGTAACATTCCTTGCCATTAATTCAGTATCCTAATCTAATGCCAATGATTTGATTATAAATCATAATGACATTGTACAACAGAGCAGAAATATTTCTCTGGGTTTTGTAAGCTGCAAATATTTAAAGGGGCAGAAAGCCTTATCATTATTACACAGAAAGGATGGCAGGTTTAAATTACTGAATTTGTGGTTAGTAACCCAGACGCATAATACAATATGCCACAAAGGGTCTTTAAAAAAACAAACAGATTTTTCTGTGTGTTTTATATATTTAAGAATAAAATAACTGCTTTTATTAAAAGAAAATTAAAAAAATATTTAGTGATGACATATTCAAAGTAAGTGTAAAGATAGTGTCTATTAACTCTAATATCAGAATCTCCTATAGTTCTGTTCTGAGTTCTAATTTTTTTCTCCTTTGTTTTTGGTCATACTATCTTCTCTGTCTGGAGGCTCATACTTGGTAAGTTTTTCTTTTTTTATTACCTAAAATTATACAAGGGTAAGTAAAAAAATATAAAACTTATTGTTACAAAATAGTAGAAACTTTTATTAACTGAAAATATAAAGTATGACAAATTGACATGTACTGTTTCTCCAAGTATCCTCCATGTCAGTCCATACACTCCTGAAAGTGGTGTTCCCATCTCTACCCCTTCTCCCAAAGAGCTCTGTCCTTTTGACTATGTACCATGTCAAAATAGCAGTTTGGGTATGCTCAAGGGACGCCCCTCCTATTCCTTTTGAATTTGGGGAATAACAGGAAGTCTTCAGGGGCACGATCAAGGCTGTGGAGCGGATGAAGTAAGATTCCAGAATGAAATTCTCTTAGGACAGCTCTTGCTTCTCTTGAAGAACCAGCAGATGCTTTGTCATGCCAGGAACAAGAAGTCGTAGTGCAGTTTTCCTGGACCGTTTCTCACCATTTCAGCTTTCAATTTTCTGAAAACTTTTTTTTATCATAAGCGCTGATTGTCCTGTGCAGTTTGAGAAAGTCTATCAAGATAATACCTTTGGAATTCCAAAAAACAGTAGTAGGTTCTTATATGGCATGTTCTACTTATGAATGGCTGTTTGCGGTTGTTTATTTTCCCCTCATTTTGAGCTATGCCCTATCAATCAAATGAAGATTACAAAAGCTTTACACCATCCATATCATCGATGTCAATTCTACTCATAATTTCCTTTTCTCAATACTTTCAGAAAATTTCGATACCATTGACTAAACTAATGACACTCTCAATGCACAGTGGTTACATATGGAGCTGCTAGCCACAAAGTCAGCAGTTAAAAGCCACCAGTCAGCTCTGTAGGGGAAGGCTGTGTCTTTCAACGCCTGTGAAAATTTGCCTGCTCAGGGATTTTGAAGATTAAGGTGTATCTGACATAAGCTATGGTATTTCGAATTGCCTCATTTGCATGTGAGTGCTTCCATGACTATGGAAGACTTGAGAAGAAGTAATATATTTGAATGATGGTGTTGGAGAAGAATATTGAAAGAACCATGAACTTCCAGAAAAACAAACAAGTCTGTCTTGAAAGAAGTACAGCCAGAATGCTGCTTAGAAGTGACGATGATGGGACTTCATTTCATGTGGGACAGATTATCAGGCAGAATTCATTTTGAGAGAAAGAGGTCATTGTGTTAGTCTGACTAGACTATAGTGACAAATCCATAGAGACATTACTATATGTATAAGAAAGAGCTTTATATACAAGAGCAATTGAATATTGAGAAAACAGCCTAGCCCAGTCCAGATCAAGTCCATAAATCTGGCATTAGCCCATATGTCCAGTACCAATCTGTAAATTCCTCTTCAGACTCACGAAACACTTGCAATGATGCCGAATGGTGGAAGATCACTGGCCAGTGGGTGGAAAGTCTTGTGGATCCAGTGGTGGTGTAAGCATCTAAGTGCTGGCAGGGGTCTCCACATGGCTTCTCCACCTCAGGGCACTAGCATAGTTTCATGTGTCTTATCAATTCCAATGTCTCCCAGGGAGTCAGCGGAGAGAGAA
>NW_022103906.1:84739160-84753229 GCF_000313985.2 Echinops telfairi | reverse complement strand
ATTTATCCCTCTGCCTTTCAACCAGCACCACATGTGATTATTGGCCAGGCTGGCACAATTAACTACCTCAGCATGGTAACAATTGTGAGGATGGTTGTAGAAGCAGGCAGTGTTTTGTCTTGTTGTGCATGGAATTGGGAGGAGTCAGAACCAACATGATGGCACTTAACAACTGACAACAGGGGCCATTCCATTAACCAGCTGCTGCTTACTTCTAAAGCTTTTCATTAGATTATTGTTCCCCCCCAACTTTTACCCATCCCACTGGCAGCTCCAAGTTAATCAAATGTCTCTAATTGGTTTTGAAAAATATTATCTGCTTTTTGTACTGAGCTTTGAGTCAGATCCACTAAAGAGAGTCCTGCAAGTAGAATCTTCAGGGAGTCATCATATGTTTTAAATAACAATACTTGTCTGATCATTAGGGTTTTAAGGAGCCTCAATGCCATTTTTTTCCTTTGCAGTGAATACCGAACTGCTAGTTCTTAGGGTGGTGCCAAGGTGCTGCTCTTTTAAAAGAATAGTTTTATTGGCATACATTTCACATATCATACAATTTAATTGTTCAATAATACTAAGATCGGTACAATCATCCCCACAATCCATTTCAGAACATTTTCTTATCCTATGCTTTGCTATTAGCTCCCCATTCCCAGCCATCCTCCCCTGCCAAGCCCTTAGTCACTTATCAATCTTGGTTTTGCCTCTGTACCTATCCTGCATTTCATATCCCTAAAATAATATAAAATACAAACAGGAAGCAAACAAGCAAACAAACAAACCCCCCTTTAACAACAATGACTAGACAAATATAGAAAAACCTCAATCTAAAAGAAAGCAGAAAATATGAAAAACTGAAACAACTTTAAAATGTGTCAAAAAGGAGACCAAATGATAGGGGATTACATTTTAACGTAATTAAATCTACCTTCATTGATCTTATTCTGCTTTCTGACTGATAGCAAGCCTATTCATATCCCTGGACTATGCTCAGAGGAATTCCCTGGAGGCTTCATCCATGTGGAGACCCTGCACATGGGTTTGAGGCTTCCGTAGTCATCCATAGTCCAGGTGTTGGTTTTCAAGGCTACCATAGAGCTGGGGAGGGAGTGGGAACAAAAATTGGTTAAATTAAAACACCCCCGAATATCTCTGCTCTTATTAAAATTCAGCTATTTTCCTTACCTGGACACTCATACAAGTGTTATAATCCTTTGAATAATTTCCAGAGTTCTACAGAAGTTGATTCTGACCATTTTTGCCAGTTTTTTCATCGTTTTTATGGGAAATAGAACTTCTGGAGCTCTTCCGGTTGGCAGTTTCACTAGTGGCACCCTTTTTGGTTGCGTGCTTATTTAAGGGACACCAATGAGGTAACGTGGCGGAAACAGAGTCTGGGCGACTTAGAGTCAGAGAAGGAATGAGGGTGCAATCATTGGAGGAGCCTTGAGGACCTAGGGAGGACTTAGGATTTTACTCTGAGTCCATGGGGATGTTCGAGATGATGAGTGAGACAATAGGACTTGGGGTATAAGACTTGGGTCTTTCTGTCTGCTGTGTGTAGACTGTAACACTGAGAATCTGAAGGGAGAAAAGCAAGAATATCTTCCAACTCTTTTCCTTAATCAACAAGGCATGTAGAGGCATGATCTGGCTAACCCTCTGCCTCCTTCTCTTACCATTTTCCTCTTTTTTATTACTCTGCTCTAATTGTACTGGCTGCCTTGATTTCCCTCAAGCATGCTAATCATACTGTTGACCCAGGGCCTTTGCACTTGCTGTTCCATCTGCCTGAAATATATTTACATATACAGTGAACCCTTGTTTATCGCGGTTAATCGGTTCTAGACCCTACCGTGATAAATGAAATTCCGCGAAGTAGGATTCCTTATTTGTAAATCAAATATTTTCGTAGTTAGAGCATAGAGGACATGAAAAAACACCCTTTAGTCACCATTACACTCGTATTACCCAATTTATTAAACGAAAAAGGGAAAATACAGTAAAACATTTTGGATGTTACAATTATCATTTATTATTTATTATATTATTTATGGCATCAAGCATGTACAGTATGAGACAATCAGTGGCAGTAATGACAGAGCATGCACTGTTACGCAAAAACCGTGATAGAGTGAAGCCGCGGAAGTCGAAGTGCGAAGTGGCGAGGGTTCACTGTATATATATATACACACAGGTGTAGTGTGGCTCATTCTCTTCCTCTGGGTCTTTGTTCAAGTGTCACTTTATCACTGGGACTTCCTAGAGTGTTTTATATTTAATGGTTTCTGCCTTCCTCCCACTCACCATCCTCTTACCCTATTTTTTTCAGGCACCCATCACCACCTGTGGTGTCACACACTTATTTGTTAGCTGTCTGGTAATGAGAATTGAGTTATGCCAAGCCCTTTACCCCACTCCTTTAACCTCCTGGGGAGGAGGAAATGGAGAAATAAATAATTCCTCAGAGAGGTACACATGCCTTTCTCATTTCATGAAAACCTCTGCTTCAGGAAGGCCACTCTTTTAGCCTTATAGTTTCATGAGGCTTTCTCTCCCGCTTATACTTAGTCGGGTACCACAATACGCTTGGAGTTGAGTGAAACTAGGGAGGAGATAGAAGAATCAAACTGAAGGAGGGCTAATACGCTTTGGCCGTAGTGGTCTCAGAAATTCATTGAATTACTCAAGGCAACGTTCACTAGCTTTTATTTCAACTATTTCTACAGAGTCAGCACAATAAAAGTTTATTACTTGTTTACACAGTCTGATGCACATCAGATGGTTCTTCCTAACTCTTTTCGAGGCAGTAACTCAGGGATCCCCACCCCTTTTATCTGTGTTGCCTCTGAATCCCCTCTTTCCCCAAAGAGTAACCCTGGTGAAGGAAGGCCCATTAGCTCTTAACTATCTTGATCCAGAAGACTCACCTGTTACCTTTGCTCATATTTCGTCGAACACATTTTAGCCATAGGCCTCCATCCAACTACCAGGAAGACTGGCTCTGTTCTTTTTATATATACCCAGGAAGAGAAGAGTGAAATAATATTGACAAATGCATAATGTCTTTCTCTGCTACAATTATCTCAATAATGGTATGGATGTTGGTTATGTGCCACTGAATTTGCTCTGATTCATGGGCACCCAATGCAAACAGAACAAAGCACTGCCCGGTCCTCACAATTGTTCCTATGCCTGAGCCCATTGTTGCAGCCACGGCCCCAATCCATCTCCTTGAGGGCCATTCTCTTTTTCTCTGTCCCGCCCTAGCTTTAATACGTGTGCAAGCCTACTCCACGGACTGGTCTCTCTTGACCACATGCCCAAAGTATGTAGGACAGAGTCTCACCATCCTTGCCTCTAGGTGGGCTTTCTCAAAGTCTACTGAGGAGTAAATCGGAGATGAGAGAAGGAACTGGATCCACAGAACAGGTTCTTGAAGGAGGCTGCTCAGCTAAGGAGTCATCTGATGCTTGGGCATGAGGTTGATGTGTCCCGACCCAGATAACCTCTGTCCTCGGAACATACTGTCCTTCTGACACAGGAATTACAGAGAGCTTCAACCCTCCAGGGTGTTTCCATGGCAGCGTCTAGAGTCCACGGGCCATGCTACCAATCTCTCTCAAAGAGAATATTGGAGCTCTTCAAGGTGAGCAGTTCATTTCCTTAATACGAACAACCAAGTTAACCTGGCAACTTACACACTAACTTTCCACTGGGGTCTTATGAGTAGAGACAGCTTGTCTGGGGGGTGGGGATGGGTTCGCTTCTTGGAGGTTTACCATTCTGTATGCATTTATGCAGGCGTTCCTTTGAGAAAGCATGCCTCCTCAACCTGACAGTATGTTTATGCGCAGTCCTCCGAATACACTGTGCACTAGTTAAAATGTCCAATGTGGAAAGTATTATCACAGCTATGCAACCACCTCTGATTAAAAACAGCTTTTGCTTCAGATATGATCTGTGTTACCAGAAAATTGGGCATGTGCAGCAGCTAGCTTAACTTCTTCAGTCTTTTTGATTCTTTTGTTGATCATTTTTTAACCTTGGGAGGTGAAGTGTAAAGTTCTGATGTCCCTGTAGAGTGTCCCATACCATTGACATCGAGAAGCAGAGATGCCCAGGCACATGAAAACCATTTAGGGTAGCAATTAAGCTTCTGAGCTTAGAATCTTTTGACTGTTTTATTTTCAAGCTTTGGCTCATTACCTGAGAGGTGGAGAGCCCTTCAACAAAAACAACAAACCAGAGCCAACGTTAGTGCTCTGACAGCACAGCCAAGACCTGCCTGTGTTTTCCTGTCTTGTGTTTTGAGTTTCCTTACTACTCCTGATTAAGTGTGGAACCATGCCCTCCTGCAAGTTCCCAAGAGGTCCCACCATAATCTTATCTAATAAACAACATACTTTTGTAATGAAAGGTAGCCAGACTGCCCCTTATGGTCAAGTAGTTTGTGTAAGTTTGTGCCTGGCCAATGGTGCTTGCCGGGCTGGAATTCAGCCCGTTTGCTCATCAGATTCTGTTTTCTGGTCGGCCAAGAGGATGGGACATCTTTTGTACCCTTTGACTCAGAGGCATTGCATGGTTATGCATGTTTTGCATACAGCCTGGCATTTCTAGTGCCCCCAGCCTCTGGATGAATCCCATTCTTCTTGTTCACTGATGTTCTATGCTAAAATACAGAGATTCCTTCCTTCAATGCCATTTTTTCCAAGTCCCTGGTTTACTAGTTATCCTCAACTTCTTCAGTGATAGTATTGCTTGCCAATATTAAACACAGAAGAAATCTTTTCTTACACTTCTAAACCCTTTATGATGTGATGAGTGGCATGAAAAAAATTGTGATATTATTATATTTGCATGTACCACCCATCATACAAAAGGGAATAGAATGGTTTGCAAAAACCCCACAGTGTGCAATATTTGCACACAATATGGTATGTGGGCTTCATCTGCCACTATTGGGGGACAGCAATTTAGTTCTAGTAGAAAATGAAAGGGGGGCTGCTCTTTAAAAGTACCCAGGTTTTTAAATGGATCTATGAGTAGGAATCAATTTCATGGGAAACTTATTTTGTCCCTCTCTCTCAATAATAATGACACCAGAAAGCTTGCCCATGTGAACTCGATTTTACACTTAAAATAATATCTTCACCATGGAAAGTCAGAATGTTGTTGGTGTGGGAAGGGGCATCTCAAAATCCCAAACTGAACCACCCATCAACATCAAACCGATTCCACCTAATGGTGATCTCACATATTATGGAGAGGCTGTAATCTTTACGGCAGGATATTGCCAAGGCTTTCTTTCACCACATCACTGGGTGGGTTTGAACTGCCAATCATTAGGTTAGTAGTGAAGCAAGAAGAGTATGGACTACCCAGGGGCCTGGGTTTTGTTGTTGTTAGGTAACATTCAGTCAATATTACCTGATAGTGACCCCAAGTAATTGGGTCAAACTGTCCCATTAGGTTTTCTAGGTTGTTATCTCTGTAGGATCAGATCATCAGATCTTCCTCCTCTGGAGCCTATAGGTTGATTTGAACCACCAATCTTTTGGTTGGCAGTTGAACACTTAACCATTACACTACCAGGGATCCTTGAGATTAGTATAGAAATAGCTAAAACAGGAGGAATCGTCGGGGAGAGAGCAGAGGCCATTAAGGAAAGTACCCAGGAGGAAATTCTCTGCCAATTGATGGTCTAGCCCTGTGGACTAAAGGAGGAAAGCTCATAGATGTGAAAGGTCAAGTCACAGGACTACCACTCTTCACTTCCCAACGACACTATACTCAGTTTGACATGGGAAGTACCTCTCAAATCAAAAGGACTGATCAGAAAATCATCAGGATTTTTCAGATACATTCTCTGGATTTTTTGAGACCAACTTGGTTGCACCAAAATCTCTTGACTTCCCAGTATGTGACCACAAGTGTAAGTTCCTGTTCAAGTCTGCTTCATTAAGATCCTCTAGCTTCTAAAATTGCTCAATGTCAGTTCAGGTTGAAGCTGAAGAAAATGAAAACAAGTCCACATGAGCTAAAATACGACCTTGAGTTTATCCCACCTGAATTCCAGAACATCTCAAGAACATCCAACCCGTGTTGAACACTAATGACAGAAAACTGGATGAGCTGTGGGAGGGCATAAAGACCATCATTCATGAAGAAAGCAAAAAGTCATTAAAAAGACAGGGAAGAAAAAAAAAAAGGTCCAAGTGGATTTCAGAAAAGAATCGTAAACTTACTCTTAAGCATAGTGTGGCAGTTACAGAATCTGTCAACTTGCAAAGGAGTGGAGTCTAGCCTGCCAATCATGTCACAGTTTGATGACCTCATTTGGAGATGCAATGGAGATAAATAGCTGACTGAGGCCAGATACACACAGACACTTTGCTGGTATTCCTGCTGACAAGCCACATGGAGACCCCTGATGGAACCAGAGCCCTGAAGCTAGAGGAGTCACATGGAGACACATACCAGCACTGAGATGGTTCCACTGCTACTGGATCCACAAGAATTTCCACCCAATGGCCTGTAATCCTCCTGCATTTGGCATCATTGCATGTGTTGCATGAGTCTGAAGAAATTATAGACTGGTATTGGACATATGGGACTTATGGACTTGATCTAGACTGGGCTGGGATGTTTTCTTAATATACAATTACTCTTTGATATAAAGTTCTCTGTTACACACATATAAGTGTCTCTGGATTTGTTTCTCTAGTCAACACAAGTAGCTAGTGCAAATGGAAGAAATGATGAAGTCAGAGTTCAATAAAAAACTGTCAAAGGGGAGCTTGAGAAGAAAAATAAAATACTATAATGAAATGTGCAAAGACTTAGACTTAGAACTTGCCCTCCCCCCTAAAAAAAGAGCATGCTCAACGTATTTTAAACTGAAAGAACTCAAGAAAAAAATTCAAAAAATGAATCATCATCTTGAATGATTCTATGGGCAAAATATTGAATGATGCAGGAAGCATTATAAGAAAATGGTTAAACATACACAGTCACTTTATCCCAAAGAACTTGTCTATATTCCAACATCTCAGGAGGTAGTATATGAGCAAGAACCAACGATACTGAAGGAAGAAATTCAAGCTGCATGAAAATAATTAGCCCAAAACAAGGGTCCAGGAATTAATGGAATGCCAATCTAAATGTTTCAACAGCGGATGAAGCCCTGGAAGCATGCACTGGTCTATGCCAAGAAATTTGGAAGAAAGTTTCTTGGCCAATTGACTGGAAGAGATCCATATTTTTACTCATTCCAGAGAAAGGTGACCCAACAGAATGCTCAGATTATGGAACAATATCATTGATATCACATGCAAGCAAAATTTTGCTGAAGATCATCCAATTATAGTTGTAGCAGTGCATTGAAAGGGAGCTATCAGCGGTTCAGACCAGATTCAGAAGAGGACCTGGAACAATAATTGCTCATGTCAGATGGATCTTGGCTGAAAGCAGAGGATACCAGAAAGATGTCTACTTCTGCTTTATTGACAATGCCAATGCATTCACTTGTATATATCCTAACAAACCAATAGATAGCCTTGAAAAGAATGAGAATTTCAGAGCATTTCATTGTGCTTATGTGGAACTTGTACATGGTCAAGAGCCAGTTGTGGGAACACAACAAGGGATATTGCATTGTTTAAAATCAAGAAAGGTGTGCATCCGGGTTGTATCTTCTCATCATACCTTTTTGATCTGTGTGCTGAGCAAATCATCAGAAAAGCTGCATTAGATGAAGAAGGATGTGGCATCAGGATTGCGGAATGGTTTAACAACCTGTGATATGCAGATGGCACAATCTTGCTTGCTAAAAGTGAGGAGGACTTGAAGCACTTGCTGAGGAAGGTAAGGATTGCAGCCTTCAATATGGATTGCAATTCAATGTAAAGCAGATCAAAATCCTCACAACTGGACCATGATAAATGGCGAAAAGTTTGAAGTTGCCAAGGATTTTGTCTTGCTTGGCTTCACAATCAATGCTCGTGGACGCATTAGTCAAGGGATCAAAAAACTGTGTTACATTGGTTAAATCTACCGCACAAGATCTCTTTACAGTATTGAAAGGCAAGAATGCTAGTTTGACGACTAAGCATGATATTTTGAAGACTACGGCTGACCAAAGCCACAGTGTTTTCAACTCCTCATATGCATGTGAAAGAAGTGAAAGTTGGACAGGAAGACTGAAGAACGGATGCATTGGAATCGTGGTGTTGGTAAAGAACATTGAAAGCACACGGACTGCAAAAAGGACAAATACGGTTATTGTGGCAGTTACCTAAGCTGCCAAATTGCGAAGGGGTGGAGTTTATCGTGTCAATCAGGTCACAGCCAGTGAGGCCTATATGTGGGCATGGACTTCTCCTGCGGATTCTGGGAACTCCTGTCTTCCTCCCTGAAGGTAGGACACACTCCCTGTGAGACATTCCTGATAACAAGCCACATTGCGCTACACTGATGGAGCCACAGCCCTGGAGTTGGAAGAGCCACGTGGAGACCACAGAAGCACTGAGATACTTCCTCTGCCATTGGATCCACAAGACTTTCCACCCACTCCTGTGATCTTCCTGCATTTGGTGCCATTGCATATGTTGCATGAGTCTGAAGAAGAATTTATAGACTGGTAACAGACTTATCAACTTGATTTGGACTGGGCTGGGATGTTTTCTTAATATACAGTTATTTTTTTATATAAAGTTCTTTCTTCCACATATGAGCGTCTCTGGATTTGTTTCGCTAGTCAACCCAGACTAACACAGTTGTCTTATTAGAAGTGTAGCCAGTGCTCCTTAGAGGTAAGGATGGTGAGACTTTGTCTCAAATATTTTGGATATGTTGTCAGGAGAGATTAGTCCCTGGAGAAGGACATCATGCTTGGAAAAGTAGAAGGGCAGCAATAAAGAGGAAGACCTTTGTCAGGATGGATTGACCCAGTGCAACAATGGGTTCAAACATAGGAACAATTGTGGGGATGATGCAGACTGGGCAGTGTTGCTATGGGTTGGAATCAACTCAGTGGCATCTGGGCATTAAGTTGCTATGGGTTGGAATCGACTCAATGTCATCTAAAAACAACAACAACAGGTTCTCCAACTGGATGCGGAGGGAAGACGATGTGGGCATCTTTATTGCCAACAAGTTGTGTGCTAGCCAAATGTTCAGGAAACTTCTGTGGGCCAGGTTAGACCCTAATATGTATGAAGAAGGGAAGGTATTAGCCAACTGCATAACTGACATGGCTCACAAGTCACAAGAGCAGCAAGGAGACATATCTGGGCCTGAAATGACACTCGGTGGAGTGACGTTCAGAGAATCCCAATCCATCTCAGGGAGGTGCTGACTTATTATTACCTTTTCTGAAAGGTCAGAGGTTTGGGCTCACCAGCCCTCCCCCAAAAGAAAGGTGTGTCAGTTTGCTTCTAGCAGGATGTCACCCTTGGGACCATGTGGGGCGATCTTACTTGTTCTACAGGGTCACTCTGAGTTCAAATCAACTTGACAGCAATGCCTGGGTTTGACGTGGTTGGAGTATTTGGGCTGATCCAGACCTGCTTCCTTTCAGTGTGTTACTGGCCTTTGCAAATTGTAGGGTGATAAAGAGACACCCTATCCTGATGATGTTGCCTTTTTATTAGGTGTTAATGTCTTTTTTCTGGAAATCAGCTTGTAAATCAGATGTGATCTTTTCCTAATTAAAAGACAGACATAAATTGGGACACTTAACCTGTACCAGGCACCGTCCAAAGACTTAGCATGCTTATTTAATCTTCACAACAGCCTTTGTGAAAGATACTACAATTATTTAGAGTTTCCAGAAGAACTTGAGCGATGGCAGGGTAGTTTATCAGAGGTCACATAACGAGTGATGAAACTAGAATTTGGATGACCGTTTCCTTCTATCCTTCCTCCTTCCCTCCCCCACCTTTCCCTGCCTTCCCTTCTCCCTTCCTTCAAACTCAGTCTGCCTTTTCTTTTCTTTAAAAAAAAATAATTTTATTGGGGGCTCTTATAACAATTCATACATCCATTGTGTCAAGCATATTTGTACATTATGTTGCGATCATTGCTTTTGAAACATTTTCTTTCTACTTGAGCCCTTGGTATCAGCTCCTCATTTTTTTCTCTCCCCCCCCCACCCTTCCACTCACATGAACCCTTGATAAATGATTATTATTTTCATATCTTACACCATATGCTGTCTCCCTTCACCCATGTTTCTGTTGTTCATCACCCCAGGTGGTGGTGATGGTAGGGTATATGTCAATCATTGCAATCAGTTCCTCCTTTCTCCTCCCACATTCTCCCTACACTCATGGTATTGCTACACCCATTATTCCTGAGGGGTTTATCTGTCCTGGATTCTGTGTGTCTGTTAAGAGCTCTTATCTGTACCAGTGTACATGTTCTGGTCTAGCAGGATTTGTAAGGTACAACTGGGGTCATGATAGTGGTGGGGAAAGGAGGGGAGCATTAAAGAACTAGGGGTAAGTTGGATGTTTCCTTGGTGCTATACTGTACCCTGGCTGGCTCGTCCATTTCTTGTGACCCTTCTGTGAGGGGATGTGCAATTGTCTACAGATGGGCTTTGGATCTCCACTTGCCCCTCCTCATTCACATCGATATGATTGTTTGTTTTGGGTCTTCTGATGCCTCAAATCTGATCCTGTGGACATCTCATGATCACACAGGCTGGTGTGCTTCTTCCATGTGGGCTTTGTTGCTTTCCAGCTAGATGGACACTTGTTTAACATCAAGCCTTTAAGACCCCAGATGCTATATCTTGTAATAGCTTGGCACCATCAACTTTCTTCATATTTGCTTATGCACCCATTTTGTCTTCAGCAATCCTGTCGGGAAGGTAAGTATTACAGAATGCCAGGTTATTAGAACAAAGTATTCTCATGTTGAGGGACTACTTGAGTAGAGGCCCAATGCCCATCTGCTACCTTAATACTTAACATATGAATATATACACATAGATCTATGTACACATAGATATAGACCTATCATTGTATATAAATATATTTACATATGTATGTGCCTGTATTTATGCCTTGTCCTTTGCCTCCTAGTTCTTTCCTCTATTTCCTTTCACTTTCCTCTTGTTCCACTATCATATTTGACCTTCATTTGGCTCTTGGTACTTCCTCTCAGCCACATTGCCCTTGATCAAACCCCGCCAGGCATTCTACACCCTCCTCGACATTGATTTTAGATCATTTGTTCCCATGTCTGTGGGTTTGTTGGCTCCCCCTTCCTTTCCTCCTCCTCCCCCTTTCCCATGTCTCTCTGGAACCATCGGTCCCATTATTTTCTCCTCAGCATTGTTTATCCTGCTTATCTTATATAGATAGACATGAAAAAATAAAGCCTATAAAAATAGTTCCAGGTGGGTCTGTTGACCCTTATGAATGTTCGGTGTGACATTTCTTTGTCTATACTTCTTAAGCAGTATTTTATTTCTGGTGTTTTTCTTAGCTTTCCAAATTAAGATATGCCTATTGAATTTTCCTCCAACTTTTTTATTTGGAAAAATGTCAAACCTATTGTAAGGTTAAATGATGAGTACATTCAGCAGCAATATTCCCTTTATTGGGATTCACCCAATGGCCACGTTTCCATTCTATCTCTCTCCTAAACTTCATGCATGCACACTCCCACATCCATCTCTAAACACACTATTTTTAAACCACTTGAGAGTTAGTTATACCTTTACTGACACTCCATCCTTAAATGCATGGATCTCCTGAGAATCAGGACAGTTTTTCTTCTTGACCACATGATAACCCAACTAGTATGATAACCCACTCTGGAAATTAAACATTGGTATGTACAATGATTAAACATAAAATCCTTATTCATATTGACCTAATCATGCTTACTCAAAGATCACTCATTAAATTTAGTTACTGTTTCTCCTGATCCTCCTATAGTCTAAAGCCAGGTTCCAGTTTCTATCACCGCCTTCTCTTTTGACTTCCCTGACATGGAAAGTTTGGAAGATTCTACACAAGGTATTTTGCAGGAGTCCTCAAAACCCTGGGGGTGTCTGACTGTTTTCTTATTAGTTTTGAGTTATACATTTTTGGTGAGAAAACTACATAGATCATAGTGGGTTCTCCTCAAGCCATCTCCTCAGTAGGCCCCAAATGACAAACTGAAAAAACCAGACTCATTGCCATCAAGTTGATTCCAATTCAGTAAGCCTATAGAAATAAATGAGAACTCATCATTGGGTTTCGGAGGCTGTTTTATTATATCTGCATTACCTTTCTCCCATGGAGCGTCTGTTTGGTTCATTTATCAAGCTTTTACTCAAAAATCCAAAATGCTTCCTCCCCTGTGCCACTAGGACTCAGACAAAATGAAAGTTTGACCTATAATTGGGTCACATCAGTTACATGACCCGCTTACTTAATACTATATGAAAGAGTATATGACAAAGGAAGTCTCTGAGTTGCAAAAGTGACTAAGCTTTTGGCTACTAACCAAAAAGCTCACATTTAAAAACTCCCAATGATGTTGTGTAAGAAAGGCTTGGTGGTCTGTTTTGGAAAGTCACAGACTTGGAAACCCCATGGAGACGTCTGCTCTGTAGGTATGGGACTGCTATGAGTTGTGATTGAGTTGGCAGGAACTTGTCATTTATTCTACAGTGGCAAGGTTTTATTCACCTACATACTCTAAATGTACTGGAAACCTGCTGGGAGCTGCAGAACCAGCACCCCTTCCACCCCTACCATTCCTGGAAGTTCCTGGTTCTGTCTTGTGTCACGAGTGTAATGAAGATTGTGAAACAGCAGTCAGAGATGGAGAAGACCCAGGGTATTGGGGAGAGGCAAAGTGAGCAGTGATGTACTATTGGTCAGAACACACTTTGCCAAGCTGACACATGGCTCTGGCTGGTTTCTGAGTGGGGCAGAATTCAGTGCAAATAAAAAGGTGCAGATCCAGTACTGAATGTTACTTTTATCATGAAGTAGCCCACATAGTATCCTACTCCTTTCTTCCCAATTCCTAATTTATATATCTGTCCCAGCTGAGCAGTAGGGAATGTATTATTTCAGATGATGATGAGTTAGGCCCTCTCCTGCTCTAGTGTCAGAGTTGGCTTGGAAAATGGATTAGAGTGGTTCATATCCAGTTGGCTTTGGACAGCTGTTCATAACCCTTTCCAGGTGTTTAGTTTATTTTTTGAGTTCCACAAGCATGCTTTCTCCTATTTATTCATCTGCACCTCATCACATCTTAAAAGTTGGGAAAGTCAAAAAACAACACATATTTGTTAATGTGTCCAGAACAGAAAGAAGAAATGATAACTACTGACAAAATAGTCAATGAAATATGAGAGGGGTACTTCCCTAACGTATCATCAGAACACGAATGAGGGGCCGGCCCCAATCCCAACTACTACGTGGACACCCGCCCCTCCCCCCAGGAGAATTTATTTCAAAGGATGGCACTGAATCGGCAGCTCCAGGACAGGGACATATCTGATCAGAGTACACTGGAGAAGATGAAGGGAGAGGAGGAGAGAGTGGAGCACATCCTGACCCACCAGGCTTTGAGGACAATGTTCCTGATTAGAGCAGCCAGTCCACAGAGAGGACCATAGGTCCGGCCCCAATATGAGACATGATGTCCCTCACTGACCCATAGGCCTACAGAGGACAACACTGGAGACACAGTGTGGGAATTGCACCTGACCTGACCCCACCGCACCCAGGCAAAACACCAAGGGGGTGCAACAGAACAACAAGGTAATGGAGTGGCTAGGTCCCCAGGGAAGGCTGAAGGTGGACTTTGGGGCCAGGGCGTGGTGGTACCCCAACAGACTGGACTGTAAAATACTCCTAAAGGCCAACAAACAGTCCTTGAACTAACTACAAGCTTTTCTTTCTTGTGTTTTGTTTTTGTCATGAGTTTGTTGTTTTGTTGTATATTGTTGCTTGATTTTGCTCTGTCTTGTTTTTGTGCATGTTATTTTCTCCATAGGTTTGTCTAAATAAGATAGGCTGGATGAACAATATGGAGGAGATAACAATGGGACC
>NW_022103906.1:84713428-84737987 GCF_000313985.2 Echinops telfairi | reverse complement strand
GGGGAGGGAGGGGAAAAAATGAGGAGCTGATGCCAGGGGCTTAGGTGGAGAGCAAATGTTTTGAGAATGATGAGGGCAATGAATGTACAAAAGTGCTTTATACAATGGATATATGTATGGATTGTGATAAGAGTTTATGAGCCCCTAATAAAACGATGAAGAAAAAGAACACGAAATCATCATATCAGAACACAAACTAACTCTGCAGAAAGTCCCTAGAATGCCAAACAGAATTGACCCTAAAAAAATCACCTTGATATACAATAATCAAAATTTCTGCACTAATGATAAGAAAACAATGCTGAAAGCTGTGTGGCAGAAAAGAATAATTACAGACAAAGGTCACACAATCAGGGGAAACTCAGATTTTTCCATCAAAACCACTGAAGCAAAAAGACAATGGAATGATATATATAAAATACTGAAAGAAAAAAAATTGCTAACCAAGAATCCTCTTTCCAGAAAAATTATCTGTCAAATGTGAGGGAGAAATAAAAATATTTACAGTCAAGAAAAGGTACAGGAGTTTATGAAAAGAAGACCACATTTACAAAACATGTTAAAAAGGGATTCTATGGACAGAGATCCATGGCAACAACAGACAACAACCTAAAAATAAATCAATGCTCAAGGTGAAACAGAACTAAATAAATTAAAACAAGGAATTATAGACAACATTCTGCTATAAATATAAAAGCAAACAAACAAAAGCATGGGTGACAGACTAGACCCTAGATCCTCAATCAGAGAAGATATCAAATTGCTCACAAAGTACAATAATCCACTTTGAAATTGGAAAGAAAACCACAGAAGAACAAGCAACTTACAAAGAAAAAGTTAAAATTTCATCAAAACAAGCAAGATGAAAACCACATAAGCAAGACACACAATACGGTAAAAACAAAAGACCAAAATAAGTCAGAAGACAACCGAAAACAAACCCGGAACACAACACAAAGGCATCATGAAAACTAGAACCAATACCGTCATTAAAGAACATAACACAATGGCATCAACAAAATCATATTTATCAATAACAAAATGGAATGCTAACAGACCAAATTCACCAGTTAAAAGACAAAGACTAATAGAATGGATAAAAAATTCTTAACCTTAGTATGCTGTTTATAAGAAATGTACCTTAGCTATAAAGACAAAGACTAAAATTCAAAAGATGGAAAAATATATATCAAGCAAGTAGCAGTCAAAAGAAAGCTGGAGTAGCAAGGTAGATATCAAAGTTAATGACAAATGAGAGACAAAGGAGGTCATTATATAATTATGAAAACTTTAATTGAACAAGGAATCATAACCATAATCAATATATACATCAAGTGATAGACCATAAAAATATTTACTCAAAAAAATTTACTCAAATTCTTACACAAATGAATAGACAAATAGATCATAATATGATCACACTAGGAGACTTCAATACATCACTCTCAACTAAAGATCAGTTAACTGGAAAGAAAATCAAAGATACAAATATGTTAACAGAATGAAGTGGATCTCATAGATATTTATAGAACACTTCACCCAACAAAAATTCATGTCACTTTCTTATCTATTGCCCACAGAAGCTTTCTAGAATAGACTGTATTTTTGGTCATAAAGCAACCATGCATAAATTAAAAAACATTGAGTTAATACAAGCCATGTTTTCAGGTGATAACACTATAAAATTAGAAATCACCCATAGAATGATCAACTCCAGGAAACCAAATACATAGAAATCTAATAACACTTTATTCAAGAAACACTGGGTAATTGAAGAAATAGAGAACACAATCAAAAGATCCCTTGGTATCAATGAGAACGAAAATACAACATGACAAAACCTCTGGGACACAGCCAAAGCAGTACTCAGAGGGCAGTTCAGTGCAGTATCTGCACACTTCAATAAGGCAGAAAGAGTGGAGACAAACACCTTAACGCATCGACTACAACAACTGGAAAAAAGTACCCAAACAAACATCAGCTACTAGAGGAAGAGAAGGGTAGAGATAAATACCAGGGTAGAGATAAATGAATCAGAAAATTTAAACTGTAGAAAAATAAATAAGACAAGAAGTTGGTTCTTTGCAAAGATTAGCAAAATTGATAAACCAGTGGCAAACCTAACAAGGGAAAAGAATGAGAAAAAATTAATTATATGAATAAGAAATAAAATGGATGATATTACAACAGAACCAAATGAGATAAAAACACAAGAGCAAAGTATTCTGAAAAGTGGTATTACAACAAATTAAAAATGTAAAAGAAATGGATACACTTATAGAAATGCATTATTAAGCTAAGATATCACAGAATAATATAGAAAATGCCAAGCCTATAACACAAGAAGAAATAGATCTAGTCATGAAAAAAAAAATCTTATCATTTGATATCCCTTTGGACCCATTTTAAACCTGTTTCAGTTAAAAACAATAAAGTTCTGGGAATACACCTAGATTAAGCCTCTGGTGAATCCCTGTGACCATCACCAGGATGTGAATAGCCTTGCTAAAATACAGAGTCCATTGGATGGTTGCAGATGCAGTTAAGTTAAAATTTAGCACCTTATTATCCGATCTGCCTTATGATCCACTTAAGTTTGTTCTAATTTTTAAATTTTCTGCTTTCTTTTCAATTGAAGTTTTTTTTATCTGTTTTGAATTGTTATTCTTGTTCATTTTGTTTGTTTTGATGCTTTCTGAATATGAAATATAGGACAGGTAAATATATAGAGAAAGGTACTACATTAATGGTTCCTTGAGTTATGGCAGGGCATGTTTGGGGGCTAGGGAATGGGGAGCTAAAAATGCTGAGTCAAAGCATGAAAAAGATGTTCTCAAATTGACTGTGGTCATGATTATACCTCTCTTCCTGATGTGAATGAACTATTGAATTGTGTGATATGTGAATTATATGCCAAGAAAGCGGTCAGAAAATGATGACAACAACAACAAAAAACCTCCCAACATCAAAAAGTCCAGTTCCAGATGGTTCCACTAGGGAATTCTATCAAATATTTAGAGAAGACTTGATAACAATTATATATAATGATTCTATAATATACAAACACACAATATACTACCAAACTCATTTTATGATGCAACTATAACTCTGATAACTAAACCAGGCAAAGATATCACCAGAATTGAACCTTACAGACTAATAGCTCTAATGAATCTAGATGCCAATATACTCAATAAAATACTAGCCAACAGAATTCAACCAAGCATTAAACATATGATATAGCATGATCAAATGGGATACATGTCAAATATGCAAGGATGGTTTAATATTAGAAAAACAATAAATGTAATTCACCAGATAAGCAAAATAAGGAAGAACCATATGATTACATCAATTGATACAGAAAAGGCATTGCATAACATTTAACATCCATTCCTGATAAAAACACCCAGCAAAACAGGTATAGAAGGGAAATTCCTTGACATAATAAAAGCCCGATATGTGAAAGTAATAGCCTACATCTCACTGAATGGAGAGAAATTGAAATAATTTTATTGAATGGCGACTCGGCAAGGTCACCCTTTATAAAGACTTTTATTTAATATAATTCTGGAAGTTTAGATAGAGCCACGAGACATCAAAAATAAATTTAAGCTATGCACACAGGCACTGAAGAAATAAAAATCTGTGTATTTGCACATGACAATCCTACGTATAGAAGACTCCAAAGATTCAATTAAACAAATGCTCGAACTGATTGAAAAATCTAGCAGTGTAGCAGGGGATAACATCAACAATTAGAGATCAGTTGGATGGGGTAAAGGCAACCCTTTAAATGACACTCATTCACACGTCTCCAAGACTAATAAATGTCCTAAGAAAGCAAGGAGAGCATTCAAATAGTGAATTCATGGTAGTTCCAGCCACCCTTCATTGGGCACCCTCAAAGCAAGATATAATTCCATAACCTTGGGCGAACAATGATGTGAGTTCACACTAGGACATTTCAGCTTTAAGTCCATCAAAGATGTCAGTTCCTTAAATCTGCTGCAGGTGAGTTTGAGGTAAAGCTCAGTTCCCTTTGTGGGGTTTCTCCGAGTCCTTTGAGTGTGGCTTATGAAGAATGTTCTGTACTTTGAAAGGACGGGGTGAAAAGGTCCTGTACTCTATAGTGCAAGGCCTGGGTCACCAAGAGCTGGATAGAAACGAGGCCAAAAGTGTCCAATTAGGAGCATAGTACTGGGTATATTCCCTGCTTGGGTTCTAATTGTTAAGCCTTTTCCCCTGTGGGTTATTGCTTCACCCAGTTAGCCTATCTCTTTCTCCGAGATATACACGCCCCTCTTCCCACATCCTGATTTGAATTTCCAGGAAGGTTCACTGTCATCCCTGTAGCAGTGTCTGTTGATTTGGGGTGACCTTAGAACAATGCTGTATGGCAGCAACTGAATGATCTTCACCTTCTCCCCGCATCTTGAAAAACAGACCCGAGCTAACGTGAAGTCTCCTTTTTTCAAAGTGTTTTTTGAGAGGTAAATATAAAGGCATTGATATATGCTTCCTGGGCCTAGGCATATAGGAATCCAACTGAGTGCTACTCGTTAATCTTGTATCATGCTATTTTATCAAATCCCTTGATTGTTTGCAACCATTATTTTCAAAGAGTCCTTGGGGTTCTCTATTTATGAAATTATATTGTCTGTAAGTGGTGAGCACTTAATTTCTTCTTTGTCCAATAATATTTCCCTTGATTTCTTTCTGTTGTCTAATGATTCTGGGTATGACTTTTAGCACCATGTTTAATCTAGTTCCTGTTTTCAGGGAAATGTTTTCAATTTCTGCTCATTGAACTGTTGACTATGAGATTTTCATATATGGCCTTTATTATTTTGAGAAAATTTCCTACTATTACTATTTTGCTGAGTGCTTTAAGCAGAAATGTTTTTGTGGTGGATTATTTGATAGTATTTCTACTGTTGAACCATCTTTGCATCCCTGGTATGAATCCCATTTGGTCACGATGATGTCTTGTTCTGATATGTTGTTGGATTCAATTGGCCAGAATTTTGTTGAGAATTTTTGAACCCCTGTGTTCATGAGGGCTACTGGTCTATATTTATCTGTCTTTTCCTGCTTATTCTCACGTCATATAATCCATTTTGGAGTTTTCTGTTTCTTTCTATATTCTGGAATAAACTGTGTAGAATTGGTGACAGCTCTTCACTGAATTCTTGGTAGAATTCCCCTGTGAAGCCGTCTGGTCCAGGGCTTTTCTTGATGGGAATTTTCTTGAGGAGCTTTTCTATTTCTTATTTTGTTGTGACTCTGTTTAGGTTTCCTACATCCACCTGAATTAATTGGAGTAGATAGTATATTTCTAAGTATTTGTCTGTTTCTTCTAGATTATCAATCTTGTTCGAGCAGACTACGGTGTTTTAGCCTGGACATTTTGCTTCCTGTGTGGGAGAAATATAATCTGAAACTGCATATTATAAAAATAATGCACATATCAATTTGTTTTGGACACATCTCAGTCTGGATTATGCCCATGACCCTGGGAGGGCAAAAAAAATGAACTGGTCATCTGAGAGATGATTTCAAAGATGGTTTTGTTTTACGGCATATATGCCCAACCTGCTGAAGGGAAACACCATAGAGCTGGTTAAATGGCTCAGGAAACAATGATGAACATTGCTGTTGCTTCCACAACAAAGCAGAATGCAGGACAAATGTTTGTCAGCACCCCTGTCAATGAGATTAACTAACAGTGTGTGGATCCGTGGAAGGGGCTGTCTGAGGGAAATATGGGCCCCGTGGATCAGGGGGTGGCAGTGTCTGTCTCTTACAAACTGGATGAGAAACGGCTAGTTGAATCAACATGAGTTGCTCTCTCTTTTCTCCCACCAGTCTGACGTCTTTCCTCAGTTTCCATCAGAATCCAACAATAGAGCAGTTGTAGTCACCACCTGTACTGAATTTGTCTAGGGCTTCGTATTTCCCCATGCTCTTTCTCATCTGTCATTTTGCTGAATGTTTTCGCTCACTTTTTAGAGACAGGCAGGGCAATTATTCTCATTTGTCAGAAAATAGAGGCTCAGAAGAAAGAGGCCTTGCCCAAGTCCACAAGGTCAGTCTCATGGTGAGTACCATGTCCAAGGCCTTATAGAAGTGATTGTGGGAGTGAAAATTGAACCTCGTCTAGATTTCAGTTTTCCAAAGGATCTCCTGAGGTTCCCCTAGGCCTCTGGTGTGTGTGTGTGTGTGTGTGTGTGTGTGTGTGTGTGTGTGTGTGTGTGTGTGTGTCAGAGAGAGAGAGAGAGAGAAAGAGAGAAGGTGGGGAAGAGAGAAGAAGACACAGAGAGTTGGAAAGTGGGAATGCACCCAGCTCTGCAGAGATGCTTCTTCTAAAGCCTTGGAGACTAGGAGACTGCTGGGCAGGTCAAGGAGAAGGGTATAGGAAAAGAGGGCTACTTATCCCCAACAGATGATTTTCGTTGATAACCAGTAGGCCTAGATTTGGGGTCACTGGGTACAGAGGTATACCAGGCTGAACTTGATTTCTTGTTGGATTTCTGAAGCGTGACATGATAGGTCAGAAGACCATCACATCTGGACAGACTCCACCCTCCCATCCTTACTTCCCTTGCCCTACTCTTCTCCTGCTGCCGTATAATGATACAGGCCAGGGTGAGATATTCGCAGTGGTTGATCTCAGCCTGGTTCCTGTTGAAGTTTCTGAAAAGTGCTGACACCTGGAGGCACCCTAATTACAACCTGCCTTATCATGTTATGTATCACCATCTAGGTCATCAAGTTAGTCCCCATGGAGCCAGGAAGGTACCCCTCACATTTTTCTTAGGGAAAGTCTCTGAGTGACAGAGAACCAGTTCGTACTATGTTGCAGTCTTCAGCTGACTCAGCTATCTCCTCAAGGCTCAGCTATCTCTCTGCAGGGCTCCCACACAGAACAGCCTGCCTTACCACCCAACCAGTTCAGCTCCACCATTAAACTCTGTTTGAAGTTTTATTTCCTTCCCCTCTGGCTATCTCAATGGGCAATCACTCCCAGGACGTTTTTGTAACAAATAGCATTTTCCGTTTTGTGGAGAATACAGGCCCTGGCCTGTAGCCTGGTTGTACTTTAGAGAGCAAGCCTTCCCCTATCCCAAACTTGATTCTTTTTCTCTTCATTTAAAAAATGGTATTAGTGATTATTTATTTCTGAGGCCCTCAATGTGCAGAACTGAGGTCCACATATGCTGCAGCTCATGTCCCATTGACATCGATCCTTTGTTTTGGTTTGTTTCAGTTTCCCTCTGCATCCCTTCTCCATCCCGTTTTCTCCCTTCACAGGGCTCACTTGAGTGGGTTTCATGTCTGTACTTCCAAATTGTTTTCCATTCTTTTCTTGAGACACAAAAGGAAGAAGTGAGGTTCAGTGGTAAAATAATTGTCTTTTATATGGGAGACCCAGGTTCAAATCCCAGCAAATGCCTTTCATATGCTGTCACGAGGCATCTGTGATGGAAAGTTGTGCATTGTTATGATGCTAAGGTTTCAGTGGCGCTTCCAGAGTACATACAATGAACGAGGAAGAAAGGCCTGGTGATCTATTTTCACAAATTAACCAATGAAAATTCTATGGAGCCACCAAATCGGTAACCATTCAGGACTAGAGAATGACTTGCTCCCTTGCGCATGGAGTCTCCATAAGCCAGGGACCAACTTGGTGCTAGGTAGCAATCATAGATCCATGGGAACACATACTGTGTGCTTTTAGCTCGCATAAGGAATTGTACTACACATCACACTATTTCTTACTGTAGTCCTCCCCACCCCACCCCCCACTGTCAGTGCCCCACCAAGATCCCTGTGCTTCTCATAGTTCTTATATGTGCCCATGATTTTTCACTGCAGGCTCTTAAGATCCTTTGTAGATATTATCTGGTTATAGAAGGAGGGCAGGCGGGAAGTCCAGGAGGATTAATATTCCTGGAACAGCCCTCAATCAGTGTTGGACGGGAGCTGGTGAGAATATCCATGTTTTCAAGCTTCTCAGGCATCTGGGCAGTTACCCAGAGGCCCACACTTTGAGACCCAGTTGCTCAAGAAGCACATTGCTCATCCCATTCTTTCGCCATCTCACTTTCTCACGCCCCGTCCATGTTTTTTTGGGTAACTACCTAAACGAAGTGTGCTTACTGCATAAACACAGCTACGCTCAAATCCTTCTGTTTTTGTTTTTCTTACTCAACATTGTGTGCAAGAATTCCACATGTTGCTAGCTCAATGTGCTTTAGTCTGCCTGATCATGGCACGCATAATCTCTGTTTCTCTGGGAATAGACAGCTAGGTTGCCTGTGGCCTCTCTGCTACCAGAAGCAACACTGGGCTGGCTATCTTTGATTGGCTCTGTGTGGGTGGTGGGTGAAACTGTTTGAGGCGTACTATCACTGCCATCGAGTCAATGCTGACTCGTACCGACCCCTCGTGGGTTTCTGTGACTGTAATTGATTATGGGAATAGAAAGCCCAGTCTTTCTCCCTCGGAGCTGCTGGTGGTTTTGAACTGTTGACCATGCAGACTGCAGCCTGAAGCTTAACCACTATACCCAAGGAGTCTATTGAGGTATAATAGGATAAGTACAAAAGTATTGCTATTGGGAGTTCTAGTTTATAGATACACAGATTTATTCTAAGGGGGGAAATATTAAATATGTCTCTGTGAACAATGGATGGTTGCAGACAAGTTTTCTCAGAAATACATTTGTGTAAGTCATCTCATGAATTGTCTTTAAAAAAAAAAGGTCCAAGGGAATAAAGCAGTTTTGAATTCATGGTGAAAAGCATCTCCCCAAGTCATTGAGGCTTTGCAAGATGTTTAGAGGATTCCAGTCCCACATGAAACAAGTTTTTAGGTGACTTAATATTAATGACTGCAGAAATATTGATGGCTGAAATCCAGAAACTGGTCAAAGAAGACCTATAGCATTATCATTTATGTAATAGATACTAGAGTTAGGATCTCACATGATTCAGTATTTTCAATTTTCAGTAAATATCTTGGCCTCAGAAAACCTTTGGCTTAAAGAGTGGCAAGGGTGCTCCATGAAGGCTTATTACTAAAAGCCCATCTTTTAAGCAAGATTGAAGTTTTTTTAAAAAAAATTATTTATTTTTTTTATGATCAAAGTTAATGAAGATCATTTAAAATAACTTTTTATTGTGAATTGGATAAAAATGTACAGAGTAGATCAATTTTCCATTCAATAATTCATACACATTTTGGTTCATTTCATTGATTACAATCCCCATCACCCCTGGTGTCTTTTGCGTCCATTCCTCCTGTGTCCTGGGGTAACAGTTTCTCGTTAGACCTAAAACAGTTGATGATGTTCCTTCACAGTAGTTTTGTTTCCCTTTTAGCGCTGCCTCTTGGTTGGGTGGAAATTAAACCATGGGGGTAAGTTAGCATCTAAACATGAAGGGTGACGCAGCGTCGTAGTCTCAGGGGGTTCACCGACCAGCTAACACAGTGTTTTGAACGAACTGAGTTTTGTTACACATATGCTGCCACATGATATAAAACCTTCCAATGCAATTCCTATCAGAGCTGTTGGAAGTGATAGCCAAGGTATCATCTAGTTATTCTAGCCTGAGGGTTATGGAGACTGGTGTTCACAGGGTCTACTAGTTCACTGGACCAATTGCTTCAATTGTCTGCATTCTTCTTTCTTCTAGACCAGGGAGACCAATGGTTGCACCTTAGATGGCCACTCGAGAGCTATGAACGTCCCAGCTGCTATTCCCTCAATCGGACAATCCCTAAGGAATACCAAAAATAGACTCTGGAGACTTCATTGCGTTGCTCTTCTCCCTGCTCTGTTGCACGCCATTAGTGTTTCACCCTGGTGTGATGGGGTCAGATCAGGCACAATTCTGGAACTGTGTCTTCAGTGTTGTCCCCTGTGATACTATGGGTCACTGAGGGATGTTGTGTCTGTGTTTCATGGTGGGCTTGGCCCTTTGGTCCTCTCTGTGCATTTGCTGCTCTCAGAAGGAATATCATCCTCAGGGTTTGGTGAGCCAGGATGTGTCCCACTTGCTCTCCTTCCCTCTTCACTTGCCCTGTGTGCTCTGATCAGATGCACCCCTCTCTCTGAGCTGTAGCTTCAGTGCTGTCCTCTGAAGTACATTCTTTGGGATAGGGGATGGCTTGGGGGAGGGGGAAGTGTGTTCACATAGCTGGGATTGGGGTCAGACCTCTCTATTGATTCCCTGCTTCATGCTGGTATGTTGTATTCATGTCTTGGCACATGGGGTTGAAGTCTTGTGCCCCTCATAGTTGATTTTTAACATTTAGTGGCATTCCATTGAGTATGGGATTGACGTTGTGTGTATCTTTTTAGCTATGGTGAACTATGCAGTGATGAACCTGGGTATGCATACATTTATTCCTGTCAAGGTTTTTTATTTCTGTTGGATAGATACAAAGTAGAGCGATTGCTGGGTCATATGGTATATCTAGTCCCAACTTTTAAAGAATGTGCCATACTATTTCCCCCAGTGGTTGCACAACTTTATAGTTTCACCAGCAGTGCATGAGGTTTTCAGTCTTTCCACATCTTTGACAGCATTTGTTTTCTGTTTTTGTCTTTTTTTAAAACTTTGCTGGTATTGCTGTGATGAAATGATATCTCATTTTTAAAAAATTTTCATCTTTTCAGTGGCAAATATCACCACTGTCTGTCAGTTTGTCATACGGTGGTGGCTTGCTTATTTCTGTGATGCTGGAAGCGATGCCACTGGTGTTTCAAAGGCCAGCAGGGTCACTCAAAGGGAACAGGTTTCAGTGGAGCTTCCAGACTAAGGACAGACTATGAAGAAGGAATTGGCTGCCCACTGCAGAGGAAGCAGTCCCTGAAAACTATGTATAGCTTCAAAACATTATCAGACCCTGAAGGCCTAATGAAGGGAAGCAGAGCATTGTTGGAGACAATGCTGGACAGTGGGCCCCTGCATTCGGAAGGCTCTCAAAATGTGACTGAAAAGGAGCTGATGTCTCAAAGCACACGCCTCCATGGTCACATGAATGGACTAAAGTGGATGTGTGTAAAGCCTGCAGGATCTGTATTTCCTGATAGGGAACTTAAGCTGAGAAGAAAGAGCTTAAAAAAATCTACTGAAAACAGGCAACTAGAATGTAAACAGGATGAATCCAGGAAAACTGGAAGTCACCAAAAATGAAATGGAACCTATAAAGATCGATATTCTAGGTGTTACTGCCTGAGATGGACTGGCATTGGCCATTTTTGAGTCAGAACATTATATGGTATACTATGCTGGGAATGCCACAATCAAATGGAATGGCACTGTAGTCATTGTCCAAAGGAAATCTGAAGATCTATCTTGAGTATAATCCTATCTATGATAGGAATATATATATATATGCATATCCACCTTCAAGTGTGGGTTTATAAAGAGACTTTTCCCCAGCTTTGCCTCCCCCAAAGACATGGCAAACATTAGGGTTTTTTTGCTAGCATATGGTGGGAGGTCAGATGCTTAGAGACATCCTCCCTGAAGGCATTCAATTGCTAGACAGGTAGGACCCACTCCCTGCTTTTAAGGACAATGGGATACTCCCTAAAGGCTTTTGACCATTAGCTTGGTTCCTGTAGGTAGGGCTTACATCCTACTGATAATGGTTCCTATGGAGATCCAGAGAACTGATCAAAACTGGCTCAGTGACATCCAAAGTTAGGCTACCATCCTGAATCTAGGATCTGCCCTTCTTGTCACATGTATACTCCCAATCCCTTCTCTTCCTATTGCGTGTATATCCCTAGATTGTCCCCCTCTCATTGCTGTATAATCTATAGTGTAACCCCTTCCTGTGATGTATGTCTTTACCTGTAATTAGTGGGCTTGCACTCCCCCCAAAGGTTTATAGGCCTGGGTTAGCAATAAAGATTGCTCTCTCTCGGCTCCTCCCTGGACTTCTAGTCAGTTCACCCTCTCCTCTCCTGTCCTCACTCCCCTGTTCCCTTTCCCTTTGCCTTCCTTCCCTTCCCCTCTCTCCACATGGACCACCAAGTTGGGCTGAGGTGAGCATATTACCATGACATGTGTCTGACTCCATTATTTCAATCTTTCCTCTATCTCTCATGCTCTCTATGACTTTGTTATAATGTTTATATATCTCAACTGTACAATTGTGCTTACTAAACCCACAATTAGTGGTGGAGAGCTGGCACCCCTTCCAACCACATTCAAGGAAATCCAGTCACTATGACTATTATTAAAAATTTTTACACTAAACCACAAAAGCTAGTGATCAAGAACTTGAAGAATTCTATCAATATTTTCTGTCTGAAATTGATCAAACATGTAGCCAGTATACGTTGATAATCATTGGTGATTGGAATGCAAAAGTTGGAAACAAAGAGGAAGAAACAGTAGTTGGCAAATAAGGTCTTAGTGATAGAAATGAAGCTGGAGATAGCATGATCATATTTTGAAGGATCAATGACTTGTTCGTTGCAAATATCTTTTTTACAAAAACACAAATTGCAACTATACACATGGGTTCTCCAGATGGAAGACATAGAAATTGTCTACAAATTGACTACATCGGTGGGAAGAGACGATGGAGAAGCTCAATATCAGCAGGTAAATCCAAGTCAGGGATTGACTGTGGAGAAACCTTGAATCACTCATATGTAAGTATGGGCTGAAGTTGAAGAAAATTAAAAGAAGTCCACCAGAGCCACAATACTACCTCGAGTCTATCCCACCTGAATTTTGAGAACATGCAAAGGGCAGATTTGATGCACTGAACACTAATGACAAGGATCTGATGAGCTGTTGGAGGGCATCAAGAGCATCAGTTATGAGGAAGAAAAAGGTCATTAAAAAGACAATAAAGAAAAAAAAAAGACCAAAGCAGATGTCAGAAGATACACTGAAACTTGCTCTTAACCACTGAGTAGCTAAGGAAAATGAAAGAAATGATGAAGTGAAAGATTTCAATAGAAAATTCCAAAGGTAAGCTGGAGAAGACAAATATTATAATGAAAATGTGCATAACCCTAGAGTTAGAAAACAAAAAAGGAATAAAACACTCAACATATATTAAATTGATAGAACTAAAGAAAAAATCAGGTCTTGAGTTGCAATCTTGAAAGGCTCTATAGGAAAAATATTGAATGATGCAGGAAGCATCCAGAGAAGATGAAAACAAAACAGTCACTGTACTAAAAAGAACATGCCAACTTTCCACCATTTCAGGAGGTAGCATGTGAACAAGCACCAATGGTGCTGAAGGAAAAAGTTCAAGTTACACTGCATGCATTAGCCAAAAACAATGCTTCAGGAATTGATGGAATACACCCCCAAAATACACTTCAGGCTAGGAGGGGCAGTTTCGGAATCCCCCAGGGCTAGTGGGGAGATATAGTCATAAAGGTCAGTGGACAGACATGGAATTATGTATGCTTTTTTTTGATAGATATTTTTTCTCTTTTTAGTCAATCTTTTGTTTTATGTTATTGTTGGTTTGCCTACCTATATAAGATAGGCATGGGAAGCCAGCCCAGGGAGAAAGCAGCAGGACTGAAGGTTCTGGAGGTCCTGGGGGAGGAGGAGGTGGGGGAAAGGATCAGTGAGCAAACAATGCCATCGACAGGGGAACAACTAGGGAATTAAAATCAACAATGAGGAGGATGAAGAGATCTGAGGGGTGTGTGAGCAACAGCAATGTAGCTGAGAGGAATTACTAAGAGGTGAAAGAGGACAAGCATGATGGTGGGGCAGGAGGAAGGTAAAAGGAAACAGAATAAAGATCTAGGAAGCAAAGCTATGGATAGAGGTATAAGCATAGGTGTGTACTTATGTAAATATATTAATCCATAAAAATAGAGGTATTAGCATATAAACATATATTTATATGGCAATACATTGAGGTAGTGGATGAACTTTGGGCCTCTGCTCAAGTCCTGCCTCAATGCAAGAACACTTTGTTCTAACAACCTGGCATTCTGTGATGCCCACCCTCCCAACACCATCGCTGAAGACAAAATGGGTGCACAAACAAATGTGGTGAAGAAAGCTGATGGTGCCTGGCTATCAAAAGATATCTGGTATCTTAAAAGCCTGAAGTTAAACAAGCAGCCATCAAGCAGAGTAGCAACAACCACACATGGAAGAAACACAACAGCCTGTGTGTTCATACGGTGTCAATGGGACCAGGGAACAAACATCAGAAGACCAAAAACAAAGAAACAAACAACAAACAAACAATATTGAGAACTAAGGGGGTTGCAGCAGAGACCCCCCAACCCATCTGTAGACAATCGGATATCCTTTCACAAAAGGGTCATAAGGAAGGGATGAGCCAATCAGGGTGCAGTATAGCACTGAAGAAACACACAATATTCCTCTTGTTCCTTGAGGCTTCCTCAACCCCCCCTATCATGATCGTAGTCCTGCCTTTCACTGCGGGCTAGACTGGAGAATGTACATAGGTACAGACAAGAACTCACAACACATGGAATCCAGGTCAGATAAACCCCTCAGGAACAGAAATGGGAGTAGCAATACAAGGAGGGTAGGGGAATGGTGGGGAGGGGGAACCAATTGCAATGATAGACACACACCCATACATACACTCCTCCAGGGGGACAAAACAACAGGCACCATGGGGGAAGGGAGACAGTGGTTGGTGTAAATTATAAAAATAATAATAATATATAATTTATCAATGGGTCACAAGGGTGAAAGAGGGGGAGGGAGGGTAAAAAGAGGATCTAATACCAAGGGCTCAAATAGAACGTAAATGTTTAGACAATAATGATGGCAACATATTTACAAATATGCTTGATATATTTGATGTATGGATTGTTATAAGAGCTATAAGAACCCCCAATAAAATGATCTTTTAAAAATAGAATGTTTTTTAAAAAGTCGATGAAGCCCTGGAAGCACTTACTGGTATATACCAGGAAATGTGAAAGACAGCTACTTGGTCAATATACTGGAAGATATTTATATTGGTACCCATTCCAAGGGAAGGTGTCCCAGAAGAATGCTCAAATTATGGAACAATATAATTGATATCACATCCAAGTAAAATTTTTCTGAATATCGTCCAACATTAGTTGCAATAGTACAGTGACAGGGAGCTGCCAGAAGTTTAGGCCAGATTTGAATGAGGACATGGAAGAAGGGATATTATTACTGTTATCAAATGGATCTTGGCTGAAAGCAGAGAATCCCAGAAAGATGTTTACTTGTATTTTATTGACTATGACAGGCACTTGACTCTGTGGATCATAAGTGATTATGGGTAGCCTTGAGGACAATGGAAATTTCAGAACCTTTCATTGTGCTCATGTGGAACTTGTCCCTGGATCAAGAAGCAGCTGTGGGGACAGAGCAAAGAATACTGCACAATTAAAAATCAGGAAAGGTGTGCATCAGGGCTGTCTACTCTCACCATACTTACTCAGTCTGTATGTTGAGCAAAGCTGGCATATTGGAAGAAGAATGTGGCATTAGGATTGGAGGGATGCTTACTAACGACCTGCAATATGCAGAAGACACAACCTTGCTTGCTGAAAGTGAGGAGGACTCAAAGCAGTTGTTGATGAAGATCAAGAAATGAAGCCTTCAGTATGGATTACAACTCAATATAAAGAAGACCAAAATCCTCACAACTGGACCAATAAGTAACATCAAGATACATGGAGAGAAGATTGAAATTACGAAGGATTTCATCTTGCCAAGGATTTCATCACTATCTATGCTCATGGAACCAGCAGTCATGAAAACAAAAATTAGATTCCTTTGGGTAGATCTCTCCGCAAACCTCTTTAGAGTGTTGAGAAGCAGGGAGGTTAATTTGAGGGCAAAAATGTACCCTACCGGAGCCATGGTGTTTTTAATTGCCTCATATGCATGTGAAAGTTGGACACTGCATAAAGAAGACCAAAGAATGGGTTCATTTGAATTGTGTTGCTGACAAAGACAATTGAGCATGCCACGGACTGCCAAAAGAACAAACAAAAGTCTGTCCTGTTTTTTGGAGGAAAGGGTGGTAAGACTACCTTACATGCTTTGGACATGTTGTCAGGTGTGATAGTTACATAATTGGTTGTCAGTTTGAGACTTAGGAGTGAAGGGGTGTAGTTTAGCCTGTCAATCAGGGCATATCTTGATGACCTTATCTGGAGGTGCTAAGGAGATAAATAGCTCGCTGGAGGCAGGACACAGGTTCACTCCCTGGGAGACATTGCTGCTGCCAAGACACATGGAGCTAAGCTAGTGTCCTGAGCTGGAGGAGCCACGAGGAAACCCCTGCCAGCACTGAGATGCTTCCACTGCCACTGGATCCACAAGACTTTCCACCCACTGGCCCATGGTCTTCCTGCATTCTGCGTCATTGCATGTGTTTCATGAGTCTGAAGAGGACTTTATAGATTGGTATTGGACATATGGGCTAATATTGGACTTATGGACTTGATCTGGACTGGGCTGGGATGTTTTCTTAATGTAAAATTACTCTTTATATAAAACGATTCCTTATACACATCTGTGTGTTTATGAATTTGTTTCTCTAGTCTACCCAGACTAGCACATCAGGAGAGACCAATCCCTGGAGAAGGACATCATGCTTGGTAAAGTCGAGGGGCAATGGAAAAGAGGAAAGTTTGTTGGCAATGTAGGGGGGCAGAGAGATGGATTGTCACAATGGCTGTAACCATGTGCTCAAGTATGTGAACCCTTGTGGGGATGGCGAAGGACTTGGCAGTGTTTCATTGTTTGCATAGGGTTGCTATGGTCAGAACCAACTAGATGGCAGCTAACAACTACTTATGATCATGACCATTCTTTGTATGCTTTTTCGCTATCTAAAATCTTCTTTGCTGAAGTGTCTGTTCAGGTCCTCTGCCAATTTTTTAACTGGATTATTTGTTTGGAGGTATTAAAGTGTTCTATAAATTTTATATATTAGTTCTTTGTCTGCTATGTCATGCACAACAGTTCGCCTGCCTCCCCCCTTCCGCCCCCCCTCTCCACCCCCCAACACATACCTGTGCATTCTCTTTGAACTCTTTTGGTGGAGTTTTAGAAGGACATACATGTCTAATTGTTAGTAGGTCCCATTCTTCTACTTTGTTTTCTACTTATTGTGTATGCTCAGCATTTGATAGTTTTTATGTTTGGTAGCTTATTTATGCCATGTATTAGGGCCCCTAGTTAATCGCTATTTTTTTTAATTGATGATTTTTATACAAACTGCATCAAGTCAATTCTGACTCCTTGTAACCCTATGGGCAAATTAGAACTGCCCCTTTGGGTTTCTAAAATTGTTAACATTCAGGGGAGCAGACAGCCTTTATGTTAGTCTGGGTTAGTAGATAAACAAATCCAGAGAAAATCATGTATGTGTAAGAGAGAACTTCATATCAAGAAGTAATTATGCATCAATAAAACATCCTCTCTCCATCCAGATCAGGTCCATAAGTTTGATCATAGCCCATAAGTCCGATATTAGCCTATGAATTCCTCTTTGGACTCATGCAGCATGAGCAATGATGCCGAATGCAGGAAGGTCACAGGCCTGTAGGTGGAAAGTCCTGTGATCCAGTGCCGGTGGAAACATCTCCAGGGCTCTGGTTGCCATCAATGTGGCTCCCTTTTGTTTAACCACAGGAATGTGAAGCAGAGAGAGAGTGTGTCCAGCCTCCAGGGAGGAAGAGAGGCATCAGAAGGCCATGCCCATAAGGAGACATCAGGTTGTCTAGACATCAGATTGACAGTCTAGACTCCACCCCTTCATTTTTATTTATCAAGTTGACATTAAATTGTGTAACTACCACAGCCTCATTTTCCCCCCATGAAGGGGTTGGTGGTTTTGAATTAAAGCTGTGTTTAGCAGCTCAACTGTAACCTACTACCTTCCTTGATTGTCTTTATAGCTCATGGTTTTACTGTGATGCCTTTTGTCAAACTTAAGTTCATTTTTGTGTATGTGTGAGATATGTTTAATTTTTCTACAAATGGATACCCCGTTTTTCCAATACCATTTATTAAAGAGACTATCTCTTCTCCATTTAGTGGCTTTTGGCTCTTTGTCAAAGATCTGTGGTCCAAGGTGCATGGATCTACTTCTGGGTTCTCATTTCTGTTTCATGTGTGAACATTTCTGTCATTGTAACAGGATCTGATGTTTGGACTACCAGAGTTGTGTAGGTTTTTTTGATCAGGGTGTGTGAGGCCTCTAGTGTTTTGCTTACCTGGGGGATCTTTCCTTCCAAATATAGGTAGTGATTAGTTTTTTCCACCTTTTAAAAGAAGGATGTTGTCATCTAGAGGGGGATTGCCATGTATGTAGGTGGCTTGGGCTTTGGTCGGGTGAATAAGGTGTGTGGGGCAAGAGGGCATGCTGTTTTTTGCCCAAAACTGGCACACTGAAATGGATGCATGAGCAGGTGTACTGTTGTGGTAAACCAGTCCCTTGTTTGCCATAAATCAGGCCTTTTTGGTCACACATTGTTATATTATCTTTTCAGAACCTCTAAATAGAAAGCTTGATTAACCATCTGACCTGATGGAATGAACTCCAAATGCACTACAAGTCAACATTATGGTCCATTTGGGAAGTTGACAGAAGTCCAGAATGAGGTTTATAATCCATCGACATTTCACCTTCTTTGAAAAAAGAAAACCATTTGTACACTTCATTTTTCCCCATAGTGCTGTCCTTGGTAAGCTGTGTTCAACATCACAACAGTTTCTGCAGCATTTTTCCATAGGAGGAAACAAAAGTTCACAGCTGCATGCTATTCTCTTAAATTGGCCATCATAAAAAACGGGGTTTGAGAACCTCCCCAGGTCCAAACTGCCACCAGACTTCCACATGCTCCACTCACTGCCGACCACTCAATTCGGATTCATAGCAACACTATAAGATGGAGTAGAGCTGCCCCTTGGCGTTTCTGAGACTAGGGACGTTCATCTTTCTCCCGAGGAGCAGCTGGTAATTTGAACCGCTGACCTCATGGTTAGCAGTCCAATCCATAACTCATTACACCATCAGAGCTCCTATGCACACACACTAGGGGCATTCAAAAACTTAGTGAAAAAATTACAATGTATATTAATTCCATTTTTTCCAAGCCATATATATATATATATGATCTTAAAAACAGCATCTATATATCCCTGGGAGAAAGATATGGCAGTCTGTTTCTGTAAAGATTATATAGACTTGGAGACCCTGAAGGCCAACCAATTCTACTCTATCTTCTGGGTGTACAATGAATCAGATTTGACTTGATGATATTGGATACATATGTACATATTGTATATATACATGTATGTACACATGCATAGACACATGTATAAAACAAAAACATGCTCCACTCACTGCCGACCACTCAATTCGGATTCATAGCAACACTATAAGATGGAGTAGAGCTGCCCCTTGGCGTTTCTGAGACTAGGGATGTTCATCTATGTACACATGCATAGACACATGTATAAAACAAAACATTAGGCATTTCAGCAACTTTTACATGTATAGTCTGGTGGTATTTATCATGTTCATCAAGTTGTGCAACCACCACCATGATCATTTTCCATATTTTTCCATCATCCTGAACAGAACCTTGGCGTCTTCTAATCAATGACTCTCTCTTTCCCCCTCCCTTTCACCCCTGCCGATAACCACTAATGTACTTTGATCTCTGCACATGCATCCCCTTTAGGCATTTCATATAAATGGAATCATACAATGTTTGTCCTTTTGTGACTGACCTATTACACTCAGCCTGATGTTTCCAAGGTTTATCCATGTGGCGGCATGTATCAAGACTTCATTTTTATTTGTGGTTGAGTAATATTGCAATGCATGTATGTACCAGATGTTGCTTATATATTCATCTGTTGGTGGACATTTAGGTGATTTCTACCTTGAATAATTTTTGCCACCACGAATAATTCTGTAATGAGCATTGGTGTACATGTATCTGGTTTTTTTTGGTTCTAAACACCTACTCTTTACACTATGTCCTGAGTAGTCTTCATTTCTAAAATATAAGTCTGACCACATCCCTAGAATTCTTAAATCCCTTTAAATGTCCTCACTTCCTGTAGGATAAAATTCTGCAGCCCAGCACACAAGAGCCTTCTTAATCTGGCTGCAAATTTTTAATCCTATCCCATCTCCCACAGCCACCTTTCCTCTCCTACTCCGTATAACTTTTACCCCTCCTTCACCTCCCAAGGTGCTCGGGCTCTTCTGTGCCTCCATGTCTTGGCTCCCAGGGTTTCTTCTGTATTGGCTACCCTCCCCTCATCTCCTGTCTGGCCATTCTGGTTCATTGGTCAGTGTCACGTCATTTCTCCAACTCCTCACTAGAGGTTCGTCCAGAGACTTTGAAGTCAGGCGTGAGAAGAGAAGTCCGCACAAACTAATCAAGTACAAAGAGAGGAGTACTGAAAGGGTATGTCAGGCAGAAAGAATTATATGGGTAAAAGTTGAAGGTGGAAAAGCACTTGGATGATTTGTGTTCCAGGAAAGGGAAGTCCAGGAGAACTGGAGAGAGTGCCTATACATATATCAGGGGATGTGGGAGGTGGGGTCAGAAATGAAATCAAAGGACTTGGCAAGGACTTGGATGTCCAACTTTCACTTGGCTTCTTTCAATGCGGGAGCCAGTGGTAGGTTCAGCAGGTAGAATCCTGTTGAAGTAACTCATCGTTTGGTTTCCTTAGCTTCATCGAGCCTGGGGCTTTTCTTCCGACTCATGGTCACTGTGAGCTCCCAGTGACTGTTGGGTGGAGGAACTAGACTTCCTGAGTTCTTGGAAAATGGTTGCTTTGGTAATCATGTTGCTTCACCCAGTCCAGGACTTCTGGGTCTAAGGAGAGCTGGACAAAGGTGAATATTTGGCTGGTCCTAGAGGTTTTAGTCCATATAAAGGTGCCACCCATCTGAGCATGGAAGGACATGTGAGGAGATCAGTTGAAGACACGTAAAACCCATGTCAAGGATGAGGTCAATAGAAAAGGCAAGGCTCAGCTTCCTTTTAAGTTTTTACCTCATTTGGTTCAAATGACTTTGAATACTCGAGTCCGAGCCAAGAGGATGTAGGTACCATCAGGGTGGAAGGGAGTGGGCAGTGCCCCAGCCAAAAGAACCCTGCAGAGAGAGACGTTGTCATGAAGGGGCCCCACAGAAGCTTGTGTTTTCATTACTAAGCAACATTAGGAGGAGTGTGTGCAGAGAAAAAACGATGGTGGGGTAATAAGCCTGTAATAATGGGTGCCATGTGGAGGGAAGGCAATGTTACCCAGCGAAGAAATAGAAAACATGGTTTATATTTTCAACAGTTGGAGAAAGAAATGAAAACTGAATATTTGCTGCACCTGTGAAAACATATTTGATCATGATGGCAAGCCCAGCATTCTTAGTGTGGGATTCATATTTCATAACTCGTGTTCAAACAAGAAAAATGATTATAATGTTAAGTATTTCCTGAGTTTATTTTGATGGATGACAGAATAAGTACTGTATCTTTCACTCATTAAAATACAGATTGGTGTAATTTAATAAATGAACTTAATACACAGATGTTCCAGGCTGTTTTAGCAGGGTGTATATTAATCAACTTCTTTATATATGATCCTCTTTTATATTTTTTAAAGAAACTTGCAGGAGCCAAGAATTTATTAGATTTGTATGCTCTCGGACGAGGATCAGATGTCAGGTACACGCAGGAGTGTATTAAGATGAAATGGAGCCAGAGTCTGCAGAGCATCCAGGCCCCCACAAGTGCTGCCCTCCTGGGCTCCCTCTAAAGGCTTGGATCCCTAGTCTTGTACCAGGTCTTGGGCCCTAGATACCTTGCATGCTGCCATTGCCTGAGGACCAGACAGAGGTGTCTCTGGACACCCAGGTGGCTGGTGGTGTCCTTAAGCACTTGTGCTGGCTCAGGCAGGCTAATACTCCACCCTGGGAAGAGACCTGCCGCCCAGTAAGGGTCTCTTCTCCCAGTTCTGACGGCCTCTCAGCCTAGTGCCACATCCCCTTCCCTTCGTCCCTCCCCATGACACACCTACACCTCTGCTTTGTTCTGTCTCTGCTTGTTTCTCAAGACGGAAGCTTGTCTTGCTCATAAGACAACAAGAGCTGTGCCTTCTCCAGGCTCCATGTGCGGTGCTCCAGGACAGCAGGCTGACGCGTCCCACATCCAGGAGTCAGGGTCTGTCCCCCTGGGGGATGCAGCTTTGGAACAGGAAAGGAGATCCCATGTCAGCCATTATAGAGGATTAAGGCATGGGACCACCCTGTTCACTCGCCTCTTGGGCTGGGGACTGTGCTTGGGCAGGAGCGAGAAAGTCTAAGAGTAGAGACTATACCTCCCCTATGCTTTTTCTAGCCTTTCAGAGGCCGAAGAGAAGTGATAGGTGGCTGTGGAAAGTAGTGGCTGGTGGTGGTGTTGAGGGGGATGGACAGGGGTGGCTTTGGCCAGGGAGTGTAGGTCTGCAGCATGTTCGGGCCACATAGCTCTTAATTGCCTCTGAAAGCACCTGGCATAGTCTCGGCAGTTCTGGAACCTTCCTTCTCTCATACTACCTGGTGCACCACACTCGGTAGGAGTCCCCGCAGGGCAAGGGGCTCCATCTAATCCATTCATCCCAGTGCCGTTTTTCTCAGGAGTTCCTGGCCAAAGCCCCTGCCCATCCTCCCTCATCCACATCGATAAGTCAGTGCAGGTGGACTTGTGTAGCTAAAAGAGACAAAGCTGCCTCCCAGAACCCAGGACTGGGTCATCTTTCAGCTTCCTCTAAGGTTGGACGCTCACTGGGAGCTGCAGACTGAGCATGCCTGTTCCCTCTGCAGCCCCTTTCCGTCCCTCAGTGGCTCATCAATCACGCAGTTAGGTCCTGTGGGTAGCTGCTCTCTGCTGTCACATGCCTGTTTGCAATAAGCTCTGGCCATAATCATTAATTATTCATTGAGATTGTGGTTAGCGGGCCTCAGTCAAGTGGCTGGTTTCAGGTTTTCCGGGCTAAGTGCCTCTCCAGCAAGCATCCTCCTCAGCCCTTTCATGTCCAGCCATTTGATGTTCTGTGCGTGCCCAGCTGGCCACCAAGGCCAGGCTTTGTTCTGGAGGGGTGCTCTAAATGCTTCCCTAAGGGCCAGTCGACCAGAGTTCTGGGCCCCAGCTCGACATCGGTCCAGGAGAGAGAGGAAAGTTGAAGACGAGCAGGAGTGTGCCTAGAGCACCTTGCTCTTTGCCGGGCCACGCCGATCTGAGAGATAGAGAAGGTGCTCTCTCCAGTCAGCCCCACAATAAGGGAAAGAGAGCTGGCTAGCAAGTCTTTCTTTATTTCGGTTACAAGGAAAGGAGTCAGGTTTTAGTCTGTGGGTTTCCCAGAAGGGCAGCTGCCTGTAGACTGGAGCATTGGTGAGGGGAACTAAGGGGCTAATAGCAGCAGAGGCCAGGGCTCAGGAGAGCCCTGTGTGCAAGGCTATGGGGACTCCGCACCATGCACAGTGTGTGTATCCAGGACCAGTGGGAGAAAAGATGAGTTCTGAGCCGATCTTAAATTCCAGGATTAAGCCAAGGGGTAAGAATCCCGAAAGGGTGGCACCAATCAAAATCTTGTGTCCCAAGAGGAACATCAGAAAAGCCAACTTTATATTCATCTAACAGATTTTCTGCAAGCTACAAATGATGGTCATTGTCAGAGGTATGCGAATGCTTTGCAAAGAGGAATAATACCTAGAAGTGGGATGGGCCTTTGCAAAGCAGGTGCTAGAGCTAAGTTCCATCAGTAGGGTTATCCGTCCTGCTTTGGGGACTTGCATGATGCTTGAAACCATGGCACTGTTTTTTCAAATACTTGCAGGGTCACTGATGGTGGGCAGGTGCATCCAGGTTAAGGACATGGTAGAAGGAAAGGCCTGGTGACACCCCCCCCCAAAATAGTCCGAGAATATGTTATGGATGACAGAATATTGTGTGAAAGAGGAGGGGGCTTCCAAAAGTCCATGGAAAAGAGAATTAAAAAAAACAAGAATCTCCACGAACTTTTTGAAGCCCTTTCATAGAGCTAGAAGATGCTAGAAGGCACTACACAATTGCTGTAAAAATGGACTCCACCATTCCAACGATCACGAAGCACGCAGGACCGGAAAATACTTCCTTGTGTTCTGCACAAGGTCACTGTGAGTCAGCACCGACTCCGTGGTAACTAGCAGCGGCACCCACAAGAGTTTAGTTGTGTGGAAGAAGCACTTCCCAAGTACCTCCTATGAGTAGTAAACACACCCAAGCCATCACCACCACCCCCCAACCCCCCCACCCCCGCCCCCAAACAAAACAAAACAACACAAAAACCCCTCATTGCCATTGAGTTGATTCTGACTCATAGTGACGCTGTAGATCAGGGTAGCACTGCCCCTGTGCTTATCTGAGACTGACTGTCGAAAGCCCCATCTTTTTCCCATGGAACAACTGGTGGTTTTGAACTGCCCACCCTGCAGATAGCAGCCCAATGCATAACCGCTATGCCACACCAGG
>NW_022103906.1:84711240-84712990 GCF_000313985.2 Echinops telfairi | reverse complement strand
TGAACATACTGAAAGCATAGTGGTTAATCATGAAAACAATATGTAATTATATATTGTGAAATATTTGTTTCTAATGACAAATAAAGGAAATTTTGTCTTGAAGCACAGTGTAGCATGGGTAACAGTCTTAATGCTGGGCGGATCTGCCTGCAGTAGACGAGTGGTGTCTCGGTTCCTAAAACCATAACCATCGGAATAGGTGTTTTAGGCGACCCCTGTGAAAAGGTCGTGCCATCCCCCAAAGGGGTCGCCACCAAGTTGAGAACCACTGGCCTAGAGGGTGAAACCCACATAGAGATGTTACTGATGCTGGAACCCAGCTCCAAGGATGTATCTTGCCAAGAAAATTTGTTCCCGGAACAATCAATCATCCATCGAGGCCTCGCTTTGAGCAAAGAAACCACCGTGTGTTCTGAAGCAAGGGCGATCCCATCTGCTTGACGGAGGTCAGGGCTGGTGGCACAGAGCAGGTGTGATGTGACTGGGCCGTGGAGGACAGAAGAGACTTCTCCAGGCAGAGAAGTGCCAGGGAGAGCTTTCCTGGTAGACACCACAGTGGGCCGCCAATTTACAGGCGCTCGCCTGAATTGGCTGGCGGCCAACTTCCTTGCGCCAGTGCAGCAATGTTGGCCTGAGTTTCTAGCTGAGCGCCAGTCCTAGAGCGCCTGCCTGTCGGGTCCATGCTCGCACCCTCATCCATGCCTCTCACGCCTGCCCCGCAGGCTGTTTCCCTGCCACCTGAACGGCCATTCCGCCCCAACCTTGCTCTTTGTGCTTTTCACACACTGTTCTCTTCACCATAAAAGCGTCTCCCGTTCTTCCACTACCTGTGGACTTTCTACTCAACCCTTAAGGTCCAGCCTAAAGGTCCCCTGCTCCTGTAGGCTTTCCCTACCGCTGTGGTGGCAGAACTGACTCCTCACCTGGGAGGACCCACACTGGAGAGCCTGCAATGCTCCTCATCTTCCACTAGGGAGTGCACACCTGAGTCCCATTTCACAACCCCTCCCTGGCTGTGTAATCTCCCGGAGCATCTGCCTTCTCATCTGTAGAAGGGACACAATAATCTCAAAGGATTTGGAAGGGGAATTAAAGAGACTAAGTGAAACGACAGGTGTAATGTGTTTCGCACAGAGTAGATACTCAGACAAGGTTAAACTGTTTCCCTCTCTGACCTCATTTTACCTAGTTCATTGTTAGCCGTTTTCAAGGAAGTCTCCATAACCACTGTGTGAAAATCATGGGACAAGATCGCTGAAGACAAATGGGTGCATAAGCAAAGTGGTAAAGAAAGCTGGTAGTGACCAGCTATAAAAAAATACAGCATCTGGAGTCTTAAAGGCTTGAAGGTAAACAAGCGGCCATCTAGCTTGCAAGCAACAAAGCCCACATGAAGAAGCACACCAGGTGTTGATGGGATCAGGTGTTGGCATCAAAGAACAAAAAATCAAATCATTGTGAATGAGGGGGAGTGTGGAGTGGGGACCAAGACCCATCTGTAGGCAATTGGACATCCCCTTACAGAAGGGTCTTGAGGAGGAGATGAGCCAGTCAAGGTGCAGGATAGCAACAATGAAACATACAAGTTTCCTCTAGTTCTTAAATGCTCCCCCATCACCCCCCTGTCCCCCGCGCCACCATCATGATCCCAATTCTACCTTACAAATGTGGCTAGACCAGAGGATGTACACTGGTACAGATAAGAACTGGAAACACAGGGAATCCAGGACAGATGACTCCTTCAGGACCA
>NW_022103906.1:84701329-84709756 GCF_000313985.2 Echinops telfairi | reverse complement strand
TCAGCGATCAAGTCAGGAAGGTGAGCATCATGGAATGCCAGTTTAATAGAACAAACTATTCTTGCATTGAGTGGAGGCCCAATGTCCACCTGCTACC
Source organism: Echinops telfairi (assembly GCF_000313985.2). Lineage (NCBI taxonomy): Eukaryota > Metazoa > Chordata > Mammalia > Afrosoricida > Tenrecidae > Echinops > Echinops telfairi. The sequence continues at coordinate 84,709,659 of NW_022103906.1, read as the reverse complement.
TTAATACTAAACCTATAAATATATGCACATAGATCTATTTCTCCACCCTCATATATAAATATATTTATATATGTGCATACCTTTATTTAGAGCTCTATAAATGCCCTTTGTCTCCTAGTTCTTTCCTCTATTTCCTTTTACTTTCCTCTTGTCCCACTATCATGCTCAACCTTCATTCCAAAGGAATTTTTATATGGAACCTTAATCTACAAAGCAGGGAAACATTATTTTATTAATATCTGTCTGCATATTTACCATTGATTAATGATAAACATTAATTAAATAACTTTAGCAATGTATTTTTGATTTATAATTTCAAGTTTACCAGAAATTAAAAAGCACAGTGAGGCCCCCTTGATCGGCACAAATATTAGAAATTGGCCACCACGGTGTTCCTTGCCTTATTTCAGACTCAGTAGCCAATTCACGTCTCTTTTATTTTTCTTTTATACCCCACAAAACAAAAACTAACTAACAAGCCCCAAACTCACAGCCATTAAGCTGATTCCAGGTCAGCGTGACCTTCAGGACTGGGTAGAACTGGCCCTTGTGGGTTTGAAAGACTATTACTCTTTATGGGAGTAGAAAGTCTTGTCTTGCTCCCTTGGGGTGGCTGGTGGTTTTGAACTGCTGACCTTGTAGTTAGCAGCCCAACACATAACCACTAGGCTAACCAGGCTCCTTTGGCTTTCACAGTCTGCAGAAAATATCCATCCACAGAAACGAGTTGATTCAAATAGTTACTGGTTTATGTTTGTTTGCTACAGTTAATCTTGCAGTTTCCAAATGGCCTTCAATGAATCAGACGGATGCCAGGGAGCTCTGCTGTGAGACCTCCACAAAAGTGAGTAACCTTGACCTTGTAAGTAGTGGTCAGCCTGCACAGTGTTGATTTGCTATCCATGTGTTCATGATGCTCTTAGATCACAGTGTCAGAAATGGCCAAATAGGCCCTTTTGAATATAACGTATCAAGATACAATGTTTCTGAAAGCTGTGAAATAACTTCCTGAACTTCTAGCACCCCAAGTGTAAGCTATGAATGGACTGATGAACTCTTATATCACAGCTGAGTAAAGCCGAGGCCCAGAACGGGACAAGGGCCTATCAAGGGCATACAGAGAGGCAGTGGTGGCCTGAACTGACACTTAATGTCCAAACCAGTTGCTGTTGAGCCGATTGTGACCCATGATGGCCCTCCGTGTGTCAGAGGACATCTCTGCTCCACTGGGTTTTTCATAGCTGATGTTTTCTACATAGAACACTAGGTTTTTCTTCTGAGGCACCTTTGGGTAGATTCGAACCATGAAACTTTTGGCTAGCAGCCCCGCTTGTTTACAGTTTGTAACTGACTCAGGGTGAACATTAGGCCTTCTGTGTCAGGGCCCATTCGACAAAAATTTCTACCTAATTTGTGTCAGTGGAAGGTGTGTTTGAATACAAAAGATATCCCAACACAATAGTTTGGTTTGTACTTGGAGTTCACCCCGAGCATGATGAGCGGGAGACAGGCTGCTTATGGAATGAATGCTACAACCGGACATCTCCATTGAGCTCCTTCCATCTCGCCAAGAGACTTCTGCCCTGTTGATAGATCATTGAAATGGATTTGGCCAGCACGGCCTAGATTATCATGCTGAGCTGATGTTTTTTCGTTTGTCAGAAAAGTAAAAAACGAAGCTGGTAATTTGTGTTAACTAAGCACCTTCATCATCAGAACTCCAGGGAAAGGGTGGGGAAAGGAACATTTGCTCGTACAGCTGGCCTGGATTCTGAGGATGATTTGTGTTGTTAAGGGGAAATCCTAATAATGTGGTGCGGATGGGAAAGTTTAAGGCAGAGGTGATGGGCTGTTTTCCACGTGATCCGGGAGAGTATCAAGAGCTGCGCAGCTTGCTTCTCCCGTCCCTGCGTTCTCTGGCTGGGTCCATTCCTAGCGTGTCCTCTCATCTGCCGCCATGTACACCTGCTACAGTAGTGACCTCTACAAACTCCCAGCTCACAGAATGGGACCTCCATGAGCTATGACTAGGGACCGAGTGTCACAGTTGTTGATGCATGTGGTTGAGTGTATTTTTAAGTCTCGGCGACTCAACTGGAACTGCTGGTTGGGTTTGAACTGCCAACCTTTGGTTATCAGCTTAACTCTTGCTCACTCAGAGCTCCTTGAGTGTCAGATTTCCCACTCTTGACCCAGGAGAGAGCAGAAAAAAAGCTTTGTTTTTGAGTGTGTTGGACACTCACTCTTACTGCAGTCTACTCTCCATGTCTCACTCTTGACCTTGGACCTTGTCCAGCAGGTGCTCAGCAGTCAATTTCAGATGGAGCTCTCTGTCTGAAGGCAGCCCTCCCTGGTGTTGTTCTTATGGGTAGAGAGGACACTCTAACATGGCCCCTGAGACTCTTCTCTCCCAGGTGTTTTTCCTCTATCTGTTTACCCAAGAAGGCTTAATATCCTTGTCAGCCAACAGACCTATTCCTGCTCCAGCTGATACTCAAGTTGCGGTGCCAATGACCCCAAAGAGGAAGCTAAGGATCTGACCATCATGTTGGCGTAAGTGCTGGCACTGCCTCTTTGTTGAGAGCAGGTTTTCCTATCAAGTGATAGGAAGCATGAAGACCCAAGATCCAAGCATGAAGACCCCAAGGGATTGGGATTATAACGTGGGATCCCAGAGAGATGAGGACAGGGAATAACAAAGTCAAGTTTGAGGACACACAACAGGCAGGGCTGCCTGTCCTATTTTGCTTTTGGAAAAGGAAGTTGAAGAAAGAGTCCGATACCCTTCTGAGTGGAGAACTTCGAGAAGAGGCTCTTTTCTGCCCTTTAAGGCAAAGATGGCTTTGGGTCGAATGATCTTTAACTAAGGGAGGCAGATGACTCCCCAGCTAACATCAGAGATGGATTTTTTAAAAGGAGCAACCATCAAATAGGATTGAATTCTAACAGGAGGTGATTTGCCCTCCATCTCCAAGAATGCATCTCCTAGGCAGGAAATCATTTTAAAAAAAAATAAAGAAAAAAAAATGGTCTCTCTCTCAGAGAATAAGCTGTTCCTGCCATATAAATAATCTTTGTGAATTTTGAATGATGTTACATTCAACTATAGGTAGAAGAACTTGGAGGAAAAGAAGGAAAGAAGAACTTTCTTTTTGGGTTTTTTTTTTTTTTTTTTGGTCTTCACCAGGGGATTCTCGTCAAATGTAGCTGCTCCAGTCTGGAGTGAAATACCATAACCAAACTTAGAGGGAAACATTGGCCTTCGAGGCCAGTGTGTGGATCCTCACATCTGTTCTTGATCACAGAATCTGCCCCCCTCCCATGCCACCCACAGTTTCCTTGGTGAATTAAGGACATCTTCTCTGTGTGGTCATGTATCTTCAGCATTTTTTGTCTCTCAGGCATGCAGAGGTAAGACCACAGAGGAATGGCTCTCCCTTGATTGGATTCAGAATATTCTTTTCGGGGGGAGGTTGAACATGAGGAGTTAAAGGCAAGCCTAACAAAATAAACAGAACTCCAAATGTTTGCCAATAAGTCTTAAAAAAGAAATCCCTCTTCCTCCGGGAGCCTTGGTTGACCTTTACGTGTGAGGGGGTGGAAATGTCCCCAGGAAATCTCCAAAACCTCAGAGGAAGCTGTTGACAAATTTCCAGGGAGCTGGGTCGCGTTTGTTGTCTGCAGGCGGAGAATAACAGATGGGCTCTCACATAACTCAGACAGAGGAGCAGGAGCTTCAGAAGGTAAGTTTCATACTTTCACGTAACTCGTATTCACAGGCTGAATTACAAACGCAGGCTGAGGTCTCTCTGGGCACCGTGATGAGAGTGGAGCCCAGCAGTGCAAAGAGTTCAGTGCCCGGGGAAGCACTAGAATGTTAATGGGGACATTGGTGGTTCAAAGCCAGTCTGTGGTTCTGCAGGAGAACATTTTGGCAATAAACCCATAAAGGTTACAGCTAAGAAAAAATAACCCCCGGAAACAGTTCTCTGTCACATGGGCTTGCTATGGATCAAATGGATTTGATGACAACAACAAAATGGTGCTTCAGTCTGGGGGGTACCTGTGGGAACTTTGAAAGGGCAGCGTCCTGGACTCAGGAGCCCCATGTGGTGCAGACAAGTCACCTGGCCTGCCAGCAGAGTTGTTTTGTTCGTAAAGTAGGAAGAACACCAGTGCCCCATCTGCATGCGTGAGCTGAGGTGAAAACGGAAGGAATATATAGAAGGTGAAGTACTGTGTAAGTGACTGCAGAGGGCTGCGATGACACAGAAGCAGGGACAGAGAAGCATGACACGAAGGGCCTGGTTGGGGAGCAGAGGCAGCAGGACTGGCTTATGTGGCCAAGCTCGATCTGAAGCAGCCAAGAAAGGGAATGGAAGAGCAGTAGCGTAAATTCCAGAGAGAAAAGGCATTTTCTCTGATGCATAGCTATACGCTATCATTTTCATCTAGCCCAGCCATAGAGGCTTCTGGCCCAATGGGGATAAAGAGCAGCTGCAGAGGCTGACCCTCTGTATGAATTCCCTTACAGTTTCCTGACCATGTGACCACAAACCACAGCTCCTCCCCTAAATGGGTAAGGCTCTGCCAGATGTTAGGCAAAGCCTCCATATCCCGGAAGCTATTGCTGCCACGTTTATCCTAGGGGGCCCAAGAGAGGATTCTAGGGCGTCACTACATTGAGAACAGCAGAAGTGTGCTTCTTCCAAATGCAACATCAATGACCATAGTTCAGGGAAATGAAGTACATTGTGAAGATGGCCCATCTTTTCCTTTGCAGGCATCCTGAAATGAAACCCTTGCATCTTGCACAGCCTAGACACAGAATCCTGGAAAGGACTGTTCCTTAGTGTTGAATCTGCTTTGGCCCTGACTCACCTCATAACCACTCACCTCTAGCAAATCACCCAAGCACAGGCTGTGGCAATCCTAGAACACAAATCCAAAAGGACTCCTATCCTTTTAGTATTTTTGAGATCCTTGAAATTGTTTGCCTGAGCAATTGGTTAAAAGGAAGGTGCTCAATATCAACCTCTCATTCCCCAGCCAGGAGAAGCATCCTGGACTTCTGTCCAGTAAGCTACACAGAGAGGTCAAAGCTGGAGCTCTCCAAGGTGCTGATGGCCCAGGTCCACTCCCCCAGAGGGTACACACACACACAAAAACAAACCAAACTCACTGCCATTGAGTCCATACTGACTCATAGTGACACTATACATTACAAAGGAAAGATGCTTTGAAGCGCATGCAAATCACTCTGGGGGGCTGGGCAGGGGACCTTTCTTTGCCTCTCTTCTTATGAAGAACACCTTTTGAATGGCTTGGGTGAAGGAAGGCATTGCTCTGGTTCGACAAATTAGGGTGGGCAGATTGATCCAAAGTTCTGGACAGACCTAAGTGTATAAGAGTGATGATTCTTGAAAATTCCTGGAGACACTCACCTCGTTAGTAACATTGGAAGTATCCACCCTGGAGGTTGAGAGGTCCATGCCTGTCTGTCTGTGAGAAGTATGAAAATACTGCTTTTAGAAAGCGTTTCAAAATGAATGGTGGGGCACAACCGAGGGCAGGATGCCAATAAACTGTGAATGTAGCTTTGAGTTGAATTGGAGCTGCTTGAGTAATTCAGACCAGAGACAAATTCTGAATTAGGGCAGTGACATGATCCTTGGGAGGTAATCACTCAGGACTAAATGGTCTTTGGATGCAGAGGTGAGAGGGGGGAAAGGAATTTCGCCTGACTCTGAAGGTAATGGCTTGGAAAACTGGGTGACTGGTAAGGCTGTTCACTGATATAGGGGACCCGGAAAAGTAGTAGGTTTTAGGGGGGAAAATTGTGAGATTTATTATTAACATGCTAATGCTTACTACCATCCTTTGTGCTGAGTGTGAAGTTTAGTACGGCTTTTGGAGAATTGGCAAGTAGGAGGAGCTGGGAAGGTGGTTCTAAAGTTTAGGAGAGAGGTGGTCGTATTGGTAATAGAGATCTGGGAGTTGTCAGAGAAGGGGGTATGATGTAAAAGATGGTGGAAGATGACATAGACCAGGGAACATGTATGGAGGGAGAGGAGAGGAGAGAACAGAAACACGGTGGAAGGGGCATGTCAGCTAGAGACAATGAGGCAAAGGTGCTGATCAGTGAGTCTGCCAAACAGCAGCTTTTCCTCAAGCTCCTCTCATTTGATTCGCCTCTTTTTCATTCCCCTGTGGACACCAGGATCTCCTATCCCAACAAACGAAGCTTGCTTCTGCATCAGGACCTTTGTTCCTACCTCTATGACGACATTCTTCCTGAAGCTTCTCATGTGGTTGGCTCCTTCTCATCACTCATCAGCTCCAGTGTAACTTTCACAAGAGAGGCCTTCCCTAATGAACTCAGTACTGTTCTGAGTGCCTCTGTTTCAGAGCAACCCCAATTTATCTCCAACATAATACTTATTATCATCTAAACTTATATTTCATAATTGTGTGTCTTTGACGATTCCTTTTCCCAAACCAAAATGTAAACTCAAGACTAAGGACCTAGTCTCTTATTGGTATCCTTTCACCTCCTTGGATAGGTTCTAGTAGCTAATAAAAGCAAAAACAAAAACAACAACAACAAAAAACGAACCTCAAACCCACTGCCATCAACTCTTTCCAATTCATACTGACCCTACATAAGGTTTCTGAGCATGCAAATATTTATAGCCTCCACTTTCTTCCATGAAGTGGCTAATGGGTTTGAACTGCCAACCTTGCAGTTAGCTGTCGAACACTTGCCCAATTGCACCACCAGGACTCCTTTGATATCTGATAGCTAGTAATAAGTAGTGGTTTAATGAATGAAAGAATTATATTACAGAAAGAATGAAAAGCATATATTCCATTCAACAAACATTTCTTGAGAACCTTATCTATGTCAGAATTAGAGTATACAATAGATGCACTGTTAAATAAATATGGTCTTTATAATCTAGAAACATATACTCTAATGGAGGAAATAAATGAACCCAAATATTTGAAAAAGGAATTTTCTAGAGAAACAAATATAGGGCAATTAGAAGACATAGGAGATACATTTATTAGAGGCTGGGTATTTAAAAGACTTCTGTAGGAAGCTGAATCGAAGGAAAAGTCTGTCAGGTCATAAGGGGTGAACAAGATAAAGGGATTATAGGAAAATCAAGAGAGTAAGGTTCTGGAGGAGATGAGAAGAAGATGAATCCAGATCATTTTGTTATCTTTGAAAAGGAAGAGGGAACCCATTTCCTCTGAGATTAAAAAGAGGAAGATGAGGATTACTGTAAACAGAGATACATTTATAAGCGTAGAAGTAAAAGAAGCTGTGGTGATATTTCTCTCTGGTAGCCAGGATTCTGTGGATGAGATCACTTCAGAACTCGCTGATCTACAAAGGTTAAGGCCATTCCGACAAACTCAGATTTGGGTCCAATCGAGGAAGGCACGAGCCGAGTCAGGGCTGCCTCTGGGGACAGTGCGTTCCTTGTTCTCGCTGTGGCTGAGCAAGACCATTGCAAATGGTTTGCATTAGGCTTCGTCACTTACTGCCTTTAAGTCCTTACTGATATGGCTGCCTCTTTATTCTTTCAAACCAGACTCAGCTCAGCAAGGCTGTTCCCAAGAGGGGAGATAATACAGCTTCATCACAACTATGCTGAAATGTATGTCAACAAATGACAGCTTCCAGCCCCTTCCTCGTACTTTCAGTGGCCTGGATGTCCCCTCCTTCCCACTCCACTCACCACAGACAGACTCGAGGAGGGGCAACATGGGAGGTGGTGATCTTCTCGGGCTTTTTCCATATACGCTCCAATCGGATTTGCGGACTCTAGCTTTTTTTTTTTCTTTCCCGATTCTCCAACCTCATTGTCATTTCAGGTCTCCTTTCTGTTGCCACCTCATTTTGGACAGTCATTTTTGTCCTTTGCCTGGGCATTCTCCCTCACATTCTATTTGTTTGTTTGCTTGTTTTAAGATAGTGTCCTTTCTAGCCAGCACTGGATGCTTTTGTACCCCCTGTGCCCAACCCACAGCCTCACAGGTAGCGAAGGTTATAAGAGACCAAAAATCCCATTTCTATTTCAAAGGTGGAAAACGTAAGATGGACCAGAATTAAGTTACTTGCCTATAAAATCCTTAAGAGAAAATCGAGTGCTGGCAGCAATGGGGCTTTCTGCATAGCCACACCAGTTCCCATCTGTGTCTAAATCATCAGTGCATTTTTCAAGCTTAGTGTTCAAGACATCTCCAGCCTAATAAGAAGAAGGTGCCCTGGGCTGGTTCCCAGCCAAGAAAGGAAAGAGCAGATACACATTCCTTTGAAG
>NW_022103906.1:84693360-84700544 GCF_000313985.2 Echinops telfairi | reverse complement strand
ATTGTTCTACAGACTCACGCAGCACATTCAATGATGCTGAAAGCAGGAAGATCAAGGCCAGTGGGTGAAAAGTCTCATGGAAACATCTCAGTGCTGGCGTGGCTCTCCATGTGGCTCTTCCAGCTTCAGGGCTCTGGCTGCCATCAGCATAGTTTCATGTGGCTTGTCAACAGGGTGTGAAGCAGAGAGAGTGTGTGTCCCGCCTCCAGGGAGGAAGACAAGACTTCCCAGAATCCTCATGAAGAAGGCCATGTCCACACAGAGACAGGCTAGACTTCACCCCTTTGCTCAAGTTGACAGGAAATGATGTAACTACCACATACTTGTTTTAAGTCCCAGAGTGTGGTAGTTACATACTCTGGTGTCAGCTTGACACTAGTAAGAGTGAAGGGGTGGAGTTTTGCCTGTCAATCAGGTCACAGCTTGATGACCTCATTTGGAGGTGCTACAGAGATAAATAGCTCACTGGAGGTCAGACCCAGGCTCTCTCTGCTTTGTCTCCATGCAAGACATTCCTGTTGACAAGCCACATGGAGCTATGCTGATGGCAGCCAGAGTCTTGGAGCTGGAGGAGCCACATGGAGACCCACATGTAGACCCACACCAGCTCTAAGATGCTTCCACCACCATTGGATCTACAAGACGTGCCACCCACTGACCTGCGATTTCTGCACTGGTGTCCGTTGTATGTGTTGCGTGTGTCTAAAGAGGAGTTTAAACACTGGTATCAGGCATATGGGCTAACATCGAACTTAGGGACTTAAGCTGGATTGGACTGGGATTTTTCTTAATATACAATAACTCTGTGGATAAAGCTCTTTCCTATACATATATGAGTCTCCCTGAATTTGTTTCTCTAGTCTATCTGGACTAACTCAGAGTGATGTAGCCTGAGGGCAAGAATTAGAACTGAGGTGTCCCAACCGATAGACTTACACTTGCTGCCAAGGTCCTCCTTATTCCTCTGGACCTTAGTCAGAGGTAGCCAATTACACTTGCCTGCCAGAACTGCTTAAAAATCACATGCAATTACGGATAGAAGAAAATCCTAAAAAGATCAAAGTGTTGGGACAATTAGGATGTACACATCATTCCCAATTTATGCTGTAGTTGAGTTATGATGAGTTACATTTATGTCTCTTGTATCTTGGGGGAAGGGGGGTACATCTTAATGTTAAAAATAGATACCACATACAATGTTGTAATATATGACTTGCTGACATCATCATCTCAGATATTGACTTGCAGATGTTCAATATTATGATTGTTTGTTCAAAACACTGCCATATTGATTTAGCGTTCTAAAATACAACAGGGCTTACCTTTTTTTGAAAAAAACACCCGAACACGGATTGCTTTGTCAAAGAAGAGAGACGGATCCAAGAAGCAATGAGATGTTACCACAAAGCACACGAAGAAAAAAGAACAGGATCATAGAGACAACTCTCATTGATGTTCCAAATGGAAGCACCATCCTCTTTTACAGGGATAATCCATAGATCCAGAACCTTCCATCAGGGGGGCTATTACCGCAACTGACAAAAAAATGCCAACGTCCCCCAGTTCTTTACCACTGAAGTACATGCTTATGGCCTGTGCATTTTTGTATGTATGTATTACATATCTATCTATAAATTTATATGCCATGTTTCCAACCCCCAATGACAAATACAGGTTGAATTTAAAGAGAGATTGACAATGAATCAGGTAAACTTAAAATAAAATAGGATATTCAACTTACCTCGGAACCAATGTATGACAGTCATCAGAATGAACCTTGCCTTAATTCAGGGGACTTCCTGTACTTTAGGGACTCTTGGATCCCTGGAGTGGAACCTACTTAGATTGTAGAAGCTTCTGGTCACCCTTCTCTATCTGAGTCAGCTCAGTAAAGTTGGAGATAGGAATTTCATTGTGACTGTGTGTGTCCAGGATGAGGCTCAGCTGCTCCCCAGGAGTATGTCCGTACCTGCTGTTTAAATATTGACACTTTTGCTATCCCAAGGTCACTCAATGTGCTTCTGTCATTCTGGGAATTACCGAAGTAATGCATAATTCAGAAGTTCAAGAATAAACATCTAGCTCATAGGAAACCCCTAAGGAATGTGTCATACCTCTATATCCAGTTGACAACTTTTCTGCATATGCCATATCATACATTTTGAATATCACAGGCTTGGTTATCTGTTGGCATGCAACCATCCATTCAAAACCTTAGGGGCCTAAAGCAAGTTTTTATGATATCTTAAAGTCCCGCGTGCTGACCCGGTCCACTTGTACAGCTAGCTATCTTTTCAAGTCTGTCATATAATTTTAGTAGGTGCCAGTTGGGGCGAAACTCATCTGAGGTAGTTGATGCTGACCATTGGCTGGGGGCCCAGTAGGTTGTTGATTTGAACATTAACATTTGGTCTCTCCAAGTGGCTTCTCATAGTATGATGGTGGATGACTTTAAAGGAAGTGAGCCCAAAGGCAACATGACGAGAGGCAGAATGTGGACCAAATAGACTCAACCCCTGGAATTGAAACCATGCCATTGTGACCCTATTCTTTCCATCAAAGTAGTCACAGAGTGCTCCTCGATCTGAAAAGGTGGAGGAGGGACAGACTCATCTTGCAGAAGAGCATGTGGTGGGAGATATGACTCCATTCATCTTTTGAAAATTTAATCTGTCACAGTCACTGTGGTAAAAGTTCAAGGGCTTGGCACTCACTGTATCTGAGGTTCCCCTTGGCTGTTCCTTTTACAATCCTTCTTTTTCTTAGGCAAGCCTCCATCAGATACAATAGAGGAGCCTCCTTCCCTCCCTGCAATCCTAGCTCCTCCATCCTGACCCCTCATCAGAGAAAGATGCTGAGAACGTCTTCAGACTCTGACACTAAAGGCCTCCACAGACACTTTTTGAGAAGTTAGTCATCCATTAGAACCTCAGGTTCCTGGCCAAACTAGAGGGCAGTATCGATCTCAGGAGTGCTAAAACGCCTGGATGAAATTTCATCCTCTGTCTGTGTTGACCAAAAGGGGTGGTGGTAGGAGGGGGCATGAGATGAAGCATTGCTTCAGCATCTTTGGCAAACCTTTGACTCCTGCCAGATAAAAAGAATTCTGAGATGACAGTGAATACAGGAGTGTGTCTGCAATGAGCTAGCTGAAAGGTCCTGGCCTTCCCTAGCCAAATTAGAGCCTGTATCCTTGACATAAAATCCTAATGCCTGCATGCAGGCTCTTATGAATCTGAGCTGCGTTGTGGGTGGGATCTGCAGTTTCTGCTCAGAAGAACAAGGGCTGTTCAGAAAGGCCCTCATGTTCTGTGGGCCAAGGCAGGACTTGACTGATGAAGCCTCAGTGTCTTGCTGTCTGTTGCTGATCCATTTACCTGGTTTCCTGATCCACCATCTGTGTCTCTACTATGCACTTTCCCAGTGCATCTCTCTGATAGGCCCTGGACAATTGTCTGAGGGAGAAAAGTTGATAGGGTCTTACATTCAACCGGGTGGCACGAACAGCCAGTTAGTTAGTTAGAACCCACTCTGAGGTGCCTTGGAAGACAGGCCTAGTGATTTGCTTCTGCAAGACCACAGCTCTAAAACCCCAAGGAGACCCAGTTTTGCTCTGAAATACCTGAGGTCCCCATGCGTCTGAATTGATTCATTGGGAACTAATGAGACCAGCAAGAACGGAGGAGAAAAGAAAGAGCTCTTGGTGTCTCTCCAACCAGCCATCCATGTGATTTTTAACTGAGGGGAAGTTAGTTATTCTTAAGGAAAATAAAGAGTGATAAATTATAGGACACAGTACACTATAGTCACACGAATCTGCACTTTCTTCTGGATAATTGAATTTAGAGTGACATTGGCCGCCAATCTGCATTCTTGACTGATCCCATGAAGGCCTAGCTAAGTTGGAGAGCCTCCACTGTCTCCAGGCCAGTGTGTGTTGTAATTTGGTCCACAATGTCATTACTTGGGTTGAGTTAGGAACTTCATTAAAATGATATGTTTCTCTCAGCATTGTAAAATGGCAAGTGACCTTCTAATGAGATGTGACCTCATTAGAAGACAGCAAATAATTAAATGTCAGGGTGCAGGGTAGCAAGGTTCTGATATTTATGAAGGTCAAATCCAGAGTGAGTAATATAACAGACTATTCTATTTAAAGTCAGACCACTGCTCCTAGGAACTGCTGCTGCTGCTGTGCCTTGCTGCTGTAAGAAATGTGTTTTCTACAGATTTTGTTCATACTGCAAGGTGTGGGCCATCTGTGGTTTGCATGAAGTCACTGGTACATTTTAATAATAATTGGATGACTAGCTGAGAAAAAGACCAACTAGAAGTGTACATAAATTACTCATATCTACCCACTATCATAGCCTTCTACTCCAACCAATTATTCATTGGTTATTGGTGTTTGGACAAAGGAACCCAGTAGATAGGCAGCTTTGCTCATCACAGAATCCCTGCGATTTGACTCTACTGGACATCCTGTCTTTGGCAGACCTGTCTTAATCTCCTCAAGTATGATAAGTCTGGTTTTTAAGGTATAAGCTCAAGTGCAGTCCCTTGGCTTGAGGGAAAACTCAATGGAATGAAGCAATTGTTTGGGTCTTCAGGAGGAGGCTCATGTATTGGTGTGACCCCAGGACCTGGAGAGTGATTGAAGCAGGATAGAGAACAAGGGGAAGCTTCCTGGTGGTCCATTCCAAGTTCAGCAAATTTGTTCTCTTGGATCTCCAGCATCAGGTGCAGGCCACTGCGCAGGCGTGTGTAAATTACCCACCAGGAAAGTGTCACAAATGGATGGGTGGTGGATGGATTTTAGTTTGTGTCCCATCTACAACGCCTACCTGGGAACCTATTCAGAGGTACTTTGGAAGTCGGCTTGGTGACCTGCTTTGGAAAAGACACATCCATTGAAAACTGTATGGAGCACAGTTCTATCCTGCACATATGGGGTCACCAAGAATCCGAATTGACTTGATGGGAATGAAGAACAACATGGGGCGCATCCATCTAGGGCAGGGGTTGGAAAACAATTGATTATGAGTCAAACGAGGCCTGCTGCCTGTTTTTATATAATACCATTTAACCAGAACAGAGCTGCAGCTATTTGTTTATGGATGGTCTCTGGCTGTTTCATGCTACAATGGCAGAGTTGACTAGTTATGACAGAGACTGTATGAGCCTAAAATATTAACTATCTGCTTCCTTATAAAAAAATCTTGTGGACCCTGGTCAAGAGGTAAAGTCACCTTTTACTAATTTGCACAAGGCACTGTCTACCGAGCCAGAATTGCATCTTAGATAAGGACTGTCTTTTAAACGTTTTCATAAAGGTGCCTTGTGGCTAAGAGGAGACCTCAGTAGTACAGCTAAGGGCAGAAGCCATCGAGGAGTCTGGGCTGGGGAGGCTTTACCCTAGTCCAGTGGTTCTCAACCTTCCTAATGCCGTGACCCTTTAATACCAGTTCCTCATGTGGTGGTGACCCCCCAACCATAACATTATTTTCGTTGCTACTTCATCTCTGTCATTTTGCTACTGTTATGAATCAGGCAACCCCTGTGAAAGGGTTGTTCAACCCCCAAAGGGGTCGTGACCCACAGGTTGAGAACTGCTGTCCTAGTCCATGGCAGTTTTTTTCCTGGACTCTGCAGGCAGTAGACTAGCCGCATGCTTGCTATTTAGACAGGCTGTTCAGGGAGCGAGGGGTTGGTTGTAGCAGCTCTCAGAGGTAAAACAAATGCTTTCCTTGTTCCTTTTCCAAATAAGCGTAAAAGAGAAGGTTTGTTTTTGGATCTTTGTCGCTGGCCACTCCTAAAGAAATGCAAACGGTCTCAGGATTTATCAACCACTTGTTTACACAGCAGGGCTGATTGACATGGTTTATTTTTCTGCGGTTTTGGTTCTAATCTAAAGCGAAATATGAACTAGAGAATTTATGGAGTTCCCTTCACCTTTTGCAACCCAGAACCTGCCAAGGAGGTGCGCTCAGTCCTTTTTGTTGCTCCGTGATCGTGTTCACTGGAGTGACTATTCCATGCTGTGGATTGATCTGGGTGTACTCACCTGAAAGGTCATGGTCAAATTTGTCCTGAAAACTGACAGGATGCCTGATTCCCCTAGGGTATCAATGGGCATAGCAAGATTGATGATGATTTGTGGAGCATCAAAGCTGGAGAGGAACTTAAGTTGGTTTGTCTTTTGATAACTTCGGAATTCTTCCATTAAGGAGATGGGTAAACATCCCCAGGGAGGTACAAGTCCCAAGGACTCAAGACCTAGGTGGCCCTTCCTCTAGTCCGTTTCTTCCGGACAGGATTTGGTGGCAAGAGATCTTTGTGTCAGGGAAGAGCCTCCAGGGTGGTCCAGGTTGCAGGGAGTGGGGACCTGGGGGGAAGGACCTCAGCACATTACAACACAAGATAGTCTACACATCTCTTCTCATTCAGCTTCTCATTCCATTCTCCCTGCATTCGTATGAGGCTGACATTGTTTCCCTGTATGCCATTGTCGTCATTAGTGCTAGTACAATCCGGTCAATTCCTCTTCACAGCAACCCCATGTGACAGAGCAGAACTGCCTCAGGGGATTTTCCAGCTTGTGATCTCTATGGGAGCAGATTGCCAAGGCTTTCTCCCGTGGATCTGCTGGTGGGTCCAAACCATCATCCTGTCCGTCAGCAACTGAACACTCAAATGTGCCATCAAGGCTCCATATTCCATTGCTTGTTAAAGAATAATCTCCAAAAAGTAATTGGCTGGATGAGATGAAATGAATAAATCTAATGATTTGCACATAGTAAAAGGACAAGACAATGCTGATTTTTATTGTTTCTTTAAAAATCAACCAAACAAGCAACCTTTAGTATTGTTAACTATGCAGTGACCGGTTTTGAAATTGCGGAACAGGGATGTTTGGCTTAAAGAGAAGTTATTAGTCGCAATGATCAACGCATAACCCCCATCCTCCCCAGGGGTATGAACAACAGAAACATGAGTGATAGGAGACAGTGGTCAGTGTAAGATATGAAAACAATAATAATTTATTTATCAAGGGCTCCAATAGAAAATGAACGTTAGAAAATGACGATGGCAACATACATACAAATGTGCTTGATTCATTTGACATATGGATTGTTTTAAGAGCTGTAAGGGCTCCCAATAAAATGATTCCAAAAAACACACGT
>NW_022103906.1:84690353-84693260 GCF_000313985.2 Echinops telfairi | reverse complement strand
GGGCTCCCAATAAAATGATTCCAAATCCAAAAAACACACGTACACACACACACACACACACACACACACACACGAAAAGAGAAGTTTATAAGAAAAGGGAGTCCAAGCTGGTAGGTGCTGGAAAGAATCGCTGGGCTGATGAGGCTCCCTTAGGAGAAAATGCCACAGGAGGCTACCTCTCCTGGGACACAGGTATAGAACTGTACACCAGAATGGACATAAGTTTGAATCCTGAAAGTGTCCCTGGACCCTGCTCCAAGTGCTTACAGACACTCTTGCTAGACTTTAAGGAGACATGATTCCCTCTTTCCTCCGCTCCTGACTTCTGGTGCCAGTCTGTTACCCCCATCCTTTGGGAGGTTTTAGGAGCCTTAGAATTTGGCCTGGGTCTGTAAACTAGGATATATACAGTGAGTCACAAGGGTTGCTTGGCATTTGTTCCCTTTGGGATTTCATGCTATGTTGTCACCCTGTTCCATACATGCTTGCAGATAGATGCCCATATATGTATTCCATCACCCATGGACACTGTTAACTCTGGCAATGTTTAGTGGGAGGGTGATGAGCTTTCTTTTTCTCAGCATCCTTGTCATAGGTAAGATCCATCAAGAAGGTTTACTCTGCAAGGGAATCAGTTGCTCCAGGTTAAGTTGGGAATCAGTGCCGTTGAGTCACATTGAGCTCTGTGTATATGCCTATGTGTGTGTGTATGTGGGGGTGGTGGGGGTGGTGAGGTATATGAGTCCACATGCGTGTATTCTCCTAAAAGAAATATGTTTAAGGACAGTAGGGAGCCCTCTCAACCTCCACTAAGCAGTCTTGCAGGCAGCAGGCAGCATGGGACAGCAGACAGCATTCAGTTGGAATGAACCAGTGTTTGAAGTTTGGGTGCAAGTGAGAACAACGGTGTCTCTTCTTGAAGCCGTCTCTTGTTCTAACTACGAGCTCCATTTGGGAAGAGGTTCTCATTCACAGGGCTGTGCTCTAGCACCATCCGGTAACAAGAAAAGGATTTGATGGACTCCAAATGGTGTGTTTATGCTCCACAGTCCATACTCCAGGATCATGTAGATTAGAACAGGCAAAATTCCTTACATTCACGGTGTCTATGGAATTAGCATGAAGTCCTGATGGCACTGTCGGGGTTGTTGGACTGCTACCCACAAGGTCGGCGGTTCACTTGAGGGAGAAAGATGGTACTGTCTGCACCTGTAAAGATTTACAGCCTTGGGAACCCTAGATAGGGTTGCTATGAGTTGAAATAAACTGGATTGTTGTGTGTTTGGTTTGGTTTGATTTATGAAATTAACAATCAGAAGAGAACAACAAAAGCCCTATACATTCAAGTTTTCGATGAACACAAAATGTATATTGAGCAGTTGTACTGAGGTCTACACCTCTCGTCAGTAACAATTCTGTAAGGATGATTTGTCTCTGGAGCGGCAGAGTTAGTCTTCTGACTTATTATTTTCTCCATATCTCTCCAGTGCCCTAGGAATTAGGTCAATCTGATTTTGAGGGGAGCCAAATCTTCCACCTCCAATTCCTAGAGTCAAAGAACCAGTCTTGTAGTTCTATTTCTTTTTCTAAGAAAGGGAGACATTTTTGGGTCGTAATAGCTAGAAGAAGAATTCTCCCAGGATACATTTCACTGAAGTCAAATCCAAGCATTCTAAGTGAGTGTACTTTCCTGGTTCTGGAATGCTCAGTGTGATTATGTTGGGAGGAGAGATCAAAACACACTCCTCCTCTTCCTGAGGAT
This sequence comes from Echinops telfairi, assembly GCF_000313985.2. NCBI lineage: Eukaryota > Metazoa > Chordata > Mammalia > Afrosoricida > Tenrecidae > Echinops > Echinops telfairi. The sequence continues at coordinate 84,691,498 of NW_022103906.1, read as the reverse complement.
GTATTGATGTTTCTTAGGTACTGTGGTCATGTACCAGAAAGATTAGCTAGCCTGGTAAAGAACAGATGCCCATGTGAACTATAATTTAATTCTGAATTGGATCATTTTAAACAATGATCTTCTCATTTTCCCCCTAAGAAAATCTGTTGCTGACGGTCCAACAGAGTCTTTCCCTACATTCCCATTCTCTTTGGACTGCCTCTCCAATCCTCCTCTCTTGTAATGACAACATCCTGGGCCACCCCCATTCACAGTCCTTGCTCTTTCCGACAACTTGGCATACTCTTGATCTTTCCCAGGAATGCCCTGTGGAGTGACGGCCAACGCAGGAAATACCCTGGCTTTGTTCCTAGACATTTCCTATAGACGTTTCCTGTCTAGTACAGAACTCTAATCTATAGGCCTGGCTAGCTTGGGGAACCAACTGACCTGCATCCAGTAGCTTAACCGGGTAAGTGCTGGGAAACTGTAATGAAGTAATATATAAATCATGACATCATATCAAGAGTGCAGCATTGACTTTGCCCAAAATGTACTTGGAAAAATACATTTAGTTACTGGATCTGTGTTCTTCCTAGCTTCCTAGGATCTCTTGTCTTGCCCTGGGCATATGGAAAATTTGAGGACTTAGAGCTACTTCTTTGGTCAAATTATTAGTATTTTAAAGAGAGTATTTAGATCAACAACTATTTATCTTCTCCCTGAGATGAATTGGGGTCATGATGGTAGTTGCCCTTTCCCCAGCCTCCTTTTGGCCTCTGGAGTTTTGGGGGCTGAAAAGAGTTTTCTGACAAGGGGCCTCTGTACATCAGTGATGTAGCAAGAACATCAGGAACACATGAGACAGGTGGAAGGTTAGGGTATTTGTCTCATCATAGACCACACGAACTATTCATATCATTTGATCTCTGGATTGTAATTTCCTTTTTTTTTAAGGTTATGGTCACTATTGGAATTTTTTTTCATCATTTTATTGGGGGCTCATACAACTCTTATCACAATCTATACATACATCCATTGTGTCAAGTACATTTGTACATTTGTTGCCATCATCATTCTCCAAACATTTTTTTCTACTTGAGCCCTTGGTATCAGCTCCTCATTTTTCCCCTCTCTCCCCCCGCTTCCCTCATGAACCCTTGATA
>NW_022103906.1:84680567-84689077 GCF_000313985.2 Echinops telfairi | reverse complement strand
CCTGCTTCAGCTTGCAAGGCTCACTTCCTGCAAGACATCCCTGAGGAGAAGCTACATGGACCTACCCCTGGGAGCTGGAGCAGCCATGTGGAGACCCCTGCCAGCCCTAAGATGCTTACAGATTCACTGATTCAGCTCTCCTCCTGCAGTCAGAATTATTGTGTGCATTTTATGAGATGGAGGAGGACTTTGTGATTGGTATTGGACATATTGGCTAATGTTGGACTTGTGGGCTTGGGCATCACTAGGTTGCGATGTTTTCTTGATGTGCACTTAACCTTTATATAAAACTCTCTCTTATTCATGAGTTTCTGTGGATTTGTTTCTCTAAAGTACCCAGACTAACACACTCATCTAGCTAGACCTGCAGAGATAATATGCACAAAAAGAAGACAGAGCAAAACAAATCAACAAAACAAAACAACAATAACAAAAACCAATGACAAAAAAAAAGAAAAGCCTGTAAATAGTTCAAGGTCTGTTTGTTGATCGTTAGGAGTATTTTCATGTCCAGTCTGATGGGGTGCCACGCCCTGGGCCCAAAGTCTATTTTGGGTATTCTCTGAAGGCTTCATTGCTCTGCTCCCCTTGTTCTGTTGCATGCCCTTAGTGTTTTGCCTCGGTATGGTGGGGTCAGATCGGGTACAATTCCCATACTGTGTCTCTAGTGTTTTCCCCTATAGCGCTATGGGTCGCTGAGGGACATGGAGTCTCATAGTGGTGGCGGCCCTATGGTTCTCTCTGTGCACTGGCTACTCTGAGCAGGAATATTGTCCTCAGAGCTTGGTGGCCAGGATGTGCTCCACTCTCTCTCCCTCCCCCATCATTTGCTCATGTGTGTTCTGATCTGACATGTCCCTCTCCCTGAGCTGCAGCTTCAGTGCTGTCCTCTGAAGTAAATTCTTCTGGGGGGAGGGGAGGCTGTCCACATAGTTGGGATTGGTGCCGGCCACTTAGACCTCTCTTTTGGCTCCCTGCTTCATGCCGGTATGTTGCATTAACATCTTGGAGCACCGGATTGAAGTCTGGTCCCTCTTTCCCTGTGGAGATATAAACAATATCCTCCCTTTGGGTGGGTTCGTTCCCTGTTCCCCCGTTACCCACTTTATTTCTTCCCCCCCCCCTCTTTTCCCTACCTCCTTTTTAGTTGGCTACCATATATCTCTGTATTTGCTCTGGCCCCTGCCATACTATCTGGACCTCACCCCAGGAATATTTGTATGCAATAGTTTTTCCCTATGCCTCCTTTGCATTTTTTTTAAGTTTACCTCAGTGGACTCATGTGGTACTTTTCGTTTTGTGCTTGGCTTACTTCACTTAGCATAATTTCCTCAAGTTCTTCTCATGTGGTGATGTGGGTTTGTGTTATTTTCCTTCAATTTTTGGAATATGTTACTCCACTCTCTCCTCTTCTTCATAGTGTCCACTAATAGGTCTGAGCATCTTGGAACCTTCATATGTATTGCTTGTTTTTCCCTAGCTGCTCTCATGATTTTCTCCTGTTAGTTTAACTACTATGTGCCTCGGTGACTTCTTCTTGGGTTTCAGTCTAGCTGGTGTTCTTTCAGCCTCCTAAATGGTTGCCTAGTTTTCATTCATTAAGCTAGGGATGTTTTGCTCCAAGAATTCTCTCACTATTGTTGCAGATGACTTCTTCGTTGTGTCTTCCCCTGGTAATCCAATTATTCAGATGCTATTCCTCTTTACAGCATCAGACAGAGCTCTTATGTTTTCTTCAGCTCCTCTCATGATCCTGTTTGATTTTTTTTTCACGTTTGTTAAAGTCTGCTTGGCTATTTTCTAGGTCGCTGCTGTGGTTCTCTGCCTCCTCTAGTTGATTGGTGAAGTCTTTGAGTCTGCTACTCTTTTTTGTTATCTCCTCCCTAAGGTCCTGTATTTCCCTTTGGTGTATGTATCATTTCATCCTTTTTCTGTATTGTTTCCCTCATATCCTGCATGACTCCAAGCAGCATTCTGAAAATTTCTTTCTGTGGCAGCTCAATGTCTGCTTCTATGCATGTCGTTATATTCAGGACATCTGTTTCTCCTGTTTTGTCATTGAGGCCATTGGGGCTGATTGATGTTTGCATTGCATTGTTTTAGAGGAGCCAGGGACCATTTTCCAGGGAGTCAAAGAGCACTGGCTCTCTCTGGGAGACTCTTAGGAATGTTTCTTAAAACTGCCTGAAGCTAATTTCACTATGGAATAGGCCTACCACTTTATCCTCCTGTGGCTTCACTCTTTCCCTAGTCAACCAGTAGTCTGTTATTTGAAAGGTAAGTTGGATGGTCCTCTCAGGGGATGTTGGTTGGGTTGTTGTGGACCCATGAAGATGGTGCTGTACTGGGTGATCTCACAAGAAGCTATGATGGTGTGGCCAATGGTGGCTTGGGGTGCTGAAGAGGGCATGCAGGGGTGCCTGCTGTAACGAGAGTGCCACAGAAGGCTGGTTGGATGCCCACTTTGGTGTAGAGCACCGCGAATGGTGGGCAGAATTTCCCTGGTAAGGAAGATTGCTGTGGAAGTTGGGCAGAGGTTCCCGAAGCAGCATGGAGCATTAGTGAGTGTTGGCCAAGCTACCTTGGGCCGTGTGAGGCACTATGGCATTCAGGAGGAAGTTCCCTCAGTCACATTGGACCACAGAAGATGGATAGGAATTTTCCCAGCCACTTGTTAAGCACTGCAGAGTGGAATTTCCCCAGGAAGGTGGAATTTCCCCAGGAAGAAGTAGGGTGGGATATCCCCTGGTGGAGGCTGGGCCGGCTTTCCTCAGCCTTGGGTTATGCTGCAGAGGGTGGAGCTCTCCCAGCTGGGTGGAGGGTGGGCATAAATTCCCTAGGCTAAGGGGAGTGGTCTGGAGGTCGGCAGTGGTGTGTGAGAAAAAATGGAAGAGAAAAAGGGAAAAAAAACCCCCAAAACTAAGCCAGCTGAGACTGTGGGAGTATAGAGAGAAGAGAGGGAAACAAAAATAACAATATAGTTGAAACTTGATCTCTGACTGTGGGGCTGGAGGGGTTTAATCCCTGCTCTCAGGAGGTGTCAAGCTGTGGCTGGGTTGAGATTATGCCCCTGTGCCAGCTCCAAATGATCCTGGCTCCAACCAAGACAGTGGCAGGGCTAAGGTCAAACCCTAACTGGCCTCCACTGTGGTAAGCCAAAAGCCCCCAGATCCTCAAAACCTAGAGGAGCTCTGCCTACTTATCTGTATGACGCTGCTCCTGCGAACCAGCAGTGTAGAATGTTCCTCTTAGTAACTCTTCTGTGCTGATTTCTGTGGAGTCCCTCTGGTATGTGTTATTCAGTCACCATCTACACAGAAGTCCCGGATTGTAATTTCTTATGCTATTGGACATCAGTAAACATTTATGAGACCAAGAAGAAGAGAGGTATAGATCTCTTTCTGTTTGGTGCCCAGCTTTCCTTTTGTCTCTTCAGTTGATTGACTTATCTGTGACAATTTCTCGATAATTGAAAGACATCCACATGATAAAAAGAAAAGACTTCTCCCTGGAAGTCTAGAAACATAATTTCAAAGATAGTTTTTACCAAGAGTTAATAGCTGCATAGTGGTGGGCAAGCTTGACAAATGCTCATTGGTCTTACAGACAAAAGAATCTATCAAGCCAAGGAAGCCTGACAAATCGTCCATTCTTGTGGGTTCTTCTTCAAAGCATGAAGGAAAGTCACCATCACACATTTCCTGGGAAATGGATGTTTTGGGAGGATGAGTCATGGTCCCCAGATTTCTCGTGGGGAGAAAAAGAGGAAACTGTGTCCCTGGAGTATCATGCTGGGATTATAGGAGAAAGACGGACAGGCAAATCTGAAGTTAGTGGAAGGCAGAACTTTTTCATATTCCGAAAACAGTGCTCCCCAGTCAGAAATATGGAAAGAGGGGAAATATTCATAGGGATATTGCTAAAGAGTGTTCCTATAATGCCTGCAGCCTCAGAAACAAAATACACAGAACATACAGCTAACCCTTAGGAAAACCACAAAGAAACTCAAAAAAGACCTAGCCTTAAAAATAATGGCCTCACTCATCCTTAGTGAAAAAATACTGCAGCAGAAGAATGAAGGAAGGAATAGTACAAATTTAGAAATTTACAAGAAAGTTGATTATTTTACAAGGTATTTGATGTATCTTGTAAAACCTGTGATGATTGTACATCCAAGATTAGAGTTGTACTGGCAAACTGGATTAAAAACAGACATTCTTTTTTTCAGCTCAAAGGAAAATAGTTCCGTCAAGCCTGTCCAGGTATGTTAAAGGGCAGCGTCCAGAGGATAGAATGAAGGGCTGGCCCAGGTCCCCTTGGATTCCACCACCCACACACAACCCATTCTCATTTCAGAGGGTGGTCACCAGGCAAAGGAAGGCTCCTCAAGGCATTGGAGCTTGGCAAATGTCAAAGGCCTGCGTGATGTCCTCTATCCCACCCCCACCATGTCCCTGGCCACGTGTCTGCTCATCTCTTTGAGATAATGCTGGTTGTTGGGTTGGAATCCCACCCTTAAGCTGCTGCACAAAAGGCACACTCAGCAACCCAACATTAAAAACAACTCAAAGGGAGACCAGCTGTACTTATAAATAAACATCCCAAGCATATTAATCTGCTGAAGGGTTTTATGAGGGGAAGCATAAAATTTCAAATAAAGGGCTAATGGGAAATATGTCCAAAATGTTGGAAGTGGTGACACTCTACAGTAGGGAACTGCCCAGATCCATAAAACAAAATGTAACTAACAACCGAGTCAGTTTTAAGACCCTGGCCCTCTCACTCCCACACCTGAGTTGTATATTTTATCTGAAGGACTGTTTCATGTTCCCAAATCAGCTCTGTTTGCAAGCGAGCTGCCACAGTTTTATGGTCTCGACTTTAAAGAGCAGCCCGTTTCTTTCCTGGAGAAGAAGGCTAATAGGAGGTAAAACACAGGGATTATGGGCTCTCCCTCAAATCCAGATGAGCAGATGCGCCTCTTTTCTGTAATCAAAATGAATGTTTTCTTTGGACCCAGCTAGGAAGGCCCCCTTAAAACATCCCGGGAACAAGAGACCTGTGCCAGGCCAGAGAAGAGATTGGAAGCAGACGACGAGGAAAGCAGGTGTCTAGCTCTTTGGAGTACCTGCTCCTTCCCCCCTTCGGGATAAGTAATTTTACAAAATGACATGGTGATTTTCTTTAAGTGAAAAATGGGAGATGGCATCTGGTTAGCATTGCTCCTCACCCTGTCCTTCACCTCTGTTCGCAGTCTGCTCTCTTCTCCCTTGTGGGGACAACGTGGAGCACGGTGCTGTATTCTCTTCCTCATGAGCTTTGTGCCAGGCCAGTGCAGAGTGGAAGGAAAGGCTACCCACCATATGAGAACCTTTGGAGCAGTGGGATGAGCCGGAGTTGGGAAATCTGAATGAGCTTAATGCCTACACTGTGTTTACCAGATCTCTCTTTACCTCAAGCTTGTCAATTATCTTCTATTTTTCTCATTAGCAGAAAAGGGAAAATCATCAATAACATATGCTCATTGGGAGACATGATGAGGAATTATGAGGTTAAGCAAAAAATAATATTGTTACAAAGTCATAGAAAACTTTATTAAGCAAAAACAAAATGTGAAGTTCTTGTTCCTCCATATATTCTCCATCTAGGTCTTTACACTTCTTGTCGTTCCTCTTTATTTTATTTTTTATAAATCATTTTATTGAGGGCTCTTACATCTCTTATAACAAGCCATGCATCCATTGTGTCAAACATATTTGTACATATATTTCCATCATCCATTTCAAAACATTTTCTTTCTGCTTGAGCCCTTGGTATCAGCTCCTCTTTTGTCCCTCCCTTCCCTAACCTCCCACCCTGAAACCCCCTTGATAAATTATAAATTATTATTTGCATATCTTTTTACTTTTGTTTAGAACTAGCTCATGTGCCACAAAAGTATGAAGTCAGTTTTAATTTTACTTTTACTCTTTTTATAACCATTCAGACCTGTGTTTATCTCTGATGGGCATGGAAACTTGGGGCTCTCAAAGTTGTCAGCCTTCTCTATATTAAAAAAAAACTAATTTTCAAGCTTTTTAAAAAAAATTGGGAGGTATTACTAATTGGGAGTTAAATATTCATTGGAAGTTAACACATACATCATATCATTCCATAGTTCAATCACATCAAGCAGTATTGTACAATGGCTACCCCAATCAATTTCCAAACAGTTTTTTCCTACCTGCATTCCTTGACATCATCTTCCTTTTATCCACCACCACTGTATATCCCACCCCCACCCCCACAAAAACCCTTATTCGCTTTGCTGTTGGTGTAGGTTCATCAATCCTGGGTTTCCTATACCAAAAACCAGAAAAACATATAATACAACTTCAAGAGGGTGACCTCCAAAGACATAACACCTCTGAGATCATCCCTAAGATGAACAAATGAAAACAAACAAAATTACAGAAAATGTTGAAAACCAGATCAGGTCCCGCGTGCATCAGAGGGGGGGATCAATGGACAAAGTTTTAACTGTTCGAGTAGGTTTATCCCTTTGACCTTCTACACTCACCTCTCCAGTATACTCTGTTTAGTAACCACTTTCCTCCCATCCCTCAAATGGGGATTTGTGGGGGGAATGCCAGTCCCCCACAACTAATCACCAGTTGGATAGGCACAGTTGTACAGTTAATATAGATAAAGATTATATTAAAGTCCTAGAGAGCATGAGAGATAAAAAAGCAACTGAAATAATGGAGTCAGACACATTTCATAGTAGTGTGCTCACCTCAACCCTGCTTGGTGGTCCAAGCTTGGTGGAGAGAGGAGGAGGCAAAGGAGGACAAGGGGAAAGGCAACAGGGGAGAGAGGACAGGGGAGAGGAGCGGGGGAACTGACGAGAGGCCAAGAGAGGTCTTTATTGCTAACCCACGCCTATCTATATACCTTTGGAGGGAGTGCAAGCCCACTAATTACAGGTAAAGACATACGTCACAGGAAGGGGTTGCACTATAGGTTATGCAGCAATGAGATGGGGACAATCTAGGGATACACACACAATAGGAAGAGGAGGAATTGGGGGTATACATGTGACAAGAAGGGTGGATCCTAGATTCAGGAAGGCAGCCTAACTTTGAATGTCACTGAGCAGGTTTGACCTGTTCTCTGGATCTCCACAGAAACCATTATCAGTAGGGTGTGAACCCCGCCTACAGGGACCAGCCTAATGGTCGAAAGCCTTTAGGGAGTAGCCCATTGTCCTTAACAGCAGGGAGTGGACTCACCTGTGGTGGGCCCAGACAGTAGTCTGACAACTGACTGCCTTCAGGAAGTTAACTTGACAATCAGTTACCATTAGTTGCAAGCAGTGTCCAAAGTCTAACATATATTTGGGGGAGACAACTTGGGAGAAATCTTTCTGTTTCCCACAGGGATAGAGGGAGATCCCTGGAGGCTTATTTCCTATGTAGTTCCCAAAATGTATCTTGGGCTCCCACTGTCATCCATAGTCTCTGCCAACTGGAATCTTACAATTTAGGCTCTGATACTCTTCACTTCTTTGGCTTCAGGTTATATAATTTACAATCCTTTGGTCACAGATGATGGTCTTCTTCTTCCATGTGGAATTAGTTGACATCTCACTTAGATGGCTGCTTGTTTGGAGACAAGGCTTTAAGACCCCCAGATGCTATTTTATCTAATAGCCAGGCTATCTAATTTCTCACCACATTTTGCTACAGCACCCTTATCTTCTGTGTTCCCTTCCTGAGAGCCAGTATTGAGCAGGGCCACAATGTAAGAACTAATTGTTCTTAAGTTGAAGCTAGGATTTAGTGTGAGACAAAAACCCCATCCTGGATCTATGTTTTAAAAAGCTAATTTAAAAAATTGAATTTATTTATTTATTCTTTTCCTTTTCTTTGTGGAATATAACACATACAATGAAAAGCCTGATGATGGTGTGCTTCTTCCATACGGACATCTCACTTAGATGACTGCTTGTTTGGAGACAAGCCTTTAAGACTTATGTAGTTGCACACCCATTGCACCAGAACACTGACAGCAGTCCAGCAAAGCCCCTGTGTATGTGGATCTTTGTTCTCCTCTTCCTCCTCCTCTCTCCTGGGAGGATGGTGCAGGACTGGGTAGTGTTTCGCTCTTCTGTGCATAGGGTCTCTATTGGTCAGAACATAGTCGATGGCACCTGGCAGCAACAGCAACAACATGAGGCCAAGACAAACGTTGTAGTGAGAACATGTCTGCAGCCATTCACTGATCACAGTAACATGTTTGCAACATGATTTGTTTGGTATAAATCTGTGCCTGGTTTATGAACAGGAACCCCCACCAGCAATACTTTTTTGACTTGCACACGAGATGTCCTGGGTGAAAGTACCAGTGGGGACAAAGCCAGTCCACTTAGAGACAAAGTCCCGGCCTGCTCCTTAGCCACTGGTAATGAGCAAATAATTTCCTCTCTCTGGCCTCAGTGTCCTCATCTATAAGATTAAGATGATCATTCC
>NW_022103906.1:84674604-84679578 GCF_000313985.2 Echinops telfairi | reverse complement strand
ATCACCATGTGGGTACACTTTCTCCCACTCCATGAGAATAATGAAATATTAAAGTTAGAGGGAAGAATTTAGGTAAGGCTAAATCTTTTCTCTCTACTCTTACTCTGGACACCCTGGCCCCGCTCTTTATCATGACTGTACTCACTCCAGTTTGACACTAAAACACAACAAAACAAATAGAAACCAAACACCAAAACATAAAACCCAAACAAACACACTTGCTGAAAACACAGAAAGAATGGTCGCTGGAGTAGAGCACCCATGGTCTAGAGTTCATGTCACAAACACTCGGGGTAGTTCCTCAGGCTACTCTCTACCCAAGGCCAATCCTTTCATCTTTCAAGGCTCAGTTTACCTTCATTTGGTCCATAAAGAATCTAATTGTTTGAATGACTTCTCCCACCTCAATTATTTTAGCTCTTTTCCCATCCTGCCTGCTAGATTCTACCTTCTGTGGCTCTTGAGTTTTTCTTGATTTTTCTGTTTTTATTTTTAAGCAATCTCTCCAGTGAGACTGTGTAGGGCAAAGCAGATACCATGTCATAAACCTCTTCATCCTCTTATGTCCTCCATTGCAGAGTAGAATCTTAATAAGTGATTAAAGTAAGGAAGCTCAGGCTACACGGAGAGGCGTTAAGCCAACAGTTACATCTGAGGCCCCAGCCTCTTCAATCACTAGAGAAGATGGGGAGGAGTCTCCAGGATATCTTCCGTCCCAAACTGCCTGACCACAATTGTTAAGAGACCCGGGCGAGAGTCATGAGACAGCCCATATAATCTCTAGATTCATGAGAAAGAATAGAAGATCATTCTTGTTTTGCACTACTAGGCATGGGGTGCTTTGTTGAAGAGTATTAGTTACCTGGATCACTTATAATTTATTTTAAACAATACTTTGCCGGTTTGTGTGGTCATGATAGTTGCAAGATGTATTCCATTGGAGAAGCTCCAAGTGACACCACCAACTGGTGGTGTAGTTGTAGCAGGGGCTGATGGGACATTGGACTGTTGGCTGGATAGGTATTGGTTGCCTGGGCCTTGTGGAGTAACCCACCCTTCCTTCTCCAGTGGAGTAGGAAAAATGTCCAGGGCCAGCTGTGTGCTTTTGAAAGCTGATTCAGTTCTTTCCTGGCATAAGAGTGTGGGATGAATCTCCAGTTTTACACCCAGGGACTCCAAGTACCATACAAAGTTCAGGGGTTTTCAGGTGTAAACTCGTTATTTGGTTTTTAGCAAGTGAGTCTAATAACAAGCTAGAAGATGCAGGTCCTCAGGGGGTGAATTTGGAAACTACAGGAGTAAAGGGATTTCCATTTACCCTATGGCCAGTGCTTAAAGTCCTTATTCTCCCTGAAGAATGAGTATGAAGACTCGGGCTAAGCAATAGTCTGGGAATGGTGACTCGGCAGAGCAGACTGAGGTTCCCTATCTCTAAAATATATGCCTCTAACTTGTAAGCAGGTGATCTGCAAGAAAGGGAGGGAGGCATGCTGCCATTCTAGAGTGGGATGAGCATGGTATTCTCTTACAAGATGGTGGCTCAACAGGTGTCTGGCTTCCTCACCTAACAGCTCAAAGATACTATTTTGATGTTGTCCTCTGGACCTAGATCAGCTAAAAGATCCTATCTTTCAGCCTGATCTGTTGAAGATTCTAGTAGCTCAGAGACTTGCCCAGAGTCTCACAGCTGGTAAAGCTCCTTGCTACAACATGCGTGGCCTGTTATGGTAGAGCCTTGGCTCTCACTGGTCAGTCACCAAGTCCATTTACACAAGAGGGAGTAAGGACAGAGGCAAATATCAAGTGAATCCACCAAACTGACCCCATTGAGAAAAGAGGGGATGTCTTGCAGGCATTAGTTTTCTATAAGTGTTAGAGGCTCCTGGATATGTGCTTGGGTTTCAGGGTTACTTTGTGGGGATACAGCCAGAGACATATACCATGTCGCAGAAGAAGAGCCTAGTTCCGTGTAGTTTTTGCATGCCCAAAAAATCCTATATTAGTGGCTCTGGAGACAGACTACGTCAGTTCAAATACTGACGATGATATTTACTATATGTGAGATCATGGGCAAGTTGCATAGCCTCTATGCCTCAGTTTCCTCATTTACAAAATGAATGATAATAACTCCCTTATGGAATTATTGTAAGAATTTTCTCCCTCTATTTCTTATCTCTACACCGATGTCTCTGGATAGCCCTCTATTTCCTCTGAGAGAAGTTACTGGTTATTAATTACCACGCTACTGAATGTTTTCCATGATTTTATCTAGAATAACTTTCCCTGTTGTAACCAGTTTTGGGATGCATATAGTTTACCGACATGACACAATGGTGTGTTTTGTGTTGTCGGCATGGTGTTTTAGAAACATTGGAATCTGAGTGAGTTTGATGAGGTCCAAACCTTCTAGTTGGCCACAGTCATCATCATTCTCTGATGCTTATATTTGAGACATTTTTGTTACCAGCCAGGCCTCTGTAGGCCTTTGGGTTTATAGCTTCTGGTCTACCACACAGGTAGATTGGACTAAGGAAGACAAAGCACGCAGGATTTCTGGTGAGAGAGAGGATGACTGAAGTCAGGAAAACTGTTTTTGGAGTGCACCCTGAGAAGGCCACCTGCCTTCCTCTCTTCTTACTGCGGCCACCTGGGTGGTGCCCGTGGCAGATATTGCAGATGCCGGAAGAGTCAGAAACAGTAACTGTTCATGTGCCTGCTCCACATGGACATGCACGTTCACATACCCACAAGGGTCTAGCCCAGTTCTGAGCCATGCTAGCACCAGTGTTGCGGTGGATCCACATGTTGACTTCTGCTTTGTGGTGGTACTCGGTTGTCCTGCGCCTGACTGGGGCCATGCATCATGGCACTTGTTCTGGGGTAGTGCTCCCTTCCCGGAGTGCAGTTCTGTGCCTGAAGTTTCCACTGATGAAGGCCCACAGCGAGCAGTTTCTCTTTGCTGTTGTTCTTCACCGAGGGACTGTTTCCAGATTTCAGCAGGCCCGAAGGGCTCTATCAACACTGGCCACAGCAGCTTGGAAGTGAACTGTCAGGTGGCTGTGTGAGTCAAGACCTTTTGTCTTTATTTCCAGCAGTGCCTGTTTCTGCTGTAGAAATTTAGGAGCTGTCGCCTTTTGTGGTCAACAAGAGTTGCCCTGTCTTTGCTGCTCTCTTTTGAACTGTTTCTTTCCCACTGGTGTGTTCACTTTGATCTCTGGCTGCTCAAAACCCACTATTTGATGGCCCCACCACACTGAGGTGAAACACTCAGGGTGTGCAACAGAACAGCAGGGGAACAGAGCAACAAAGTCCCCAGGGAATACCAAAAGTAGACTTTGGGGACAGGGCACAGTACCCCATCAGACTCAACCAGAAAACACTCCTAAAGGTCAACAAACAGACCCTGAACTATTTACAGGATTTTCTTTTTTCTTCTTGTTGTTGGTTTGTTGTTGTTGTTTCCATTTCTTTTGGTGCTTTGTTTTGCTCTGTCTTGTTTTTTGTGCATATTATTGTCTCTGCAGGTCTATCTAGATAAGATAGGCGGGACAAACCACCTGAAGGAGAAAACAATGGGACCCATAGGTCTTGTAATCTGCTACAGGTGTGTTTAAGGTAAAGTCTGGTTTACTTAGTGGCATTTCCAAATCAGATCCTTCTTGTGTTGCCTACGAAGGACATTATGCACCTCAAAAGGAGAAAGTGTAAAGTCCTGGTTGCTATAGCAAGCTGCCTGAGTCACCAAGCCCTGGATAGAAATGTGGTCAAAAGGTCTTGATCAGGAACTTAATACAGGGTTATTTTCCCATTGGGTGTCCATATAAGTAATGTTAAGCATTTTTCTTAATGGCATCAATTCTTTTCCAGTTTTCCTTGTTCAGTGTCCAACTTCAACAGGCTAATAAGGCTGTTGAAAATACTGTCTTGGATCAGGCACACCTTAGTCTTCAAAGTAACATCTTTGCTTTTCAACACTTAAAGAGGTTTTATGCAGCAGATTTACCAAATGAAATGCACCCTGTGATCTTTTGACTGGTGCTTCCATAAACATTGATTGTGGTTCCGGACAAGATTAAATCCTTGACACTTCAAACTTTTCTCCATTTATCATAATGTTATATATTGATTCATTATGAAAAATTTGATTTTCTTTACATTAAGCTCTAACCCATACTGAAGGCTACAATCTTTCATCTTCATTTGTAAGTGTTTTAAGCTCTCTTTACCTTAATAAGCATGCAAGATTGTGTCATCTGCATATTACAGGTTATTAATAACCTTTTTTCAACCTGATGCTGCATTCTTTTTCATATACTCCACTATTTCTGGAGGTAGCATATGAACAAGAACCAATGGTGCTAAAGGAAGAAGTTCAAACTGTACTGAATGCATTACCCCAAAACAAGGCTTCAGGAATTGATGGAATACATGTTGAAATGCTTCAGAAAGCTGAAGAAACACTGAGCACTCACTCACCTATGCTATGAAATTTGGAAGATAGCTACTTGGCCAACTGACTGGAAGTGACCCATATTTGTGCCCATGCCAAAGAAAGGTGACCCAACAGAATGCTTAAACTATAAAATGATATGATTGATATCACACACAAATAAACTTTTGATTAATATCACCCAACAATGGTTGCATCAGGACTTTGACAAGGAATTGACACCATTTCAGGTCAGCTTCAGAACAGGATGTGGAATAAGAAATAACATTGATGATGTCAGATGGATCTTGGTTGAAAGTGTAGACTGTCAGAAAGATGTTTACTTGTGTTTCATTGACTACGCTAGAACATTTGATGGTGTGGACCATAATAAACTGTGAATAACCTTGAGAAGAATTGAAATTATGGAACACTTCATTGTGCTCACATGGAACTTGTACATGGATTAAGAGGCAGTTGTACAAACAGAACACAGGCTGTTGTGCTTCTTCCATGTGGGCTTTATTGCTTCTCAGCTATATGAG
>NW_022103906.1:84670166-84673350 GCF_000313985.2 Echinops telfairi | reverse complement strand
CTGGCCCCTCTGATTGAGGGCTGCTTTCATTGTTTTGATTTTAGGTAGTGTTGTCCTGTATTCTGCTCTCAGGTTTATCTGTTCATTCTCTCTATCCACAGCGATCCTGTTAATTTTTAAAAATTCGTGTCCTTTTTCCTTGTCTGGAAAGATCTTTATTTCTCCTTTGTATCTGAGATCCCTCAGATACAGATAATTTTACTGGGCATATGATTCTTTGTTGGCAGTTGTGTTCTTTCAGAATTTTATATACGTATGTCACTCCATTGTCTTCTTGCCTGCATGGTTTCCACTGAGAAATCTGCATGTATACTTACTGTTTTACCTTTGCAGGTGACTGTTCTTTACACCCTCACTGTACTAATGATTTTCTCCTTGAAATTTTAAAGTTTGATGGTGATACATTGTAAAATTTTGGGATCTCTATTGTTACCTTTTGGAATCTATATTGTTTAGAATTCTATGTGCTTCTTGAGTAGTTATTTTCCCTCCTTTTTTATATTTGGGAAAATCTCTTCTAAGATTTTTCAGACTATTCTCTATAGATTCTTTTATTTCTTTTTTCTCCAGGACCACACGGAGACATAGGTTGTGATTTTGATAGTGCCCCCACATCATTCTCAAGCTTTCTTTGGATTCCTTTGTTATTTTTGTTGATTGTTTCTTTTACCAGTCGTAATCAGAGGTATTGTCTTCCAGTGCACTGATTCAATGTCTCTTTTCTTACATTTCTATTACTCAAGTGATATACCACATTGTCTAATATTGCTATCTTATTGTTTACCTTCTTTTGGTGTAGGTTTTTTTTGTTTTTATTTTTTCAAATTAATCATTTCATTGGAGGGCTCTTACAAATCTTATAATAATCCATCATTCAATTGTATTAAGCACACTTGTGCATGCTGCCATCAACACTTACAAAACATTTTCTTTCTACTTGAGCCCTTGATATTAGCTCCTCTTTCCCCCCTCCCTCCTCCACCCTCCCACTCTCCCACTCTCCTGAATTCTTGATCAATTATACATTATTATTGTTATTTCATATCTTACACTGTCTGTTGTTTCCTTTCACACACATTTCTGTTATTGGTCCCCCTCGGGGGTGGGGTGGGGCTACATATCCAACCTTGTGATGGTTTCTGCTGTTCTCCCCCCACCTCCTCCCCCTACTCTCATGATATCATTATTCCCACTACTGTTCCTGAGGGTTTTATCTGTCCTGAATTCCATGTGTCCAGAGCTCTTCTCTCTGCCAATGTGCGTATTCTGCTGTAGCTGGATTTGTAAGGTAGAAATGGGTCATGGTAGTGGGGGTGGGGGTGGGAGGAAGTATTCAGGAACTGGAGGAATGATGTGTGTTTTGTAGTGGTATACTGAACCCTGGTTGAATCATCCCTTCCTTGTAACCCTTCTGTGGGGGATGTCCAGTTGTCTACAGATGGGCTTTGGGTCTCAACTCCAACCCCCCTTGTTTGCATTGATACAATTGCTTGTTTTAGATATTTTGAAACCTGACCCCATCAGCACCTCATGATCATCAGGCTGGTGTGCTTCTTCTGTGTGGGCTTATTTGCTTCCCTGCTCGATGGCTGCTTGTTTAACTTCAAGCCTTTAAGACCCCAGATGCTATATCTTTTGATAGCTGGGCACAATCCTCTTTCTTCATCATATTTCCTTATGAATCCATGCTGTCTTCAGTGATCGAGTTGGGAAGGTGAGTATCAACGAGTGCAAGGTTATTAGAACAAAGTGTTCTTATGTTTAAGGAGGCCTTGACTAGAGGCCCAAAGTCCGTCTGCTGTTTTAATACTTAACATATTCTTTCCATTTTTGTCCTGAGCATTCTTCATATTTCCTGAAGGCACCTAAAGTACATTATTCTTTTAATGTGCTTCTGGTAATTCCTAGGCCTCCAATGAGTTTGGGTGATTTTCTGTTGTTTGTACTTCTTGATTTTTTTTTTCTGGTGTACTGAAGTTCCTGCTGTTTCTATGAATTGTGGTGCAATTAAAGTAGTGAGTGAGATGCAGGGCTATGGAGGGACACTTGGCTGTGTATAGAAGTGTGGGAGAGGACTCATAGAAACTGGATAACATAGAGTCGGGAATGGAGAAAAGGGGAGGAGACATTATTAGGGGAAGGGAGGGGAAGATGAGAGAGAGTAAAATAAGAGTAATTACAGTAATAATATATGGTCATCTGAATGGCCTAGGAGGTTTGTAAAAATAATAGGAATGTATTTTAAGAGAGTTAGTAACAATAAATAGATATGAAAATATTTTCCCTGAAGAAAAGGAGAGTGCAGAAAGAGATACTGAGAGAAAAATGTAAGCCAACAAACAGACCAGAACTAAAGGGTTGAATGAAGTAGAATTAAAGAAGAAAAATAAAGAAAAGAGAGAAGGAAGGAGAAAGAGGGAAGATGGAAAAGGAAAAAGGAAAAAGAAGAAAGGACAGGAAAAGAAGGAAAAAGTGTAGAGGCAGCAAAGAAGGGAAAAAAGAGTGGGATGTGGCTTGAGTGTGGATGGGGAGGTCTGTTGCTATGGCAGCATGAATGAATGAATTTGATATTTGCTCTCTGGGCCTCACATGTGGGAAAAAAAGAAAAAGAAATCTGGTTTGGGTGGGCATACCCCTAGATCCTTTACATTGCTATGTGTACACCTATGTCTTCTGCATGGGCGTGCATATCCACAGAGGGATGGGGCTGCATGGGAGAAGGAAGAATGAGGGGGGAAAAAAACCAAACACCAAACTTGTAGTTTGAGCAGGGATTCCTGATTCTCTGGCAGTATTGGCAATGTGCAGATGTCTGTCACATGGGTGAGAGTGGGGTGGACACCAGCAGTGGAAGAAAGAAGAAAAACACTGGGGAAAGCAGTGCTTGGAGGGGTTGTCCATGGGGAGTCGTGAGGATATCTGCATCAGGCTGCCTCTGCAGTCTGCTGTCACTCAGGACCACCAGAGGCTTGAGAGAGAAGAGGTGTGACTGTGTGGGTTGGAGCAAGGGGCATGGAAGGAGGTGCTCTGTGTTGGGGGTCTGTGAATATCCATTAGAATATTTGTGCAGGAGGTGGGCATGTGCCAGAATGGCTTGGACTGCTGGACAGTGATGAAGGGGATTCAGTAGCAGTCAATATGTATTGCTGATCTTCGCGTGGGTCACTGCTCTGCCTCCTCCCTT
>NW_022103906.1:84667686-84669872 GCF_000313985.2 Echinops telfairi | reverse complement strand
CTACATATACCCTCCTCCCTGGGGGACAGACAACAGAAAAGTGGGTGAAGGGAGATGTCGGACAGTGTAAGATATGACAAAATAATAATAATTTATAAATGATCAAGGATTCATGAGGGAGGCGGGAGTGGGGAAGGAGGGGAAAATGAGCTGATACCAAGGGCTCAAGTAGAAAGCAAATGTTTTGAGAACGATGATGGCAACAAATGTAAAAATGTGCTTGACGCAATGGATGGATGGATGGATTGTGATGAGTTGTACGAGCTCCCAATAAAATGATTTTAAAAAACAAATAAAGAAAAAAAAAAGAATTGTTGATGTACTTAGGTTTTAAGTTGCTTTTCTGACTTCCAGAGAGTACAGGACTCCTTTCTTGCTGGGTTTTCTCTGGTAGTTATTGAGCATTCCTGTGCTCGCTACTGGGTGTCCACATTCCCAGAAACTGCAGATTGTAAATCTTTCTGTCGACCATGTCCTCCAGGATACCATGGGTCAGAATTATCTCAGTGACAGTGAATTTTTTGACAACCCAGCGTGGAGACAATTTTTTTGATTTTCATGAATGTGATAAGTATAGAATGATATCTCATTATAGTTAAATTTGGATTGTTTTATTATGAGTGATAGTTGGCATCTTTCATATATAAGATTTGTGTATGTTTTTAAATGAACAGTGTATGTTCATGTTTTCTGCATGTTTTTCTATTGGGTTGTTTTCCCTTTTCGATAGATTGTTGGAACTTGTTGGGAGAGTTGGGGTGGGGTACTTCTGTGCTCCACACGTTATATTTCCCAGTGAAAGGATAACACTTATCCTCCTTCTGACTTCCTTGCCCTCATTGACGCCAGCCTTGTGAGGAGGAGTATGTGGTCTAGTCTAGGATCAGGGAGTGGGCGTGGCTAGTTCAGCCCCTATTCCCCCTTCTGCCCATTGGGGTCTGTTTGCCTGTGCACACATGTACTCTTGACTGAATAGCCAGCTTAGCCATTAAGGCCCCCCCTCTGCCAAGTGAGACTCACAGACATCCAGAGGTACCTGTGATTGGTTGGGCAGATGTCCTTCATTCTGGGGCCCAGTCTTAGCACGCTTAGTGTCCACACATCTGAATTGCATCTTCCAATGGTTCTATCTTTTATAAAACTGATGATTTCAACCCTACCTGCCACCTTTGTCTATTATGTCTAAATAGATTTATAGCGTTGCAACATTTTATTATATCACTTATAGCATAATTTATTTAATCTGTTCTCTATTGATGTACATTAGGGTTCATTCTAATCTTCTGAGTGGTGCAAATGGCTCATAGGCTTGATTGTTAGCCAAACGGTTGGAGGTTTGAGTCCACTCAGAGGCACCTCAGAAGAAAGCCAGGGCAATCTGCTCATGAAAAATGAGTTATTGAAAACCCTCTGAAACATAGGGTCTGCCGTGAGCTGGGGTCAACTTGACAACCACCTAGCCACTCCAAGCTGCTTCGTTCTCCTAACCACAAGTCCAGGACTCGTTTCCTGGATTCTCCAAGCCCAAGCCTAAATCCGTTCTAGTTGAGCCAGAGAGCAGAGGGGCAACAGGAATATCTCCAAGACTGATGGGCCTGTGTCGCTCTTCACCCTGAGTTCTCCTGCCTGCCCCACAAGTCCTTGCTCTCTGCCTGGGCCTGGCTGCGCTCAGACTCCCGCGGTGCATGCTGGGTCTGCCAGGACGACCAGGAAAAGAGGGCCACACTGCAACCACAGCCTCCAAGAGCAAAGTGGCCATGTGCCTCTTCTCTTCTGACTCAAATCAACAACAGGCTGCAAACGTGGAATCACTTAGAGACCAAAGTCTTCCTGCATCGGGTCCTTGTTACTCTGTAAGTTTTTTTCACGTTCTGAAGGAACATGCCTTCAGGGGAGTGGAGCTAGCAGAGTGCTTCTCTTTCCTCTCAGCCCCTTGTGACTCAACAGCTTGAAGAACAGATGGAAGGGTAAGCTTCGTCTCTTCCCACCTGTCTACCAGCAACCTTCCCTCCTCCCACCAGTCTGTCACACAACTCCTGCCTTCTTTTCTTGCTTTTAAAGAACCGAATTCATTTTCTCACCATTCAGGAGGCTACATGTCCAAATTGAGGACACTAACTATAGGGAAAGGCTCTCTTTCTCTTGGTTCGGGGTGGGGGTGGTGTGAGGCTGGGGGGAGAAGGTCC
>NW_022103906.1:84653539-84666491 GCF_000313985.2 Echinops telfairi | reverse complement strand
ACTGCACCCTGACTGGCTCATCTCCTCCCCGAGACCCTTCTGTAAGGGGATGTCCAGTTGCCTACAGATGGGTCTTGGGTCCCCAATCTGCACACCCCCCTCATTCACAGTGATTTGATGTTTTTGTTCTCTGATGCTGGTGCACTGTTCTTGAGCGGTCTTTTCCCCTTAGTGCTGTGATCAATTCTATCTGATCTTTCATTGTTGCTTCATCCTATCCATCCTTCCGGCCTACTCAGACACCCCCGAGCTGCTTCCCTGGGGCCACCACACACAGCCTCTCTGGCTGTACACTGCACAGCTTCAGAGTGCCATGGCAAGCAGCAAAGCCCTCCTGGGGCTGTGGCGTATGGCAGCCCGGCCTCCCTCCACTCTCCTGTCACAATTTACATAGGCAATTCTAATGTCTTTGTATAATTAATGACTCATATGCTAGATCCCAGAGCCACATGGAAATACTTTTGGGGTTACCTGCTGTTCTGGATTATTCATGCTCGACTCTTCCACGAATGCATGTGATTAAGAGCTCCTCCCACTTGCTCAGTGGAGCTGAACCAAGGGGATAATGTCAAATTAAACTGATCCCCACCAAGGTGTGAGTGACTAATATGGCACCCGAATCCAGACGGGCTAGAGAGGGCTGCCTGCAGAGGAAAGTCACAGTTGCAAAACCCCAACTAGGTAGACCGAGCAGGGAAATACTTTTTTTGTGGGGTGGTGGTGGTCAGGGTGGGAGAAAGACTCAGGGGCAAGGTTTTTAAAGCCCTCCCTCTCCCCTCTTGGCCTTAGACCGATCAACAACATAGCCAACTCCACGGGTTTGATTTTGACTGGAGTTTTCCTGCAGGGCGCATTTGCAGGGTTTTGTCTGTTTGGGAAGCCCATTATTGTGGGAGCCTCTCACCTCCTGCTTCAGAAGCAGAAAAGGTTAGGAAATAGTTCTTTGTGACTCTGCCTGGCTGGGGCTTGCAGATAGATGAATTACCGTCAGCCCATCAAATACAGCTGTTCAGAACTGGAGCAAATGCTGGCAAGAAGTAGCGATCTTTTAGAACTCAGTCTGGCAGCTGGGGAAACATAAGGGACCGGCACCCAGTGACAACAGGGATAAGCACCCAACAGCATGCTGGTGAAGTATATTCTGCTGGTCCCCAGCTCTGGTGGCATAGTGGGTGTGTTAGACCAGGTTGACTAGAGAAACCAATCCAGGGACATTCATGTATGTATAAGAAAGAGCTTGATATCAAAGAGCAATTGTATATTGAGAAAACATACCAGCCCAGTCCAGGTCAAGTCCTTAAGTCTGATATTAGCCCATATATCTGATACTAGCCCATAAATTACTCTTCAGACTCATGCAATGATGCCAAATGCAAGAAGATCACAGGTCGGTGGGTGGAAAATCTTGTGGATCCAATGCCAGTGGAAGCATCTCAGTGCTGGCGCCGGTCTCCACATAGCTCCTGCAGCTCTCTGAGTGTGTCTCCTCAACAGGAAGGTGAAACAGAGAGAGGGGCTCTCTTGCAGGTCTCAGCAATTCTCTGTAAGGCTTGTCCACAGGAAGACCAAGGCAGAGGGGAAGTTCCCAAAATCCTCATGAGAAGGCCATGCTCAGAAGGAGGCATCATCAGGCTGAAACCTGATTGACAGGCTAGACTCCCCACCTTCACTCTCAATATCTTCCCACAGTGGGCTATGTGCTTGGCTGCTAACCCCGAGGTCAACAGTTCTAACCCATCAGCTGCCCTGTGAGAGAAAGATGAGGCTTTCTACTCCCCTAAAGATTTATAGCCTCAGAAATCAAAAGGGGCAGTTCTACTCTGTCCTATAGGGTCATTGTGAGTCAGAATCACCTTCATAGAAGTGGGAGTGGGGTTCCCAGCCAAGCATGCTGTGGCATGATCTAGTGGCCCTGCGTGAATGTCCTGGGATCTGTATACACCTGAAACCCTTTCTATTGGTCTATTCTGCTTAATTTCTCCACATTTGGCTTCTGTTGTTCACAACCAGAGACCCTAGAGCAGTGGTTCTCAACCTGTGGGTCACGGCCCCTTTGGGAGTCGAACGACTCTTTCACAGGGGTCACCTAAGACCAATTGGAAAACATATTTCTGATGGTCTTAGGAACTGAGACACCGCTTGTCTAGCCATCTCCAGGCCGGTCTGCCCACATGCAGACATACCCACATACAAGTACCCGGTGTGAAGATTGTTACCCGTGCTACACCATGCTTCAAGACAAAATTTCATTTATTTGTCGTTAGAAAGAAAGATTTCACAATATATAATTACATATTGTATTGTTATTCATCACTATGCTCTCATTATGTTCAATATCTAACAATGGAAATACGTCCTGTATACCAAATATTTACATTACGATTCATAACAGTAGCAAAATGACAGTGATGAAGTAGCAATGAAAATAATGTTATGGTTGGGGGTCACCACCACATGAGGAACTGTGTGAAAGGCTCACGGCATTAGGAAGGTTGAGAACCACTGCCCTAGAGGAACCCCCTGCTCACAAACACCTAGGATCTTCCAGGGGTCAGACTGACTCAGACAAGTAGTTGTTTATTGATCAGCAGTTTTTCAACAGGAAAAAAAAAATCCTGATTTTTATCTTCTGTTAATTCTTGTGGAATAGCTAAGCCCACCATGGTCTATTTCACACTACCCACCCTTTAACATCTTCCCAGAATGATTCTGAATATTGAACAATCCATATTTAGGAACTCCTACAGGTCAATGGCTGCCACAATGGGCGCAGGTATAAGAACAGTGTTGAGGATGGCACAGGACCAGGCAATGCTTGGTTCTGTTGGGCACAGGGTCACTATGAGTTGGAACTGACTCCATGGCACCTAACAACAACAACAACAACAACAACAACAACTGGGCAGCCCCAGCCAGCACTACTCATTATCTGAAGCATGCAATTGAATAAGGAGAATGCATCCAAATAGGGTTTCTATAACCACGTATGATGTGGTTTGCCAGACTCTGTAGCGAATGGAGAAGATGTGTGCCCAGTAGTTCATCCATGAACTGGCCCGCCTATATAGCTGAGCCAAGGCCCAGGCTGCTAGGCAACCTCTCTGGCCAGTGACAGCCCCTTAGCTCTATGGTTAGGGGTGTAAATTGTCTTTGTTTTTACCTTAAATCTCAGCTGACTGCTGTGTGACTTAGGCTCAGCTGCTTCTTCCATCTGGGCTGCATTTGCCTCCTACCTCCAAAACAGGGCTTCACCTGCCGTGCTAACTGCAGAAAGCCCTTAGGTGTTAGTTACTACAGTAACACAACTTGCACAGTAGGCTTCTTTAAAGACCAGAAAGCGATTTTCTCACCGTTTAGGAGGCTGTAGGTCTGAATTCAGCGTAAGGGCTGTAGGGGAAGGCTTGTCTCACATCCGCAGCAACAGTGTTCCGTGGTTCCTTAGGGACACATGGGTGGCACCTATCTTCTCATGGATGTGCTGATTTCTCTCTGTAATCCATTATTTTTTATAACTCACAAGAGCTTACGTATAGGATACACTCTACACTGATAGACTTTAACTCTATTTCTGACATATTTGGGAGGACATACAATTCAATCCATTAACGCCTTGTGAGAAAATGGTGCATTTTGTGTTAAGGCCAAGGTCAGCCAGCAGTGTCAGGGAGACCTCTAAACGTAGAAAGCTAAGCAGAAGGTCTGAGTCCCAAGGGAGCCTAGACCTTTGTGGCATCTGCAGGATCCATGCCTGGGGTGTGTGCAGGGCCTGATGTGTGTTTGTGTCTCTGTATGTGATGCGGTAGAAAGCGGCCTAGGGGACATCCAACCTAGTGTGGGACCAGGCATGTGTCTTAGATTACGGGGCCTCAGCGGGTGAGCAGACGACAGAGTCCTGTTTGAGAGGACACGAAGAGGATTTGAATGCTTAATCAGAAAAGAATGGACGCTAGCGTGCTATAAGAAATCCCTGAAATGTCACGGGCATTGGCTGGCCCGTTCCCCTCGACATGTGTTGACAGGGATTTGTAAATAGCCTGATTAATCGGTGTCCTCTGGCGACCTAAAAATTCACAATTTGGGTTCAGATTTCTTCCCTGGGACTTCATGTGCTGGCCATTTGCAATACAAAACAAAAGAGATACCAAAGGATTTCCTGGATTTACATCAGAAAAACCTCTGTTAGTAGCTAGCTCAGTGGCCCTTCCAGGGCCATCGGGCCTCCACAACCCCCACGAAGGTCAGTCCACTTGGAGGTCCTGAAATGCCTGGTGATTTATGCCTGGTTGGTTCCCAGCTGAGGCGATTGCACAAGCCTGTAATTAGGGTGAAGCATGAAATTCCAAAGGTCCTGGCAATGCCACCCGCCTCACCACTCCTCCAGTGCCTGCCCCCTTCCGCACTGCCTCAGACTCCTCACAGCAGGGAACCCTAACAACATCTGGGCAGAAACCTCAGTAGACACTTCCTAATTTGTGAATAATGCTAAGCCATAGTTCTATCCCAGATCAATTGTTTTCACACACACGCAAAAAACCAAACCAAACCAAACCAAAGTCAGCCTGTAGTTCTGCTCACACTGGCCGGAGCAGGTACCACCAGTGGTTTCTGACATTCTTAGCTCAGTGTGTCCCTGCATGGACAAGTGGCCAGCTATCACTCTGGGTGATGGCCCTACACAGCTAAGGGTCTTTTGTGTCTGGACTCTGCTGTGCCCTCCCCCGCCTCCCCACCAGGCTGCCATTTACACCCAGGGTGCTGTTACTCCTGAGGAAAGCACAACTTAGATGCAAAGTGCTGGATGTCAATGGGAAGTTGGATCTTTGACAACAGATCCTACTTAACCCCCTGCTTCCCCATCGGCTTCTCTCTGATGCTTTTGTTGAACATTGTTGGTATCTGCATTTTGAAGGGAACTATGAAGGGGTGTTTTGTGGCCTGGCTGCTTAGCATGAAATAGATAGTTTCCATTTCATAGATAATTTTCCATTGCAATTCTGAAGTTTAGAAGAGCCCTATGATGAAAAAATAAAAATAATACAACCCCACCACATTTTGGAGAACAAGAATTTTCCCAAGGCCTTCTCATTTCCCCATAAAAAGTAGGCTAACGGGATAGTCTAGTTTTCGCTTGGTGTGGAGCTAGTGAAGGAACACTGGTCTTGGGCTGCTAACTGCAAAGGTGACCATTGAAACCCGCTGGTCCCTCTGCAGGAAAAAGATGAAGACGCCTGCTTCTGTCAAGACTGACCGTCTCAGAAATCTGACGGAGCAGTTCCACTCTGTCCTCTGGGGCTGCTCTAAGTCAGAATCCAATCAACGCAGTGCGTTTGAACTAAGGTCACACTCTACCCCATACCTGTCGTCTGGTCCTGTGACAACTTATGGTTTGCTATGATGCTGGAAGCGATGCCAGCACAGAATCTTCAAATGCAACTAGGGTCACCCACAGTGAACAGGTTTCAGCAGACCTGCCACACTAAGAAGAGACTAAGAAGCAAGAATAAGCTGTCCACTTCAGAGGAACTAGCCACTGAAAATCTTAGGAACAGCATTGAAATATTGACAGCTACTAAAAACATCATGAACAGCAGCCAAGCACTGTCTGATATACTGCCAAAAGATGGCGCCCTCCGGTCTGAAGACTCTCAAAATATGACTGAGGAACAGCTAGCTGCCTTCTCAAAGCGGGGTTGACTATAATGGCGTGGATGTAGGAAAGCCTTTGGGATTTTAATCTGATGATGAAGCATGACTCAGAATGAGAAGAAACAACTACAAACTTCTATTAATAATTGAAACTAGGAATGTACGAAGAATGAATCTAGGAAAAATTGAAGTTGTCAAAAATGAAATGGAACATGTAACGATTGATGTCTCAGTGTTAGAGAGTTGGAATGGATTGGTATTGCCCATTTTGAATCAGAAAATCACATGCTTCACTATCCAGGAATGAGAGATTCAAAAGAGTTAACATTGAGTTCATCATCCAAAAGGACATCCCAGGATCTGTCGGGAAATACATTGCTGTGATAGAGTAATATTTATTGATACACAAGGTGTGTTACTCTGGGTACATTAGAGAAACAAATCCACAGAAACTCATGTATAAGAGGGAGTTTTATATAAACGTTAAGTTCACATCAAGAAAACATCCCAACCCAGTGCTGCCCAAGCCCACAAGTCCAACATTAACCCAGTAACCCATATGTCCAACAGCAATCCACAAAGTCCTCCTCTATCTCATAAAATAGATGCAATGATGCCAACTGCAGGAGGAAAGCCGAGTCAGTGAATGTGTAAGGATATCAGCGCTGGCAGGGGTCTCCACACGGCTGCTCCAGAACCCAGGGCTGTATCGGGGTAGGTCCACGTGAATTTTCCTCAGGGATGTCTTGCAGGAAGTGAGCCTTGCCAGCTAAAGCAGGGAACTGGCTAAGGCAGCTGCACCCTGGTCCAACCATCAGAAGGCAAGAGACCTGAGAACGCAAAAGGCGAGGCTCACGGAGCCATTTATCCCTCTGCCCTTCAATTAACCCCACATGTGTTTATCGGCCAGGTTGGCACAATAAACTACCTCACAAGGAAATCTAGTCCATACAAGTATTCAAATTTATGCACCAACCACGAAAGCTTGTCATGCAAATTTGAAGATTTTACCAACGTTTCCGGTTTGAGAATGATCAAACATGCAATCAAGATGCCTTGATAATTATTGGTAACTGGAATGAAAAAGTTGGAAACAAGGAGAAAGGGACAGTAGTTGGAAAATATATCCTTGGTGATGGAAATAAAGTTGGAGATCACCTGATAAAATTTGACAAGACCAAGACTTCTTCATCACAAATTATATATAACAACACAAAGGGTAACTATACATGTGTACTTCATTAGAAGGAATACACAGAAGTCACATTCACTACATCTTTTGGAAGAAATGATGATGAAGTTCAGGATCAGCAGTTAAAACTAGGTCAGGGAATGACTGTGCAACAGACCATCAAGTGCTCATATGCAAGTTCAGAGTGAAGAAAATGAAAACGAGTCCACCCGAGCAAATACAGCCTTCAGTCTATCTCAATTGAATTTTGAGAACATCTGAAGAATATATTTGTCATGAGGCATTTCAGGGTTTCGTTGTTGTGTTTAGGGGTGCATAGTGTTTCATTATTGTTTATCCCTCCTATTGATGGGCATTTGGGTTGTTTCTAGCGTCTTGCTAATGTGAACTGTGCTGCAAAGAACATGGGAGAGCATACATTGGTTCATGTTCTATCTCATATCTTTGGGGTATAAATGTAATATATCCTATTTTTTGGTGTTAAATGTAGTGTCTTATCACTTGATTTCCTGTTTGACCCATTTAAAAGTTGTTTCAGTTAAAAAAACAAAAGTGAATGGGGATCCATGTGGATCGAGCCTCCGGTGAATCCCCTCTAACGATGGACCAGGGATGTGAATAGCCTTGCTATCCCCCAGAATCCCTTGGAGAGTGGATTATTGCAGATCCCGAACCAAAAACCTTCCAAACTCACTGCTGTTGAGTCAACGCAGCCTCATAGTGAGTCCCCTCCCTCCCCTCACTGTACTCTTGGTTCTGGCTCGTTGATATGCTACCTTGTGAAATGGTTGAAAGACAAGTAGTTCTTTGTGGTACAGTGACTGCATTCTTTCCATCTTTGCTTAATGCTTCTTGCATTTACTCAATATTTTGCCCATAGAATCTTTCAAGATTGCAACTGGAAGCTTGAATTTTTTCTTGAGTTCTTTCAATGTAATATACTCTGAGCGTGTTCTTTTTTCGTGTTCTAACTCGAGGTCTTTGCATGTTCCACCGTAATATTTGACTTTCTCTTTTTGAGTTTTCCTTTGAAATTTTCTATTCAGCTCCTTTGCGTCATCATTTCTTCCATTTACTTTAGCTACTCTACGATTAACCGCAAGTTCCAGAAACGCTTTTGACATTCACATTGACCTTTTCTTTCTTTCCTGTCTTTTAAATGACCTTTGCTTTCTTCATGAATGCTGTTCTTGATGTCCTCCCACAGATTATCACGTCTTTTGTCATTATTGTTCAATGCAGCAAATCTGTTCTTGAAATTCAGATGGGTAGACTCAAGGTCATATTTTGGCTTTTGTGGACTTGTTTTAATCTTCCTCACCTTCAACTTGAACTTACAAATGATCAATTGATAGTCTGTTCTGCAGTCATCTCTTGGTCTAGTTTTAGCTGCTAATATTGAGTGTCTTCATTGTATTTTTCCACAGATGTAGCCAATTTGATTTCTGTATATACCATCTGGAGAATTCCATATGTATAGTGGCCGTTTGTGTTTTCAAAAAAAGATATTTGCTTTGAACAAGTTGCTGGTATTGAAAAATTCTGTAATGCAATCTTTAGTTTTGTTTTTTATCACCAAGGCCATATTTTTCCAACTACCGTTCCTTCCTCCTTGTTTCAGACTTTTTCATTTCAATTTCCTATTATTATCCATGCATTTTGATTACATATTGATCAATTTCAGAATGAGGAAAATCATAGAATTCTTTAATTTCTTTTATCACTAGCTTTCAAGGTTGGCATATAAATTTGAATAAATAGTTGTATTATTGGATTTCTTTGAAGGTGGATAGATACAATCCTATTACCGACAGCTTTGTACTTCACAATAGAACTGGAAATGGTCTTGTCAACAATGAAGCAATGCCACGCCTCAGGAATGTGTCATTTCTGGCGTAGGGAATGATATGATTTTCTGATTCAAAGTGACCACTCCCAGTCCATTTCAGCTCACTAATGCCCAAGACATCCATCGTTATGTGTTCCATTTCATTTTTGATGGTGCCAACTTTCCTAGATTCATACTTAGCACATTGCATGTGCTGATTATGAATAGATTTTTTGAAGCTGTTTCATTTCACCTAGAGTGGTGCCTCATAGCAAAAGAAGAACCGGGAGACTCCACTCCTACAGGCTTGACTCCCTTCGAGTCACCATGCTTCTCTCTACTCTGAGAAAGCGGCTTCTCCTCAGGCACTTTCGACTGCCTTTGGGTCTGAAGGGTCCATCCGCTGGCACTCTCTCTGACAATCAATGTTCTGCGTCCATTCATTAAACCTTCAGTACTGGACAGCATTTCCATGTTATACACAACAAGTTAAGCACGTTTATTACATGGTAAAAGCAAAACGATAAATAAAATCAAGCGTTTTTCTGTCAGGAAGGGGCTGCTTGAACAAGTTCTCAGTAACAGGAGATGACCCCTAAATCTCTTGCTTCAGCCCTTAGATTTCCAGCAGGCCTTGGGGAAGTCCAGTTTAAAAGTTGCCTCGGGTTCTGATCCACCCCCGCTTCCCACTCTGCACAGACCTCTGCACACCATCCGCCACCACAGAGCTCCCCTCAGCCCTTGCCCCTCTCCCGCAGGGCCACAGCCTCTGACTGGCTCCTCACTAGAGATACAGGGAAAGGCCACACTTTAGAAGGTAATGGGGAAGAAGACTTGGAACAGACAGGCTCTCCTGGGTCCCTGCAGCCTTCTGATGTGGGTGGTTCCTCCCCTGCTTCCTGTAGGATCATAGGCATCTCTTTATCCTGGTTCTGGTCCTTGCATCCCAGTGCTCAAAACTCCAAACTTGCACCCTCTTCTGAGCCTTCAGTTGACATGGAACCTCATTGATTCTTGAAAATGACTACCTGTAATGTGTGTCCACCGCCTCGTCTAGCTATGCTTGAGCCCCTGTGATCTGGAGAAAAGGAGTTTTGGTTACAGGAAGGATGACATTTGGGTTCTCTAAGCATTCCTCTAGGACCCCTGGTGGCATAATGGCTTATACGTTGGGCTGCCAGTTGAATCTCAGAGAGCTCTGCTCAGTCATTAGACTACTTGACCATAAAAGCCCAGCTCCGAGAAACCTACCTCTGCCAGGCTGCTGGTGTCTACCTTTCCCAACAAGCCACTGGGCCTCAAGATGTTCAACTGCAGTACAAGGATGAAAGTTACGATAGAACTCTATTGCTTCTCTGTGGCTGCCTTCTGGTAGCCTGTAGCAGTGTTGCCTGGAGTGTGTTCTATGGGCTATTTGTCCTAGGAGGCACTCTGCAAAAATGGCTTCTGTGGTCATGGGGGTCAAGCTTCACTCCTGAGGATCCAAAATGCCCTTTGCACAAGGTTCTGAGAAGCTCCGCAGAATAGAAAGTGGCCCCCAAGCTCGACCAAAGTGCGCTGTCACCCTGTCTTCTGCTTGTTGATTTATTTGGATGACCATTTAGGACATACTTGGGTAACACTAATGTTTCGCATCTAAGCCAAACAAACTAGCCTTGCAGTCAAGAGATTAGCACATCGGAGCCCCCAACCCAATCCTCTTCCTGTCTCACCTCCACATTGCTCCTGTATCCCATGCACCGCTCTCCTCAGGCCTGCTGTTACCCTCTGTGCCCACAAGTGACTTCACGGTATACGAGTTCCCCTCCATGGTGTTGCTGACACGCTTTTCCCCTGCGATGTTTTATACCTCTCTCGTTCTAGTCTTAACTACCCTATTTCTTTCCATTAAAAAAAAAAGATAACCCACTAATTAAACAAACAGCATCTCAATAAACAATAGAAATACAATTCTGCCAGGCTTTTAGATAGGACTCGAAGAAGTTCACCCGGATTCATTACATTGGAACTAGCCCTTCTCACTTTCAAACTCTCACAGATGGAAACTCGATTTGAACGCTTCTCTCCTTCTGCTAGGCCGAGATGTGCACATGCATTTCTCCCATCAGACTGTTCTATCTGGGGTGGTGGGGCAGGACCGAAGAGCCACATGAGCATAGGCTGCAACGAATCGCAGGTGTGTTTGGCTTGTATCCCTGTGAGTTCTGTGCCCCCACACGGAGGACACCCAGGGACCACATGATGAGGACAAAGAGGGGCGATGCTCAGGCTCACTGGTGCCATGGAGGAAGCTTCCTTAGTGATACCGTTGAAAGTGGAAGGCACAAGCGACTGTGCAGTGGGTGGAAGCAACGCTTCAGCCTTCAGGAGGCCCCAGGCAGGTCTGCCATGTGCCGGGGGGTGGGGCCCAGCTCCGGGTCTCCCCTCTCCCGTGGAGGTTTGTCCCAACGTGGCAGGTCATGCTCACGTCCACACGCGTGCCGGCCTCGGGGAGAACGGCTCCGGTGGAAGAGGAGGTTTGACACCCTCCGCTCTGATCCGAACACAGGTTTTTAATTTCCCAGTAATTTGCCCTTTCTCCCTCTCCTCGGTTTGGCTTCCCTGTCATTTCATTTCCTGCAGTATTCTCATCTTACAGAAGAGGTGAAGAGAGTGACCTCTCCTTGCCCCAAAGCTGAATAAAATACAGAACAGATTTTTGTGAATAAAAATAGGCTGGAATACCACCAGGCAGCTACTTTGGGCTCCACTCAGCCCATCGGACTTCGCTCTTTCCGCACCCCACCGGCCCAGTCCAGGCTGGGCGGGAGGCTTGTGGTCTCTGGGCTGAGAAGGACAGCCTGCAGGAGGAGAGTTGGGCTTGCTGTTGGACCACTTGGCCCTCTGGAGTGGGGTGGCGTGGGGAGTGGGGCCGGCAGTGAGGATGGAAACTTCTTTACAGTTGCCCTTTTCAAGGGAACAAAAAAGAACCACTGAAATGTCAATCCAAGTGGAAAAGAAATTCCTATTTGGAACATTTGAGGAACTGCTGGGAGGCGTGGACCTAGACTCTCCAGTGCAGTAGAAGGAAACGGAGCGTTAGACCCAATGCTCTTTGTAACTCATTGTGTTTTAGGCAGCAACTCAATCTCTTCGAACCTCAGTTTGTTCATCTACAAAAGGGGAATAAGAATGTATGCAGATTCTATAGGTCAACTGTGAGGGTTAAACACAATCATACTTGGAACGTGCTTGGCACACAAAACGTGAACTCTGATTCGGGTGCCAGTCAGGTCTCTGACACTAAAATCAAGGTATTGGCAGGGCTAGTTGTTTCTGGAAGCCCTGTGGGTGAATCCATTTCCTCATATTTTCCAGCTTCCAGAGGCTACCCACATTCCTTGGCTTGTGGCCCCTTCTTCCATCTTGAAATTTAGGAATAAAGTATCTCTCTGACTTGCCCACAAGGAAATGATCTATTTGATAATGGATCAGTGAGCCAACAAATGCAATCATCAGTGGTAAATAAAGAGTGGACAGGTGTTTAGCCGGGCTGGGGTGAGGGGCACTGTGGAAGGAGAGCTCAGTAGCCTGGCAGAGGCATGAGAAACTTCTCAGAGGGTGCTTCTACATCAGCGCTCGTCTTCACAGCTCTGGGATAGACTGTGGGGAAACTTGAGGGCCGGGACTGGGTACAACTAGTCCTTCACTTTTCTTTGATGTGAAGTGCACTGCTTTAGATTGTGGACCCCCATAAATAATCACTTGCAACAAACCAGTTCAACTCCTGAGTCACCTTTCTCTTTGAGGCCACCATTGGCAAACTGGGAAGTGACGAGAGATCAAGGAGCATTGCCTAGCTGATGGGGCTGAGCCAGCATCCTTAGGGAAAGGCTGTGGGCTTTGGGGATCTAGTTTCTTTATTACACATCTCTCTCTCCCTCGTCATCAGGGATGAGTTGAAGCAGGAAGGGTCGCATCCAGCAATGGAGCCTCACAAGGCGTTTGCCCCAGACAGCAGGGAATTAGACTTAAGGATCTTCCCTTGAGCTCAAGCAGGCCTTTAGGATCACTAGGGGTTGATCTGTGATAAATGTCTCCTCTTTTGAATTTCTTCATAAAATAACATGCTAGGAGCAAGGGGATGAAACGGAGCAGGTGAAATTGTTGGCAGAGTGGCAGGAAAGACTTTCTGGACAGGTGCATTAGCTGTTCCCAGGGGGAGGGGACCTGCTGCCAGAGTCCTGGAGACAAACTGTGGGCTGCAGGAAGGGACATCAGGGCTCTGCCTCTGGGTCCAGGCTCTG
>NW_022103906.1:84646108-84652562 GCF_000313985.2 Echinops telfairi | reverse complement strand
CCTAGGGGAAGATGCTGAACCTGGCCTGGCTAGGTCTTTACTTGTAAAATAAAGATGTGTAACCATCCACAAGGTCCCCTTTCAGACCGTGGAAGGCAAGTGAAGGGAGATTGGCAAGGAATCAGGAGGCTGGAGTTTTGCTTCAGAGTATGTCACAGCTTCGCTGAGAGCTTTGGGCCCCTCACTAACCCTTCCCTGCACCTCAGTTTTCCCCCCCACCCGCTCAAATGGGAGGTAACCAAGTTAGGGGCGTTGTCTCACTGCTGCCATCTGGCGGCAAGCTGTATAACTTGCTGCGGGTCATGACTTCCAATTTTGTTTTGATGATTGCTGCATGTGTGTCGTCTACATGTTCCAGTCTCCTGTGTTGTCTACGTGTGCCAATCTCCTTCTGAGCAGAGTCAAGATAGACTCATCCACATGGATAGTGCAAAGTTTCCCTCCAATCTACTTGCATTTATGTATGTTGTCTCCAAAACGTGCCCATATGATCCTTCAGAGCACGGTCCTTTCATGGACGAAGGCATTTGTCAATGTGGAACAATTCCTCGTTGACCGTAGCTGAAATTCTTCTGTTCCTGCGGCTTCAGAGCATGGGCGTAGGGTAGCAGATGCCATCACCTTGTCAGCTTTTGAGTTTCTTTGGTGTGGGAGTTCCTTTGGAACACTGCCTGATAGGATCACGACTCTGAATCCCCAGATGGTATGGTATCTTCTTGACATGGTCCACCCTTGGCCTTAGGTTCTTTCTTATGATTTCTGTCCTTGGAGTCCTGCTGGCATAGTGGTTACCTTTTGGTCTGCTAACTCCAAGGTCTGAAGTTCGAAACCACCAGCCACGCTGATGGAGAAAGATGGGGCCTTCTACTCTCCTTAACAGTTCCAGTCTCAGAAACTCATATCAGCACCTTGTCCTATTGGGTCCCTATGAGTCAGCCTTGCCTTAATGGCCGTGAGTTTGATTTCCCTTGCAGACCACTTCACCAAATGTCAGAAAGGTAATGGTGGCAAAGGCTGAGGCCTCCTCCTAGGAAGGGGGACAGGTAAAAGAACTTACTTTGTAGCCAAAGGTTTGCCGAGGTCCACCTGCTGCACAGTACTGACCTGTATTCCAGGTTCTCTGGTGCCACTGCCAGGCCCGAGCGCAGCTTTCCGAAGTGACGGGGAGATGAGCGTATGCAATGCTTGGAATAGAAAGCTTATTTATCTCAACATTTTCCTCCGCTTCCCTGCCCCCCCCCCCTTTTGATGGTTACAGCATCTAGTTGAGTCTTCAGTTAAGGCTCTAATTAAATTTCTTTCAGTACTGGAGGCAACCTTTTGCAAAAGAAGCAATGAAAAAATTCTCTTACTTTAAACAGCAGGTTGCATTGTCCTGAGATTTATTTCCCGCAAATTAAAAGAGGATTGAGTGCTCCCAGGTCTTGTCCCTGCATTGGAAAAGGTCATTAGTCAGCAGGCATATGGACCCGTGGGCCCTCAGGGGCTGTGCCATTGTTAGGTGCCATTGAGCCAGTCCTTGGCTCATGGAGACCACATGCAAATGGTATGAAATGCTTGCTGGTCCTGTTCCATCCTTGTGCTCAACTGTGGATGGACCACTGTGCCCCAAAGTGTTTTGATTGGCTGGTTTTGGAAGGAGATCCCCAGGCTGTTCTGTCTAGTCTGCCTTAGTCTAGGACTCTGCTGAAACCTGCTCACAAAGTGCACTGGTCATCAATTGACCTGGGATCTCTCACATGGAAGGCAAGTGTTCCCCCACTGAGCTACTACCATTCCCCTGTCCAGGATTATGGCTTTTATATTGATGACCGAAGCATCTATAAGTCCCCTAAGGGGGTTGGGACCTGCATTCAGTGGTTAATAACTGTGTATTGAAAAGCTGAATAAGTGAACAAATAGAATCTCTGTAACAATACTTCCAGCAAAGTTTCTGAGCGGCAGAGTCACAGTACTGCTGGGGGTGGCCTGAATGTGTGTAACCCCTGTTCGGTGGCAGAATTGGTTGACCTGGAGCCGAGTCAGCATATTGAATGTATGAAGTTGAAAGACATGAGACAATATTTGGCAACATAGAGTCAAACACATCTTTCAGAATAATACCGTTGATTATTAAACTGCTGTCTTATGGGGTATGGAAGCTTGAAATGAGGAGTGGGTTATGTTTAAAGAATCCTGTTCCCTTCGGACCTCAGGAACCCCCACAATGGCTTGGTTTTGAGGACATGACCAAT
Organism: Echinops telfairi; assembly: GCF_000313985.2. Taxonomy (NCBI): domain Eukaryota; kingdom Metazoa; phylum Chordata; class Mammalia; order Afrosoricida; family Tenrecidae; genus Echinops; species Echinops telfairi. Next base: position 84,650,328 of record NW_022103906.1, on the reverse strand, counting down.
CAACTAAGGCCAAGAAGCAAATTCCTGCTCCACAGAGATGAACTTGACTCCTGGGTTGAGTTCAAAGCAGAGTTCTCAGTTCAAAATTAATATAGGAATAACTTTCCTTTCACACCCTGCACACTGGAACCGTGTGTGTGTGTGTGTGTGTGTGTGTGTGTAAACAAACTCTTCCTCCTACACCCATTCAGCCTGCTTGTCTATCCATATAACTATTCCTTAGATCAGCAGTTCTCAATGTATGGGTCATGATCCCTTTGGGGGGTCGTACGACCCTTTCACAGGGGTCACCCGATTCATAAAAGTAGCAAAATTACAGTGATGAAGTAGCAATGAAAATAATTTTATGGTTGAGGGGGTCACCACAACACGAGGAACTGTATGAAAGGGTCATGGCATTAGGACGGTTGAGAACCACTGGCATTGAAGGGTCGCGGCATTAGGAAGGTTGAAAATTCCTGCCTTAGATCATTGCTGTTGCAGGGTTGAGTCGAGTTGCCTCTGCTGCCTTTAACTCTTACCTTCTTCCCACTGTATTCCCTCCCGCCATTTTTTACTGACCTCTCTCATGGTATATTGCCTTCCCCTTCTCCCAAGTTAAACTATGCCTACCCTCCAGTTAGTAATTTGCACTCCCTTCCTCTCTCTCTCCCGGTCAGTCATTGAAGAATGCCTCTCTTAATGGGATATCCTTTTCCTGGCTTTTTAGAATAGTGGTGTCCTACACTATTTGTCTTCTGGTGATTGATTTATTTCACTCGGTCTCTCTCCCTTCAGGCTTATCCAAGTTAGGAGGGAGTCTCACAGATTCACCGTTATCCTTGAGCAATGCACGGTGTTTATTCCATTTTGTATATAGCCCATTGTTTGTTTAGCCATTCTTCAGCGGATTGCCACTTACGTTTTTTGTTTTTAACCTTTCTTTGCTGTTGTGAATCATGCTGGAATGAACATCGGTGTGCTTCTATCTATTCGTGGTCTGGCTCTTGTTTCCCTAGGGTATCTATGGAATGGAACAATTTTGAACAAACACAGAAATACCCAGGGGAATCTGAAGCCTCAAATGGAGACTGATGAAACATTAAGTGCATATTTGGATTTTTGTGTATAACATCATGTGATGAACAGTGAAGGAAATCTCCCTCCCATATTCTCTGGATCGGAAATGGTCATTGTTCTTCCTAAGACAGAGCAAAGCAGGGGATTTAGTGTTCCCCATCACTAGTACATATGCTTTACATCGGTCCCATTGCTCATGGTATCTTGAAGACGGAGTGTTACAGCATTGCGTATTGTTTATTAGTACTAATGAAATCTGATTAAAGGTTTGGAAGAAACACTGAAGTTTGGCAGACTAATTCAGAGCTATGTTACCCAATTTGAGGTGATTTCAGCCCAAACAGGAATAAATATTTTTTATTTTAAATTTATGTATTTATTGTAATACATGAAAAGGATTTTGTATTTCTTAAAATGTTTCACCTGTGTTTTCACAAGTATATTTGCTTCGGAAAAAGCTAACAGTGCAATTAATTAAAAAGAAAAAAGGAAATCCTGTTCATTTCAAGAAAACTAATAATAGTACATAAACGTTTTAAGAAAAAGGTTTAAAAATCAAAATGTCACTCTGATGACTGAGGTCCCCTGATGCACACCATGGCATTTCCAATGACCCCACCGGCATGCAAAACGGACGGTGGAAAAGAAACATGGAAGAATTGTTGCATTCAAATTGTGGTGTTGATGAAGGCTACTGACTACCCCACAGACTTCCAGAAAAGCAAAAACAATCAGTCTTAGAAAAAGTGTAATCAGAGCCCAGAGGCCAATTGCTGGAAAAGGACATCGTGTTTGGTCAAGTGCAGCATCAGTGACGATAAGGAAAACCCTATGGGCAGATACAACAGCACAGCAATGGATTCGAAGACAACCATCACAACGATCATGAAGACGCTGCAGGACTACAGTGTTTTTCCCGCTGCACATTAGATCGCCATGAATGAGATCCAAGCAACTAAATAAAAGATAGTCCACCGCTGAAGCGCTCAACACTGAAACCGAGGAGCAGATTCAAAGGACTCAAATTCTTCACAATCATGTGGAACAAGTACTCGGGAATGCCCATCTACTTTGGGGAGAGCTCAGGTCCTGTGGTTGTGCTGTCACCGTGTGGCTGGACCTGGGGCACGCGTGCTCGTTTTGCTGGGGAGGACATGCTGACTCCACTGTCCTCTTCAGAGTCATGTCTGTGAGTTTCCCACGAAAGACCCCAGTAGACAGCGATGTCTACACCCAGGGCTCTGCTCAGGAAAGAAGACCTTCTTCAAAGCTTGCACCCCTCATCCAATCCCCAAAGAGCTCCTGAGCCCATCTCTTGAGGATTGCCTGGCCCAGAGCACCTTCTCAGCAGCACCATCACACTCTACAGTACGTCACAGAAGAGACCATTCAACAGGAACTCAGTCAGGCTCCTCTGCCCCTGTGGTCGCAGGCCGTGGTGTGGCTACCATTTTTCAGGTTGACGATGAGGGAGGTTACCTCCCCTGGAATCACTTTCTTGGAGCTTTGGTAGTAGACCAGTGTCCGGGGGACAGGACACATCTTCACCAACGAAGCTCCTTTTCCATGGCACTTCACCATAGGAAACTTGACTGGAGAATTCACTTCCAAGCCTGGCTTGCTCTGGATACCTGGGGCCAGCGCCGTGGGTTATGGAATGGTCGATGGGGGGAGGTGAAAGGAGGCCTCACCTCGCTGAGCGATCTTTCATTGAAGGAATTCAAAAGGTGCCCGGAGCTGGTGCTGGGGATGCCATTTGGTGGTCTGGGGGCTGCTGATTACTTTGTCTGTCACAAAGCCTTTGATTTCCACCGGCTCATGTGTACACATGTGGGTATTCTTGGTGGCCTGACCATTGAGCATAATTAAAAGAAATGATTGGCTTTCTCTTGATGCAAACATCTGGTTTTACTTGAAACAAGATGACTTAGCTGTTTCAGAAACATTCTTGTAACCCTGGATTCACGTTTTCTTCTTAAAATATATATTTTCTCTGTTCGGGCAGCATGTTAATGTAAACACTCCATGTAACTGACAACCGACAGTTTCAGAAGTATGTGGGGCTCCAAGCACCGGAGGAACCACAAGAATGATTGCGTTTTTGATTTGATCACTGGAAATCTGTTTCAACAGTCACTCTGATTTAAACAATTATTCTGATTTATACTCCAAACGCTGTAATTTGCAGAAAATGTAACCATGTGAGGACATTTTTGTAGAGTATGTCTTGGCAACTCTGTTTTGTTGTGATGTCATTCTCCCGGGCTTCAAGGAAGCACAGAGGGAATCGAAGGAAAATAGGGTCCTTCTTTTTGATGTGCTTCCCTGATCACTGGAGAAAATGTTCTCAAGCCTTCCTGGCATCATTGTCGCTCCCCAAGCCCAGTGCCAGCTCTGCTGGGCTGAGAAGGATGTTCAGGAAAGACATGAAACCCCAAGTGTCTTGACTGTAGAAGAATTAAGGACCAGGAGTGGGGTAACTGGCTTTGTCGTCACCTCTGCTTTCTCTGTTCTTAAGGCAGGGTGGGTGGACTGCTTGCCCCCTCATTATGGCCAGCCCTCAAAATCCAAGTTTTCCTGTTTGAGAGCAGGTAGTTCAATCTGGTCCTTGTCCAGACAAGAAGATCCAGAAAGGGTAAAGAACAGCCATAGCAAGCTACAGGCAGAGCCCATGGAAGAACTGGGTCCCCAAGTTTCAGATTTACTGCTGGATTTTAAGTGTAGACCCGTAGTTATAAGTCAGTTCCATTTTATGTCCAGAATGTATAGTTTAGTGAAATGAGAATGCATATTCATAAATTTAAAAAAAGGCTGTCTGTCTTGTGTACGGGACTGATTATAGAGCTAGTGTTCAAAGTACTTGCTCTGTTTATCTCACCCTCCCTCTTCAGCTAACCCAGATGGGTCCCTGTTTTGGGGGGAGAGAGACACATGGGGGTGTTCTCTGGCTCAGCCCATTGGCTGAGTAACAGCTCAACCACCACTGGTAGTGCTTCTCATATGAGGCGAGTCCACACTTATGCAGATAGCACCCATACCCACAATGGTGGTAGGGTGCCTGACCTCTCTGACCACATCTTCTTGGACTAACAGCCCAGATGAGAAGAGCCACAGACATCCTTGACATCTCTATGCCTTAATTGCTTTTTGTTGATGATTCC
>NW_022103906.1:84640482-84644738 GCF_000313985.2 Echinops telfairi | reverse complement strand
GGTGGGGGGAAGTGGGGGGTGAAATCAGGCAAATAGCTCACACAATTGGAGAGGTGGGTGAATTCCAAGTCTGTGGGTCAGATGTCAGACTAGAGGCTTCTCTGACCTAACTGTGGGGACTGATGCACCCAGATACCACATCAAACAGCAAGCATCTGGCTACAGAGATGGATGAATCCAAGGTCAGTAGATGAGGTGTGCGGGAAAACTCCCAGGGTCAACAGTTAATACAGTAGCCTGCTGGCTCAAATCCAGAGAACTGGAGGTCAGATGAAAAATGAGATGCAGGATCCAGACCAAGCAGAAAGCAGTAAGCTTTTCCTTCCCATCCACTTATATTGGAAGCAGGCCACACCATGCCTCTAAAGAGATTGCATCCTGGGGGAATTACTATGTTTTAACAACCAAACCATTGAGAATACTTTTCTGCTAAATTGATTCAAAACCTTAAAGATCCCATGCAGTGTCCTTGCATCTGATTACTGTATTGCTGGCTTTGGGGATGAGGTAAGCAGCTGGTGCTTATGCTTTACTTCTCTTTGTTTTTAAATTTAAATTTTATTTTTATTAGGGGCTCATACAGCTCTTATCACAATCCATACATATATCCATTTTGTCAAGCACATCTGTACATATGTTGTCATCATCTTTTAAAAAACATTTTCTTTCTAATTGAGCCCCTGGCATCAGCCCCTTATTTTTCCTCCTCCCTCCCCAAACCTGCCCCCTCATGCCCCCTTAATAATTTATAAATTATTATTATTTTTTGTCCTGTCTTACACCGACTGCTGTCTTATCACCCACTTCTGCCCATCTTACCTTTGTTGATTGGCTGATTACAGCACGAAGGATGGTTATGTCATTGTATAATTGCCAAATCATGTCATGACCTCACTGCCAAACCACTGTGAATCAGGACCCAGCCAAGATGACACATATTTTGGGAGTAAAAATTTGATCCGTGACAATTCTTCTGAATTAAGCAGAGAATCTCATGGTTGGTGTACACGACTGAAGAGATTCCACGATCTGAATTTCCTCCGTTGATGTATGAGTCACTTGTAAAGATATCTTTATCTCCTGCCTGAGTCTCTATTCATAACTCCAAACTTGAACATCCAATTGCCCTCTCAATCTTTCATTCAAATGCATAATAGGAATAGCAACTGGCACCGTGCCAAACCCAAACCATTTCGTTGCTCCTGATGCCATACCTGCTCCCTTGCTCTACGCACTTTCAGTCCTGGTAAATAGCAATCATCCTGACCTCTCCTCTTTCTCTTGTATCATCTCCGGTTCCACCAACAAGTCCCATGACTCTAACATCAAAGTGTATCTTAAACTCCAAACACTTCCTACGAGGTGTCTCACCTGGAGCACACTACAGCCACTTATCTTGGATTCCTACAGCTGCTTTTGTCCCCATGGAACAGAGGTCCTCATCTGGGAATGATTGTGGTCCCGTCCCCCAGGTGACATATGACAACATCTGGAAACATTTTTGGTTGTCACTACTAGAAGTGGGTGCTATGGGTAGCTACTGGGTAGAGAACAGGGATGCTACTAAAATTTCTCTGAGTCACAGCTAAGTCTTCTACTAGAGACTATTTGGGGGCTCAAAATGATGTATAGATTATTCTCCCAACACAATAGCCAGGGTGATCTTTCTAAAGTATAAAGTAGATCATGTCACTCCTATGCTTAAAACTATAACACACACACACACACACACACACACACACACACACTACTATAAGTTAAATTATTTACTCCAGCCAAAAAAACTAGTAAGCCAGATGCTGTCTAGCCAACTCTAATTCATGGCTACTCCATGTGTGTTGGCGGAGAACATTTTTACTCCCAAAATTTGTGTCATCTTGGCTAGGTCATGATGCTCCATAGGGTTTTTAATGACTGAGTTTTTGGAAGTATATTGCCAGATCTTTCTAATGAGATACCTCTGGAGAGCCTTGAACCTTCAACGTTTTGATTAGCAGCCATTTATATTAACATCTGCACCACGTTCACAATTGTATGGCTCTATTAAAACCAACACCCCCCCCCCAGCAACTCATTTATATTGAGTCAATTAAGTCACTTCCAACTCATCGTGGCCCTATGAACAGGGTGGAACTGCCCCTAGACGTTTCTGAGACTGTAACTCATTCTGGGAATAAGCTTGGGGTTAGCAGCCCAACGTGAAACCCAAAGTTACCACATCTCTATAAGGTCCTCTATAATCTACTCCTGGAAAACCTCTCTTGTTTCTTATTCTTTCAGTCTGCTCATTGACAGTACTGCCCTAGCGCCAATCCTTTGTTTTTCTCTTGAAATTTCCACACTCGTTCCTGTGTCACAGTGTTTGTACTTTGTTATTCCTGCTTAGAACACTTGTCTTTAGATCTCTGCCTGGTTGATGACTCATCTCTCAGGTCTCAGGCCATCTCTCTTCTCCTCAATGAGTCTGTCCTGACCTTCCTATGGAAAACATCACACACACACACACACACACACACACACACACACACACCATATCACAATTTTTCCCCCGCATCAGACTAATCAACATCTAAAATGTCCTTTGTTTTGCTTGTTTATTTGCTCTCTCCTTTGTATTTCTTGTAGATGAGTCTGTTTTTCTGGTACAGAGAAGGGACTCAGTAGACATGGCTGACTGACTGACTGATTGTCAATATGTTGAATAGAAGCCAAAGTAATGTAGAACTTTCTTTCTCTCTTATCAATGCCTACAGGCATATTGCCTTACTGTGAAATCTTAGTTCAATACTATGACCTGATTATTAACTCTTTCTTCATGCATTCCTGGCATAGCGATACTAACCACTCCCACCCCACCCCACAAATATTTGCCTCAGTTGGTTAAGAAACAGGTCATGCACACGGAAATGCATAAGAGGAAAAGTGGGGGAAAAAACTACATAGTTTTTAATGTAAAAAATATTACTGTTGTAAGTATAAACAACAAAAATATTCAATTTATTATTTTAAAATGTCCCACTTCCTCTAGGAGCCAAGCCCCAGAGAAAGCTATTGCAGGAGTGCTGGATTCTCAGGGGCTGTTTCAGAAGGAAGGCTCCCCTTAGTCAGTCTAAAAGGAGCTGCTGGTTTTACTGACATCATTGGGGAAAGCTGTGTGAGTGTGATTTCTGTGCATCCACATGTATTGCAGTGGCTGTGTGTGCACGGGGATGAACGCATGTCTCAGGTGTGTGTTTGGACTTGTGGCTATCACCTAGATACCAAAGACTGAATATGGGAAAACATGTTTTATTGATCAATTTAGCAAAGGATCGTGGGAAGAACTCAATCAATTTACCAATCTAGTATTGAAGAGTTGATGAAGGAACAGACAAGCACCTACAGACACTTGATTTTTGATAATGGACTTAAACTCATTAGGTGAGGATAGTCTTTCCAATAAATGGTGCTGGAAAAATTGGATCTCAACCTGCAAAAGAAAGAAATGAGACCATATGTCATATAAACATGAACTCAAGATGTATTAAAAACCTAAATATAACCCTAGAGCCATAATGATCATAAATGAAAAAACAGAGGAAGAGTTCAGGGTTCTAGTACAAGGTACAAATATCATACCAAGCATCATGGAAAACACCTACACTACAGAAGACAAACTAGGGGATGGGACCATCTAAAATAGGACATTTATGTACAGCAAAATACTTCATCCAAAGAGTAGAAAGAACCCGCAGATTGGAAAAAAATTGACACTGATATATCAGATAAAATATTCATTTCAGAAATTGACAAAAATCTACAACATCTTAATAAAAAGTAATCCAATAAAAAATGGGCACAAGACATGAATAGATAATTTACTAAAGTTGATATCCAGGGGGCCAACAATCATATGGTAGAAATACTCTTGATCATTAGCTATAAGATCAATACAAATTAAAACAACGATGAGATGCCACCTCACAAAGGTACTCTTAACAAAATTAAACAAAGAACCAGAAAATAACAAACACTGGGGAGGATGTGGCAAGAATGAAATGCTCATACATTGTTCGGGGGATTGCAGAATTTATAGCCACAACGAAAATGAGAATAGTAAGACCATATGACCCTGTAATCTCTCTAATGGTAGATACCCAAAATAAACCTTCCCAACATGATCACTGAAGACAAAATGGGTTCATAAGCAAATGTGAAAGAAGCTGATGGTGACCGGCTATCAAAAGATATAGCATCTGGGATCTTAAAGGCTTGAA
>NW_022103906.1:84635148-84639264 GCF_000313985.2 Echinops telfairi | reverse complement strand
AAAAACAAAGCAGCCCCCAACCCCTCAAATCTGTGGCTGTCAACTCGATTCTGTCCCATAGTAACCCTATAGGATAGAGTAGAGTTGCCCTAAGAAGTTCTCAGGCTGTCATCGTTAGGGAAACTAGTAGCCACATCTCTCTCCTGTGGAGTACCTGCTGGGTTTGAACATCAGACCTTTCCCTTAGCAGTGGATCTCTTACCAAGTGCTCCTTTTATTCCTGTTATGTTGTTGTGCCACTGTAGGTGCCATTACAGTGACCCTGTGCACAACAGAATGAAACACTGCCCAGTCCTGGGCCATCCTCACAATTGCTCTTATGTTTGAACTCATTGTTGTAGACACTGTGTTGGTCCATCTTGTTGAGTGTCTCCATATTTTTCACCGCCCCTCTATCTTAGCATGCATGATGTCCTTTTCCAGGAACCAGTCTCTGCCGATAACATGTCCAAAATACATGAGAGGAAGTCTTGCCATCCTTGCTTCTAAGGAGTACTCTGGCTGCGCTTATTCTAAGCCAGACATGGCAGTCCACGGTACTTTCAGTGTTCTTTGCCAGCACCATAATTCAAACACATTCATTCTTCTATGGTCTTCTTTATTCATTGTCCAACATACACATTATGCATGAGGCAATTGAAAGTGTATGGCTTGGGTCAGCCGCATTTTGGTTCTTACCGTGATATTTTTGCTCCTGAACACTTTTATTTAAAAACAAACAAACACAAATCTTTTTTTCGACAGAATTGCCTAATGTAGCAAACACACTGATTTTTTTTTTTTACTACTCTTTTCATGAACATCAATTGTGGATCCAACTAAAATGAAATCCTTGACAACTTCATTTTTAAAAATCATGATGCTGTTAATTGGTCTAATTGTGAAGATGGTTTGTTTTTCCCCCCTCTCTCTTTATGTTGTGGTACGGTCTGTACTGTAAGTTGTGGTTAAAAAAAATATTCATCAGCAAATTCTTCAAACTCTCCTCACTTTCAATAAGCAAAGTGGTGTCATCTGCATATCTCAGGTTGATAACAAACCTTCGCCCCGCTCAAATGCTCAGTTCTGTTTCATTAGTATTGGGTATTTCGTCGATACAGATTGAATAAGGATCGTGAAAGACTACAACTCTGGCACACACCTTTCCTGATTTTAAGTTATGCAAAATTCCTTCTTCTGTTTGTCTGGCTGCCTTCTGGTTTTTTGGTTCCACGTGAACACAACAAAGTGTTCTGGACTTCTTATTCTCCTCAATGCTATCCATAGCTTGTTATGATCCATACAGTTGGATGCCTTTGCATAGTCAATAAAACACAAGTAAACAGATTTATGGTATTCTCTGCTTTTGTCCGAGAGTCATCTGATATCAGCAATGACATATTTTGTTCCACGTCTTCTGATTCCAGCTTGAACTTTCTCACAACTCCTTGCCAATTCATTGCTGCAGCTGTGTTCGAACTATTTTAAGAAAATTTCACTTTCAAGTTATATTAATGATATTATTGGATAATTTCCACATTGTGTTGGTTTACCTATATTTGGGATGGATGCACATATGTATCTCTTTCAGCCAGTTGGCCAGGTAGCTGTGTTCCAAATTTCTTGGCCTAAAATAAATGCTTCCATCAGCTTGTTGAAACATTTCAATTGGTGGTCTGTCAGTTCTCGGACCTTTATTAATGCCTTTGGTGGAGTTTGGACTTCTTCCTTCGATGCCATTATTTCTTGATTATATACCTCCTCTTGAAATCGTTGAATGTTAACAAACACATTTTGGTACAGTGACTTGTATTCCTTTCATCTTGTTTTAATGTGTCCTGCATTGTTCAACATTTTGTGCTATTATACCAGCACTAAATGATGAAGACAGTACATTTACCTCAAGTCATGGTATATTCAGTTGCTTTACATGCAAGTGAAAACTGGAAAATAAAACAGGATTACAGAAAAAAATATGCTTTGGAAATATGAGTTGGTAAAGAATATTGAATATGATATGGATTTCCAGAAGAAAGTATCAGTCAGTCTTAGAAAATTTTCTCTCAACGAAGTTGCATCTTGCTTACTTTGGACAAGTCACCAAAAAAACCAGTCACTTAGAAGAGGACAGCATCTTTGGTAAAGCACAAGGTCAGTGAAACTTGAGGAAGCCTTTAGTTAGATGGATTGGTACAACTGCCTCAACAATAGACTTGAACACACCGGCCGTCATGAAGATGATGTGTGACCAGGCATCATTTCATCCTGTTATACAGAAGAGAATAGACTCAAGGTCAAGGCCGAGCCTACCTGATGAGAACTCTAAATCAGAATGGACCCCACAGCACTGAGAACAACAATGTTTAAACTGTTATGATTTAGGTCAGTAACAGATAGTCCTACTTTCGTATAATTTATTTGCAAATAATCTGGCTTTAAATCCACTTCTCAGTTTGTTTTGGAAATGTCGTATAACCTTTTAGTTTCCATTTCATTATATATATATAATGATTACTTACGATATATATAGTTTCCATTTCAATATATATATATATATATATACATATATATATATACTGATTTCCATTTCCTTTTGGTTTCCATTTCATTATATATATATACTGATTACTTATGATAACCAAAAAAAGACCATGCATTCAACAACCACTACCCTAAGACAACATCTTCCCTCCCCTTGCTGGCCGAGAAGCATTTTGTCCTGGCTTGCTAATTCTGGGGCAGTGTCACTCAGATCTGGGAATGTGGATGAGGGGAAACATGCGAATTTCTGGGATTCCCTTTGCAAATGGCAGAGTCAGAAAGGGGAAGGCCTAGGGAGACCCAGCTAGTGCAGGGTCAATTTGAATAGTTTTCTCATATGTTAAGGATAAGGGAATAGAAAATTGGAGACCATCTGTCACGTATATGAGATATTAGTGAGAGAAGAATATGGGAGACGATGATCTTTAAGATTGTGTGTGTGTGTGTGTGTGTGTGTTAAGATGGAGACTCTACTTTTGGCATTTCCTCGAGGGACTGCATTACTGACTGATATTGTTCTTCTATCACTTTGGGGGCCAGACTGATGTCCCTTTAACTGTGACATGTTTGAGATAAAGGAACCAGAAACCTAGACTTTGTTCAAGTTAGAATGAATTCACACTGTTGGGAAGATTGAACTTGATTTTGTGTATAAACCTTCCGCTCAAAATCTGGCAGACAGTTAGTGCTAATCCATTATAGGATAATTAGCACAATGCACAACACTTTGCTAATTGGAAGGACACTTAATTCACTTTATCTGATAGTGATGGTAGTGATGACTACAATTTCAATGATCTTTTGGAGAAGCATATGATTGTTCCCCAAAATATAATAAGGGGAGAAAATTGTTGTTTAACTTGCTGTTTAGAATGTCTAAAATGTAGCAGAAACCCAAGGTGACCTTCAGGGTTGTTGGCTGCTGCTTTGCTTCACTGGGTTTCAATGCAATTGAGTAAGAGGCAATGTGGTGCAATTACATTTGTTGTCACTGCCAGGACAACTTAATTTTTGCTTGGATGGAACTCCTGCCTTCAGTTACTCCTCTCTTGGCTTTAAATTTTTTTAAAATTTTGTATTGTGAAGCATCTGATAGTTGCTTGCCCCAACATTATTAGTCTGGTATTTTTCTTCATAATTATAATAAAGATCAAATATACCTTTAAGGCGAAGCACACTGTGGTAAACAGGGTTGACTAGAGAAACAAATTCAGGGACTCTCATATATGTGTAAAAGAGAGTTTTATCTCAGAAAGTAATGTATACAAGGAAAACACCCCAGCCCAGTTCCAACTCAAGGCCATAAGTCTGATACTAGTCCATAAGTCCAATTCTAGTCCATAAATTCCTCTTCAGACTCACGAAGCCACATGTAACGATGTGGGAAGATCACAGACCAGTGGGTGCAAAGTCTTGTGGACCCCATGGCGGTGGATGCATTTCCAGGGCTCATACAGGCTTCAGTGTGGCTCGCCAGCATGAAGTTGAAGGGAGAGAGAGAGGGAGGTCCCCTAGGACCCTTCTTCTTCTTTTTAAAAAAATCATTTAATTGGGGGCTTGTACAACTCTTATCACAGTCCATACATACATCCATGT
>NW_022103906.1:84628410-84630921 GCF_000313985.2 Echinops telfairi | reverse complement strand
AATGCTTTTTCCGCATCTATCGATATTATCATGTAGTTCTTAAAATTTTTCATTTCAAGGTGGTGAACAATACGAATGGTCTTTTGTATGTTGATCCATCCCTGCATCCCTGTTATGAATCCTACTTGGTCATGGTGGATTATTTTTCAAATATATTTTTGTATTCTTTTGGGCAGTATTTTGGTAAGGATTTTTTGTCTCAATGTTCTTTAGGGAAATTGGTCTTTAGTTCTTGATTCTTGTGGGATCCTTGCTCAGATTAGGGATCAGAGTTATACGAGCTTTATAGAAAGAATTTGGGAGTTTGCCATGTTTTTCTATGTTCTGGAAGAATTTGTGTAGGATTGGTGTCAGTTCTTCCCTGAATGCCTGATAGAATTCTCCTGTAAAGCCATCTGGCCCAGGGGATTTTTTTGGTTGGTAATCCCTTGATAACCTTGTCTATTTCATCTATTGCTATGGGTCTGTTGAGATTCTTGACGTCTACTGGGGATATTGTTTTTCCAAGAATTTGTCCATGTCTTCCAAGTTTTTGAATTCTTTTGAGTACAGTCCTTCATAGTACTGTGTAATTATCCTTTGTATTTCACTAGGGTCTGTTGTAATGCCCCTCTTTCATCCCTCATCCTATATATTGAAATTTGTTCCTTCCTTTCTTTGGTTGTTTGCCAGCGGTCTGTCGATTCTGTTTATCCTTTCAAAGAGCCGACTTTTAACAGTATTCCATAGTTTTCTTATTTTCCCCCTCCTGAATCTCAGCCCTCACTTTTATTATTTCCTTTCTTTTTACTATTAGTTGGATTGTCTTGTTGACTCTGCTCTAGTTGCTGTAAATTTTGTGCCAGTGTATCAATCATACCTCTTCCTTCTTTATGTGTGCATGTATTGCTATGAAACTTTCTCCTATGACTGCCTTTGCTGTGTCCCATAAGTTTTGGTACATTGTGTTCTCATTCTCATTGGTTTCTAGAAATTTCCTAATTTCATCTCTGACATGGACCAGTAGAACATTCATTTCATTCATCCTCCAGTTGTTTGCTCTTGTTTCCTTCATCTTAATTTTGTTGATTTCCAGCCTTTTGGCACAGTAGTCAGAGAGAGAAATCTGTATGATATCAATGTGCTTAAATTTATGCAGATTTGACTTATGCCCTAGTATGTGGTCTATCTTAAAATATGTACTGTGTGAGCTTGAAAAGAATGTGAACTTTTTTGTATTTGAGTGGAGAGCTCTGTAGATATCTACCTTGTTTCCTCGAAAATAAGACAGTGTCATATTAATTTTGCTCCCAAAGATGTGCTAGGTCTTATTTTCAGGGAATATCTTATTTTTCCATGCAGAAGAATATGGTACACATTTATTGTTGAACAACAACAAAAAGGAAATTTATTACCTGTGTATGGTATGGTAGTCGTTGCCATCACAAGCCAGCATAACCAGACAAACTGAATCCTACAGTATCAATAATTTCTTTTTACTGCCATTATTTCCATGTACAACAATCTATGGTATGTTTACTCACACTTCCTGTCTGCTCCGGCTGCACTGCAGTCAACAGTGAGCTGTGCAGCAGCACCCGCTGCTACGGTCCAGAGTCCAGAGTTACGGTAGCTTTGGGGGCCTTATTATCGGGGAGGTCTTATGTTTGGGGAGGTCTTATTCTAGGGGGGATGCCTTATATTTCAGCAAGAGGCATAACTGTAAGTAGGTCTTACTTTGGGGGGATGTCTTACTTTCGGGGAAACACGGTATTTGGTCACATGATATAATTGTAGTGTTTATATCTTTAGCCTCCTTGTGTTTCTTTCCCAGTGATCTATCTTTCTCAGAGAGTGGTCTATTGGAGTCACCTACTATAATTGTTGAGGCTGTTATTTCTTTTTTCATCTTTTGGAGCATTTGATTGACATTCCGTTGAATGCTTGTTCAGCAAGTAAATGTTTAGATGCTTAGTGGTTCTTGGTCTGTGGTTGCCTTGAGCATTATATAGTGTCCCTCCTTATCTCTTTTTATGGTTTGCACTTTGAGATTAATTTTGTCTGAGATAAGGATTGCAACTCCTGCTTTTTTTGAATTGCTATTTGCTTGGTATATTTTTCTCCAGCCTTTGATTCTCAGCCTATTTTGTTTTTTTGGTAGTTTAAGAGGTTTATTGGGTTCAAACCCAGACGCAGCACTGAGGGACCACACTAGACCCTGTTGAGTGCCAGGTGTGGACCCCAAACTGAGAATGGGGACAAGCTTTTATAGACTTATAGTTTATTGGGTCACACAGAAAGAAGGCAGTACTTTGAATTATCTTTTAGCTTGCACCAGCATGTGCTTTTCCTAAGAAGCTGCAGGGTACAGAAGTGGACCATTTTTGCAGTTAAGGTGATCATTACACAAACTTGGGATCATCCTGTGTTCTTCTTTTCTTATTGAAAACTTAGAACAATTTCACCCAGAATAATTCCAACTTCCTTATCACATAAAACAGTGGTTCTCAATCTGTGGGTCGGGACCCCATT
>NW_022103906.1:84616659-84628041 GCF_000313985.2 Echinops telfairi | reverse complement strand
TCTGTAGATTTATCAATCTGGATGCTAAATATTGGAAGTTGAGCAGATTTATTTTCCTGGATTACTTGATCAAGAATATCAGCAGACATGTCATCTATTCTGCAGAGTGTCATTAGTTAAGGAAATTGCACTCAATTTTGTAACAAATTCTTCTCCAATCATAACTCGACCAATGTCTTTGGCCGCTGGCAACAGAATAATCCTCAGCAATGGTGTGAGGTTTCAGAGCTCTGGCGATTCTGAGTGCCACCAAATATGAAGCTTCAATGACTATTACGTTTGGTTTGTGGTGCTTGCCACCAGTGTCAAATCTGGCTTTTTTGAGTCCATCAGCTTTGCTTCTAAAAAAGTTGGTATCCTTGCCGGCAAAGCTCCTATGCTTGCTATCAAAATGGTGTTTTAGTTTGTTTGGCTTCATAGATTCGGCTGATAGAACTTCACAACAAATAACACATTGCGGTTTTTCAATTCTTCTGTAATTATTGAGGTAAAACCATACTGTAAAAAAAATCCTCCTATATTTTCTTTTCTTAATGTTTTTCTCTACAGGATCCATTGCTATGGGATGGTTTGCCAATTAAAATAACATATACCAATAGCTTTAGTAATACAAAAGGTGATACATGGCTTAGTTCAGTCAATAGAGTTCATCAAAGTTTTCTATGATTTACCATTCTCTGTGTTGTTGTTTTTTACATAGCTATTACTATCACAAGGGGGCAGTATTCACGTCAACCACAGTTGAATATAAAAAGACTGATCAACATCCAGATTAAGTTCCCATGGTACAGATTACATATATATATATAGTAGTTGATGATTTTGCAGTACATGACTTTACATTTATCTAGTAATTATAATTCATGAAATGTCGTTTTACCTCCAATACTGCTGCTTTTAACATAGTAGCTGCTTTCATCACAGTAGCTTCTCTCTACACAGTAACTGCTCTCTACACGTGATTCTCAGTCTATTTTTGTCTGTTATCTTGAGATGTCTCCTGTAGGTAGCAGATCTGAGGGGCTGTGTTTTCTAAGCTAATCTGTTATTCTCCGTGTCTAAAGGTCTGCGTTCATTCCATTGATATTCAGGGTTATTATATCTCTCTGTGGACTTTGTGATGTCATTTTATTCCTCTTGTGTTGGGTGTTTTCCTACCTCTATTTCTTTCCGTGGGTTGTGCATATGTGTATTTGTGGTTCATTCTTGCCTTCTTTTCATTGTTGAACCAAAGTTATCTTGAGGGCAGTTTTCACCTTGATGGTCTCTTGGCAGAGTTGTTCTGTGTGGCGGTCTCCTGTATGTGCTTGATGAGTGTTGTTCTTCTGTCCATATTGGGTCAGCAAGGATCTTTTGTAGTGCTGGGTTCCTTTTAGCGTATTATTTGAGATTTTCCTTATCCAGGAAGACTCTCACTTCTTCACCAACTTTGATAGATAACTTGGCTGGATAGAGTATTCTTGGGTTTGCATTATTTTCCTGCAGTTTTTGGAATATGTTGCTCCACTCTCTCCTCTTCTTCATAGTATCCACTGATAGGTCTGAGCATATTCTTATTGGCTTGCCTTTATATGTGATTGCCTGTTTTTCCCTAGCTGCTCTCATAATTTTCTCCTTTTCCTCAAAGTTGGATAATTTAACCACTATATATCTTTGTGATTTCTTCTTGGGATTCAGTCCAGCTGGTGTTCTTTCAGCCTTCTGAATGGTTGGCTGGTTCTCATTCATTAAGCTAGGGAAGTTTTCCTCCAATAATTCCATCACTATTTTGGACATTGATTTCCTTGATGTGCATTCCTCTGATAATCCAATTATTCTGATGTTATTCCTTCTCATGGCATTAGGCATAGCTCTGAGGTTTTCTTCAACTTTTCTGATGGACTTGTTAGACTTTTTTCTCACATTTACTAATTTCTGCTTGTATGTCCTCTAGGTCGTGTGGTTTTCTGCCTCCTCCATTCACTGGGCGAAGTCCGTGAGTTTGCTATTAGTTTTTGTTATCTTGCCCCTTAGCTTTTGTTTGTATTTCCTTTTGGTGCATCACCTTTATCTCCTCTATCATTTCATCCTTTTCCTGTAATTCTTGCCTCATGTCCTGTATGATTCTAAGCCTCATCCAGAAGATTTCTTTCTGTGGGAGGTCAACATCTGCCTTTTCTATGATTGCCATTAGATCTAGGTGGTCCTCTGGCTTTGGATTTTGTTTCTCTTTTTTTGTTGCAGCTGTGGAAACAGCTTGCTATTTTTTGGTTAATTTATTGGTACTAGGTGCTATTTTCCTGGTGTCTCAGAGCCCTGGGCTCTCTCTTTGGGAGGTTGGTGTTGGTGTTTCTGTGGGCTGTCTATAGCCAACTGTCTTGAGGGGTTGTGTTTCCCCTTTGTCCTGCTGAGGTTTCCCTCTCACCTTGGCCTATGCTTTGTGCTTCAGCCACCCTCAGGTCTCCTTAGGGGCTGTTTCAGCTGTGCACACTGTGGTCTGATAGAAAGTGTTGGCCTGAGCATGGGGGAGCATATTTTGGGGATGGGTTGGGGATTGGGTGATCTGTTCCTGGCTAGGGGAACTTCCTACAGGTAGGCAGGTGGAAGGGAGGGCCCACTACTTCTGTTAGCATGCAGATCCACTGCTCCGAGTACCAGGGGTGGGGGTGGGGGTGGGGCGAGGATTGAGTAGGGTGAAGGGAGAATGCAGTAGGAAAGCCCTAAATGCTTGGGTCCCTCTGCCACTGCTGCATACACTTCTGCCAGACTTGTGTCTGACCCCTGGCAGGCCTGGAGCATTGCAGCAGGATAGGAACCTCTGTGTGTGTGGAGGGGGGAGGTGGGGGGGGGGCGAGGGCGGGTGCTGGCTGGTGGGTCTATGGGGAGCACCAAGATAGTGTGGGGACCTCTGGTTGTGTGTGGGGGTCTGTGTGGAGCACTGAGGCAGGTCAGAAGCCTCTGCCATATGCCTGGCTGCCCTGTGGCACTGGGGTGCGAGCCTTTGGGAGGGCGGTGGCTGGTGGGTCCGTGAGGAGTGTCCAGATGGGCTGGGCACCCCTGCGGGTGGTACTGGCTGGTGGGTCTGTGCAGAGTGCAGAAGCAGGGTGGAAGCCTCCACCATATGCCTGGCTGGCCTGTAGTACCAGTGAAGGCAGAGTGGGTACCCTGAGCATCACGAAAGAGGCAGCTGGTGGGCTTGAGACCATGGGTGTCTGCAGGGAGTGCAGGCGATGGGGTCGAAGTCAGTTTCTGGTTCAGAGAAGTGCTTTGAGTTGTCTTGGGAATTGACAGACAGACTTGATACCCCTACTCAGCCCCCAAATCTCCCAACTCACCGATCTCCACTGAAGTCTGAGTGTGAGCTACCTTTCTGGATGCCGTCTTGGCCAAGCCTCCTCTGCTTTCCTTTCACTGAGGATTTTCTCTGTGGTATTCTGTCACTGTTGCTGGATTATTATTATTTTTTTTTTTGATATTGTATGTTCTTGTGGATATGAAATCTCGGACAAGTTAGTCTATCAAGACAAGCTCGAGCCAGGCTCAGGGTCACAAAAAGCCACAGTACCTTTATTATGAGCTGGCCACACACACAAGGAGACATCATTGGGTTGTGACCCAATTGACAGGCTAGACTCCACCTCTTCACTCTATTTATCAAGTTCATACAAGATTATGTAACTATTACACATTGATTCCTGAATAAAATATAGCCATCATGAGGATGTCAATCTCTTTTTCCAGAGTTAGGTGTGATTCTCAGGAGCTCACAAAACCTAGCACTTGCCATTTATTTAATAAGCGTTTCACCCAGGGTGGATTTTTCCTTGGAAACTTCTAACCCAGGTCCTGTTGACTCAGAACTGCTCATGAATCAAACAATGATTTTCAGGGTCACTTTAAGATCTCAAGAGATGGTGCTCGGTTTTAAGAAGACTTGATTGCTTTCCTCAGGAATGGTTCTGTCTGACTCCTTTGGAGATATCTTTGTGCAACCAAGGGAATGGCTATTCTAATTGGATACAGATGAGACCAAAGAAAACTTGATCTAAATTCTGATTTTCTTCTTCAGCTGCCTGTTCTTAAGAGTTGTGGTTCTCTGACTTCCGGGTTTATTAGATGGACCGTGACGTCATGGTGAAATGCGGAATATTTGGAACAGACAAAGGAGAAGGCTTTAGATTAAAACATGGGCCAGAGGGCTGAACATTGCAATCTGAGGACAAGCTGCCTCCACCCCTGTCGACCCCATAAGGCTGTCTTCTGGTCCTCAGCCCTTCAAGAGCTGATCTTGAGATGAGCTGGTCCCAGGTACAATATGGGCACACGGGCCCCCCTAATGTGTGCCTTCTTGCTAAGGCAGAACCTACTGAGGGGTGGTCTTAAGTGCACTGGACCCTGGCCCTCGAGGAGCAACAAAACAATCTCAACTCACTGTCATTGAGTCCATTCTGTCATAGCAGCACTGCAGAGCCCTGGGGTCCTCCAAACTCCTTGCTATCAAGATGATTCTAACTCCTAGTGACCTTCTAGGGCAGAATAGAACTGCTCCTGTGGGTTTCTGAGACTATAACTCTTTATGGGAGTAGAAATCCTCATTTTTTTCCCTGTGGAGCAGCAGGTGGCTTCAAACTGCTGAACTTGTGGTTAGCAGCCTACATGTGACCCACTACATCACCAGGGTGCTTCCCCGGGACCCTAGAGCTGGAATATTGGAAGCCCACCCACTCGACACCTGCCTCATAATTATTATAGTAGGAATTTGTCTTCAATGGAAAGAAGATCTAAGGACATGGCTGGGAATGGCTGGAGGAAATCTTACCTTTGTTAAAAATGGATCCCAAAGCAAGTCCCAGGAAGAGGGAGAGAGAATGAAAATAGTCATGTGCGAGAAAGCTACCGTGGGATATGTAGGATGGGCGGGTGAAGATCGATGGCCTTTTTTCCTAAATTTTTTAAAGAAAACTTTTTTATTGTTAATTGGGTGAAAGTTTAAAGGATAGATCAGTTTTTCATTCGGTCATTCATGCATGTGCTATTTCATAACATTGGCTGCAGTTCCCACAGTGTAACATCATTTAAACATTTTCCCCTATTCCTTGTTTCCATTCCTCCCTCTCTCCTAGCCCTTCTGCACTTGCATTTTGTCTTTGGGTAGATGCTTCTCTTTTGATCTTAAATGGGTGATTATTCTGAAGTGTGCATATCTCATTTGTACTATTCTTTCCCTTATAGATCAACCTCTTATTTGGCTGAAAATTGAACCACAGGGATGAGCTTATTTCCAAACCTATGTGGTGACTGAGGCCATCGTTTCAGGGATTTCCAACAATCTGACAGACTTTTCTGAATAATTATCTTTGGTCTGGAAAGGGTGAATTCACCTTGGATGCTGTTAGACAGTGATAGGTAGAAGGTGTCCAGTATTGGATGGGAGAAGCTTGTTTTATAATCTTGGACTCACCTCTTTTGTCAATCTTGAAGACTGCCTTCAGGGGTCACTGACTGCCAGGCTCAAGCATAAAGTGTTCCAGTGTGACAGATTCCCACAAGCTGCTCTCTCTTGGTTTAGGGTTGAATGGCAGTGCTATATTTGTGTGATCAACAATACCTTTGCTTGAATAGCAGGTTTCTCTTGGTAGCAGGAAGATATACATGCATTGGAGAGTGGTCATCAATAATGCTTGGAGAAAAAACAAGGGAGAAAGGTCTTATCCCAGAGGTTCACAAGTGTGTTAATTCCTTGTGCTGCGTTAGCACAAATACTATAAGTAGGTATCTATAGAGAACAGAAATTTGTTTTCTTATAGTTTTGGTGGCTAAATGACTAAGTGAGTG
Organism: Echinops telfairi; assembly: GCF_000313985.2. Taxonomy (NCBI): domain Eukaryota; kingdom Metazoa; phylum Chordata; class Mammalia; order Afrosoricida; family Tenrecidae; genus Echinops; species Echinops telfairi. The sequence goes on along the minus strand of NW_022103906.1, from coordinate 84,622,227 downwards.
TCTTGGCCATGTAGATTCCTTTCTTAATGGTTGCTCCGGGCATTTCTTAGTTCCCGAGTTCCTTAGCTTATTGTTTACCCTCCTGATGTACATGTCTTGTCCTCCGTGTGTCTGCATGTATGTATACCCTGTGTATATGCCTATGACTTAGGTCCAGTATGCATTGGCATGGCCTTATTAGCCTAACAATGAAAACATAATTTTCTTGTTGATGACTTCCGCAGGTATGCTGTTGTTGGGTGCTGTTCTGTTGATTGCACTTGCAACAACATTATGTACAACAAAATGAAGCTGCCAGGGCATGCCTCATCCCTTAGTCCATTGTGGAAACCACTGTGTCAGCTCATCTATTTGAAAGCCTTTCTTTATTTCTCTCTCTACTTTATCAAGGATGATGTCCTTTTCTAAGGATAGGTCTCTGTTGATATCATGTCTAAATTATGTAAGACAAAGTCTTCTATCCTTCCTCCTTAGGACAAGAGGGAGAATTCTGATACATATTTTGGAGGGTCATAATTCAATCCATATTAAGCATTTTAATTATAAAGATGCTTGTAAAAAAGTTTTAAGGATCAACAATTATGGCTGGGTTTGGCTGGGTAGAGCCAGGTTCGGCTGATGTTGCTTGGGCTCTGTAATACATCTGTGGTCAGCTCTAGGTTTGCTAGTGGAGGATAACCTAGAATGGCTCAGTGAGACAGTTCAGTTCCACATGATCTTTCCTCCTCCATCAGGTAAGCCTAGATGTCTTCACTTTGTTGTGGAGGCAGGGTCCCAAGAGAGCGAGTGGAAGTGTGCAAAGCTTCTTGAGGACTAGGCTTGGAACTCACATGACATCATGCTCTTGGCATTCTGTTATCCAACTCAAGTCTCTGGCCCAGCCTTATTTAAGAGGTGAGGAAATTCACTTTACTCCTTGGTGGGAGAAGCTGTAATGAATTTTGGCCAATTTTACAACTGGCCACAGTTGTCTTCTGTGCTTTTGTTAGTTTCAAAATTTGAATCCAGTCCATTGAAATCCACCCAATCATTCATGAAAAGAAAAATGAAGACCACCCTCAGTGCTAGGGAGATGATAAAGATTCCATTTTAATATAAAATGCTTTAATTGACTCATAGAATAGTAGATGGACCTTTATAGTACAGGGTTTGACAAATTACTTCGCAACTAAAAGTTTCTACAAGTTTGAGAAGGCTTCAAAATAAATTTGTATTTTTTAAACATAGTAGCATCAATATGTTCTTAAAAGTAGCTAGTTTATATGGAGTATTTCTAGACTATTAAAAAGTCCCGTTGACTTTGAGTTTATTCTGACCCAGAGGTGCCTTCCTCAGGGGTTCCAAGGCTGTACACATTTGTGGGAACGGATCACCCCATCCTTTTTCTAAATGTAACTGGTGGGTTTGAACCATTGACCTTGTGTTAGCAGTCCAATGCTTGCCTGAGAGTGGCACCAGGACTTCCTATTAAGAGTATAGACATTGTTTAATGTGCGAACAGTCCAATGGGTCCTTTTTAATCGCTCTGATATCTGACAAAGATCCAAAGACAATGGGATGATGAGCATTGTTCGAAGCCAAATGATATATTAGCCAAGTTCTTCCCATCTTCTCCTTGATCTGATGCATGACTATATGTATACATATTTACATGTGTGTGTTTGCATATGTGCACATATATACTCATACACCTTATCATCAAGGATTGCATCTTGCTTGGATCCACAATCAATGGTTATGGAAACAGCAGTCAAGAAATCAAAAAGACACATTGCATCGGGCAAATCTGCTGCACAAGGCCTCTTTAAAGTGTGGAAAAGCAAGGCTATTACTCTACGAACTGAGGTGTGCCTGACCCAAACCATGACATTTTCAACCACCTCATATGCATGTGAAAGTTGGACATTGAATCAGGAAGACTGAAGAAGAATCAATGCATTTGAATTCTGGTGCTGCTGAAGAATATGAAAAGTACTTGATCACAACGATCAACATATAGTCCCCCTCCCAGAGGGATGAACAATGGAAAAGTCGGTGCGAGGTGACAGAAGACGATGTACGATATGAAAATAATAATCTATAACTAATCAAGGGTTCAGGAGGGAGGGAGGGCAGAGGAGGGAGGGGGAAATGAGGAGCTGATATCAAGGGCTGACGTAGAAAGAAAATGCTTTGAAAATGATCATAGCAGCATATGTGAAAATGTGCTTGACAGAATAGATAATGTATGGATTGTGATAAGAGATGTAAGAGCTCCCAATAAAAGCATTTAATAATAATTTTTTAAAAAATACCTTGGACTGCCAAAAGAATCAACAAATCTGGTTTGGAAGCAGTGCAGCTAGAATGCTCCTGGGAATCAAGGATGCAAGACTTGGATGCACTTCTGCATTGTTGTCAGGGTACTGTGCTTGCATGGTAGAGGGGCAGTGAAAAAGAGGAAGGGCCTCAACAAGGTGGATTGACACAATGACTGCAACAATGGGCTCAAACATGAGAATCGTTGTTAGGACAATGCAGGATTGGGAAGTGTTTCCTTCTGTTGTACACACGGTGGCTATGAGTTCGAACTGAGTTTATGGCCCCTAACAACCACCACCACCATCACCACCATCTGGGAGAAACCTGATGCTTTTTACTCCAGTAAAGATTTATACTCTGTCCTATAGAGTCGCTATGAGTCAGCACCGACTTGATGTTAGTGAGAGCTATCATCTATTGAAAGACTATATAAGAAACTTTTGTAGACCCTTTATTTCTACTACTTGCCCCCTAAATCATCTTCCCATTAAGGCAGTCAGTAAGGTCTGAAATTCTATTATTGAAAAGTCATGCCCAAGGCCACTCTTCTCAGAATTAAAATGCAAATACCCTGTGGGTGGAGGGTGGGGTGGGGGGAATAAAGTGTGTAGCCACTATCATTGGTTCACTTTACAGTCTCCTGCTGTAGTGCATGGCAGGTGGGAGCCATATGGGGGTCAGGGTTCCAGCCTATGCAGTGCTGTTAAACAGTGGTGGGTTATTAGAAATGCTCTTCTCTTTTCTAGGCTTCTATTTTCTGCGTTAGGTAGCTCCATATTGAAATGAGTGGAGGGGGGGTTGACTTTCCAGGCCATCATGAATGAAAAACTCGTCCTCATGAATTTCTCTCTCATTTTTCCATTTGCTCTTTTTATTCCACCTCACCCCTCTGTGTGTGGCCTGGTCTCCGAGAGATGGCACAGCCACTTCCTCAGTTGGAAAAACCTTACGATGACTGATGAAATCTCTTGCCTCATATTTGGGTCTTTTGATAGTACGTTTAATACATTAGAAACTTGAAACTCTGGTACAGGGCATCTCAATGAGGACCCAGTGACAACTGGTAAGGGGCATAATCTAACCACATTTATCTCGTTTATCATTTGGTTTAGAAGAGTCAGTCCCACTTGATGAGCAGTAGCAGATATGTAGAGGAAAGCAGAGGTAAAGAGAGAGGGAGGAGAACAGGAAAGAATTGAGTATGGTCACTGTGGTAGTTGCATAATCTGTTGTCAATTTGAGAGGATTAAGAGTGAAGGGGTGGACTCTAGCCTGTCTGTCAGGTCATAACTTGATGACCTTTTTTGGAGGCACTAAGGAGATACATAGCTTGCTGGAGGCGGGGCACTCGTTCACTCCCTTGGAGACTGTCTACTGACAAGGCTCACTCCCTGGAGACATTGCAGCTGACAAGCCACATGGAGACAGGCTGATGGCAGCCAGAGACTTGGAGTTGGAGAAGCCACGTGGAGACCCCTGCCAATGCTGAGATGCTTATACCACCACTGGACCCACAAGACTTTCCACCTATTGGCCTGTGGTCATCCTGGATTCGACATCATTGCATATGTTTCGTGAGTCTGAAGAGGAATTTATAGATTGTTTTCAGACATATGGGCTAATACTGGACGTTTGGACTTGATCTGGACTGGGCTGGGATGTTTCCTCAATATTCAATTTCTCTTGTATATAAAGTTCTTTCTAATACACAGGTGAGTGTCTATGAATGTTTCTCTAGTCTACCCAGACTAACACAGTCATTCTTGTGTGATTTCTTCTTTCTTCTTTGGGGTTTTGGAGACTTGACTAAACTTATGATCTTTGATGTCATGAGTTGTCTCAGGTCACATAATCCCACCCCCACTTGGATTTATGCTAGTTTGGGAGACATTCTTTTGCTTGCACTTTCAGTGATTTTAAGACACAGTCATTGAACAAATCAGTGCACGTTCCTTTGTTATTTGCCTGGGCCAGGCTGTGGTGGCTTCAATGTGTATGCCGTGGCATCTGATCTTTGAATATAAACCATGACATATCGAGAGAGAATTTTAGAGTAGTGAAAAAATACAAGAAGTGTGCATATAGAGATCCTTGATTAACGAAGAGAAGGGGGTAAAATGGGAGGGAAAGGAGATGCCCTTCGAGCTGGGTTTTGGAAGATTACTAGCCAATCAAAAGGAGGGGAGCAGCAAGATCCAAAGTGAGGGGATGTAAAGCAGTTGCTTTCCAGGCTTTGAGGCATGGGAGTGTTTGATTGCTCTGAGAGAGAGGGAGGGAAGGGATGGAGCTGGGGAGGGGAGGGTGGGGCCTCATAACTGCAAGCAAGTCACTTCCAACCCCTGGCGACCCGAGTCCAAGACTGTGAATCTTTACAGGAACAGCCCACTCCATCTTTCTCCCTAAGAATGCGACTGGAGGGTAAGAACAACTGACCTTGTGGTTAAGAGCCCAGCGCTGTCCCACAGTGCTGCCAGGGTGGGCAGAGCCATGTACCTGTGCTCAGAGAACCTCTCCACGCTTGCTTCATGCTCTTGGCTGACAAATGAAGGAAAGCTGCATGGGTGTCATTACTTTGCGCACATTTTCAGCAAAGGCATATTATCAAGTGGCGCCTATCACTAACTGAAAAACTCCAAGATCTTTGAAAGTCTCCCTATCAAATATTCTCTACAGATTTCAAAACTCCATCAGAGTGGAAATAGGTCTGCTGAACAAAGGGCTTTCACCTTGCCCCCTTTTGTCCCCTTCCTCCTGTTCCCAGCCTTCACTTGCTTTACAAGCAACAAGAATGGGAAAAAAGTACAAATCGTCCTATGCTAAACTATGGGCATCATTTAACTGTGAGTGATCAGGCTTGTTATTACATTTAGGGGCAGTAGTGGAAATCTGTGCTGGCATCCTTTAAAGGAGCATCCCTACCTAGCCAATCATACTTTCAAGATACACTCTGTTTCCATGAAACTTGAAGAAATGTGTCTTGTCCGGTTCTTTTCAGAGAGTCGCACTGTGCTAGCTATTGAGTACTAACTACAGTAAGAGAAATACTGCAAGTTGGTGGTTTTGAACAGGAGACCGTTGTCACCTCCCAGTTCAGGAACCTAGAAGGCTGATCCCAGGACATCAGCCCTCCAAGGGAAGCTCTCTCTATTGGATTTGGGACACTAGGCTTGCCTCAGCTTCTACAGCACTGGCCTTCCTTGGTTCCTTGGGGATATCTACCTGGCATCTGATCTTTCCCACATTTGTGCTTGCTTCTGTCTAAACTCT
>NW_022103906.1:84602894-84616559 GCF_000313985.2 Echinops telfairi | reverse complement strand
CCTCCTCCTCTTCTTCCTCCTCACTCTCTTCCTCCTTTTCCCCTCTCCCTCCCCTCCTCCTTCCCTCTTTCTCCCCCTCCCCTTCCCCACCACCTCCTTGTACTCTTCCTTCTTTCCCTGAAAGGGAGATTATATTGAGGGCCTAGGCTATGGGGCCATTAGGTGGAGGAGAAGCTCACCAGCAGGAGGCTGGGAAGCCAGCAGCCCTTATTTGACCTCCTTGCGACATGGGTTGCTGGTGTGGCCGCACTTGTGGCAGCAGTTAATCGCACAGGGGTGAAGGCGAGTGTTGAATTTGCAGCAGGTCATCTTGTTGCAGTTAGACTTATGAGCCAGCTGGTACAGGGACAGTTCCATGATGCCACCATGCCGATGCAGCTCGAAGTTCAGGGTGGGCTTTTCCTGCATGCCATAGTTCAAGAGAATGTGGCCATTCCCCAGCTGCTTACGAGCAAAAATAAGACCCTGCTGGTCCTGCGGGGATGCCCTCCTTGTCTTGGATTTTAACTTTGATGTTCCCAATGGTGTCTCTGGGCAAAACCTCCAGGGGTATGGTGTGGCCCATCAGGGTCTTCTCAGAGATCTGCATCTCTGCGATTGCCACTCAGGCCGCCTTATTGAAGAGCTCTATTTTTATCTCTTTGAAACTTTTTATTGTAAATTATTGATAATTCACAAAGAAAACCCTATTCCCAAATGAGATTCTATCCACAGGTATAGGAGTTTGGATTTTAATACATATTAGTGGTGTGTGTGTGTGTGTGTGTGTAAAATTCAATCCTAACTCTCACTTCTAAGGCCACATGCACTAGTCAGGCTCCTATGGTTTGGCTGTTTTTTGATTATATATTATAAGTTGTAGAGCAACCTGTAACTATCACTTCTCTTTTTAAACTGGGATGTAGAAGAAACTTTAACATTTCCTCCAAGAATGCATTTCAGAGTTCATATTTCCTCCCAAGAGACTGCTTTGGATGAAGAATCCTAATTTCAAGCTTGATTTAATCCAGGAAGTGCCTGGGAATCAGGCAATGCCAATAACAACCAGTGAGGTCAGAACCTGTTCTACATAGTCTGCTATTACCCTTGTGCATTTTGCTGAATCAGTAGGTTAATTTACAGGGAGTGACTGCATGTTTCCTCTCTGCTAGAATATCTATACCCATTGTCCCTCATACCACCACAGCCACCCTTTCCATCCCCATCTGCCCCAAATCATCTGCACCATCATCATTAAGGTTATCACCACCAGGGAGTCCATGAACTCTCACACCGAAGCGTGCACCATCCTGAGAAATGTCAGATGATACGGAGGGCACCTTGTCTGCTAGTCTGCCCCTTACCTTTGTCGTGCTGCAGAAATAGAAGTTTTGGAATTTGGGCTAGCAATTTCCCATACATCCAATGGAGTGAGTTTCCAAAACCTGTTCTTCTGGGAGGGTATTGGGAGTCTGGAATCTATACTGTCAGTTGTGCTAGCGGAAAAGACCAAACAGCTCCAGAAACCTTCACACCCAACATTTCCAATTGTTTAGGCATTCCTTGGGCAGGGAAGCCATTTCCCTGGGTCACAAAAGGAGTGACACATTGATGCTCATTGATAGGGTCAACATGACAGGAAATTTGAATTGCAGCTATCTTGGAAAAATCTGGGATGGTAGAGTATTGAGGAAAACACCAGGAATAATGAGATTGGAACCCAAGAAGACCATGGGGATTGAAGGCGTCCCTGTGATTGTTCAGGGTTTGAACCTCATTAGGGTACTGGTAGCAGAGATCCCAGGGACTATTCTGAGAATGGACCTAGGTCAAGTCCTTTTGGAAATGACATGTTCAACATCTTGTCACTGAGTTTTCCCAGGGATATGTGAGAATTTGACAATGTTTCATTTCTCATTAATGGGAAGTTGACACTGTTGGTAACAAGTAGTCAGAGGTCAAGGATACTGCTCAACACCCTTTCTTTCTTTTGATCATTTCATTGAGAGCTCTTTCAACTCTTATTACCATCCATACATCAGTTTTATCAGGAGGCATATAAACACCTTTTAATGCACAGAACAACAGAGTTGTCATCCACCCCATATTATGGGAAGGGAAGGACTGGCTGCTACCAAAAGCCAGGGTCCTAGGACAACCTAATTAAATGACCAGCTTTGAAAATTGAAGAGAACATACCCGAGAAGTAAACCAGGCAAATAAATTATTATCAGAACTTAGTTTGCTTTTATAAATCTCTTTCTCTTTACTTACAACCTCCAGGAAATCCAGATGGAAGTGACCTGGTTCTAACCACTCTGGGTAAATTAGAAGGCAGGAGTGTAGTAAAGTCCCACTAAAGCCATCATCAAATGCAGGCTTGGGATCTGATTGCGGCTGAAGGAGTTAACTTCGAAAGTAGAGTGACTGAAAGGGTGTCACTCAGCACCACTTTACAAGAATTTAGATATTTGGCAGGAGTAAGCAGGTTTATAAGGTGCTCTTGTGGTACAGTGAGTTACTCATTGGGCTGCTAACCACAAGATCAGCAGTTTGAATCCACCCGTCCCTCCTCAGGAGAAAGACGAGGTTTTCTGTACCTGTAAAGTTTTACAGACTCAGAAACCCAAAGAAATAGCTCTACTATAGCCTGTCAATTAATTTGATGACAATGGTTTTTTTTGGAGGGGTGCGGTGGGGAGGAAGGCAGGTGGCTTTATGGGGATTGGGGTTTGACTGCTTGAATGAAATACCGGCTCTGCAACTTGTGGTCCCAAATCTCAGACCCTGGCTGAGCAGGTTCTCCATACTAGACATTCCCATCTTATCCAGGACAATTCAGCTCCTTCTCTCTTTCCCATCCACATAAAGTCACCGAGGGGCCACAGACTGGTGGGGCTCTATCAGGGTACATCCATGTGGCTTCTTCTCAGGGATGTCTTGCAGGAAGTGAGCCTAGTCAGCTGAAGCAGGGAACTGGCTAAGGCAGCTGCACCCTGGTCTGACCATCAGAAAGCAAGAGACATGAGAACTAGAAAGGCGAGGCTCCACCCTTCAATTAACCCCAAATGCGTTTATTGGCCAGGTTGGCACAATTAACTAACTACCTCACTGAATTTAGAAGCTGTGTGTTCCCATGAAAAAACCATCTGATTCAGGTAACAGTAATAAAAGCAGCAAAGGTGGTGATGCCAGTCTAGCAGTTCTTGGGTTTTCCATCAATTCCTGGAGCCTTATTTTTGGCTAATGCTTTCAGTGCAACTTGAAATTCTTCCTTCAGTACCTTTGGTTCTTGCTCATATGCTACCTCTTGAAATGGTTGTATGTCAACTAGTTCATTTTGGTTCAGTGACTATGTATTCTTTCCACCTTCTTTTGATACTTCCTGCACATTCAATATTTTACCCATAGAATCTTTCAATATTGCAACTTGAGGTTTCAATTTTTTTTAGTTAATTCATTTTAATGCCTGCTGAATGTGTTCTTCCTTTACGATCTTCTAACTCTGGCTCTTTGCACATTTCATTAAAATATTTTACTTTGTCTCCTCGAACTGACTTTAAAATGTCCTGTTTAACTCTTTGACTTCATTCCTTTTGCCTTAGCTACTTTAACATTGAAAGCAAATTTCAGAGATTCTTCTGTCATCCACTTTGATCTTTTCATTCTTTCCTGTCTTTTTAATGACATTTTGCTTCCTTCACGTTTGATGTTTGTGATGCCACCCTACAGATTATTAGGTCTTCCATCATTAGTGTTGAATGTATCAAATACCTTCTTGAGATGTTCTTGAAATTCTGGAGGGACAGATTCAAGGTTGGCCTTTGGCTCTTGTAGACTTCTTTAAATTTTCTTTGACTTCAGCCTGAACTTACGAATGAGCAATTGGCAGTCTGTTCCACAGTCAGGCCCTGACATGCTTTTAACTGCTGATGTTGAGTGTTCCCATCCCCTCTCCCCACAGGCGAAGTCCATTCGATTTCTGTGCATTTCATCTGGAGAAGTCCATGTGTGTAGTTGCCTTTTGTGTGGTTCAAAAAAGGGTATTTGCGATGAACAAAGAAGGTGTTGCTCTTGCAAAATTCGCACTATGTCCTGCTTCATTTTTATCCCCAAGACCGTATTTTCCAACTACTGCGGTTCCTTCCTCTTTGTTTCTAAATTTTGCATTCCAATTGCCAATAATATCAAAGTATCTTGATTGATCAATTTCAGACTGAAGATGTCGGTGGCCTTCTTCAATAACTGTATCACTAGCTTTAGTGCGTGGTGCATAAATTTGAATAATATTTGTATTGGTTAGATTTCCCTATATGCAGAGAGACATTGTTCTATCACAGACAGCCGTAGACTTCAAGATAGATCTTGAGATATCCTTTTTTTTGAGATATCCTTTAGGACCATAAACACAACCCCCTTTCTCTTCATTTTGTAATTCCCAGCATAGAAAGCAATATGATTTGTTGATTCAAAATGGCCAGTACTAGTTCGTTTCAGCTCAATAATGCCTAGAATATCAATCTGTATGCATCCCATTGCATTTTTAACAACTTCCAATTCTCCTCAACTCATATTTTATATATTCCAAGTTTCAGTTATTACTGGATGCTTTTAGCTGCTTCTTCTCATGTTGAGTGGCACCCCAGCAGCAAATGAAGGTCCAGAAGGCTTTACTCCCACAGACTTTGCTTCACCCATGTCATTTTTGTTGACTCTATTTTGAGAAGGCAGCCCTTCCTCAGTCATATTTTGAGTGCTTCTGACCCGAGGGACCCATCTTCTGGCAATATTTCTGCCTATGTCCTGCTTCTGCTCATTTGGTTTTCAGGAACCGACAATGTTTTAATGCTATCCACTGGGGTTTCAGTGGCAAATTCCTATGAAGTGGACAGCCTATTCCATCTCTGTAGTCTGTTCTTAGTCTGGAAGTTCTGCTAAAATGTGTTTATTTTGGGTGACCCTGTTGACATAGCTTCCAGCATCACAGCAACACACTAGCCACCCCTGTGTGACAAATTGACAGACAAGTGGTGGGTGCCTGCCAGTGGTAATGGACATATCTGGAGGGGGAAAGTGAATCACTCACTGAGACCCAGGACACATTTCTCTGTGTTATTATTTTATACTTGAATTTGAAAGTCATTATCCTGGGCTGTGACAGAAATTCAATACAGAATGTCTGCTTTGCCTAAAAAAGTCACTTTTGGCAAGGAAAGTGACACATTGTCAATTGTCTGTGTTTGAGCCTTCACACTGCATTTCCTTCCCATGGCAAAGCAGTAACTGGCCACATACCTCCTCTCCGCCCTCTCCAGGCTGGTTAGAAACAGGCCTGGTCCTCTAGCAGAACCGTGACCACACTGCTGAGGCACAAACCTGGAACTCAAGCCCTTCTGCTTTCCTGCCAGCTGGAGGCCCCCTACGGGCTTAAAATCTTCTTGGGAGTAGGACTGACAGCAATTCTAATTTGTTCAGCACTTTAGAACTTCCATGACACAATTACACACTTATTTTCATGACAGCTAGCTTAAGCTAGGAACCTCTGAGCATAGGGTGGGCACCAGGAGGGAGGAGCAAAGTCCATATCCTGGAGCAATTGAGGAAGCAGCGTTTGGAAGTAGACTTAGGCTCAAAGCCTTACTCCATTGTTGATAAGCTTTATGCATCTGGGCAACTTGCTTAATGTCTTGAGCCTCAGTCCCATTATTTATAAAATCAGGGCAATAATATCAAGGGGTTGGGATGAGGTCTAAATGAGGGCAAAATGTTTCTCCTAGTCACAATTTAGGCTGTTCAGCCTTCTAACTCATGGACATCCTGTGAACAATGGGTTTGGACTCTTGTGACCCCTAAGGTTTCTATTGGCTGATTCTTTAGAAGTGGCTCAGCAGTCCTTTCTTCTTGCTAATCTTAGTTGGGAAGCTCTGCTAAAATCTGTTCCGTATTATAGAAACATGGAAATCTCTCCTGACAGGTGAGTGTTGGCCATGCTGGAAATGCATCGGACAGGACTCAAACTGCATTGTACCATTGGGACCCATCACTTTGCAGTGACGCCTACCTAATATGTAGTCCGAAAGGAGTAGCTTTAATTATGTTAATATTAATTGTTGGACATTTGCACTCTGCTTGACTTCTAAAGTCCAGTGGAGGACAGTGAATCGAGGCTGGGAAAACATGCTGCGTGCTTTAAATAGCATAGGGGAGGAATCCGGAGGTGCCAGCCAAAGAACATCCATTTCCAGCCAAGCACCTTGTTTGTCCAGCTCCAGAGTATGTCTTATTTATCCGAGACAAAGTCACCTCAGCCCCAGTTTTCATATTTACTTCCCCAGAAGTCCAGCCAGCGGAGGAAATTAAGTTGTGGCTTGGTTACAGCCCAAAATGCAGACATTTTCCTTTTTGATAGGCGCATCCGCCCTTCCAGTGGCCCCATGAAACACACAGGAACTGAGAATCACTTACGGTCATTGGAGGAATTGATACCCTTTGAAAGAGGGTTGGGAATCATGCAAATGTCATGTGATAAAGGCTGTGCACAGAGTAGAGGAACAAACCAATTAACTAATGGAATGTGGAGCATCTAGGGAAACGGCGGGGGCTCTGAAAGGCCAAGAAAAGCAGCAGTGTGGGCCCGCACGTGGACAGGAGGCTGCTGCCTGCGCTAAGTTTGGCCAACCTGAGCAGCTCTAATGAGTGTTCCCAGGACCCCAATTTTCAGGCAGGTCCTTCTCTCCGCCTGGACGTTTTCTACACCAGGACCCAGGCTCGGAGCCCAATTCTTTTTCCTGCATTTTACATCCCAGCACACGTGTGGCTTCTTTTTCATGTGTCTGGGTTTGCCTCCTTGGACACATTGCCAATCTCAGGCAGCGGGTACCAAGTCATATCTGGATTTGAGTCCTAAAATGGGTGGATTTTGAACCAGTTGTCACGGAATCGATTCCAGCTCCTGGGGCTCCCAACGGAGTCTCTGAGGAGAACTGTGCTCCGTGGCATTTTCCAAGGAGCTGACTTTTCAGAGCTCGATCACCAGGCCATTCTCCAAGGTGCCTCGAGGTGAACTCGATCCACCTGGCTGTGTCTACTTCCCCAGGGATTACACTCATTTTTTAGTAGGTAGCTGAAAAGCACCAAGTGCGGGCTCTTTGGGAAAGTGTGTGGAACTCAGTTGCCATCCTCAGAGGCAAAACCCACTGTCTTCTGGTTCATTCCAGCTCATGGCTCACTTGGCATCATTGAAAAGCTAATCGCCAGGTATGAGAGAGAAAGATGGGGCTTTCTACTCCTGGAAAGAGGTATTGTCTCAGAAACCCACTGTGGTAGCTCTGCTCTCTCCTATAGGATGACATTGAGAGGTACATAAAGTATAGGCTAAACAGGCACTCACTCACTGCCATCCAGTCAATGCGGATTCACAGCGACCCAATCATACAGCATAGAACTAACTGTCCCTGTGGTTCTAAAACCATCGCGCTTTCCGGGACTAGAAAGCTTCATTTTTCCCATGTGGAGTAGCTGGTGGTTCCCACCTGCTGACCTTGCGGTTAGCAGCCCGATTCACTAGTCCACAGGAGATGATTTACAAATATGTTCAGACCAAAGAGCCAGCTACACGTGTGAGAGGGGATGTAACCTGCTGCAGGTCACGTGGGCAGTTTGTTGCCAAGTAGGGATTTGAAAGCAGTGCTGGTCTCTTCTTCCCCTTTGAGTTGCTTGCTTTTGCCTTTGGCTCCAAGAGTGGGCACTGTGGGAAACCATCAACAAAAGGAGCAGAGAGAGGCTGGAAATGGCCAGAACTCATCTTCTGGCTCCTGTTTGATGGGTCTAGAAACATAGAGGTCTGGACACGGGCCGGGGAAGAGAGCTCCGCTTCAAAGAGACAGGTTCGACTAGGGTGATGCCCTGGCTTTGCTTCCACTCAGGCAGGGTTCAAGGCACGCTTCAGCCGAGGACTGCTGGTCACATAGACTCATGTTTTCCATCTAGAAATCATTTGTTAATCAATGAAAGTGCTTTCTTTTTCTTTTCCTTTTTTTTTTTGGTGTGTTGACTAACATCTGGAAATGATCTACCTCCATAAATTGATGCACAGGAAGATGATTAAAAATTCTGATTGTGCCCAAATGAGTATGGAAACGTTTAATAAGGACCCAGGATCCTGGGATGCCTGTGAGGCATAGTCTTGAATCTTTATGGTCTACACTTTCCTTTGGGCCAAGGGGACCCAAGATGTAGATTTGGGGAGGTGGCAGTTTGGTTTCTGTTCAGTGCGGTACGCACGCACGCTCCCCTGCTCACCCGTAGTCTGTTTCTCTGGAGCCCTCGTGTCTATTGCTTGATTCTTGAAATACACCGAGCCTTTGTCCCACTGGCCTGTTTCCCAGAGTGGAGGCCAGGCAGGGAGGAAGAACATGTGCCTGTTACTGTGTGGGCATCTGTCACAGAAACACCACGAGGATGCTGAGAAGTGGGGATCACTATGCCTTCTCACTCTTTTGGAGATAAAGGGGAACCCGACGCCTTTTTAAGTCTAAAGTTGCATGACTTTGACGGGCACATGCTCACATAATAAGTTACAGCCGCAGAGCTGGACCCACATGTGCACCACACCCCTTAAACTTCTGCCTTCTGAACCCCCTGTCCCTAGGGAAGCTCTTCCTGTCTTGGGATGCAGCTGTAGAAATGTAGAGGGAACGGGCCTACTGAGAGCGGCCATGCTCACTGCAGGCAGCACGGGCTTTCAAGGAGGCTCTGCTTGGAGGAGGGGGGCGGGGTAGGCTCTTCTTTCCTGTTAGTTTGAACACCGGAGAATCCTCTGCATACTCCACCTTTCTGCATGGATAGCCAAGAATCGGTTTCTCTGTGGTGAGTCTTCCTTCTAAAGTAGCTTGTTCTTGTTAGTAGCTGCTATGGAGTTAGTTTTTGAACTCATCAAAGCTTCATGCCCAATGGACTAGGGCTGTTGTGATCCAGAGGGCTTCCATTGGCTGAATTTTGAAAGAAGATAGCCAGCTCTTTCTCCCTAGTCTCTCTTAGAGTCTCCCTTGAAACTTACTTAGCATCAGAGCAACATACACACTTTCACTGACATATGGGTGGTGGCCGCCGAATGTCCCCACGCACCACTCTCAGTCATGGCCATCGTGGGCTCTGACTCATAGAGACCCTATAGAGCAGAGTGGAACAGACTCTGGGGGTTTCCAAGAATGGAAATCTTTCCTGAAGGAGAAAGCCTCATCTTTCTCCTGAGGAGTGTGGGGGGCAGCTTCAAATCGCCTATCTTGTAGTTAGCAGCCCAACACATAACTCATTTTAATTAGTGACAGGAGTTTGTTGTGGTTGTGTGTGCCCTTTGTTTGTTATAGCTCCCTCTCTTATGTGTTGCACTATGTTGATACTGATGCCACCCAGAGAAAGCCCTTGGGCTCCCGGTCAGGTCATGAGGCTGGAGAACTTCTAGGATTTTGGTAGAAATCCACAGGAGTAAGCAGACCCAGACTGAAAATCCCATGCTCCATAATCTCCCACAAGACAGGAGCATTATTTCCTTTGTCTTTAGAAGATGGTTTGTGCTGGTTGTTTCTGTGACCTCAGCTTTATAGAGTTCAAGTTCGACTAGTTTCCAGCTTTTTATACTACACTCCTTCCAAAGTCTGGGCAATAACTTATTGAGGATGCAACCAATCATGACAAGAGCGCGGGACGAGGCAGCCTTTTGTGCCATTGAACGTGGGGCCTATGAGCCAAAGCAGAGGTGGGGAATATTTCCTCCCTGCTGTGAGCCATTTGGATCCTTATCCCACCATGTGCAGGCCATCCAAAATGATCAACTTAAAAATTAGCCCACTATGGTCCATCCAATGTTTAACTCACCCCAATGTGGTGGCCAGACCTGTTCCTTCCCTTTGGTGAGGTGTGTGATGTTAGCTGGCATTGGTGATTTTGAGGGCCTTCTAGGGTCTGCAGGCTAGACAGTCCCCACCCCTAAGACAGAGGATGTCTTGACGACCACGAACTACAGTAGAATGATGCTTATAAGCGATCACGGAGGGCGCTCTCTCTAGACGCAGGCAGTAAAATGCCAAATAACCAACTGAGATCAGAGAGCCCCAAGTTAGGGACTTTATGTGGTTCTCATTTTAAGGGACACACTGTGTATTTTGTAGACGATTGATGTGACGGTGTGAGAAAGAATTCTCCAGAGTAGGTGGTCCAGGAAAGAAAGATCATTGAGAAAACAGTAGTTTTTCCAAAGTTAATCAAAGTAAGATTTTTTTGGGGTTCTTGGCTCTGTTTGTTCTTGTTCTTCTCCCAGTTGAAGAAAGCGAGAGGGCAAGTCTGCAGTTCAGCTTAGTCAGTCGGACAGCAAGCCCTTTTCTCATTGGCCTTGCAGCAGGCTCTCTGGTACTCAGCTAGGTACCAGGACATTCAGGGACACTCTGAACTGCGAAACTGTGTGGCAAGGCAACCAGAGAAGATCCCCATTCTAGAGAGGGCTTGGAGGTTCAAGGGCTAACTCCAAGGTTCTGTCATACTAGACCCCCATTCGCATGGGCTCATGACAGTCAGCTTAGCACCCCCGAGACAGGCAGTGCTCTGTAAGTTCCTACCTTAGGCGGAGCATTTCTGACAGACTCTGTGCTTTAACTCAGATTCGGAAGTTGGTTTGATGCCAGTCAGGAGCCTTACCCTGAAACTCAAGGTTGTGTATAAAACATCCAGCTCCTCGGGTAAGAGACAGTGTGCAGACGCTGCCTCTTTTGACCAGAGCTGGTGCTTGTACAAAGGGGACATAGACGTGAACAGGGAGGAAACGCCTTCTCAGCTCCTCAGAGGCGGCAGCTGCTCAGCGAATTGGCTCCCTTCAGCTGATTCTGACCCACACAGCTAGGTGGACACAGGTAGAGATGTGATGGACGGCGGAGAAGTGGGGCGATAGGCAGGATGCATGAAAATTCAGCACGGGATCCAGAAGAGAGTTCCTGCCTTTGCCGAGCTGATGCTTCCAGAGGCAAAACAGACTGTGTATTTATGGGGTCATGGGCGCTGTGCCTGGCCCTGCACTCGGTGGTGTGTGTGATGTTATGAGACATGATCCCTGCACTCCAGGAGGGGCTCGGACTTTTCTGAGGCTACCAGTCAGCGGGTGGTCCTGGCTGAGTGTGGCTGGGTCCAGGAACGGCAGCTCTGGCAAATGACTCTTGGAGCTCCGAGGTTTGCCTGGAAGAGTCTCCAAGTAGATATGTTAGTCTTGGCAGCCAGGCCTGTGTGACTTTTTGTCAGTGTCACTTCTGGAATTCCAGAGGCTGCTCACTCTTCCAGTCACTGAAGCAGAGACAGCACTAATGGGGCTGGAAGCACACTTCCCAGGCAGCTGGGTGCCGGCTGGCCCCAGGATGGAGTTTTTGGGTGGGATGGGTTTTATGTCAGGGCCTCTTGCTAGAGTATGAAGGCGTCCCAGTGGCATCATGGTGCAGCCTTGGACTCTTAACTGAAAGGTCAGCAATTTGAACGCACTAGTCCCTGTGCCGGACAAAGACAGGGCTTTCTGCTCCTGTAAAGAGTTACCGTCTTGGAAACTCACTGGGGGCAGTTCTACTCTGTTCTGCAGGATTGCTACGAGTCGATATCCACTCCATGGCAACGAATTTGATTTTTTGGGGTCTCACTCAAGTGAGATACGCTTTGTGGAGGAGTTTTAGCCTGGGCCTGTCCTGAGGAGGGGACTCTCCCTCCACAGAAACCTGTGGGTCGCTGTCCCATACCCACTAGTTTAGGCTGCTCGGATCTTTCCTGAAGGCCTCTGGAAGTGACCCTGACACTTTGACTCTAGTGAGTGAACCTGAGGCCCAAGCCTAGTTTAAAGGGGAGGCCGCGGTCGCAGTAGGAGAAACTGAGAACCGCAGTGTGATTGTGGGAGCAGGGATCTGGCAGAGTTGTTCTGGGCAGAATCAAGAGGCCTGTGTTCGTTTTGTCTGCAGTTTTCCCCAGTAACTAAAAAAGCACGTGGCAGAGAGCAGGTATTCCATAGACGGTTTGCCGTCTCAGCACCGTGGAGGCTGGATTGAGTCGAAGGCTGAGAGAATCCTCCATTTGTGGCCAGGAAGGCGGGTTGAGTTAATTTGCAAGCAAAGTGCTGTGATGCTCTCTGGGAGGTAGATTGCCTCACCCTTTCTAGACAGCAATCCTCACTGAAGGTCTTGGAGGACTCAAGGAGCAACCGCCCAGTAAGAGGACCCCAGCCCCAGCCCTGGTAATGCCAAGCCGGGGCTCATCCAGGATTGGTAGAACACAAAAGACACTTGCTATAATAACTCTGACCAGAGGCGGAACTTTGTAGGTACCCAGAGGCCATTGTATTGGCCTGTTTACCAGTGGGAGCTCTGGTGGGGTAGTGGGCTCCTAACCACAACATCTGGGGTTTTAACCCACCAGCTGATGGTGGAAGGAAGATGAGGCTTTCTTCTCCCATAAAGATAGCCTTGCAAACCCAAAGGGGCAGGTATCCATTGTCCTATAGGGTCACTATGAGCCAAGCACCAACCTGGGGCAGCTCTGTGTTGAGCCATCCAGGATAAGACGACAAAGGACTAGCTCTTGGCTCCTGCTTTGAATGACCAGCCATCTGACCATTGATACGAATCTCTCTGTTGCCAGTTACTCTGAAGACCCAGCCTTGGGTTCTCAGGCTAAAGAGCACCGGGCAGCCTATGAAAGAGACGTTCAGAAGCCGAGGCTGCGCCTAAGCCTGCGGTGAGAGGGCTCCTGAAAGTGTAGGGAAGTGCCAAGAGGAGGCTAAGCTGGTGTGTGTGTGTTTATTCTTTTTGTGCACACACACAAGCACACGTATCTGTGTATAGGCATGCATCTATGTTCTGTGTGATGATGCATTCCCAGGAATGAATGCTATGTGTGTGCCTACATGCCTGTTATGGGCATAGGTTACCTTCCCCCAGTCGTGATACTCATCACGTTTAGTAAGTACAACTCTGGCAGTGGGGAGAGGTGGGCGCCATCAAGAGAACTGGGAGCAGCAGCTGAATGTACTTCAAAACATCCAGTGTATTGGTGTGGATGTACTTCAATATTTTAATAGCTGGGGCCTTCTTCGTGCTAATATGTGAACACCAGTTTTGTTTTTTAGTCATTTTATTGGGAGCTCATACAACTCTTATCACAATCCATTGTGTCCAGCACATTTGTACATTTGTTGTCATCATCATTCTCAAAACATTTACTTTCTACGTGAGCCCTTGGTATCAGCTCCTTGTTTTTCCCCCTCCCCCACCACACTCCCCTCATGAACCCTTGATAATTTATAAATTATTATTATTTTGCCATGTCTTACACTGTCCAATGTCTCCCTTCACCTACTTTTCTGTTGTCCATCCCCCAGGGAGGGGGTTATATGTAGATCCTTGTAATCTGTTTCCCCTTTCTACCCCTCCTTTCCTCCATCCTCCCGGTATCGCCACTCTTACCACTGCTCCTGAAGGTTTCATCTGTCCTGGATTCCATGTATTTACAGTTCCTATCTGTACCAGTGTCTAACCTCTCCTCTGGTCTAGCCGGGTTTGTAAAGTAGAACTGGGATAATGATAGTGGGGGGGGGGAGAGGAAACATTAAAGAACTAGAGGAAAGTTGTATGTTTCATCGTTGCTACACTGTACCCTGACTGGCTC
>NW_022103906.1:84561973-84602484 GCF_000313985.2 Echinops telfairi | reverse complement strand
TTGAGTGGAGGCCCAATGTCCACCTGCTACCTTAATACTAAACCTATAAATATAGGCACATAGATCCATTTCCCCATCCTCATATATAAATATATTTACATATGTACATGCCTGTATTTAGACCTCTATAAATACCCTTTGCCTCCCAGTTCTTTCCTCTATTTCGTTTTATTTTCCTCTTGTCCCACTATCACATTCAGCCTTCATTTGGGTTTCAGTAATTCCTCTAGGTTACCTTACCCTTGATCAAGTCCTACCAGGCCTCCTACACCCTCCTTGCCATCGATTTTGGATGACTTGTTGTTCCTTTGTCTCTGGGTTTGTTAACACCACTTCCTTTTCCCTCACCCCCGCTTTCCCATGTTTCCCTGGAACCGTTGATCCAGCTGTTTTCTCCTCCAGATTGTTTATCCAGCCTATCTTATCTAGATAAACCTACAGAGATAATAATATGAACAAAAATAAGACAGAGCAAAACAAAGCAACAGAAGAAAACAAAACAACAACAAAACCAATGACAAAAAAGAGAAAAGCCTGTAAATAGTTCAAGGTCTCTTTGTTGACCTTTAGGAGTGTTTTCCGGTCGAGTCTGATAGAGTGTCATGTGCTAGCTCTAAAGTCAATTTTTGGTACTCCCTTGGGACTTCCTTGCTCTGCTCCCCATGCTGGCAAACACCAGTTTTTGCTGTCACTAAAATCAGTCTTGAGTGAGAAATGAGGAAAATAAGTTCTGGCAAAGTGGGTGACATTTTCTACAGAGGGCGATGATGTCTATCTTAGAAAGAATATGGCTTCAGCTATAGACAAGTTTCTTAGTTTCTTGTAACAGTGGTCCGATTACACTCAGTTTTATGTAAAGTCTGGGTCCAGATGCAATGAGCTAACACCCATGCGATGTGTCTACCAGGTGGATCTTGCTCTTCTTATTGTGTCATCTTTCTTTGTGATAAAAAGGGTACAGTGTGTGTTCGTAGGTATTGGTTTTGGAGATGATGCAGATCTGCCTTTTAAAGCCAGGTTTCTGTTACAGATATTGTAAAAGTGAAGTGAGGTAGCTTCTCTGAGCTTCAGTTTCCCTATCTATAACATGGACCCCGCAGTATGTTACCATGGCTTTTGCTGCAGCACCACGAACACTTCCTTGCACTCAGTAAGCGACCTCTAGGAGACTTCTGTTATTATTACACCTGCTGATGGCGATGGTGATACAAGAGTTCTTTCCACAGACTGTCAGAACCTGGAAGTCTTTAGGACCACCTGGTGCAACATTTCATCACATCGATGAGATGCCCACCATCTGAAGAGGTGTATCTGGGCCTGACCTTAGGCCTCCCTAGGGCTGGGGCTTGGAGAACCCGGTCCAGGCTTAAGAAGACCCGTGGATCTCCATCTGGGGGGTGGACCTCCCCACTTTGCTGAGTCAGGGATCTACAGCTAATGTCATGAGACACCAGTGCCGGCTACACCTTCCCTTCCTCTTGATGAAGTTGTGACTGTTCACCAATATCTTGCTTCTCATTCTTCATACATATGTACATGCATGCATGCATGTGTTGGGCTCCTTCTTCATACATCTACCTCTCTGGAGCCTGGGTATTTAGTGCCTTGCGGGGAGAGGAGGGAGCAGATCGCTGGGCTGCATTTCCATTCCTGGAGCCACAGCTTGGCTGGCTTAGCCCAGTGTCCTGGCTCTGCTGGCCCAGTGACCTGAGATGCCCTTCTCCATACTATGAAGCTGGCTCGATGCTGCCTTCAAGTTGTGACTGAGGTGACAACTTAGTCCAGACATCCCACCTCCCAGGACCTCAGGTCCTCAGCATCTCAGAAACCCATTGCTCACTCAGAAGATGGAGAGGTCAATAGAGACAGGTGGTTTTTGGGGTAGGTTTCTGGAGTCAAATATAAAATGAGAAAGCATTTATATAACAATATCATTGCTATATTGCAGTCCAAATAATTTGCACTTAGAAATGCCTATAATCCTCACAAGGACCCTCTGAGGCAGCTCTTATTTATTATATCCCCTTATGATGTTTGTAGGAATGGCGGTGCAGAAAGGTTCAATTACCCTTCTGAGGTTGTACCCTTGCACAGAAGAAGCTAGAACTCAAACCCAGGTGGGGTCTTGTCCCCTCGGTGTCCTCTGTTAGAAGATGGGGCGGGAGGACAAAGAGGCTGCTTGCCCTTTGGCAAGACTTGGGCTGATTGTTGGGAAATTGTAGCATGGGCACCTCTTCTAGCAGGAGTGAAGCCCTGGAGTTCTATGGAAGGGTTGGACCACTCTGAAAGGCAGCGGAGCTGCATTCCACTGCAGCCACGCATAGTTGCTTGGAGAGCTTCTGAGGGCCTCTGGGAGTGTCATTAATCAAGGGGGTCCTGGTCTGGAGTGGCCCCACCTCCCCTCCACTCTCCACCCCACTTCCTTTGCTCTCATCCTGCCGAGTTTTCGCTGAGATCAGAACTGCCGGAGGGAAGCATAGTTTGCCTAGTGCCTTGCAGGGACCTGCGGGCGCAGTTGGATGAGCTTTGGCTACTCATTGAAAGGCTGACGGTTCAAACCCCTTAGCCACTCCCAGGGAGAAAGAGGAGACTGTCTACTTCCCTAGACCTTTAAAGGCTTGAGAACCCCATAGAGCAGCGGTTCCTACCTGTGGGTTGCAACCCCTTGGGGGGTCAAACGACCCTTTCACAGGGGTCACCCAGTTCATAACAGTAGCAAAATGACAGTGATGATGTAGCAACGAAAATAATTTTATGGTTGGGGGTGTGGATCACCACAACACGAGGAACTGCATGAAAGGGTCGCGGCATTAGGAAGGTTGAGAACCCTTGCCATAGAGGGTCTCTATAGGTTGGAACAGACTTGGTGGCAATGGGTGTGGTTTGGGCCAGCATCTAGGCCTTAGTCATGGGACATAACTGGGATGAGCTGTGTGCAACCCAGGCCCAGGTGCAGCGAGGGCACAGGCCACAGTGACGGAGAACTAGGAACTGATGGCTAAGAGGAGGGGAAGATCCTTCTGGGTTTGGGGGTTGGTAGCCAGCAAAGGCTTGCCTAGAGAGTTTTGTGAAGAGGTGGTGCGTTACTGGCAAAGGGGAGGGAAAGGGCAGGAGGCCAATGGCAAAGTCCCTGGAGCCATGCCTGCTGAGCCCAGGGCTCAGGCATCAGGAGGTTTGATGATGCCCAGGAACTAGGTGGAGGGGCGAGCCCTCCTCCTGGTATTGGACTGCACAGCCCCCTCTTACAGGTATGAGCGGGGTTTGGTCAGTTACTTATCCCTGAATTCACCTTACGCCAGCCCCCAGGTCACCATAAAGCCCACAACAGGTATTTGAGGTAGAGAAGTTGTAGGAATTAAAGAACCGAGGACAAAGACCCTGGTGGCTCCCCACCACAGAGCTCCTTCAGAAGCAGAAGGGCAGTGAGAGGGGACCTGGCCCTTGGGCCTGGCTAGGGTAAAGGGGGCTCTGGGAGACCTGGGACTCTTGTCGTGCGCGGAGCATCAGTTGCAGTGTGCACCTCTCCCAGACTTGCCCTGGGTTGCTGGTGTTTCATGCCCTCCCCCTTATACCTTCCGTCAGCAGAACTGGGCAAGATGGAGGGACGTGTCCGGATGGGGCTGCTGCCTGGGCCTGAGGTCCTCTGTCTTGAGCTGCTGTAAGGGCACCCCTTATTTTCAACTCATCCTGGAAGCAGACACACCCCAAGATCCTGGTACTAGATCCTGGAAGCAGACACACCCCAAGGCGCGTGGGAGAAGAGCCTCACTCTTCTGCTTCTGGAAGCCCACAGCCTTGACTACCCGTGAAAGACTGTCCTCCTCGGCACACCTGAAATTGCCGTGAGCTGACGTCAAGCCACAGCAACTGGTTTGGTCTTGGGTTCGCAGGAATTTTAAGTTTTAGTTTGGACTTGTGCCTTCTGAGAAAGCCCGTGTGGAGTCCCTGTCTTCGTGCCTCCTTCCCGTCCTGAGCGAGTCTCGGTCTCCCCTTAGGGCCCCAGTCAGCGCGGTGGCTGTGGGTAGTGAGTGGCAGGGTGCTGGGTTCTCATGGGCCCGTGTAGCTTCGAGCTGAACCTCTCCTGGGGCTGCCTTCGGGGTTCCCCTCAAGCTTTCACGTTTCTTCAGCACCACTTACGTGATCTTGCGGTGTCTCATTCAGCAGCCATAAAAACGTGCGCGCTGTATCTTTCCCTTTTCATCTTTGAACCTCAGATCATGTGGGTGCCAATTTCCTAGAAAATAATTCATTACCTGCAGGCCACTGGTGGGAAATCGCAGCAGTAGCCCCCTCGGGCCCTCCCTCCATAATTCCACAGCCTCCCCTGGCTCATACCACCCTTAGGGATCCTCGGCCTCTGTGTTTATACACTAATGTTTTTTTCTCACACATTCACTGGGCTGCTTTTCTTAATTTGGTGACCTGGGGAGGGCCAGTAGGGGGCCACTCAAACATTATGTCAGTGATCTCAAAATTGAACCCCAGGGCTTTCTTCTGCCAGCGGCTGGGGCAGATGTGTGGCACACTTTATTAACTCAAGTACCCACGAGTTGAAAATTTCATTAGTTTGAGGGGAGGGCTAAGTCCCATCAAGAGACCTGGTCTGGACAGATTCTTTGTGTCAACCTGACCCCTAGCAAAACGGATTATTGTTCTAAGTGAGACAAGTGACCTAATGTTCTGCCTATTATGCACACATGGTCTGTAACCTTTTAAAACACGAGTGTGGGAAAAACAGCGCATTCTGTCACATCCCGGACCACACATTCCTGACAGGTGGCAGCCGGGCTCTTAGCAACGCCAGGAGGAGCCTGGAATTATCCAGGGGCCATGGTGGTTCCCTTAGGCCAGGTATCTGGTGGGGTCAAGGGGCTGCAGGCTGGGAGGGGAAAGGCAGAGCCTTGGCCTCCAGTGCCACCCTGTGACAGGCCAGGGCACAGCTGCAGCTGCTGCTGAGCGGGGACGGAGGCAGGAGGAGCATCCTCCCGCTGCCTGCCCCTCAGCATGGGTCCTGGGGGAGCACTGTGCAGGAGGCTGCACCTGACACCAAGGCAGGGTGCCTCGGAGGACAGGGTGTTGAGCAAGGCTCAATCAGGCCGGGTGGGGGGGGGGCAGTGAATAAAGAAGGGTCCGGGCCGGGGTCACGGTGTGGCCTTTGATGAGAGCATCCTAGGGATAGGATGCAGTAGCTATGGGTAGTATCCACCACGGATACATCTTTCCCTCCGTGGTGTCAATGGCTCAGACCCTTGGCTCCACATTGAAACAGTGGAGGTTCGAGTCCACCAGAGGCACCTCTTCCGGAAGGTCCGGTGACCTGTTCTTCGGTTGTTAGGTGCTATCAAGTCAGCTCTACTCAGAGTACCCACCCTTCTGCCCCCAGGTATGGCTGAATGAAGCATCCCCTCGTCCCGGGCCATCCTCACCATGGCTGTGACCATGTTTGAGCCCATTGGTGCGGCCACCGTGTCCCTTCCGCCCAGCGAGGGTCTTCTGTTTTGGCAGCCCTTCTCCTTGACCTAGAATGGTGTCCTTGGCCAGGGATTAGTCTCTCCTGATAACACGGCCAAAGCACGGGAGACCAAGTCTTGCCGCCTTGGTTTCTAAGGAACCTTCTGGCTGCACTTCTTCCGAGGCTGATTTGGTGGTGGTTCTTCTGGGAGTCCATAGTATTTTCAATATTCCTCTGCTTCTACTCCCGAGAAGCCGCCCACTGAAAACCCCATGAAGCACACGTCTACTCAGACACGTGCAAGGACTGGTCGGATCAGCTACAGTCTGGGTTTGCAGTTCACACTGGGATGTTTCTGGATGGACAGAAGTTTCCTTCAGGAGTCACGTGAGTCTCCAGGAGGACTGCTGTGGGATTCTACCATCTGACAATGGTCTTGCGCGGCGGGCTGTAATGCTGGAGACTCCGTGATGAGGCCCCGGGGCATGAGTTTGGCTCTCTCTGCAGTCTCTGTGACCTGCTCTCCGAGAATGCTGAGGGTAGGGCTGCGCTGCTCCTACCTCCTGACAGACACAAAGCAGAGCCGGTTGTAAAAACTTAATTAAATGAAATATTTTAACAAGAAATTCCAAGAACAGAATGCCCTGCTCATAAGCAAGCCATCGCAGAAATAAAAACTGATGGGAAGCGTGTGTTCTGCTGGACAAGAGAAAGTTCCTGTAAGAACTAAGGTGGTGCACAGAGAGGTGAGCCAGCCTGGCCCGTGGGGTCAGTGCTCAGTAGGGTGCGCCACTGCTCTTCAGATATGACAATTGGGCTGGAAAGCTTGGAACCGGGACCATTGTTCATGCATTCAACAAACCTTTACAGAACACCTAGCATGGGGTAGGTGTATGCTTGGCATTGGGTATACAAAGCATTCAGCATTCACCAGGTATTTCCAAACTCCTGTAAGAAGCTATATTTTACAAAATGGAGATTTAGAGGAGTAGAGGGACTTCCCAGTGGTAGGTTTCAGGGTGACTCTCAGAGCTGGAATTCGAATCCAGGTCTATGGGATATTTTATTGTCTGACTCTCATTCCATCACAGTGCAGTTAGAAGAGGCACGAAGAGAGAAACCTGACTGTGATGGCAGGCCCAATAAATTGCAAGTTGGCACCTAGCATGGCAACTTCCAAGACTAGGTGGACACATCGTCCTGCAGGGATACGCCAAGCTGTCTTCCTAGCAGCTTGACCCGACCTGAGTGTGGGCATGAACTCTCATCCCCATTTCTGATGAGAAACACTTCAGGCCAGAATGTTTGTGGAGTTTGACCTGGGGGCTGGGACATGACTGCCCAGTGATGGTGGTGCCACACCTGTGTGAGGCCCAGAAAGAACATGTGACTCCTCAGAGAAACACGAGGCAAACAATGGGATAATAGGCAGGTTTATAAAGCTCAGAAGAGAGATGGAACATTTGGATGGCTTCCTGGAGAAGGTAGGAGCAGAGAAGGCCTGGATGATTTCCACTGAGTCATAAGAAGGTATTCCATATTTTAAAAATTAGTGCCATGGGCTAATCAACGACACTATAAACAGAAGGTCGTTATACTCCAGGGAGATGAGGGATAAGAGTCTTTACCATAAAATAACAAGGAGGTCTCTAAGGTGAACCAGAGGCTGATAAAACAAAACAAAACAAAATAGAATCATGAATGGATTTTAGGCTCACACTGAATCCTAGCTCTAATCTATGACCAATTGGTTCTTACAACATGGCTCTGCTCAATACTTGCCCTCAGGAAGGGAACACTGAAGACATGGATGCGATAGCAAAGTGTGGTGAAGAAATTAGATGGTGCCCGGCTATCAGAAAGAATAGGGTCTGGGATCCAAACAAGCAACCATCTAAGGGAGACATCAATTAAGTCCACATGGAAGAAGCACACTAACCTCCGTGATCCAAGGACTGTAAATGATAAAATCCTAATCCGGAGGAGGGAATAGTATCAGAGGCTACATTGTGAGATTCTGGTGTGCAGAAGGCTATGGATGACTGTGGATGCTCAAAATATATTTGAAAGATATACATAGGCAATAAGCCTCTGGTGAGTTTCCTGTAACCATAATTGAGGGATGGGAATAACCTGGTTATCAGAGAGAGAGTATTGGAAAAACGGCTATAGTAGAATAGTAGATTAACATGATAACTCTGCCTCAAATGGTTAAACCTTGTCACTTGAACGGTTAAAATGATAGATCTGACTTAAACGGTTAAAACCTTGACACCTCTGATACCCTTTGTGCTTGATATGGTTTCTAATATTTTCTATTTTTATTTTATAGTGGCGCTTATCTCTGTTGTACTTTGTCATTGTTGGCAGCCTTCTCGAATCTTTGTTATGCATTTTCTACGTTTTCTGGTACATGAAAGCCAGGCCAGGGGAGTCTATAGAGGGAACAACTAGAGTAAGGGTTTCTGGGGGGTGTGGTGTGGGAAGTGGGGTGGGGGGCAAGGCGGAGCAGCTATCAAGGAGTTCAAGAAGGAAGAAAATGTTTTGACACTGATTTGGGGAGCAATTGTACAACACTACTTGATGTGATTGAACTATGGAATGGTATGATGTCTGGATTAGCTCCTAATAAAATGGTTAGGGGGTTGGGGGGCCACTCTAAGCAGAGGGAAAGGATTGAGCAAAGGATGGAGGCCGTATTCCAAGCCTGGTGCGCAGCCAAGGGCAAGAGGGGTTTGAAAGGAGAATGGACCTCGAGTCAGCTGACACCTGACGGACTGCTGGGAAACAGAAGGGCAGTGATGACCGTCTCCCCTCCATGTCAGCCTATGTGAGGAAAAGGGCCTGATTGATTTCTCTGGACTACTTCTCGGACACGAAGAGTCTCTGTCACAGTAGAGTGGAACCCTTCCTGCCACCAGATATATTTGTATTCTCTTTCAGGGGCCTCCGTAGGACCTAGCTTGGTGCTAGCTTCATGTAAGAAGACCAAATACAATTTCTACAACCTAGAAAGGAGACTCAGGGAGATGGAACTAGTCATGGAATAAAAAGAACTTTTGCTTCGTGGGATGATTCTCTTTTATTATAAGTTAATATTTTTCTTTGTATATTGAGGTGAATACCCAAGATTTCTGAGACCCAGTAAAATTCGCCTAGTCAGAATTGACTTCCTACCTCCATAGCTCCACAACATCACTGCACATACAGACTCCATGGCAGTAAAGCCCGAGTAGAAGTGTAAAGCCCATTCAGAATTCAGCTTTCAATCTATGTGACTCTCTTCCCTCTTTTATTTGCAAAATAAGACCAGCTACAAATCTCTCTCTCTCTCTCTCTCACACACACACACAGAGCTTCTCTCCTGTGTTCTTCCATCAGCTATGCAGAACTTGTTCTAAAAATTACTTGCGTCCACATGGCTCATCTCTTTTCCACAAACCCAAAGACTTTTATTGATATTCCCTTATGTGTGATTCTTATCTTAGAGTCTTGGAAGATTCTGGCACAGGTGAAGCCCCACTTCGAGACACTGCCTTATCTTATAAACCTGTGGAGCTGGCACGTCCATGTGGACCCGTCTTTAATCAACCTACCTTGTCTCAGGAAAAGTGCATGAAAAGTAGTGGTTTCATCCATAAGTTCTTTCAAAAACATGATTAGGTGAATCATTGCCCATTTTCTTTGTGAAAGGAGAAAAGATATTTTTAGTATGACTGTAGCCTAAAAGACTGTTGCCCTAAAGGTGGCGAGGCATGCCCTAGTAAGAAGATTGTTTGCTTTTCTTGTTTGTTTGTTTTCTTAAAGAAAATATCTCAATGAGCCTGATACTTATAAAACTGTAACACTAAGCATAAGTTATTGAGAAGAGGTTTAGTACAAAAAGAGTCCAATTGTTCTGCGTTCTGAAAGTGGCAGGAGTTCTACTCTTGCATGGGATAGGAAGGATTCGAGGGCATGAACCAAGAACAAGGGGAGACAGCTAAGGACAGCTATGGGATAAGGATGTCCAAGGAACTTCAGGAGGGTGGTGGGGTGGAGCTCAAACGGATCTATTTAGATAATAGAAAATGTGCCGACCTTGGAGCCTGGAGTCTGTGGGGAAGTCCAGGCAGCCAAACACTTGGCCACATAGTGATTTTAAACTTAGAGTTCTGTATAATGGATGTTCCTCAATGAGGGTATCCTGTGGCCATATTAGGTCCATAGGCTGCTAGTTCTGGAAAGATCATGAGGACGGGCACTCAGAGGTGGTGCGCTATTCAAGTTTATAGTTGTTGGGTCAGTGGCAATGAGGGGGTCAGGACTGCCTTCCTGACTAGAGGTGTGCTCAGAGCATAGGTCTCATTCTGATATGGCTGACACACTGGCCAGATGAAAGTGCTGCAAAGGGCCAGGTTTCCACTGGCATTTTCCCAGCATGCAGTGACCCCATGAGGGGTGTGGGAGTTACATAATCTGGTGTCAATTTGAGAGGATTATGAGTGAAAGGGTGGAGTCTAGTCTGTCAATCAGGTCATAGCCAATGAGACCTCTGTATGGGCATGGCTTTCTCCTGAGAATTCTGGGATTTCCTCCTTGGAGGTGGGAGACATCTCTCTCTCTGCTCACTCCCTGAGAAGCACTCTACTGACAAGACCCATGGCACTATGCCCTGCAAGCTGGAGAAGCCACATGGACCTACCCTGATGCAACCAGACCTATGGAGCTGGAGAAGCCACGTAGAGACCCCTGCCAGCGCTGAGATGCTTACAATGCCACTGGATCCACAAGACTTCCAATCCACTGGCCTGTGATCCTCCTGCATTCGGCATCATTGCATGTGTTTCATGAGTCTGAAGAGGACTTTATAGATTGGTATTGCACATATGGGCTAGTGTTGGACTTATGGACTTAATCTGGACTGGGCTGGAAAGTTATTTCAATATTCAATTGCTTTTGTATGGAAACCTCTTTCTTATTCACATCTGAGTCTCCATGAATTTGTTTCTCTAGTCTACCCAGACTAGCACAAAGGGTCTTTGTTATATGTTTTTCTAAGTTTTCTGGTATATAAAACCCAGGAGTCAAAAACCCCTTGGAGAAGAAGGGAGCCCGAGGTTGGTGAGTGCTAGAGTTGAATTATTATGTGCCTCTAGGCTTATTGGGGAGTTGGAGCACTGCTGCCTGCCATTATAACTCCACAACGTCTCTGCACATACAGAGCTACAAGGAGAGGCTGTTCCTCCAATTTATATCTGAACCTGTCATAGAAATAGAGTAGATCTTGCATGGTATATGGCAGGGGTCCTCAAACTACAGCCTGCGGGCCACATGTGGCCTGCCCAGGACATTTATCCGGCCTGCTGGGTGTTTTTGCCCATTTTGTTTTTTTTACTTCAAAATGAGATATGTACAGTGTGCATAGGAATGTGTTCATATATATATTTTTAAACTATAGTCTGGCCCTCCAACGGTCTGAGGGACAGTGGACTGACCCCTCTTTAGAAAGTTTGAAGACCCCTGATCTATGGGTTCTGGGGAAGGGAAGGCATGCTAACAGAAAGGGGAGGAAGTTAAGGGTACAACCACTCCCATCTGCCATGGCACTAGGGCCCAAAGAGAAGAGAAAGCACTTGGTCTAGTCAGTGAATGGGGTACCTTCCATTATTAGGAAGGGGTCAAGGCAACAGGCAGAAGGAAGTATCTTAGACATCAGAGAAGTTGGAGATCATGGGAAAAGTCACTAAAAGTGGACCAAGTGGAATGGCCTGTCTCGACAAAACTACAACACCCATCCACGTAGCTTGGGGCAGAGGATGTCAAGGAGGTTCAGTAGAGGCTGGCAAGGCAATAGGCATGTACAATGGTGGGCAAGGAGACTGGTGTGAAGAAGCCTGTATTGGCAGGGGCAGAGGCATTACTAGGCTAGGAGTAGAGTTAGAGGAAGGAATCAAGACCCTTCACCTCCATCTTCCTGAGCAGCCCTGAGCAACTCAGTCTTCTTGGAGGACACGGAGAATCTGTCCGTCAACAAGTAGCACACACCAGTGATGAGTGAGTTGTGTCATGGAATGGAATAATGGTTTCAGCCAATTCAGGGAATCCCAGAGAGGGTGCCGGTCCTTTAATCCCGCCATCAAGGCAGACAAGATCCTGATGGGGGCCCATTGCAATGGCCTGGTTGCTTCCAGAGTTTGGCTGGGGTGTGTTTCAGATTAGGGAAGGCTATAAGGATGGAGAAATAATTGTAGTTTGTGCTGGGCGTTGAAGGACTTTCCTGGAGAGAATAACAAAGAACAAAGAGCTTAAAAATATTGCTGGAGGACAGAGTGAAATTTGGTTTGCTTGACGGCGTTCATCTTCTTGGCGTTTCCATTTTGCAGATGAAGAAACTAAGAATCAGAGAAAAGCCCTGATTTCCCCAACGCTCCAGAGCAGGGCTCTTCAAACTATGGTCCACGGGCCACATGCGGCCCACCGAGGACATTTATCTGGGCCGCTGGGTGTTTTTGCCCCATTTTATTTTTCACTTCAAAATAAGATATGTGCAGTGTGCATAGGAATTTGTTCATAGTTTTTTTTTTTTTAAACTATAGTCTGGCCCTCCAACGGTCTGAGGGACGGTGAACTGGCCCCCCGTTTAAAAAGTTTGAGGACCCCTGCTCCAGAGCAAGTGAGAGGCAAACTTGAGACTCACCCGGGATCTCCATTCTAAGGTGGATGCTCTTCCTACTACTTCAGTGCATACTCAGACCTCCCTAGGCTCCCTGCTGTAGGACCTTAGGTTTCCCCTGGTTGGTGGGTTTCTCCCAAGTTTAGCGCCTCCCACACTCACCTGCAGAACAATGCCTTTATAGTGCTATAGCCTGAATGCTTTGGAGAGTGTTGGGGGCACAGAGAAATGGTTGAATAAACAGCTGCTGGGGAGAAACAATGAGATCATATTCCCTCTAAAAGGGGAGGTTTGTCTACTCCAAAATAAGGTGTGGTTCATGGGTGCCATTGAATCAATTCCAACCCCCTAGCATCCTGTGCACAACAGGACAAACACTGCCCTGCCCGCCAGCGTCGTCCCCATTACGCCTATGCTTGAGCGCATCGCAGAGGTCACAGTGTCAGTCTGTCTCCTTGGGGGCTTCCTCTTTGTCACTGACCCTTAGCTCTACCACAACACGATGTCCATCTCCGGGGACTGGTCTTTCCTGACAACATGTCCAAAAG
Source organism: Echinops telfairi (assembly GCF_000313985.2). Taxonomy (NCBI): domain Eukaryota; kingdom Metazoa; phylum Chordata; class Mammalia; order Afrosoricida; family Tenrecidae; genus Echinops; species Echinops telfairi. The sequence goes on along the minus strand of NW_022103906.1, from coordinate 84,589,829 downwards.
TATCTGAGAAGTCTCACAATCCTTGCCTTTAAGGAGCACTCTGGCCATGTTGCCTCCAGACAGATTGGTATGTAGCAAGCAGAAAAAAGGGCAATCACAGAATGATTTAGACATTTAATAGGTGCCAGGTAGTGGTAGGCTCTCTTGCCATTTTGGTTTTAATTAGTTGATAGCAGTATTGACAATAATTTCTCCCTCCCTGCGGGTCCCTCAGGAGTCCTGGTGGCAATATTGAGTTACGCATTGAGCTGCTAAGCACAAGGTCAGCAGTTCTGAATCACCAGCTGATAGATGGGGGGAGGATGAGGCTCTTTCTAAGGTCATCAGCACTTTTCTCTTTGCAAAGCAAAGCTCTGCCTCTGGGCTCAAAACATTTTTTTCTCTACCCCGACTTTTTTTTTTTTTAATCAATTTATTGGGGCTCATACAATTCATTACAATACATAAACGGTCATTTTATGACATCTACCTTCCCGACATGATCGCTGAAGACAGATGTGTGCATAAGAAAATGTGGTGAAGAAAGCTGATGGTGCTCGGCTATCAAAAGATATAGCGTCTGGGGTCTTAAAGGCTTGTAGGCAAACACGCGGCCATCTAGCTCAGAAACAACAAAGTCCACAGAGAAGAAGCACATGAGCCTGTGCGAACACGAAGTGTTGAAGGAAACAGGCAGCAGACACCAAAGAACAAAAACCATCATTGTGTGACCACCTTCCACACATAAACGCTGAAGACAAATGTGTGCATAAGTAAATGTGGTGAAGAAGGCTGATGGTGCCGGCTATCGAGACCTATAGCGTCTGGGAACTTAAAGGCTTGAAAGTAAACAAGCGGCCATCTAGCCCAGAAGCAACAAAGCCCACATGGAAGCAGCACACCAACATGTGTGATCATGAAGGGCCAAAGGGACCAGACTTTAAACACCAAAAGTGGGGAGGGGGAATCATATCCTTGTCAATGAGGGTGGCGTGTGATGGAGACCCAATGCCCATCTCTAGACAACTGGACATACCCCGACTTTTAATGTCAAATACACACACCTAAAGGTTTCCAGTGGTGGAAATTCATGGGGACAATCCTGCTCTATCCTATGGGGTCACTGTGGGAATGGCCGTGGTGGCAGTGAGTTTGGGTTTTAAGTTGGGCGAGTCCTTCATGCATCCTTCTCTTGCTTCTCCCCACCAGATGTGAACGACCTTGAATCTTGAGTTTATCTTTCCTTTCCTTTGAAAGAACAATCTGAGAAAACATAATTTGGCTTTAGTTGATTTAACTTTATTAAAAGTGTATCATGTTGTAGTTAATCTTCTGGGACTTACTCAATGCCACATTGGTAAGATTCATCTATATTATTGTATGTGATTACAATTGCATGTCATTCATCTTGAATAATATACAACCAATTCCTCTATTTTCTGTGTTCAGGGTGCTCTGTGCTCAAGAAACACACGATCTTATTTAATCTTCATTACAACCAAATGACTTAAGAAGAAATGTTTTTTTTTAAACCCCTGCTCAGGGTGGCTCAATGAAATCTTCCTTCGTTAGCTCCAGTGTAGATGAGATTGGAGTGATCAGGGGGGTATGGCTATAGAATCACTCGCTCCATTTAAATGTGAACGTGAGGGTGAGAAACATCAAATCATTTCCCTGAGGTTATATAACTTACAAATGGTGAAGCTTGAATTTGACCCCAAATCCAGAGCCTTCTTTCACAAAGAGGGAAGTGCTGATGACCGCGGTCTTCCCTACCTTAGCTCAGAAGGGCTACAGGGCAACCCTCTTCCCTCCCTCCCCTCCCTGTTGTTCTTTTCACGATTGCCCAGCGTGTTTGGTAGTTCTAGAGATGTGTTAAGGATCTCAGCTTGAGTTCATTTAGCTCAGCCCTAGAACAAGGACCTTAGTTTTCCTGGGACTCTTCTGGGACTCACTGTTCTACAGAGAACTAGATTCCAGCCTGGCAGGGCTCTATTAAATAGAAGAGAATGAGTGAAGAGTTCACCTGTGAAACTTGGTGGAGTTGGTCTATTGAGCAAACAAACTTTTCCTCATGCTACCAACTCTGCGTGCCTGTGAAGTCTGACCATGTAGCATAGCTAATAGCCCTAGATATAACTTATAGGACAAGCATGGGGTTACAGGTCTACTTCTTACAAACTAGGACAATTCAAAACTCTGAACCATCCCTCTTACCCCAGATCTGTGCTTTGGTGGTCCAGTAAGGAGCGGGGGTTAGTGCCTCGTGCCCCAAGCACCACTGACTTGATGCGCTGCTCAGATCTAAGAGGTGAGCTGTTTGGGTTGGAGAAGGAAGGCAGGATCATCGCCTCACAGAAACATATGCACCTACTCCACCAGTTTTTATGAGTGCCTGGAATGTTCCTCATTGGTGACCACCCAACCATCCCACCAACAAATGAAGAGCTCTGGAGGGAGTTGTGCTGACCTCTTAATGTGAAACAGCAAAGCAAGGAGATGAGCTAAGAGGTAGAGTTTGTTTCTGCACATTTATCTCTGGTTATTAGACACTTTTAGAGGGAACATCTGTTTGTCCACCCTGGATCCCATATTGCAGGCCCTGTTTGAGGGCCAGCTTGGCCCCTTCTCTGACGGAATGGGGTCTAAGCTATAAATTATAGCCAGACGGGAGACCCAGCCTAGGAAGTCAGAAGAGGCTTTGCTCATCTGAGAGAGAAAGAGAGAGAGAGAGAGAGAGAGAGAGAGAGAGAGAATTGGGCTTCTGAATGGGTAGGCTTCAGATGAAAAGAAGAATTATACTGAAGTAGCTCCAAACTTACTTGGTGGCACCTCACTCACAATGGGCCCATTTATTACCAAATTTAGTCTGGGTATAGCATCAGCAGTCTAGGTTTGGAGATAAACCAAGGCACACAGCTTCATCATGCTTCAGAGCTTCCATGGGGAACTTGAAGAGGCCTCCATGATTTCATTTTCCTTTAGTTTAAAACTTTGGATATTTGTTTTATAGGGGGAATAGCTATGTTTATAGCAGGACTTCCTACGTCATCTCCCAGTATGTTTGTCAGAGACGTACATGGTGGCTTACTCTCAGGACAATAGGCCACTGACTTGTACAAGAGGGAAACGCCTCCTTTTCTTGTTAAGTTTCGAAAGGTAATTCTAAGGACGTAAAATGTTTACACTTACTGGTCAATGGTCTCCACCATCCCTGCTCTTTTGAATATTGTTTCTCTAGCCCACGTCTTCAAATTGTTTTCTAGGTATTTCAGCTTGTATCTACCACTGTGAATTGAAACTCATCATGTGATTCCCATGACCCCTTTCTCGTTACCCTACTCTATAAGCTCAAGCCTTACACTTATAAGTTTCTGCTCAACACATTCCTCCTTGCAGCGATAGCCAATGGCTCCCAGGTAACTTCAACATTTCCTAAGAGTGATGTATGTTCTACTCTGTTTTCTTCCTTCCTCCTCATCTCCTCTGCAATCCTTCCCATTTTCAGTACTGGCAATATACCAAGACAACACAATTTCTAAAAGTTTTGGTACCCACTCCCTCTGTCCTAAACAATTGGCCACCTGGTTCCATCAATTTACCTACATGATGCTTGCATCCAACCTCTCCTTACCATCCTGAGCATCTGTGGCTTGGCTGAAGTCTTCATCATCTTTCAGTTGGGCTCTGACACAGTGTGATGTCAAGATTCACCTTATTATAATTCATTCTGTACATGTTGGTATATCAGTCTTCCTAAATCATAGCTCACATCACTCTCATGCTCAAAAGCCTTCGTTGGTAGCCCTTCTCCAGCAAGCCTTCTGCAATACTGCCTAACTTGCTATCCCAAATCTGTCTTCCTCTTTTATTTCCTGTCCTATGTCCAAACTAAGGAGCCCTGGTGGCGCTGTAAGTAAGCATTGAACTACTATTTGCAAGATCATCAGATCAAACTCACTAGCTACCCCATTGCGGAAATATGAGGCTGTCTGCTCCTAAAAATATTTACAGTCTTGGAATTGGAATCAACTCAATGGCAGAGAGGGTTTGGGCCAAATTAGATGATTCAGTACTTCAAATACAGCTAGCTAACCCATATGTCTTTGCTCGTTTTCCCTCTTCCTAGAATGATCATTCTCCTTTATCTACTTGGCAAAATTCTTATGTATCTAATTGACTGTGGCAATGATTGTACAACTCTTCTAGATATGAGTGAACTACCGAATGTATCATATGTGGATTATGTCCCAACAAAATGGTTTACAAAAATCCAATTTATCATTTCAGCCTTTTCCAGGTAAACTTTCCTTGACTACATCTTTTCCTGTTTTAAAAATTATTAGTTGCAGGGACCCACATGGCTTAAGTCTCTGGTGAATCCCCTCTGACCATAGTTGAGGGATGTGCATATCTTGCTTTCATACAGAGAGCATTGTAAGCCAATTATGGCAAATCTAGTTAGAATAAGATGTATTATTCTTATCATTTGATATCCATTTTGACCCATTTTAACCTCTCAGTTTTTCATATTTTCTGTTTTCTCTTTCACTGAGGTTTTTCTGTTTTGCCTAGCCATCGTTGGTTTTGTTTCTGTGCTTTGTATGATTTTCTCTTCTTTTTTATGATGCTCTGTATTTCTGAAATACAGGGTAGGTGAGTTATACAGATAGTAAGTGGATAATGGCATGGCAGGGGAAGATGGGGGAGTGGGGAGCTAGCAATAAGGAGCATGAGAAGAAAATGTTCTGAAATGGATTGTGGCAATGATTGCACAAATCTTCTTAATATGATTAAAGTATATGATATGTGAAGTATATGCCAATCACACTACATCAAAAAACCTTTAGGACTTTGCACGTTATGAGACTATACATTCTATGTTTGATAGGTAGCTGGAGAGATAGTCAGGGACCACATCTTACGGATCCTTGCCTCCACCACAGAGCCTTTACGCAGAGCTTAGTACACAAAAAGGTTTAATGAATGCTCATGGAATTGGCTTGCTCTCTCTGCCTCCATTTCTCAAACAATTAAAGAATCATTTCATAAGAATGGTACTATATTTTTGTATACCATTATGGGTTAAAAACTCCATTATCTCCATTATTTCAATGGATTAGAAGGCAGGAAGGCTAGGTCTTATCCCAATTTTGCATGCTAGAAAACCGAGGTTTACATAGGTGAAATAATTTTCCTTAAACTGCAAGCAAGTAAGAAATGTAGCCATATGTTAACCCAGAGCCGAATCCAGGCACATGCTAAAAGACCAAAGAAGGGAGAAAGCACTCTAGCCCCTAAAGGATCCCACCCTCTACTTAGTTTAGTGAGCGCGCTGGAGACCTGCGGAGGTCAGAGGCACCTCCTTTGGAGCTGAGCAAGACACTGTGCTGGTTACAGGATCACCTCAGTTTGGGTCTATTTTTCTTCCTTTCAGCCTCAGCGACAGACCTCTTCATATGAGCACCAGGAACCTGGACTGTCCCTTCCTTCCAAAAGTAAGTCAGAATCCTGTACCTCTTTTCAGTTCCAACAATAGATGCTGGCTGCTCTCACCTCTTCAGGCCAATTTGAGGAACTGCACCAGGAACCATTCGTCTGATCGGAGACTCTCCTGCATTTCCCACCCTCACAACTGAGTTCTCCTTGACCTATTGATTCATTCATGCAAACCCTCATGGACCCAGTTGCAAAGGTTTCCTTTGAAGGTCAGAGCTAGCGCTACCCTGCATTTCACTTCTCTGACTTTTTCTAGTTCTTCAATTCATACAGAAGAACATGCTAAAGCATTAATAGACTGGTGAATTTCCTTTTCCAGGAAAATATATAATTTGTTGTGTGTATAATATCAGTAGGTTTTGACAGGAAATGGGAAGGCTTTTCAAAAGAATGTTGCAATCTGAAATAGTCTTTGGGTAGAAAGAGTCTATTCTAAGCAGACATCATTCAGGACTGGTGGCAGGGGGAGGGGTAACCTTCAGTTTCTTATTCCCTTATTTCTTCAATACTAGTTCAAGGAAACTGCTAGTTTTGTGCTTCATCTTCCCAATGGAATTAGTGACAGTTGTGTTGCTTAGGTTCTTTGCAGCTCGCTAGTGTTCAGTTCGGGTACTCGGATCGGGTGTTGCCAATGTTTATGATCAAGGTTTTAGATGAATGAAGGTGGCAGAGGGAAGCCTTGAGTTTTGGTTACCTTTGGGATTGTTAGATATTTGAGTTGGAAAGCTCTAACAATGTATAAATGCAAACATGTGATTTGTCCCAGAAATTAATGCCCCCACCCCTCCTTTTCCACCCTTAGCTGTTTTCTCCTAAACAGAGTTTGGTAGAACTGCAGGGAGACTTCTGGGTACTGACTGTCAGGAAGCCTCATGGGCTGGTCTAATTGGCTATTCCTTGTCCAGTCCTGCAGGCTGAATTAGCTAAGGGCCTGTTGGTCTATCTCCGAGCCCGAGGGAGAGCTTTGCCTGGCAAAGACGACAGGATGGCTATTGAGAAAGACCGTACAGACAATGGACACTCCTTGGGAACAAATTATGTGGATGCCTTTGGGACGAATGTTTCCTTCACACTTGGCAAATGCAATCTCCGAGACCCCTCAGCTACTGCAAGGTGGCAGTATATCACCTGAACACCCACTCACTCTTTCCCTCTCACGCAAAGCATGGTATACGCTGTTCTAGAGGTTTGGAGATGCCAGAACATTTGAATCAATGCCCACATGACTCTGTCTTTCAGTTCAAATAAATCACCCTGCGTGGTATAGTATATACTCCAGAATTCATTTATTTGTGTTCCCCCCCCACCCCCACCTCAAGTTTAGCAAAAGAACATGATGATTTTTATTTAACTTGCAAAAACGTAGTTCCTCAGAGTTCAGAGACCTTTAGAGTTCTGATTTCGGCTTCAGTGCAGGTCAGGTTCCTGTTTGCTTTTGCATGCACTTAGCTGCCTGCTTCACGGCTGGCTCCCTGCCCAACTGTTGACATGCGTCGATCAAGTGACTCCTAGCCAGTCACCTCACTTCTGAAAGCCTCGGCCCATGTATGGTTCGATCAACACAAACCGCCTGAATGGTTTCCTCAATGATGTAAAAGTTCAATTGCATCAGAAGAATAAATGAGAATTAATTGGAAAAATCAGAAGGTAATAATAATTTCTCCTGGGACAACCTTGAAGTAGGGGCTCAGGTCATTGGCTATGTCTGATTGCAGTTTGTTCAGCAACTCAGTGAGATAGCTCAGAAACATGTGGTACTTTTGAATGGACAGGTCAATCAATCTTTTGGATTCAGTAAGAAATTCCTCATAGTAATCAGAGAGTTGGTCTGCAAAATTTTGTAGTTTCAATGGGAACTGCTGGTAGTAACCAGAAATGATTTCCTTCATTGCAGTCGCCCAGCGTTTAATTATATCCTGAGCAATAGTACAAAGCTCTGTAATCTTCTCCGTCCCCTTCCCATGTCCATCAGCAAGGATGATAAGATATTCCTGGACATTTTCAGACATAAATTGCTCATATTGACTTGAGAGTTCAGAAATAAAATAAGCAGAAGTGACGGTGTATGTGGAATGCAAGTCTTGGAGGATGATTATGAGGGTCGTGACTATGTTAGTGACTTTTTCTTCAAGTTCATAATATTTCACTGTCCAACCCACCATGCTTGGATCAAAATATTCTTCCCGCAGAGTCTTTATGTACTCATGGAGTTCCTTTAACTTCTGAGAAACTTCCTGAATTTTGTTTTGAGCAAGTTCCTTAAAGTTATAAAGGTGTTCTTTAAGGCATGTAAATATATAAGGAATCAACTTGTTGAAAGTCATGCTGATCATGTCTTGGATGGTACTAACAACATCAGACAATTTATTCCTCTTTAGTTTCAATACTTTCTTTTCCACCTCTTGGAGAATTTCTTGCTGTAATGCCTTAAGATCAGTTAGCAACTCTGTACTCGTCTTAGACTGAAGACGATTAAATTCTTTTTGAATCTCTTCTAATAAAGCATGTAACAGTTTCCCAGCCCCTACAAATTCATCAGTTAGTGAATAGGTGCCATAATGAAAAGGAAGTATAAACTCCAAGCGCTTAATCAATTCTGAGTTCTTCCCTAACTCATGGACATAGGCAATTAGTACATTTAATCCACTTTGGACTATTAAATTTCCTTGAAACAGTACCTTCCCTACTTCGCTTGTGACCATAGTGCAGAGTTCAGCTCCAGTATATGTCCTGGCTTTCCCTGGGAGCTGGAATCTAATGGCCCTCAAGAATTCAATGAGGGAGTCAATCAGATGTGTGATTGTTGTGTTGTAGGTTTGAATTACTTGTATTGAGCTGTCATACACTCTATCTGAAAGGTTCTGAAAGTAGTCCTGGTACAGATTCTGCGCCTCATCCTTCCACTGCTTGTAGGCCCTTGCCGTGCTGCCGGCTGCTCTCCTGAGCCCTATGTCTGCCTTATTGATTTGTCTCAGAGCTCCTAGGTAGGCCAGCTCAGCACCGTTCTCTATACTTCTTCTTAGCCGCGAGGACACGTCTCTCAGATCTACTCCTGTGTGCTCCCGGTGGTACACGTTGATATAGTCGTAAAGGGCTCCGGTGGCCTTGGGCACGTTGTCTTTGAGAGAACTTAGCAGTTGGGAAGTTGCTTCTTCTTCCCAGTTGACTTTTATTTGCATTTCATTATCAGATTCTTGGTACTTCCATTCAGTTGTGAGTATGTTGAACTTTTTGCCTGGAGAGGACTAAAATCAGCAAAAAAGACATTTATAAAGGTGTTTTCCATGACACCAAGCAGGTAACATACGGCACTAAAACTTTATCAGCCATTAAAAGTAAAAATCAGAGATTCATCAGATTCTGAAGATTTCTCTGTTCTTGTGTTTGTGTTATGGTTCAACAACCCCCTTGGTACTGCTCTATTTCACATGCTCCAGAAAGGAGTGTGGCATTTATACAGCGACACTCACCTTCCTAACGCTATCACACTAACCTACAGAGTGCAGCCTGCGGTATGGATTACAATTCCATGTAAAGATGGCCCAAATCCTCACACCTGGGTCAATAATAAGTAACATCATGGTCAATGGAGTGTAACCCTCTTGTTATCTTCCACTTAGTTTTGGAATGTCTTGAGACAGCACTGTGTACAGAGCTCAATTGACCCACTCTAACTCTATTTTCTCTTGGGGTGTGTAACCCATTAGCTGGGACTCACCTGAGGGAGGTAGTAAAACTCCAATTTAAAAGCATCCTCATCCTCTTCTTCCAAGTTTAAGACCACAGAGCCTATGGCTGAGGAGGCTATTGAGGAGAAGAGGCTCTTCTCATCTGATTGGTAGTGCAGATGAATATCCGTGAATTTGGGGCTGGTGATATCAAGGCGAGCCTCTCCTAACCAGTCTCTGAAACAAACAAGTGCACGAGCAGTCATGAAAATGGTACAGAGACGAACCACCTCACAACGAGTTCTAAAAGTATATGATCTTTCCACAAAAGTTCCTTACGCAAGGGTTTGGTATTTGCCATCTTCTTTATATTCTGCGCTGAGGTCACGGTGTGAAAATGTTCCTTGGGTCTTACAAACTAATGCTCCATCTTCAAACTTGTGTGTTCCCACAACTGTATAGGATAAATTTTATATTTCATTAACTGTACGACATAAGCGTTTTTATCATCACCATTGGGAGGATTCCATATTAAATAAGTGCCCTTGGAAATATATCCTATGCAGGCTCGACTTTTTAGTAAATAGGTAGAGACACACTATTTGGTTTTAAAATGATTTTTTTTAACAATTCACTCTGTATCTCCCTCTTGTGAATGAGGCTACATTTTCCACAATATTGCTTTGACACAGGAGTTATAGAAATAGCTCCTTCCCTGTTCTTTTAAATTTGCTCCAGAGAGCAATTGTGCCTCTAATCGTATTTAAATACAAAACGATTTACCTACAGTTCTCCCTGAGAAAATAAAGCATGCACGAGAGAAGGAAAACATTTGCTTACTGTTGAGATCGTATTCCAGGAACTGGAGGGTCGAGCTGCAGGTAGTATCCAGAAACGTTTCAAAGTGATCCGCTTTGTTTTTCCAGCCAGCACTCCACGTGGAATTATACAAGGGAGAGGTCACTGCAAAACGGGCACTCAGTGATCCCAAAGAAGGAATGAAAATTCCAGCAGGCACAGAAAACGTCATGGAAGGAACGGCAATCATTTGCTCAGGGACAGTGATGGTTGGCAAATCAAAGTCTGCAATCTTGTTGGCTATTTTATTAAGATCCAGAGTAGCACTGCCCACAGAAATACTCTTTGAGAGGGTAAACGGTGACACAATTAACTGAGACCCAGGCACAGTGACCTCAAAAAAGGGAACCGAGGATTCTTCTGGTTCGGAATATTTTGTCAACACATCTATTTGGGGGAATTTTACTTTGGGTAGTGTTGGTATGTTGAGGTCAAATGGTGACGTACTTAACTTCTTACTGATTTTTATTTCACTGAAGTCAAGTGTGTACGATGGAATATGAAGGTTCGTTAATGGGACTCGCCACGTTGGAGTGACAAGAATTGAGTTTGGATCGTTGAGTTTCAGTCCAGGGATAATGAACTCATCGGCCAGTTCTTTCACAGGGATAGAAAAATAATAGCCGTTGGGGTTTTTCGTGTACACCAGGGCGGTTGCAGCATGGAGGGACTGTCTCCTGCCACTGCTAGTGGTTACATCCAGTTTCAGCAGGTCCCATACGCTCTTGTCGTAAATTGGTAAGACGACTTCTTTGAGGAAAGACAGGTGTCCTTCTAAAGACCCTGCGATGTCAAGACGTGCCTCTTTTTGGCCATTGGAAAGCTGGAAGTTGCTCTGGAGAGAACCAGTGTGAACCTGGACCTCACTTTTCCAACTGACCTTCTGGTTCTCAGTGTCAGCATTCAGCACCCCTTCCTGGCCAAAGTAAGGAATGTCAAGGAGGGAATTGGGCTGGCTTGCCCGGACCTGCACCAGGGCTGCCATTTTCCATGGAGAGAGTTCCAGAGTGGCTTTGCTTGTGTGCTCTCCAGAGGTTACAAATGTGCCCTGTAGCTGTAAAAGGTTTTTCGTGCTGTGTTCCCAGATGGCATATATGCGGGAGAGAGTGGCTTCTCCTGCAAAATTTTCCTTCACTTCTAAATTCCAGATGCCATCAAGCCTGGAAGCCCCTCGCAGTATCACGGAAGATCGAGTGCCCTTGGAATTCAAATACGTATTCACCTCACTGGCGAGATTCCCTGAATATTCCCGTGAAAGGACTGAACCCTTGACGTTTCCTTTGGTAGATGATTCCATGGAAAGGTAGGAAGAGAGGCCTTCGAAGTTGAACTTGTGGTCCACCGCTCCTTTGGCCGCAGAGTATAGCCTGGGGCAATTGAAATCATACTTTAACTCAATGGCTGCAGAGAGAGTAGGCTTTGCCTTGGTGTTTCCATTCAGTTCTTGCTTAAAATTCATTCTCAAAATTGGAAACTGGACGTTTGCACTTGTGGCCATCGAGGCTTCCATGTTTTTCCTGGTTAGGCTCATGGTACTGTCGTGGCTGCCTTCCACAAACTTGTTACTTAGGGACCAAGCGGTGGCCAACTTCAGCCCTCTTTTCCTCGTCAGACTTGAGGTGCCCTCTAATTTGTACTGGAGCGCAGTAATAAAGGAGGAAGAGGAGGAAAGCAAATGAGCAACGATATCCGACTGATTATAAAGGCCGACGTTGGTATTCAATGTGATGACACTTGATTTAAAGGAAAACTCATAGGTCATATTGCCCAGGGCTGGAACGAAAATGTTGTTTGAGGTTTGGGGCAGCTGGAAATCTGGAAGGGAAAGTTTCCTGAGACTCCAAGGGATATTGTAGCTTTCGGATTGAAGATAGACTGCACTGTCTCTGACTTTCTCCAAGTACTTGTTGAAGGATTTGATGTGCTGATTGATAAAATCATAAAACACATCCAAAGGCACTGGGATGGAATGCCTGCCTTTGTTCTTCTTATACTGAGCCTTGACACTTAAATCGAAGGATTGCTTTGTCGTTTTCAAGAAGTCCTTCAAGCCCGTTCTTTCCCATAAGGAGAAATCTTTCACCTGGGGAGTTGTTAATGTCATGTAAGGTAGAGTCATTTCAGGAATTGTTAAAGGAATGTTTAAGAAATCCAGGTTGGCTTCTCCATTCATTCCTACATGGGCTTCCATGCTGTTCTCATTGTTCCCAGCAGAAAAGTTTTGATGGTATTTGTACTGATTGAACCTGGCACTGGCTTGCCAACTTGCTTGCTGGACACTAGGATTCAGAAGCAGTGCGTAATTATTCAGGAAGTCTATCTTCCCTGTCAACTTGAACGGAAAACTAACTTTCAGATTTCCTTCATTGTTCGTGGATGCCATTATCTCAAATGGCTGTGCTGAGAAGACAAGAGAATTTTTCAGAGTTCCAATAACTTTGCCATTTAAGGAAGCATCATGGGTGCCCGTTATCTCAGCCTTCATCTCTCCCAGCAGTGCTGCACCCTTGGCTGTTAGAATGCTACGACCTACGTGCTGCGAGTCAACTTGTGACTCGATTTCAAATTTCAGATAGTTGAGAAAGCCAGATTCACCAAGCAACTTTTGGTTCACTCTCAGGTGTTTACTGTTGATCTTGTTGGACAAACCAAAGGAAGCGGTGGGCCCTTCCACGGTGAAGTTAATTTGTGATTCATGTGTTCCCTCATCGGAGAATTTGGGGCAGGCCCATTTCCATGACCCTGTACCAGAAGAAGTCCACCCTATGCGGCCAGCTTCCCACAGGGTCTTCATTCCATTGCGCAGGTCAGCCTGACTGGAAAAGTCCAATTGGGGGATGCTTAATTTGTGGGTGTATTTCGTGTTGCTTTCCAGGGCAAACTGCTGGTTTATATTGAGAAGCATACTGTTGCTAAGCTCCATTGTATTTTTTTCTGTGTGTAAACTTGCCAACGTGTCCGATTTTCCCTCAATTGCGTTTCCAGAAAATACCACTTGACTCGAATGCTCTGTTTTCAGGTACTTGTTGGAGAGCTTCATAGATTCCTTCACAATGATCGAATTGAGCTCAGAGTCCGACAGTTGTGCATTTGCTTGAAAATCAAAATTGAGAACTTCTAATTTGGATTCTCCTTTGGCAGTGAAAGTAGCCACCATCTCCGCCTTGTTCACTGACGTGGTTATATTCTGAATGGCAGCATTTGCATCGAGTGTGAAAAGAGAAGACTGGATTTTCAGAATGCCATACAGCTTGCCAAAAGTGGGGATTTGGATTGTGTGTGAGATGTGGGGAAGCTGGAATTCTGGTATGTGGAGGTTGGGAACTTCAAAATCTTTAACGTTGATCTTGGGGATTATGATTTCAGGAATCGTGAATTGTGGTAAATAGAAGTCTGGCAGAGTTATTCCAGCAAGAAGAGTGTCATTCACCTTCAGATCCCTTAGGTAAATTTCTGGAACAGGCCATTGAAGCTCACTGCTCAGCATCTGGTCAATGGTTCGGATGAGTTTTGCTTTAATTTCTATCAAGTCAATTGTAAAAGACGGTACATGAAAGGTATTGAGAACAGTGAATTCTGGTGTGGTAAACTTGGATGGGACTTTGATATCTTTCAATGTTTTGAAGTTTATCTCAACTGATGGAATTCTCAAATCGGTCATGGGGACTATGAAGTCAGGAGTCTGAAATGTGGCTCCTTTAAGAGCTCGAAGACTGACTTCAAAGGAAGGCATGGCCCAGAACACGGTCCGTATTTCAGGAACTGTGAACCCCTGTTCTACAAGTCCTTTTATGCTCTCAGCCCAGTCTTGGATGGAATACTGCTCTGCGAAGTCAGTAAGGGCCTTCTCAGCAAGGATCCACCAATCAGAGACGTACATGACCAGCGTTTTGTAGGCCTGGCTTATCAGAGACAGGTAGCGTTGCAGTTCCTGCTGAATGTCCATTTGATACACTCGGTCTCGTGTATCTTCCAGGGTCTCTTGGAATCTGGCTTTCATGTAACGTAAAGAGGTGGAACTGAAAGCCTCTTGCAGCCAATCGAGGAATACGGTTATTTTTGTGTCCTTGAGGGCTGCCCAGTAGACTGACATCACCGCTTTGACTTCCTCCACAAATACTTTTAAGGCTTCCACTTTCTGTGGTAGATCCACAGCCAGGATTTCACTGTTGATTCTCTGAGTCATCTCACGGATTTTGTTATTGGTTTCATCCACAAACTGGTTGTAATCAAATGACCTTAATTTCTCTACCAACACGTCAAGGAATCTGTTAACTTCTCCCATAAAATTTTCAAAATGTAATGCTTTAAGCTTTTTGACAACGTCATCGATACACCCAACCAACTTCTCAAAGTACGCTTTGATCTCAACTCGTTTTAAGGCACTGCTTAGTCTCTGAAGGGTCTCTTTTAACTTATATTGATGAGCCAACTGGACTGACTTATCCATTAAAACCTGGATTTGTTGGTCAACCTCATACTTCTTAATTAAGTCATGGACTTGAGCTCTGAAAGCATTGATGACTTCCGTTACCTCCAAATCCTCAATAAGGTTTACAACAAAGTGTCTGACATGTTCAATAATGTCCTTTAGACTCTGAATTGGAATTGCAGTTCTCAAGTGATCTAAAAGCACTCTGATATCAATAGTCTCAACCTGGTGTTTTAGCTTCTCTGCAAGGTGTTGAATGTCTATATTCTGAATCTGTGTCCTGAGCTGTTGTAATTTTTCTTGTAGTTGGATTCTGATTTGATATTTAGTGTCCATATTTTGAATCCAAGCTTCAGTGCTACTTCCCATTTTGTTAAAATCAATCTTTTCAACAAGTACGTGTAGATCATGGATGGTTTTTATTAAGTTCACACGGATACGATAATTTTCATCAAGAACTTTTAATCTTTCAATGATTAGGTCAATAATCTTAGCAATGGCTAATTTTAAATCATGTAGGTCATAATTATCTTTAATATACTGATCAAATTGTATCACATAGGTCTGTAGTTGAGACAGTTTTTCATTCAAGTTGATTTTGGCATTATCCAATGCAATTTGTAGATCATTTGCTGTGATTCTATAATCTTTTGTGAAAGCAGTTAATTTCTCCTTAGCATTAGTAACTTGTGCCTCCCAATTAAATGCCTTCAGATAGTCATTGACTTGTTGTGGGACTTGGTCCAGGGATGCTTTGTATTTCCTAGAAATTTGATTAATATTGATGTGCTTCAAATGCCTCTGTATCCTTTCCAGTGCAGTTATAATTGCTATTCGGTTTTTCTCAAAATACTCCGGCAGAATTTGCAAGAATGGGAGGTCGATGGTGTGAACATCTTGGTTCTTATCATACTTCACAGAAGCAACAATAGTAAATTCTTGGGGTTGGTCAGCAACGTCTCTCATCTCTAAGGCATCAAATACATTGACGGGCTCAGTGAGTATAAAGGGCACGTTAATTGGCCAGTCCAGCACAGTGAGGTCAGCCAAGGCTCGTCCACTGAGCTCCACACCTACTTTGTCTTTTGTGTTGTAAGCATCGAAGTCCTGGCTGTATTCGTGTTTGTTTAATTGGGTCTTCAGTTTCCAGGTACCCATCTGCTCAGCTGGAGTCAGCAGAGCATTGACTTGGTGCTCAAGAGCTGTCTCGATGCTTCTCTTTGTCATAAGATGGTGACTCGTGGATCCTTTGTAATCATGGGAGAAGGTCAGGGCCAGAGGTTTGGCTTTCCATAACAATTTGCTGTATAGCTGTCCAGTGTGTTCCCCCCAGAGAGCCAGTTTCCCGTTGGCATTTGTATGAGCATCAATAGTCATCGTAAAAGGTTCCATTGTAGAGTGGAAAACATTACTGAAATGCAACGAGTCTGAGTTATAGTTTGTACTGATATCAATGGCTGAAGCCAGGCCAGCAATGTCTGTGCTGAGCCGATGGCTAAATTCCGCATCTCGAACTTTAGCTACCGTGTCTGCTTTATAAGTTGCGGATAAATCAGCATAAGACATGGCATAGATATGTTTTATCTCATTGTTTTCATAGGCCCCTTTGATGGTCCCACCCATATTCAGCTTCAGGGGTTCCAGCTGTAATTTCCCATTGTTGGTCAGCTGCAGAGCGTTGACTTTCAGGTCGTTGTTTAAGGTCGTTACCAGAGCATAGGGCTGAAGCTTTAAATGAAAGTTTTGCTTATAAAATTTGTCCGAGCTATACACATTGTCAAGTTTGGAAGCGAAGTCCAGGGACAAATCTGCCATGGTCAGACTATTTGTATAGTCAAGTTTCATTTCAGCATACGACCCCATCATGTCACTGGAAAGCTTAAGTCCTTCTTGGTTGATTTTGAAGTTGAAAATGTTTTTGCTGTCAACACCCAGAATCATTGCCTGATAAGCACTGCCCAAGGATATCTCTGTGAGGCCAGCTTTTCCGTCTAGAATGAGTTTTGCATGGTGCTCCCTAAAGCGGCCGTTTGCTGTTAATTTCAAGGTAGCTCCAGAGAAACCAACCCCCGCGTTCAGCTCATTCTCTAGAACCAAGGGGCTGTACTTCAAGTTGGTAGTTGCACTGGTAGACAGCCCACCCCGGTCAACCCTGAGTGTGGCCTTGTGAGCACCGCTGTTAAGTGTGTCACTGCCCAAGACGTCAGCATTTAATTCAAGGCCATGGGAATCGAGCGATCCAGAAAGCACGGAGTAGAACCTCAGTGCGTTGTAATTCGCCTGATACTCAGACCGGAACAGGGCATTTTGTCTAGAGACGGTCACGTCCACTTTGCTGGAAGTGGCAAAGTCCCTGTACCTCCCATTGGTGTCAGATTTCACAGTCAGCTCATAGTTCTCATACTTCAGGGAAACTGTGTTCTTCAGCAGGCCATCTTGCAGATCGGAGTTGGAGGTAAAGGTGAGTGCTCCATCTTCGTATCTTCCCGTCATCTGGCTGGTGCCCTGGATGTAGGAGGAGTTAAATCTCAGGTTGGACTCTCCATGCAGCTCCCCTGTGTTCAGATCTCTCTGATAAGCCAGGCCCCAAATGCCTTTTGTATAGAAGGAGGAGACTCTGAACTGCCCCTCGACCTTCACTTCTTTGACATTCAAATGCTGCTTCTTTTTTGTATCCAAGTGAACTGAAGCAGACAGCTGTGGTCCCCAGGCACTAGTTGCATCGAAGGTTAGTAGACCTTTGGAGGCTGGATTCTTTCCACTTTTTTCTACATGATTGAATTTAATATTTGAATCCAGAAATTTATGGCGTAGAGATCCATCACATGATAAAGTGAATGTATTCCTGTGGTCATACGTTGTTTCTCCTGATCCTAACAAGGAAAAAAAAAAAGACAGGTTAAATTAAATAATGCATTTCCAGAATAATCACTGTGCTGAAAGTCTCTGAGTAACGAAGTCCCATTTATCTAGTAGTAGTCTGTTCCATCTACAGAACAAATAAAATGTGATACTGCAAGGCCTTCCTCCAAACACCTTCTGTGACCCCAACAAACCATGTTGTGTTCCTTTAGCAAGAGCCTCCGTTGTGCCTTATCCATAGACGTCACACCCCTGTCATAGCTCCTCGCATGCTCAGACACTGGTGCTGATTTATCGGTCTGCTTTCTCTGCCACTGGTTAGTAGATGCATGGTGGAGAATAGTTGATGAGGATAAAGTACCCAAGCCCCCAAACCAAGTTCACTGCCACTGAGTCATTCCCACACCTCCAAATGCCCTGCATCAGAGGATTTCTATTTCCACATGTTCTACAAATTGGAGCTTCTATTAGCTTTTCATTTCACAAACTAATTCTACTACTTCCATGGTTGTGAAAGCATCGATTCAATCCAAATCTATCATTGCAAACATAGAGAAACTAAGATCCAAAGAGAAAAGGTCACTTGGCCCACGCCCTCCGAGCCAAGTTCAGAAAGTGGAACGTCACCCAGCTCCTGGATTTGTGTTTTTGAGCTAGAGCCCTAACTGGAGCTGAGTCCTAGGAACATAGAAACTGGGAAACAGCATCTCGTCTCTTTTGTTTTGCTGAAGATTTGGAGGAAAATAAAATAAAACACATTCCTTTGATCCCTTTTCTTGGAAGGCTTTACCTTGAACTGCTGTGTGATTTGGGGAAATCATCTAATTTCCATTTCATAATCTATCTACAGAGGATGCTCTGTGTTCTACACACACCCCTGCCCCTACTCTGAGAGCAGATGTTGGCTTTTATTCCCAAGCCCAAAGTGCCAAACATGGAGCTCTCACAGAAAGGCATAGATGGATAGACAGAGAGATAGACAGACAGACAGATAGACCAACAGACAGAAAGATATATAGATAGACAGACAGATAGACAGACAGAGATAGACACACAGACAGATAGATAGATAGATAGATAGATAGATAGATAGATAGACAGACAGACAGTCAGATAGACAGATAGATAGACAGACAGACAGATAGAGCTTTTTATGTTCCTTAACAATGTCACTTTCCACCAAAACAAAGAGCTAAAAATAAGCATTTCCTATTTTGTACTTTGCTGAAATTTCACATTTTAAATCGTGCACAGGCTTGTTGGTAGAGAATTTACATTCCTATATTCATGTGGAACCAGAGCAACCATGCTTTACAAAGCAGTAGTTCAGGGGAGGAAATCCGGCAAATCTGTGACCCCAGGAAGAAATGGCCTAGCAAGTTATTTAGAACCATCTAGATAAAGGAATGGGTCCATTTCCATGGGTGAGATGAACACTATGAATGTAGAACAATGAGTTGATGTCAGTGTTATGTGACTCTTCTGTGTCACTCAGACTCTCCTAAGCTCTAAATATTTCCGGGAGTTCTATGGGGAAGGTGGTAAACATTGCTCCTTTCTGTAAGAAAAGAGGAGTAGGAATATAGAATAACGGGAAGTGGAGAGCTGTGGGTGTCTCTGAAAATACCTGGCTAGTTGATACTAATTAATCCAGGTGCTCACAATGAACATTTACAGTGTGCCCTGCATGAAACAAAGGCAAGAGTGGGGCAGAGCGAAGGACAGGAAGCTCCCGTCTGTGCTACAGCTCCGGGCGTTGCTGGGCATGGCTCACCTTGCACGCTGTAGGAGAACAGGTCGACTGCGGACATGGCTCTCATGAGGTACTGAGCCTTCAGGCCGAAGTGATCTGTGCTGGTGTTGCCTCCCGTGAAGGAGGCAGACCAGT
This sequence comes from Echinops telfairi, assembly GCF_000313985.2. NCBI lineage: Eukaryota > Metazoa > Chordata > Mammalia > Afrosoricida > Tenrecidae > Echinops > Echinops telfairi. The sequence continues at coordinate 84,570,643 of NW_022103906.1, read as the reverse complement.
TGTAGGCATTGCTGTAGACATTTGTGGACAGGTCCAGAACACCCAAGAGGGGGACCCGTAGTAGATACACCTTGGGAATGACAAAAGTGGGGATTCGGAACTCTTGAGATGGCAGCTGGAACCCCACGGACTTGAAGTGGAGGGCTGGAGTCCGGACAGTTTCTAAGATATTTAGATCTTGGGAGGATCGGCCACCAAAAGGCACAGGAATCTCAAATTGCACACTATTCTTGTTCAAGGTGTATTTGAACCGGCCATCACTGAAATGAACAACAAAGACAATGTTCTCTTGATCAGACACGAAGGTCTCAGAGTTCTGTTCTCCAAGCCACATTGAACATGCCCCATTCTGAAGCTCATAATACTTAAATACTTAAATGATATACTTTCAAACTCACAGCCATTGAGTTGATTCTGACTCAGAGACCTTATGGGGTGGGGTAGAATCATCCCTCTGGGTTTCTGAGACTGTAAACTCTTTACTGGAGCAAAAACGCCTCATCTTTCTCCCATGGAGCAGCTGGTAGTTTTCAACTGGAGCACAACACATAACTCACTATGCCACCAGGGCTCCTTAAGGTATACTAATAAACTGAATTGTGCTCTTAAAATGTTGCCTTCATTCAGTGTTTAACTGATGCTGTCCCGACACCGCATGGCTCTGTAGTCAGTCTGTAGTCAATAATTCTTCTAGCCACTCTTTAATAATTCTTCAAGTTCAATGGCTACAAAGAAAACCCAATTCTGAATGAAGAGGGATTTTGCTTATGATAAGACAAAAATGGAATGCGTTTAAAATTCAGGTTTGAAGTGATAATTAGGGTGCAACTAACAAAATGCCTAAGGGTCTTCTTGATTCCTTGGCATTTACCTTCTGATATCATGTCCTTTATCTACAGTAATTCATCTCCTTAACATGTTCAGAGAGTTTCCCTTAAAAATATAAATGAACAAAAAACAAACAAATGCCCAAATAAAATTCTATTTATGTTGCGTGGCTCAAAAAATATTTCTGGTTTCTTCTTTTACCTTTTCAAGAACAGGTTTTCTGGGAGGTGGAAGTCTGGCAATCCCATTTTCTGTAGGTTCATTTCCTCGAGGCCACTGAGGTGATCTTGCAAAATCTGGGTGTAAGGAAGGTTCCTGGATGTCTTCTGAAGCCAGGTGTTTGTTGCCTATAATGTGGGAATTTTGATTTTAGAATAACAGACACAGATGAGATTGCCTTAGCGAAGGGGGCCCTGGTGGTGCAGTGGGTAATGCGCTGAGCTACTAAACTCAGTGCCCGCAGTTCAAACCTACCAGCTACCCTGAGGGAGAAAGATGAGGCTTTCTGCAATACTTGCCGTGCTTGCAACATGAAAGCCTCTTTAGTTCCACAAACGGACAGGTGGGTGGGGGAAAGCACAGTGACGGTAGACCAGTTACACTGGAAGTTAAAATGAATCAGAGAAAATGATGAATGATGGAATAGCTTACTGAGACTCGTAGACAGTAGCCTAAAGTTTCCTGTCATACTCTAGACATGACACCCTTCTCTTAATAGTACTACTAATTTGGCATTTATCACATACAGCTTTATTTACCAGGCAATTATCCACATATGAATATTTCTCTTTTCTCCAGGAATTCTTTAAAAAAATCATATTATTGAGGGCTCATATAACTCTAATCACAATCCATAGATACACCAATTGTGTAAAGCACATTTGCACATTCGTTGCCCTCGTCATTCTCAAGACATTTGCTCTCCACTTAAGCCCTTGGCATCAGCTCCTCATTTTCCCTAACCCTCCCTGTTCCCTCCTCCCTCATGAACTCTTGATAATTTATAAATTGTTATTTTGTCATCTGTTACACTGTCCGACGTCTCCCTTCACCCACTTTTCTGTTGTCCATCCCCGAGTCCCCAGAAATTCTTTAGGGGCAGAAAGCATGCCTTATGTATCTTTGTATGGGCTTCTGCACCGAACTCGGGGTTGGGTGTGTAATTAGTACTTTTGACCCATGCATTTATTGACAGGCTAATTCATACTTACAACTATTAATTTGGAACCCATATGGCGGAAAGTCATGTCTGTTTGAGGGACTCTGTGATCCAAAAGGCTGTTGGCATACATCAGCAAGCTCTGAGGGATATCAGAGAGATCCACAGGGAAATTAGAAGCCACTTTTCTGGTGTCCACATTGGTGCCAGCATTCCATTCAAATTCCATTTTCTCTTCATCTGAAAATGCACATCGGAAACACCTGTCAATGGAGCTAGATCAGCCTTTGACAAGTGCTTTTCAGGCCTGTACATCGTGGCCCTGGAAGCTCTTATCTGGGAGAAAGGGCACATACCATAGCGCCATGCCACCTTCTTGGAAACCCTGGAGCCAAAAGCTGTAGCAGAGGAGTCTACTTGCAACAGTAGTTTCGTGGGGGACCAGTGGGTCAGGATCTCGCTTCTGGCTTCTGCTTGCAAACGAGGTATGGAAATTACACCTTTGATTTTGCCTTTTTCCTTCATGTCGCAACTGTGGAAAAGAAAGTCAGTTGACATCAATGAATTTTCGCATTCTAAGGACAATTCAGGATTAAACAGAAGTTCCAGGATCAACATATAACCCCCTCCCCCACCCTAGGATGGAGTGGGGTGGACGAACAACAGAAAAGTGGGTGAAGGGCAACAGAGGATGATGTAAGATATGAAAATAATAATCTATAACTTATCCAGGGTTCATGAGAGGGGGCGGGGGGAGGAGGAAACATGAGGAGCTGATATCAAGAGCCCAAGTAGAAAGAATATGCTTTGAAAATGATGATGGCAGCATGTGTACAAATGTGCTTGACACAATGGACGATTGTGTGGATTGTGATAAGAGATGTAAGAGCCCCTAATAAATGTATTTAATTAAATTCAAAAAATTAAAAAATTAAACAACCCCTCCAGAAGTTCCATTTATGGTAATAAAAACCAGATCCATGAATGGCAAGAGAAATGATCCTAATTCACATCATTAACTTCAAAAGACAACCTTCAGCACACATTCAGGACTTCCCAGGGTGGAGAATGTTTGAAAGCTGTACGAATCCTGATCTATGACTTACTAGCTCTATTGCCTTAGTGAGAGGGGCCCTGGTGGTGCAGTGGGTAATGTGCTGAGCTACTGAACTCAGTGCCCGCAGCTCAAACCTACCAGCTACTCTGAGGGAGAAAGATGAGGCTTTATGCTCCTGTAGGAGTTGCCTGAACTGCAGTGGGCTTGGTGTTAGGGGGGTATTGCCCTGATCAGGAGGTAGTGATATTTCAGCGGTAAAATTCTCCTCTTTCCTGAGGGGACTCGAGCTCAATTCCCAGCCAACATACTTTAGGCTCAGTGACTATCAATGCCTGTCAATGGCGACTTTCCTGTTGCTGTGGTGTTCAATGGATGTCCGCAAAGGTGCCAGACTAAGACTGACTCGGAAGAAAGGTCTGGGAACCTACTTCCACAAATAAGACCATGAAAGCCCTGCGGATCAAAAGATCTGATCCCCAACTGATCACGGGGATGACGCTAGATGCGGTGCTGTTTCAGTCCCAGGTGAATGGGGTCATCGTGAGCTTGGGGCTGACTTGACACCTGCGAACAACATTGCCTTGACCAAGTTGTTTCATCCTCCTGAGCTGCCATCTTCTCATCTATCAAACAGAGGCTGCTTGTAATTGCTTTGTATTTTATTGTAAATAAACATTTATATTTATTTTAAATAATATTGCAGATATCCTTTCTTTTTGTTTTAAACAGCATTCATTTATTATCTATTCTGTACTCTAATCAATCTCAATAAATACAAAAATTTGCAATGTCAAGTAAATGGTGATCAGTAAAAGATGGACATAGCTTTCCATTGGGAATTTTAGAGTATAATAAATCGATACTAAAATGGCTAATTTTGCTTATTTTATGTTTGTATTTAATATTTTTGGTATAAGCATATTTTCAAGTCCAATCCAAGGAAGTCAACTATATATTAACAGAATAAATATGTAGATGTGAGATGATTTCTTTAAAGCATCCAGCACCGTTCCTGGGGAGTCATAAGTGCTCAACCAATGGTAGACAGGTTCAATCGGTTATGTGTGAAGGGCCAAAATGTTGAGAGCTCTCTGTCACTCGGATTGCAGACTTAGAGACAAGCCGCAGGCTGGCTTTAGAGTGGAAGAGGAAGAAGCAGAACAGACAGGGCATATCACCTTAAATCTTCCTTACCTCATATGGCCAGTGAGAGTGACTTCAGTGATCTTATTATTCTGAATGTCCAAGGTGAGCTTGTAAGCTTTTTTATCCTGAGCAGATTCATCACTGACTCTGAGGATTGTCCCCAGGTCAACATCAAAATCCGGAATTTGGATTTCACTGGACAAAGTCCTCCTCTGCCGATTATATTTAAACATCATAGTGGCCTCGGTTTGCTTCACACCTGGAAGGGTTTCCAAGAGCATTAAGAAATGCGTTTTAATACAACTTTCCTCTAGCTCTTTGGTTCTTCCTCCACCCCACTATCATGACCTCAGTTCTACCTTACAAATAGGATTAGACCAGAGCATGCACACTGCTACAGATAAAAGCCCACAACACAGAGAATCCAGGATAGATAAACCCCTCAGGGCCAACGAGGAGAGTAGAGATACCAGGAGGATTAGGGGAGGGTGGGGGGAGAAATGGGGAACCCATCACAAAGATCAATATAGAACCCCCTCCCAGGGAGACGAATAACGGAAAAGTGGGTGAGGTGCGACAGAGGATGATGTAAGATATGGAAAACATAGTCTTTTACTTCAGGAGGGAGGGTGGGTGGGAAGAGGGAGGGGAAAGAAATGGGGAACGGATATCAGGGGCTCAAGTGGGAAGAGAATGTTTTGAAAATGATGATGGCAACGTATGTGCATATGTGCTTGACACACTGGAGGAATGTATGGATTGTAATAAGAGATGTAAGAGCCCGCAGTAAAAGTATTTAAAAAAAAAAAGAAAAAAGAAAGAAATGTATTCTAAGAAGCCAAGTTTGGAAGGAAGGACCGGAAAAAGCAGGAAAACACAAGTAGCTAATTCATTTAAATGAGGGCACATTTCATGGTTGTACCATACACCTTTAACTCGCTGTTCATATGTTCACCCAATTTACAAATATATACTTAGTGCCTATTATGTGTTAAGCACTACTCTTGCACTCAGGATCCCTAGCCCTCATAGAGCTTACATTCTATTGGAGGAGGGTGTACCGAGAGTAAGCTACAATATTATGTAGGCCGGATCATGATAAAGGTTATGAAGAAAACTGGGCGGTACATAGGGTCACTAAGCATCAGAACTGACTTGACGGCATGTAGCAACAACACCAATAGGAAGATAGAAGCTAGAAAGTGAAGATGGAAGAGGTGCAATTTTCCGTGTGGTGGTCAGAGAAGTTCTCGCTGATGAGGCCAATGAAGTGAATGAATGAAGAGACAGGCTACAAAGATGTCTAGGGCGGGGCCTAACAAAACCCAAACAACCAAACTCACTGCCACTGAGTCAATACTGATTCACAGTGACCCTCTGCAGGCTTCTGAGACATAACTGTTTAAGGGAGTAGAAAGCCCAGTCTTTCTCCCTCAGAGCTGTTGGTGGTTTTGAACTGCTAACCATATGGATTGCAATCTAATGCTAAACCACTACACACCAGGGCTCCCTCAGGGCCATGTAGTGGAAGTGGGAAACCATGGCTCTGATGTGGTTGGAGGGAACACTCCTTGTGTGCAGGACACAGTAAGACACAGTCTCTCTCTCTCTCTCTCTCTCTACTACGATCATCCAAGTGGTCTCTTCAAATCATCAATTCACTATAAAAACACTCCCAGGCTTTTTTCAGTTCCTAGGTTCATACATTTATGTAAAAAAATATTGACTTTTTTTTTTTAAAGGATGCACCTCCTCTTTTTCCAAAGGGCTGCACCCGAGTTTGGCCATTCCCCAAACATGGCAACTCTATTTTTCAGTTGCTTCGGCCACAGAACTGGGACTCATTCTGATTTCTCTTTCTCTCGTACATTCAACCCTTAACATCTCAGTAAATTTCATCTACCAAATCTTCAAAATACTGCCAGAATTTGACCTAACAGTTTCTCTGCCAAGTCTCTGATTCAAATCTACACTTCTTGCTTGGATTATTACAATAGGCTACATATTAATTCTCTACGCTTCTCTCCCTGTAGTCTTATCTCGACAGAAACATAAATCAAATCATGAAATTCTCCAATGGCATCTTATTTCATTCACAATAAAAGCCAAAATTTTTACCATGTCCTATGAGAAGACCATTTTCTCATGTTTCCCCCTTTTTCTATGACTTTATCTTTGGCTACTTTTCACTTTTCTGTTTCAACCATACTGGTCTCCTTCCATCTCTTCAAAGATGGAAGCCAGACATTGGTCTCCAGGACTTTGCATGGCCGTTTGACCTGGAACGTTCCTTTCCACACGCACGATTCCCTTACATGTCTCAATTCCCATTTTTATGTCCACTTGATCAGTTAGCTTTTAAACTATTTTCCTATATGCCCCCGCCTTCTCTACACCCTCGGTCAGCCCCTGACATTCCGTAGACTCCTCTCTACCACATTCTTCTTCCTGGCATGGATATGACATCCTGAATATTTATTTGTCTGTGCATTTCCTGCAAGCTCCCGAGTTCAAAGGTCTTATCTCTGATCTTCACTGTTCTAACCCCAACTCTTAAAACAAAAACTTATGAGACAGTCAATAAGCACTTTCATGGTCTACATGTGACTCCTGAACCGGCCGAGGGAAGCCCTGGAGCGGCCCTTTGCAGATACAGACCTTCTGCTTGCGTTACAAACTTCAGGGTGTCCACCAAGGCTTGACCTTCTCTCTTGAGCTCATAGGTTGCACTGGAAGAATACTGCTCTACCTCTCCCGTTGGCCTCAGTTCCAATTCAAATCTGAAAGTGTTGCGAGACAGTTGAAATGTTAGGGGTCTTCGATGAGGAGTCTAATGTTCCTCAAACCACTCATCCTCAGTTACGACCCCAAAGGACTCTTGATTATAACATGCACTCTGGCACTTCTTAATTAATGATGATCTCTACAGTTTCTTTCCCCTTTTCCAAGAGCATCCAGTAAGGTCAGATCAACAGAGCAGGAAATGGCTGGCTATGCCTGAAAGGCGGAGCCTAAGCAGTGGACGTGTGCTTGGGGGAATTGTCAGGAATCAATCTGTAGTATGAGCTCTAGGGAAGAATCATCTGCAGTATGAGCTCTAGGGAAGGCCAAAAGGTGAGAAACACTGAAACATTGCATTAGGAGCAAACTAGAATCTGTGATGTGATCTCCTAACCTTTAGGGTGAAGACAGAGAGGCATCATCTAGAAGGAGGTGCTTTTAAAGGAGTGATTCCCAATGGCAAGGGGAAGGGTTCTCTCTGGAGAGTCTAATCGAATCACCTTGGGATATGTTTGAGGATCCAGACCTCACTGGGGGTCATGACTCCCACCTTCCAACCGTATACCCTCTTTCTCCTACCCCATCTATGGAGAGATCTAGTTTTTGTATCAGCATGAATACACTTTATTTGGGTTGGAGCAGAGGACCACTGGTCTATACAATCAAAGGATGATGCAAATGCCTATGGAGAGGGGCTTACCACACACATCACATTCTCCTTTGCCTCCCAAGGGGATCATAATGTTCCAGTGGATAAGTGGTGGGCTGCACATAAGCACGTAGTACCTGGTGTCCCCGGTCAGTGGGTAGTAGGAGGAGTCGTCTGTGGAGCTGGCATTAGAGTAAGCACCAGTGGTGCAGTAGTTCAGGCCGGTGAAGAAAGGCTTGCATGTTGTCCAGGACTGCCTGTCCACAGCCAGAGGTAGAACTGCTTCCGTTTTGGTGGTAGAGGTCAAATGCAACGTGTTACTGGCAAAGAAAGACAAAAACCTTAGTTGTCTTCAAGCCATGTCTCTGAATTGCTAGCTTTGATTCTCCTGGTAGAAATATCCCTGTCTCAACCCATCTTTCTCCCTTCTGCTCACACCTGCCTTGGATGATTTGATTTATTGAGAAACAAATAATAATATCAAGAACCCAGAGTCATATCTACTGAGGGACAATGGCCAGCCCTGAAATGGTGCCCCTGTCCAAAGACCTGACACCGATTTATAAGACAACTTTACCATAATATTAGCTCCAGAATACGTGTCAAACTCTTTAATCTTTTACTTCATGCTTTATAACAGTACTTGAAAATGACAACTGCACTTTCCTTGTCTTCACTGATGAAAATTGGTTTGTGATGTGCTCAGTCACTTTTTTGTTTCTTCTCTATCTACCCTCAGCCAGACAAGATCACTCAGTTTGCCTTGCCCCATGAGGTCTCCCAAATACACAAGTCTTAGAATGATCTCTCACAGCCGGTGATGGAAACTCGGAGGGGTAACAGAAATTGCTCAGTGACACTGCCTGCAAGTGGCACCCAGGGCATGTGCCATAGATACTACACATTAAATACACCCCGGAAAGAATCTCAAACTGACAAACAAACTAACTGTTGTCATCAGTCTTATGTTTCAAACCCTGCACTACATTCTTCTTGTTCATGATCAGCAAGCCCTACAACAAATCTGAAAAGTAGGGATTAAGATTCCTA
>NW_022103906.1:84544573-84561004 GCF_000313985.2 Echinops telfairi | reverse complement strand
CTAACCATGGAGATCACAACTCAACACCTAACCACTACACAGCCAGAACTCCTCTCTATGTTGGTGACCCACAAATCTATATTTGGAGATCAAGCCTCTTGACTGAGCTTCAAATATAGATTTGCGAATCACCAACATATCGAGGTATTTGCCTCATGGATCCAATTCCCAGCTCACTGTTTCTAATTGGTTTAGGATTTCAATTGCAGATTGGATATCCCAAACTAAACTTGTCACTGTCTCTGTAAATGGACTTTTATCTCTCTTTCTCTAGTCCTTATATCAATAAAGGGCACCTGCGCCTATCTTTTCTCTTCCCTTCCTTCACACCTCCCATATCCAGTCAATCTCCGAGTGTGCATAGTTCCATCTATGGACAATTTCTGGCATGTGCTCACTCCTCTCCAGACTCTGGCCTGCCTCTGGTAAAGCCCATTCTGTTGCTCACCCCTGTCATTGCAACAGACACCTACCTGGTCTCCAGTAGTACATCTATTTCATCCATTTCCCACACTGGAGTCAGGAAGGTAGTTCTTCTAACGCACCAATTTTATCTTTCCTTTCAAAATTCGTTGTCTTCAGAAGAAACCCACATTTCCCAGGATGGTTTATACGTCTCATCACGGCCTGACCTCTACAACATCTCCACAGTCTAATCGTTCAGTAATTGACCTTTTTGCATCTTGAACATCTTTCAGTTCCTTGAGTCGTGCTCTTTTTCCCCCAGGTCATTAGACATTCTCTGCTCTTTCCCCTGAGCACTCTTTCCATATTTGACTGGAGGACTCTGGCATGACTTCTCTATATTCTAGGTATCAGTTTAATTACTTTTTTTGCAGAGCTTTCCCTAAGTGCCACACACTGTGACAGGTAATTGCATGCTACCCTCATATGTCCTCTAATTTAGTCCTTATTTACTTCTTTGTTATGGCCTGCTTACTTGTATGCTTTCCTTGTAAACTGTGAGCTCTGGAAGTTTGAGGACCTTGTGTAGCTCATATAACATGCCTGGTCCATAGAAGGCAATCAAACACTATTTTTGAATGAATAAAGAAATGTGGAGCTTTCGCTCCAAAGCTGCATTTTTTACAACCATAGATGACGTGCTTTACCCACTAAGCTAATGTTGATTGACTCAGTGATCCCATGTGACAGAGTAGAATCACTCCCAGGGTTTTCTAAGTTGTGATCTTTCTGGGCTCAGCGGGTGCAAACACAGTGAGGATGGCAGAGGAAAGGCGATATTTCAGTCTGTGTGCACAGGGTCCCTCTGAGTCATAACGGACTGGATTTTGCCCAATATCAACTCTTTCTGGGAGCAGAGTGCCCAGTCTTCTCCTGGCGGAATCACTGGGTGCATTCAGAACACCAACTTTTCGGTTGCATCAGAGCATTTAACCACATCCCCCATGCTCACTAATGAACACTTATGGGTATGTCCGTTGCTATTTTGCCTGGAAAAATGTTCATTGCCCAGGAATAATTTCTGTAGATTTACTGTTTCTTCATTCTTAAAACAAGGCCAAGCAAAAACAACCTAACAACTAAACCAAAACCAAGAGTGTAACTCTTTATGGGAGTAGAAAGCCCTGCCTTTCTCCTGAGGTGTGGCAAGTGGTTTTGAACTGCTGAAGTAGCAGTGAGAAACGCAACATGTAACCACTACACTACCAAGGCTCCTCAATCAACAACCAACAGGCAGGCATTGGTTAAGTCTCAGGGAGGAGAGGGGCAAGGTCATCAGTGAACATGGAAAGTAGAACAATCAGTTAGTTAGTCTAGGCTGGGTTAAAAATAGATTATCCATATCCAAACCAACAGGCAAGGACATCACAAAGACAGAAAACTACCAGCCAATATGACCAGTCCTTTCTGAACATAGATGCAAGAATTCTCAACCAAATGCCAAGGTTGGGCTGGAAGTCATAGGCAGAGCCATTAGCCAAGGGGGAAAAAGAGTCAAAGGAATCCAAGTGGACAAAGAAGTGAAACTTTCATTATTTGCAGATTATCTGATTAAAAAAAAAATCCCAAACTGAACAGAAAGATGGTCAGAAACAATAGAAAGATGTGTCAGCATGGCAGGATACAGGAGTAACACACACACACATTCAATAGGATTCCTGTATACTAGAAAAGAGAAATCTGAAAAATGAATTGATACCACATCAAAGATGAAAAATTTAGGAACAAGCCAAATTAAAGAAACAAAAGGCTTGTACAGAGAAACTATAGACCATTGCTAGAAGAAACCAAAAGAGACCTATAAAACTAAAATGAAAAATATTGAGAAAAACCAAAACAAAAATCAGACTCAATTCCACTGAGTAAACGCTGACTCATAGTGTACCTGTATGACATGGTAGTATTGCCCCTGTGAGCTTCCAAAACTAAATCTTGACAGGAGTAGAAGGCCTGTCTTTCTCCCTAGGAGCAGTTGGTGGTTTCAAACTGCTGACCTTGCACTTAGCAGGCAACGCATAATCCACTACTCCACCAGGGCTCCTAGTAATCCCCAAAGAAATCTATCAAAACAATCCAGTTCTGAACCAGATCCAGATCCCAACTTTGTTCATTAAAGAAATGGAAAAATTAATGGTTAACTTAATATGAGGAGGCAAAGACCTAGAATGAGCAAGAAGAAGAATAAAACAGGAAGCTTCCCATTACCCAACCTTAAAACTTATTATGCAGCCATAGTAGTCAAAACAGCTTAATATTTTTACAATGATAGGCACACAGACCAATGGAATATAAAAGAAAATCGAGAAGTAATTTCATATACCTAAATGGAAAAGAGATCGTCTTTCAATAAATAGGTGTTGGGAAAATTGCATGTTCATCTGCAGAAGATTAAACAGGACCTAGACCTCACTCTATGTATAAAAACAAACTCAAAGTGGGGCAAAGACCTAACTGTGTAAATCCCAGGGCTATGAAGATCATCAATGAGAAAACAGGGACAACTTAAGGGCCCTATTACAGAGCAAGGACGTACTATCATACATAACAAAGGAAGAGAAAATAGTTGATGAACTAAAAATAAGATACTTATGTGCTTTAAAAGACTTTATTGAAAGAGTCAGAAGAAAACCCATGGACTGAGAAAAACCTCTTTGGCAGCAAGACAAAAGACAATGGACTAATCTCTAAAATCTATAGATAGCACCAATACCTCTATATGAAAAAAAATGAATACCCTAATTAAAAAATGAGCAAAGGGAATGAATAGACAGTTCACAAAAAATGACATCCAAATGACTGACAAACATATGAAAAAAATGCCTCCTATCATTGGCCATTCCGGGCATGCAGATCAAAGCTATAATGTGATAGCATCTCATACAAACAATGAGGACCCAATTAAGAAAACAAAAACCAAATCGAAAGCCACAAATGCTGGAGAGGCTGTCGAGAGATCGGAACCCTCCTACACTAGTGGAAGACCTGTAAATATGTACAACCATTATAGAAAGAGATATGGTACGACCTCACACTGGAGATAGAAATTCTACACAATCCAGCAATACCTCTGCTGGGTGTATTTCCTAAAGAAATAAAAGCCATAGTATGAACAGACATATGCACACTCATAGTCAATGCATGACAGGTCACAATAGCAAGACATTGGACACAGCCCAAATGTTCATCAATAAAAGGGTGGATGAAGAAACTTTGGTCTGAAAAAAAAAAAAAAAGAAACTTTGGTCTATGCACACAGTGGAATACTATGCATCGCTAGAAAGCAATGATAAAACTATGAAGTACCTCATGACATAGATGGGCCTGTATGTGGCGTGAAGTTAATCACAAAAGGACAAAAATTGTATGAGACCACTATTATAAGGATAAAGACCAAGACACAGACGTGCATATGAAAGGGACCAGACTCTAGAGTTACCATGAAGGGGAGGGACAAAGGAGAGGAGTGGCATTGGAAAAGAGGTTTGGCAGATGTTGACTTGGGTGCGAGGGAGCCTGGAGATCCACAAGAGGGAGAAGAGAAATCAGGGGACGGGAATGGGGTTGAATACAGGCTATGGAGGCAGTTGATAAAAGTTGTGAACCGTTGAATGCAGATTGAGGGTATGAAATATAAACCCCCACCCACCCCCACCTAATTCACAATAACAAAATCGTTAGAAAAACACTCATACAGAAACTCCTAAATCCACTGTGGCCCGAATTATCTCAAAAGCGATCTAGCTTGGCCATATCCTGTAGCTGCAGCCTTAACTTTCTCTCTCATATTGGCTAAGGAGATGGACCAGGCAGAAAGAATTACCTGCCGCTGAAGAGCTTGACTGGCCTCTTGGGCGTGGGAACAATGAACTTCAATTGCCCAGCTTTCAGGGCAACGCGAGCCTCCAGGCCTGACTCATGGAAGAAGTTGGTGTTCATTTGGACCCCACTCTTAGCAAAGTCAGGAATGATGATGCCCATATTCGTCACAAACTCCACCGAGACAGAAGGCTTGGCTACCAGATCAGCCTGCATCTGTAAGTCAGAAAACAATGTTTTCAGCTTTGTTAAACACCCCAATCCCCAGACGGTCGGATCAACCCCCCTTTCTGGATTGCTGGATGACTTACACACTTCAGCAAGCATGACTGTGACTTGTTGAAGGAAAAAAGCCCCCGTACTCAATTGCTCAGGGCCTGGGGACATTGATACCCAGCACCAGGATGCGCCCACGTGAATGTCAAGCATAACAGAATTAATGGATGCAACAAGTTCTAATTTATTCGGAAAGAAGCTGAGTTTTTGTCTTACTGCCCGATCACATTGGAGCCAATCGGGCAGAGCATCTTAGGGGAACCTTAACAGCTTTAGTAACAACGTGATTATAATCATGGTGCACTTTGACTTGAAGTCTTTAATATTGCACTAGAAATCCATCTTGGGGTGGAAAAGAGCAGTAGATGAAACAAACCAGGGGGCAATGTCTTACATTGGCTACTTCCACTTTCACTCCAGCCTTGGTCCCAGGAGCGATGATTCCAGATGAGGACACTTGTAGTTGCAGTCCAGCACCGGTGGGGAGCTCAAAGGCATTGTCCATGAAGATGTAGTGAAGAAACAAATCGTTCATTGAACCTTTCCTTATGGCCTCTTTGATCTATAGATTCAACAGGAGAGAAAGATTCAAAGTAAGACTCCTTGAAATGGATTTTGCTAAATGTAAACTCCCATATATTGAACAATTCCTCCTGATCCAGGGTGGAAGGACTAGCACATTTTGATTCAGTGAAGAGTTGAATGAGCAACTATTCATGATTACTGAGGTCAATGTACTGGAATCTGAGAAACCGTCCTGATGCATCATGCCATTTTGAATCGGAGATTCAGAGGCACTTAGGAATATTGGATCTCAGAGTTTAACCAGCGGTGTCACCCATGTTAGAAAAGCTCATTGCCACCAGGCTGAGTACAACTTATAGAGACTCTCTAGAACAGAGTTGAACTGGCCCTGTACGTTTCTGATTTTGCAATTCTCTAAGGAGTAGAAAGCTTCATCATTCTCCCACAGAACAACTGGTAGTTTTGAACTGCTGACCTTGTGGTTAGCAGCCCAATGCATAACCCATTACATCTCAGGGCTCCTTTGTCATCTATGTTTACTTATGTTGGTTGTTTGAAGTCTGAATGTAAGTGAGAACTTACTTGAAGTATATTCTGGAGAAATAGATATTTTGAAACTAAGGTGCTATTGAGATGGCATACATGTTTGTATGCATCCACTCTCATTTTTCATAACATTTCCATAGCTTTAGATTTATTTTCATGCATAATCTGAGGTCCATTTCCTCAAAAGGAGTATTGTTACTTAATAGATCAAAGGAACTAAAGAAAATATTTTCTTCCTTATTGAAAAATTAATAACCATAATGTTATAGCTAATATCGGATGATGGATAAGAGTTTACCATATACTCTGTTTCCTAATGTATCACTGCAATATTAAACAGAAGCTTATAGGGGAAGGTGTACTTAATATTGTTTTTCAAGTAATCTCATGCTCTTAAGAGATGCATCTCATTATAAATAGCTTCATTTCTTTCAATTCACTGGGATAAGAATTATTTTCATTGAAATTCTGAGCAAAACTGCCTCTTGGGCAGAAATACAGGATTTTTGCTGGTTGGTGTTGCTGGGATTTTAAGGGTGTCTGGGAAACCTAAAGAGAACACTGGTTAAGGTCATTGCCCTCTGGTGGTCTGGTCTACTTACTAGCTGGGGGATCCCCTGCAGATTTTGGACACCACTGAGCAGCAGTCGCCCCAGGTGCTGTAGGTCACTGAGCCTGACAAAGCCAAGCTCCTCTCCCAAGAAGCGAAGGTAAGCACTGGCTTCCGGGATGTCTTTGGACTTCAAATCTTTGATCAACTTCTCGATGTTGAACATGATTCCATTGACCATATCCTAGGAATTTGAAAATAAAAGATTTAGTGAGCTATTGGCAGAATCAAAAACTTAAGCTTCCTAAGGTGGCTTGGACCCGTCTCTTGCAACTGTAACAGATCTGAAGGCAAACATGCAATGTGGGAATACAGCCCAGATGGTATTTTTCGGTGTCATTGAGCTGGCTCCAATTCAAAACGATCGCAGGTACAAGAGAGCAAAACACTGCCTATTCCGGTGCTAGTCTCACCATCATTGCTCTGACTGTGCCCACGGTTTCAGCCACGGTGTCAGTCTGTCTGGCTTTACCAAACACGCTGTCCTCAGTGACTTGTCTGATAATAAATCCAAATCAGTGACTTTGTCTGATAATAACTACAAAGTTATCCTTCTGATAATAAATCCAAAGTCAGTGATGTCTCCTTATCCTCTCTTCTAAGGTGAATTCTTGATATACTTATTCCAAGACAGATTGGTTCATTCTTCTGGAAATACATAGTATAATCCATATTTGTCTCTAACATCGTTAAGTCAAGCGTATCAATGCTTCAGGCTTCTTTTTTCATTGACCAGGTTTTTCATGCATATGAGATAACTGCAAATATCATGACTTGGGTCAGAAGCCCTTTAGTCCTGAAGGTGAAATCTTTGGTAACTCTTTCAAAAGGTCATTTGCTGTCAATTTATCCAATGTGATACATCGGTTGATTTCTTCACGGCTACTTCCACAGGCACTGATTGTAGATCCAAGTAAAATGAAATTCTTGTCATCAATGTTTTTCTATATTTATTGGGATGCTGCTTATTGATCCAGTCATGAAGATTTTTATGTTATTGATGCTGAAGTACAAGCCACACTGAGGATTATAGCCCTTGATCTTCATTAGTAAATGCTTGAGGTCTCCCCACACTTTCGGCAACACGAGTGTGTTATCTGCATATCCCCGGTTGTTAATGACTCTCCCTCCAACCCTGGCACTGTATTCTTCGTCGTGTAGTTTGGATTCTCAGCAGACACATTGACTAAACCTGGTGGAGGGATGTAACCCTGAGGCACACCTTTCTGATTTCAAACCGTACAAATTCTCTTGTTCAGTTCCCATGTCTTCCTTTTGGTCTAGGTATGATTTCACATGACAACACTTAAGTGTTCTGGAATCACCATCATTCACTAGGTGATCCATAATTTATCATTATCCACACAGTTGAATACCTTTGTATACGCAATGAAACGCAGTTAAAAATGATACATACCAAATATGAAGTAACTCGTCCATGTTTGTATAGCTTAACGTCACTGAGATTAAATTCAAACCCATGTCTCCAATGTCACACCTTTAATCATTTCCTGGAACACTTCTAAGTCTGGTTCCAGGACATATTAAATCAGCATGCCCATAGCTGCAGTGGTGGTGACCCTCACCCCCATCAACCCAAACACCTACACCTGCTGCTCTTTCTTGAGGCAATTCCAACTCATCATGACCCCACCGAACTGCTCCACAGGGCGTTTGTGCTATAAGCTTCACCAAAGCTGATCATCGGACCTTTCTTCTACTGGGCCACTGACTCGGTCCGAACCACCAACCTTTAGGTTAGTTGTTGAGCACAAATGACTTCTGCTATCCAGGGAGAGGAGCCCTAACAGCTCTAATAGTTTTATGTTGGGCTGCTAATGGCAAGGTCAGTAGCTCGAAACCACCAGACTCTGCACAGGAGAAAGAGGAGGCTTTTTAGTCCCGTACAGAGTTTACAGCCTTGGAAATCCACACGGGCAGTTCTACCCTGTCCTGTAGGGTTGCTATGAGTTGGAATGGACTCTGATGACCTCCAGCTAGATAAGATCTTTTTGTTGGGATCCAAGACTTTCCTTGAGAAGATAATTAACAAATCCATACCTGCTCATGCCTGTTATTTCTGGTGTAGCCAAAGTGGTCCACCAAGACCTTGGAAACCTGATCAGGAACGTGGCCATCAACCCAGTACAAAGCCTTGTTGACACTGTCTGGGAAAAATCCTTGTTTCCCGAAGAGAGCTTCCAGGGTTGGCTCAAAGCCCTTTCCTTCCACACCAATCTGAGAACAGAGCAGAAAATCAGACAAGGAAATGTTTTCAGGTTTCTCTGTTTTATGCCAGTCTCCCATTTCTCTATATGT
Source organism: Echinops telfairi (assembly GCF_000313985.2). NCBI lineage: Eukaryota > Metazoa > Chordata > Mammalia > Afrosoricida > Tenrecidae > Echinops > Echinops telfairi. The sequence continues at coordinate 84,552,447 of NW_022103906.1, read as the reverse complement.
CCATTAAATTAAGCAAGTACTTATGAATACCATAGGGCAGGAACTGAGCTTAGCACTTCTTCATAGAACTTGTCTTTTAAATGTTGAAAGGCAGAACTTATTTATCTTTTAACAAAAGAGTAACTAAGGTTTAGAATAATGAAACTAAGGATGCACAGTGTTGGGAAGGGGTCTGATTCCATTACCCACAGACTCTCTTGAGTTTTAAGTTTATGGGATTCAATGAAGACAGCTTCATTTGCAGCTATCTTAAGGAGCCATGCTTCAAATGACCGCTAGTGAGGAGAGAGGAAGGTAAGCGAGGTAGAGGGAAGAAGACCCCAGAGAGATGGTACAAACTGCTTAGTCATTCCTTTTCCTCTCCAAGCTGGCTCATACTTCCCCTGACTTCCTATTTATGATCTTGTGAAAAACAGGCTTCAGGATTCTGTGTCACACATACCTCGAAGAGGTCAAGTGCAGAAAATCCAAACACAGTGAGGGTGGTTTTCAGCATGCTTTCTTTAGGAAGATAACTATTTGGATCAAATATAAGATTTCCTTCGATTTTGGTTGAGACTGGACCCAGGGATGGAAGGGAAACAGACTTGGACAACTGGTAGTTCCTGGAATATTTTCTGAAATCCGCAATTGTTGGAAGTTGAGACCCTTTAAGCGCTTCTTCTACCAGCATTTTCAGGCTAGAGAAAAAGAAGTAGCATATTTTGAGCCAACACAGTATGCCATCGACTTATTGTCTCTTTTATTTCAAGTCACAATGAATTTCCACTTATCATCAAAGAATTGAAGTTCAGTTTCCCCTCCAGATTTTGGCTCAGAGTATCCCACACATTTACACAAGACAAAAGGACATTCCAGAGAAATCATATCGTGTCGGTTCCAGAATGGAGCTCTGGAATTCCAATCTAGGGCTCTTTGTGACAAATGAGGGAACTTCGTCTTACTTACTGTTGGATAGAAAGATCTTCTGAGTTCAAGATGTTGGCAATGTGGGTAGCCACAAAATTCTTTACATGTTCATTCTGTTCTCGCGGGAGAAGTCGGGCGATTCTGCTAATGTCTGACTGGGAAGGCCCCTTCATCAGCATGAGATAGGCAGCCAGACGCTTATCCACTGGAGCAACACCACTGAGGAAAGCCTGAAGAAGGGCCCTTTGGACCTGAAGTCAGAAGAAGACTATCAGTACTGCCCTTTGGTCAGAGCACCAAACCTGCTGGGCAAACATTGGCACGGTCCACTGATCTTTTTCTTATTCCTCAGTTGGAGTGCTCCCTAATATGCCTTCCAATTTCATAATGAAGATTTCAAATGGCCTCTCCAGAATTCCCCAGAGCAATCAAACTAAGAGACTGTTCCTTAAAGATGCCTACCAAATACAAGTGGAATGAAATCATATTAAAGTGTATAAGTCATGCCCAAGTTATGACTAGTTAGGGGACAGACCACGAAATGAAAATAATTTTGCTTTAGCATACATGATTTCAGTTTGAATGTAAAGTTTTGTAGGGTGAGTGAGAGTTTGGGCAAATAAATAACATTGTTTCTAAAGAGTCATTGCTCCTTAAGGTAGGACCAAGTTGAGTGCTCTAGTTTGGGGACACTGAGGACAGTCTGATATGGCCTGCCAAAATCATCTTGCTTTCCCAAGAGTGATGATCAATGTGGTAAGAGAACAGCGTGCATCTAAACCTCTGCCTTCTGCCTGGTTGACTAGCAGTAGCAGCAAGGCCAAATATTTTTCTCATACAAGCAATTAAGTCAATAGACTTGTTGGATTTTGCAAGAGTAAACAGTAGCATGAAGGGATGGGTGAGAATCCATTTTCTGCTAATGAGTTCTTTTAGAATAAAGTTCGTTTAATGATACACAGAAATCCTTGTTCGCTGATGGTTTCCAAATCCTTGTTCATCTGAATCAACTTTCTGAACCCGTCTGACTTTCAGACCTCCTGTGGACGTTACCTCGTCATTCGTGGCCATTTTCCTCAGGGACTGGATAGCAGCTCTCTGAATCAGCAGCGATGGCTCTGTGCTTCGGACGCATTTCAGGACTGCAGACTTCAGGCTTGGGCTCACTTGGTCTATGGTTTTGCCCATATTTCCAATGACCTGAATGGAAGCAGAGAGAGATGAGCTAGTACCAGGGTGAGGGAGGAGGGAAGGATGTTCAGGGAAAGCATTTCTGGGATGAAACATATTATTCAAAAATACTGAAAGCACCTTCAGGATCAGGTAGACGTGATCTGTGTCCCCAGTGCAGTTTTCTTGAATCTGTGTCAACAGGTAATTCATAATGTCCAACAGGATCTGGGTCGCCTGCTGGGTTATCTTATAATAGCTACAGGAAAAGGGGAAAGAGTTAGGTTTCAACAAGGTGAGATCTCTTACAATTCAAACTTGGGTGTGCTGATTTCTTATTTCAAGTCATCCCCCTCAAACTGATCCGCAGAAAAACAGAACAGTAAGCACAGGAGTTTGACAGTGGAGGGAGGGGTACACTTTTAATACAGAGATGGGGGGCCCTCCTCAGCCCCTGACAGAAGTAAGATGTAAACCCACTCACTTGTTGACCACGTGGCTCAAGGCATAGAGGGTGGCGCGACTCTGCTGCTCCTTCGCCGTGATGAAGATCTCCCGTACCCTCTCCGCGGAGGGCTCTGGGATCAGGGCCATCAGGTAGGTGACGACGTCTATCAGAAGGGGGTTGGCTTTCTCAGTTCTCAGCCATTGGAGGATGTGAGTGTAACACTGGGGCTGCCCACACTGCACCAAGGCTTGTAAAGTGACCGGGCTGAGAAAAGAACCGAACATTACAAGGGCCACCACCTTCAAGGCAAACACACTCTCCTCTGTCCTTGGCATCCCCCGCTGTCAGGGGGACACTTATTTCCTTTATTTCCATCCAAGTCGATCGGCTTTCAAAATCTTACTCAGAGTCCTGCAAGCCTGCCCTTACTCTGTTCCTTAGACCCTTAAAGTGTCTGGAAGTGAACACAAATCATATTATTATGAATTTCCCTGAGGACTCTCCATAGAACATATGAGGGTCCGGAGGGCAAAGATTTCTTTTTCTCTCAAATCTTCTTAGAGAACTAACATTTGAAGATGTCCACCAAAATGTGGAAAGTGTGGTTCCAATTTTCTTAGCCACTAGCATTTTCATTTCTCCTTCGCTCTCTATTTTAACACAACGATACCCGTCTGTCTTGGATGACACCTTAACGGATACCATTGCTTACATTTGATATCCCATCTCTATTCAGCAAATATGAACTGATTGATTAAGTTGATATTTCAATGATGCCCAAGAATGAAGATTCTCTATGTGGCAAGGGCTTGTTAGATCAGTCAGTCATCACAGGTTATAGGAGCTATTGAACTGCAGTGTTAAAAAAAAATACCTGGACACCTCGATGAGCTTTGGCAAGAGCGATGCCACTGCCTCATTCCTGAGCCCTCGCAGTTCAGTAACCAGCTTGTGGAAGAGTTTAGCTCTCTGGGCATTCTGCTCAGAAACCGACAGGTGTTGCAGTTCCTGAAGGGTCTTCACAATGGCCTCTGTCTGCTTTGGAGGGGATGTGGACTTGGTGCTCTCCAAGGCGAGGCCCACTGCCTCCACACCTGGAAGAAAGAAACGTGTCACAGGAGTTCTTGCTTAGCTCTGGATCTCAACCATTATACACCTGTGTTCACTGGCCTCAGGACACTGGAGTGGGATCATCCAGAGAGAGAGTGAACACGATCCTGTTCTCATTGCCCATCACGAGCTCTCTACCAGGTGGCTAAGTTTGCTTGTTTCCCCTGCCCCCTCCCTGAATCATTCCAACACTCCTGCAGTGACTAACAAACATCTAGGTCAACTTTAAAAATAAGGGAACTAATTTAATTTGCCCAAGAACACTTTGGGTCTATGGGGCAGAGTGAAGTTTGTCTCCGATCAGATGCTTCTTTGCTGGAAAGAATTTGTAAGGAGGGGATACTGTTGACACGGCGACAGTGAAGGGTGAGACTCATTGAACTTAGCCCACCACTTCCCTCAAATCGAATCTGCTGGCTGGTTGTGATGATTCAGTGTCCTTTCCACCACTCTGTTCTCAGACACGTTCCGAGACATTTCCACCACTGTGTTCTGAGATGAGGGTAAAAGCACGGGGGTGTGGTATCATGGAAAATACTTGGTGTGGTAGTTGCATAATTTCATGGCAACTTGAACAGATATAAAAGTGTAGGAGTTGTCAATAAGGTCACAGCCTGATAGTGCCTCCTTGTGCATGTGGCCTAGTCATGCCAAGGAGGGTATAATAGGTAGGTTTATTGTGCCAACCTGGCCAATAGGAACATGTGGCATTCATCAGGTTGCAGTTTGATTGGCGGGCACAGAGATAAATGGCTCTGCAAGGCCCGGCCCCTCTCTGTCTTGCTCTCTTGTGACCAGAGCATGCTGGAGGGCGCGTGCTGCTGCTGTAGCTAGTTCTCTGCTTCAACCTATGAGCTACACTACCTGTGGGCCAGGCCAAGCCGTGGATCATGTCGCCAGAGCTTGAGGCTCCTTCTAGACCTGCTTCGCCACACTGCTGGTGTGTATATCGCTTGAGCTTGAGGCTGGTGGATTCTGTTGCCTTCCATTGCTTACATTTGATATCCCATCTGGGCCTGCTTTGCTAAGATCCTGAGCTCCTGACTGTTGGTGACCAACCCTGTTGTTTGCTTCCTGTGGGATGAAGCTGCTTGCCTTGCCCCAGGGAGGACTCTGCTGTCTGCTTCCTTGACCTTGGACCCAGCAGCCCACGTGAGTTGAATGACTCCCAGTATATTTATTGGTCCATGGAAGTGGGTTGAGCTGAACTCTCTGTACTGTTGTGTGGACTAATTACCTGTTATATTCCTTCTCACGATATAAACCTATATATATATATATACCTGTTATATTCCTTCTCACGATATAAACCTATATATATATATATAAAATTAAAAGTGTTCTGGTTTCATTTCTCTAGAGAACCTTGCCTAACACAAAAGGCCTGGGAACCTCCCCTTTTCTCTCAGCCTTCACCTTCCTATTGGTGGACAGGAAGGCCTGTGATGCGTACACTGACATTGGCTCCACACGACTCTCTACCCACCGGCCTGTGATCACCCTGCCTTCTGCATCACTGCATGTGGCTATGTGAGTCTGAAGAGGGACTTATGGACTAGTTTTGAACTTATGGATTTGATTTGGATGGGGTTGGGATGTTGGCTTAATATACAATTACTTCTTGCTATAAAGCTCTTTCTTTCACACACACACACACACACACACACACACACACACACACACACACAAACGCGCGCGCGCGCGTGCGCACGCGCACATCATTGGATTTCTCTAGTCGACCCAGCCTGGCCTTGGGACTAATTCAGCACAGCATCTCCTGTAGTATTCTATGACCTTGAATAAATCATTACCCTAATCTATGGGTCATTTTATTTCTGTTGAATGGTTATAAAAGCATGTTCCTATACCTGACATCATAGGTTGTTATGTTATACAATGGGATAAGACATACAAAAGATGTTTGACAGGCTTAGATATAATACAAATGCAGTGGGTTAGGGTTTTGTCAAGGTCTCCAAAGACTCTCTGAACATGGCGTCCTGGGTTTATTATCTAGCCTGACTTTAAAGGCTCTTCTCCATTTGTCCCACCATATCCAGGCTCCGGGCTGCTGCATGGGGCCTGTATTATAGGTGTATGATGTTGTCGAGTCACCAAAAGATGACATTAGGTTTAGGAGGCCAGTTCCTAGTCTGATGTTCCACTTATGACAACCTTGGGAATGTAAGAATCTATGTATCTCCTCACCTTTTTTTTTTTTAATTCTCTTGCCACTTCACCTTTTGAAATGAATAGCAGGCAGAACATCCAAGTCCACTCCACGCAGGTATCAAGGCCCACCCAAGAGCTAAGCCACAATGGCTCTTCCAGGCATATCTCCCAAGCCTGGCAATCTTGTGACCACAAAGGCCTACCTTCGTCAAAGAAGCGAGTGTTGATCTTAGGCGTGTCTTCAAGTTTCAAAGACTGCGTGACACGTGCCATCATTCCATACTTATTCCTAGTAACAAAGAAAGTGGACCATATGCCATTGGAATGACTCTCCTCCCCCCTCCAGCATCTCCCATCCCCTCTCCTTTTCATGGTGAATGTCTCTCCTTTTGTTTCTACATAAATCCTGCACACATTTGAAAGCCTGGCTAAATCCAGCTGCCTCACACTCCTTTAGTGAATAGTCCTCGCCTCTCTTGGTCACACTAGACACCTGACTATTGGCTGGCTGTGTACCTTTTACTCTCCACTGGCCCGCGTGCCCAGAGGATAGGGAGTTCTTTTGTGTTTCCCACAGCACAGTGCCCAGAAAATAGCAGTTACCCCATCCATACAAGTGGATCCGTTTTTAAAAACGAATTGTACACACCTATTTCCAGTCTCAATCTCACAGGATTCATAAAGCCTCTTCTAACCAGGGCATCTTATAACGATACCCCATTTTTAGCTTATCTACAGCCTTAACAATGAGGTCTGTGGTATCTTTTGCTGCTTTTTGCATTTATCAAAGTCTCAGACTTTTCTGGAAAATTACCTGTGGGTCTGGCAAGGGGCCTAGAGATAGGATATACCTTCTACCTCCCTGTAGCCCCCTCATTAGCTCAGAAAGGGTGCTCAGAAGTGTTCAGTTCACCTTGACCTCCCCCACATGAGGAGGCAAGGGTGCGGCATGTGACTTACTTGTAGGAGAAAGGCAGGAACAGGTGCTGCTCCTTGCAGATGGCTTCAGACACATGTTTCTTCTTGGCATCCAGGGTGTACTGGCAGGACTGGCTGCTGCTGACCAGAGTTGATAAGGGGCGGGTCTACGGATAAGATGGAGAAAAACCTTTTGATTGGTCCTTGTGGCTTGAAATGGAGTCTTTTGTTAAACCTTCCAGGAAGTGCAATGCCACTCGATAAACTCAGTAAGAGAAGAGAACTCGCTCTTTGGCATTTAGACAAGGGGATGGATGCAACCACTCAGCGTCTCCAACTCAGAGCCGAGGTGTAGACTCTTCTTACGTCACCTCGGTGGACTTCCCATGTCCTCCGCTATAGGGTACACTGTGGATAGTTGCTGATGAGACAATTCTGATTCACAGCGACCCCGTGTGGTGTGTGCCAGAATAGAATGGTGCTCCACCAGCTTTCCAATGGCTGTGGTCTTCTGAGAAGCAGACTACTGGCCTGGTCTTCTGATGTAACTCGGGGTTGGTTCGAACGACTGACCTATCAGCTTGTATTCAAGCGCTTAAGCATTAGCTCCATCCAGAGACTCTTCCCCGCCCCCAGCAGCACTTGTTATTTTTCCTTTGCCCGGAAGCTCTTCTGCCATGGTCTGTCCCGTCATGCTGCTAAGAATGGGTCTGAGCACATAACAACTCTTAGAAAATAATCTGGTGATTCTTGTCGCCTTTGGATTCTTTTGACCCCATGAACAATGACCAGGGGCATTTCTGAACATAGCAGTGATTGCTCAAGCCCATGTGTTTTCTGAGACCATTTGCAACTTTTGTCCCAGAAGACGTTATAAGGACAGGGATTGAGCAAGCCTTGGTCACCAGACTGTGCTCCATGACCCTAGCCAACAGGAGAGAAGTCAGGACAAGGGGTGGCCTGACTTAGAGGGATGGAAGGACATGAAGCGGGAATGCCCTGGCTTAGCCAGTGCTGCTCGATGAGGCTGAGGGAAAGGAGAGGGAAATGCATGTCTCAAGACTTCCTCTGAGGCCCAAAGTTGAAGCGAATTATTCCAAGCCTTTGGACAGGAATGAAGAGTAGGTATGTTTGCTAATGTATACCA
>NW_022103906.1:84541172-84544473 GCF_000313985.2 Echinops telfairi | reverse complement strand
AATAATCACAAAGCAGAGAAACACCTCAATGGAAAAGAAAGGAAAGAATACTAAATAATGAAATAACTTCAAAATGGGTCACAAAGGGAGATAAAATGCCAAGGTTCCACATTACAACCCAGCCCCTATGCTGTCATTGACCCTCCAAGACTCTCTGGCTGAGAACAAGGCTAGTCACATCCCTGGACTGTGGTCAGAGGGCACTCAACTGAAGCTTACTCTATGCGCTAGCCTGCAAATGGATTTTGGGCTTCCATTGTCATCCATAGCCTTCTGCAAACTTGGTGCCTACAATTTTAACCTCTGCTACCATAAAATGCTTGTATCACCCAGGTGGATGTGCTTCTTCCACGTGGATTAAGTTGACATCTCACATAGATGGCTGCTTGTTTGAAGACAAGCCTTAAAGATGCCTTAAAGACCCCAGATGCTATTCTTTCTGATAGCCAGTTACCATCTGGTTTCTTTACCACCCTGTGCTATAGAACCCAGATCTTCAGGGATTTCTTCAGGAAGGCCTCGATTAGGAACATGTCATAAGAACTAATTGTTCTTAGATTCAGGTAGAATTAAGTGCAAGGCCAAAATCCATTCATGTATTTGTGGTTTACATATGTCTCTGATTCATGTTACAGACATCATTATCATTTTATGATGGATAACTTTATAATTATCCACTGGGGCATAGGTGATTCTATTGGTCGTGTCATTAACTTAGCCAGCCAATAATACAGATTTTAGAACACTGTTGAGAAAATGAATGGATACAAGTATAGGCCGGCTTTTCAGGCCAAAATATGTGAATTGTTGACTTGTACAGTTTACACTCTTAAGTGACTGGACACTATTGACACAAACAATGGGCATTAGTAATACGAAACCACTTTCAATAACACGCATTCAAAGGGGCAGAACCCTGCCTACCAGATTCATAAGCAACAAAGCCCACATGGAAGAAGCACACCAGCCTATGCAACCACGAGGTGTCAAAGGGATCAGGTGAAGTGATCACAGCGCTCCAGTTTCCTTTCAATCCCTATCTCTGTTGCCACATTGGCAGCCCGGCTTTTCACGGCAAAGTCGCTGGAGCAGTTGCCATACACAGTATCCTGTGGGAGAAGGCGATACGACCAGGCACATGTCACGGGGAGGGCAATCTGCCGCACTTTGGGAGGGCCGGGGGAGGTGGCTGGGAGCGTGCTGGGTGAACTCTAAGCGCCACAGGGAGGAGATTTGGGAGGGAGGGTGTTTGCTGCATGGTGTGGGCATTGCCGGAGTTGGGAGGAAGAAGATAATGAAGAATGGTTCTGAGGATGAAGGCGGGGCACTCTTGTCTGGCCTCCAGGAGCCAGCCAACCCCGGCTTTCCTTTCTGTGCTCTCAGAATATTAATTTCATTTAAAAAACTGTAACGTTGACGGGGGTTGACATTTCAGATGATTCACTTTCTATTCTGTGGTCTAAGCTATCATCAAACCCCACCCCCTTTTTGATTTCCCTTCTCCCTCCTGTGGTTCATCTTCCGCTTCACCCAAGTTCACACCCATCAACCCCCTAGTTCACGGTAAGCATTCGGTTTCTCACTTGTTCATTACAGCATGCGCTCTACTCTGTTCTTGTGCAAAAGGTCTAAGCGCTTCCTACAGGATGCATGTTGGTACACTACGGTCTAGTGCAGGGGTCCCCAAACTTTTTAAACAGGGGACAGTTCACTGTCCCTCAGACCCATTGGAGGGCTGGACTATAGTTTATAAAAAAACTATGAACAAATTTCTATGCACACTGCACATATCTTATTTTGAAGTAAAAAAAAAGGCGGGGTGGGGTGGGGTGGTGTGTGTGTGAGGGGGGGCGGCGGGGCAAAATTTATCCAGCAGGCCGGATAAATGTCCTCAGCGGGCCGCATGTGGCCTGCGGACTATAGTTTGAGGATTCCTGGTCTAGTGGATAACTTAGAACGCAGTAAGGTCGCAAGAACTTTTGTGGGACAGAATTAAGTGGAATCTTTTCCTAAGGTCAAAACCCAAAGTTCTTAAAAGAGGCTAGCAACATAACTCATTACTTTTCTTGTTTATATAGAGACACACAGGCTCTACTGTGTTAGACCTTCAGGCAGTAGGAGAACATCAGACAAATGCAGGGAATGTGCTGATCAGAACTTCCCAGTAACTGTTTTTAAATCACACCCACTCCCATCAGCCTGGTAGGGGTGAACTATCAGTGAGCCCAATAGGGCACAGCTTTCTTAGCCTTGGTGTTAGTTATATGTAGGATGGGAAGAAATCTGGGCAGTCTGACCCCCATTATTGCCCACTAGTATACTGAAGGTGGAAGGTCTCCTGTGTAATTAGCCAGGCAACTAAGTCAGGGATCCAGTTTATGTCCACCAGACCTACCCAAACCCACTGCCACTGAGGTGGTTCTAACTGAGACCAACCCTAGATAGTCTTCTCTTTCTCCTGCAGAATCTCTGGTGGGTTTGAAACACTGCCCTTGTGGTTAGCAGCTCAACACCCACCCCCAAAGCCACCAGGCTTCCTTCTTTAAGTGTGCAGCAGGGCTTAGAGGAGGTAAACCAAATGGAATTTAAAAGCCACTATGCTGATTTTTCCATCGTCTCACCAGAAACAGCACTTGTTTGTCCTCTTCTGTCTCTGGAGGAACCAGAAGGGCAGAGATGATGCCCCTCTTGATGTTCAGGATGTGTTTGGGTTCATCTGTCGCTGGGTAAAGTAAAACTTGCTTCCCTTTAGGAATGGTCAGCCTGAGCTCGTACCTGTTGGGAGGGAGAGAGAGAGGTCACAGAGAGGTGAGAAAAGGGAAACAAAGAAAAGCGTACACAAAACGATCTCATCTATATAAGAGAAAAACAAAATAATTGTATTTATATGCTTATGCCCACGTATATCTATATAGCAGTCCATGGAGCAACTGTTGCAAGTAAGGTGGGGTGACTCTGCAGCCTCTGTCTTACCTATTCTTTTTATGACATCTCTTTATACAAAACAAGCATTTTCAAGTGGAGACATTCATATGAATAGATATTTAACTGTTTTTCCTTTAAAGAAAGTTTTCTTGGCTTATGCTTCACATATTCTACAATTCAAACATTCAAGTCACATTAAGACGAGTTGGGTAATCATCACCACCATCCACTTCAGAACATTTTCTTCACATGCTCATTGCTGTTGGCTCCCCACTTCCACCCAACACCCCCCACCATGCCCCCAGAGGATCATTAACCCACTTACCATCTCTATAGACCCCCACCGCCCATTCCCCCATCCTGGACATTATATGCA
>NW_022103906.1:84534924-84539474 GCF_000313985.2 Echinops telfairi | reverse complement strand
GAACCAAGGTCCAACAACCACCAATCCCATAACTTTGGGGATAGCAGTCATCTGCTTTTTGTATAGATAAATCAAATTTCCTTTCTCATAGCTGAAAACCTCTAAGGATTTATGCTTGTCATTATCCGTTTTATATGAATTGAATCATATTCTGCCCTCTTCAATGAGTTTTGTTGTCTTTCCTTAATTATCTCAAACTCGCTGCCATTGATTTGACAACATTTTGATGCACAGTGATCCTATAGAACAGAGTAGAACGGCCCCTTTGTGTTTCTGAGACGGGAAATATATATATAAGAATCAAAGTCAAGGTGTTGAGGAGGAAGAAGTATATTGGGTGGGAGAAGGTGGTTAGCATGTAGGGCATGTGCTGCCATGACAACCAGAGGACTTGAGAAGCACAGCCTGGTGATGGGAGCACCCGGCCGTGAGATGGTGCCGTGCTGAGTGGTGAGAAGTCGGAGGCATCCAGAGATGGCAACTCTGTTTGGAAGCAGCTAGCCTCATATTTCTCCTGAGGTTCTGAACTCCTGACACTGTGATAGCAGGCCAATTTGTAACCCACTACACCGCCTGGACTCTGCACATAATTATACTTGATGGAAATCCTGCTGGCTCATTTAGGTCTAAGATGTTTTAAAAGTTTCATAACAATTTCATTCTATGGTTATGTATAATATCTTCAGATATTCTCCCATTTGATGGCATTCACTTTACATTTTTTTAGTATTTTGTTACTTTTGGTCACACAAATAATACTGAAATAAATAGCAGATATGTATATCTTCATGCATTACTGCTTTTATCTTTATGGGCTGGAGTCCCAGAGATAGGAATCACTGTGTCAAAAAGTATAACTATTTTCATAATGCTAGATAGTACTTAACAATTCTCATTCCAACAAGAGTGAAGGAGACTATAGTTTCCCCCCCAATCCTGCCAGGAATGGGTTTGACCCACCAACCCACTGTCATCAAGTCAATTCCAAGTCATAGCGACTCAATAGGGTTTCCACACCTGCCAATCCTTATGGGAGCAGAAAGCCTCATTTGTCTCCCTTGGAGGAGCTTGTCCCTGCCTTTTGGCTAGAAGTTCAATGCTTACCTGACAGTGCCGAGACATTTTAAACTCCGACTGGCATAAAAGGATGGCTAGCACATTGTTAGAATGATTTATATCTCCGGGTTGCTAGTGGTTTGCGTTTCTTTTCAGTGCATAGTCACTCTTCCTTATGGCCTCGCCTACGACTGCCGGAAACCTTGGGTGGTGCTAATGGTTAAGCATGCAGCTGCTCACCGAAAGACTGGCAGATGGAACCCACCCAGAGATGCCTTGGAAGACACTCCTGAAGATCTCGTTCTGAAGAATCCGCCATGTACAACCCCACGGAGCACAGTTCTACTGGACACACAGGCGGTTGCCAGGAGCTGGAATCATGTTCTTTGTAAATGTCAGTAAGTTCCATCTGACCCATAGCAACCTTATGGTCCTGCACTGGTCCTGCCTGTCCTCACAACTGTTCCCAGGCCTGAGCCCATGGTGGGCATCTACTCAGCGAAAACTGGTAGGGCAAAAGGGTTGACGCTGGCCTTCGGGAGCTGGTGGTGACAGTCACGATGTCCCTCTGGGGACTCTGGGTTTCAGAGGCCCTGGACGTCACTGCTCTAGTTAAGTCAGCAAGAGGCAAAGAAAACCAGGTGTGTCTCCGGTACCCTCTGCGCCTTCTCAGGAAGTCCTGACTCTCCCAAGACATAGTCTGGGCCACCTGGAGGTGATCAAAAGCAACAGCCCACTTGTTTCATTGTCAAAGGGTAAGGATGAAAAAAATAGTTTACTCCATCGCATCTGTCTAATATGGTACAGTGTATTGGTGAAAGACCGATAACCCCAAGGCCAAATTTTCAGAGGAAGAACTGACTTCCTGTTGAATGACCAGCGAACCTAAACATACGTGTAGAGAGTGTGTGTCCCGATGATAGCAAATGAGCAATTCTGTGATTGCCTGTTATGTAAAGACTTAGCTGATACCAATTGGGGTTAAAGGAGATTTGGGGTTAAGGGGGATGTGGTGCTCAAATTATTAAAAAGTTTGCACAATATGGAATCCACCCATCAGAAGAGAGATCAGCTGTGAACTGTAGCAGGATCTTTATCAGGACCCACTGACAGGGTCCTAGAACCTTGGCTCTCCCCTTCCTCCTTGGGCCTGGGCTGCTCTCTCCAAGCAGAACCTGCACTTGCCAAGTTCATACCACCGTGGCACAAACTCAGGACCCCCAGACACTAGTCTTCTGACTTAAGTCTTGAAAAAACAATCAACTGGTTAAAACAAACAACCCCAACTGAACAATCCAAAGAAAAGGCAAAAAACAAAGGAACAAAAGAATGGGGGAAACCAACCAAAGCTAAGCCATGCTTTCTTCCTTTGGATAACTGTGAAGGGCACAGAAAGCAATCCCCTGACCCACTCAACTCAAGCTCACAGCCATTGAGTTGCTTCTGACAGATAGTAACTTACAACTGTTCTATTGGATATAAGAGCAGAAAGCCTCTTCTTTCTGCCTTAGAGTGGCTGGGGGTTTCGAACTATTGATCTCATTCGGGTCAATAGTCCAACCTATAATTCATGACACCCCCAGGGCTTTTCCTGACCCGAGATGCATACAAAATAGAAATCCATACTTAATAAGAGTACCTGAGCACACACATCCACAAGGCAATGGGCACACACAAACCAACACAGACACCCACAGAATAGCCAGGGGTGCACAGAGCTCGGGCACTCCAGGAGACATCCCCAGGCCTTACTTGGACATGGCAGTGGAAAACTCCTCAGAGTTCTTGGTCTTCTTCAGCAAAGCCTTGCCCTCCGGGCTGATGCCGTATACCTCCTTCAAGGTGCATTGGCTTGTCTTCAAGACGAAGCTACAGAGTTGGGGGACCTCCAGCTCAACCTGAGAGTAGAGCAAGGCAGCACGTTCAGACTCGCTGACAAGAAGACAGAGTTACCTCCCACTCCAGGCTTGCGTCTCTAACCAGGACAAGGGAGATGCCTCTGCTTCCCAACATTACATGTCTCCTTAACACGACTCCATCAGCCAATACAGATGTCGCCCTACTTATGGCTCTTGACATATCCTGGGATACACATTTTTTAAAAAGGGGTACATGTCCCTTATGCATGTGAAGGAAGATGTCCTTTTATTGGTTTCCAATTTGCTCGGTTTCCTTGTGAATTTGCTCAGTTGACTGGGAAGAGGTGTTATGGGTTGGATGAGAGGAAGACCAGGAGAAAGAGTTCGGAAGAAACATCCAGAGTAGGAAGAAGGCAATCCTGATTTTTAAAAGCAAATAGGTTCTTAATATCAGAACTCCCCTCCTCAAAACAACAACGACGATAACACACACACACACACACACACACACACACACACACACACACGCACGCACGCACGCGGACACACACAAAAGTACTCCCATAGCTATCAGGCTCTACTTAGAGTTTCACACATAAGCTGACATTCAAAGAGATCCCTAATTGATATCTGGAGTTGTTCAAAGAACTTTCTGTGATGATGAAAATGTGCTGTTTGCACTCTACAATACAGAAACCAAGAAACCGATCATTATGTTGTATTTTAATCTAAATGGCTCCCTGGACAGTCCAGGAGTTGGAATCTCCTAAAGAAGAGGGCGACTGCTTGGCCATAACCTTGACCTCTCTTCTCCACACCAGAAGGTGCAGCTTTTACATCTGCTCCCTATATATCAAGTCCTAAGTACAACGAGTCTCAATAATAAATGGACACTTCTGTTTTAGAGGAAATGATATTTAGAAATGTTTCTCTGACGCTGCTGGATGTCGCGTGTCAAACCTGCTTTCCTGCAATGCCCTCCTCCCTTAGCCCAGGCCACCGAGCTCCTCACATCACATTCCAGTCCAGCAACATGCAGGCCTGCCCTCTGAGAGCCTGCATTCCAATTACAACTCTGAAGCAAAGAGCCACACAAATTGGCCTGGTGATCTTTTCTGTGGCCAATAACCCAGCACCGTGGCTGATTTCTAGAGTGAGGGCTGGACCCAGAACAACCGTCGCGGAAAGTGCAGGCCTGTCAGCGCACAGCTTCTCGGCAGGCTGTGGGTGGCAGAAGCCGCAGCCCTGAGGGTGAGTGCGGGCCTTTCTCATACCTTGCAGGTGATCTTGGTGGCGCTCCTAGAATCCGCAGTCCCAGGGACCCCACTGGAACTCTCGGCCTCATAGGTGTAAACGTACTTCCTGAGATGTTTGAACCGAGTTGCATCTTCTAAAATGTGAAGAAATTTGTTAGCCACACAGCACCGCCAGCTCTCTTAAGGATGGTCCATGTCTGGGCAGAGATGATCCTTGGCATAGATCATTGAAAATCAGCAAACTCAAATGATTTGTGCTTGACTTGCATTATACTTAGTTTTCCTTCGGACAGGCATACCCCAGGGATATTGTGGATTTCCTTCTAGACCATCGCAATAAAGCACCTCTCACTAGAAACTGAATCACACAATTTTTTTT
>NW_022103906.1:84505427-84534824 GCF_000313985.2 Echinops telfairi | reverse complement strand
AAAATTTGAAATATTAAGAGAATTGCCAAAATGTGAAACAGAGATATGAAAGGACACATGCTTTTGAAAACCCAGTGCTGGGGGTCCAGGTCAGCCCAGGGTTGCCACGAAGCTTCCGTGTGTCAAAGAACAGAAAAAACCAAACACCACGATATCCGCAAAGGGCTGGCCACCCAGTGAATCACCGTAAATGAGGTACACCTGTAGATCCAACGATTATGTTTGTGCTCAGGAGAAAGCCCGGTCTTGTCAGGGTGAGGGGCATGGTTGATAACTAAAAGGTTTGGCAGTTCGAACCCACCAGATGCTCCAAGGAAGAAAGATGTCCAAGTGTGCTCCCGTGAAAGTTACCCAAACTCAAAGTCACTGCCATCTCATCCTTCGGACTCCTAGTGACCCCAGAGGACCCTGAAGGACAGCGTAGAACTGCCCTGGTGGGTTTCTGAGACTGCCATTCTTTATAGAGTAGAATGAATGGCTCCTCTTTCTCCCACAGAGAGACTCGTGGCTTCGAGCGTCTGACCTCATGGTTAGCCGTCCGATGTGTAACCACGACACATCTTCTTGGGTCGCGGTGAGTCAGAATCAACTCAAAGCCACACTATGTTGACATTCACTGGCATTTCTTGAATATGTCCTCTGCGGTGCCGGGAAGATGGTGTCAATGAATTGGTCTCAGAAAATCAATAGGAGACTCTCAAAAATTAAGATTTGAGAGCATTAAGTAAAAGGATGCTAACTCGACTGTCTTGTCCAGTTTGAAATAAAAGTCTCAGACGTTTTTATTCTACTCAATACTTGAGGCAAAATTCATGAAGGAATAGGGTTGTCTGAATGGTTTATGAAACCTACAGAAATAAATTTCTAGTGTACTTCGGAGAAGTTTTCTGAAAAAGTTTGAGGGAAAAAATGATAAAGGCATCGAGAGCATGAACTCCGGTGCAGGGATACCATAACCCCACTAGATGGCACTGCTACCCCATGCAAGGTCAACCCCGGGCTTTCAGGTGACTATAAGGGGATCTAAGGCCAGCCCCTCTGACCCTTAGGGGTCAGGTAAATATGAGCAGATTGGAAACTAGAGTTTTGCACAAAGGTTAAAGTCAGAATTTCCTCACCCTCATGCCCTTCAAATCAATGATTAGCCATTGATGAACCTGATGATGTGCTCCTGTTGTCCCTGGGTCAACAACAGCACGATGGTCCCATCCGCCCCCATCCCAGACTGAACTTCCGAGGCAGAACAAAAGGTCAGGGGGAAGGGAGGAGAGAGCCCTTGGGGATGGGCAGACAAGGACAGCACTTGATTCCTGCGGGTTCAGGTCACTGCACACCGGCCACAGCATCGCACCACTCTAGAGGTGGGGGGCTTGGTGAGCAGAGGTGTCGAAGAATGGGTCGGTGGGGGCAGGGCACTCTCCGGTGATCCGTGGGGTGGGGGCAGTGCCTTACTTGGACAACTTGAGATGACGTTTTCCCTTTCCAGCGCCTCCTCTTCTGGAAGACAAGCAGAAAGAACATGGGGGTTTTCTCCGATTTTCCCAGATGGGCTTTAGGGTCCCGCAGGGAGGGCCCACGGTGGGGGTCTTTTTCCCCTTGACCAAAGTTGATCCGTTCCTGGCAATTCATTCCCCACCCCTGTCACTCCCACCATCTCAAGTCTGGAGGAAACTCCCAGTTGGTACTGTCCCCTGTCCCCAGGCCCTGTGGGTGTCCCCACCAGAGGGTGCCCTCCCTCTCACCTGGTACCTATGCCATCTAGTGCCCTGCCACTGGTTTTTGGCCAGCACCCTGAAAGGAACTCCTCGAACTGAATCAATCCCTCCAGTCTCACACTGCCTCAACGCCCGGCTGAGAGGTGGGGGTGAGGGCGCTGCCCCAGTGGGAAAGGATGCCCCCACTCCCAAGCTGGAGCAGTGGACGCTGTCCACGCGCTGTACTTACGGGCCGGGACGCTGCCAGCCAGCAGCAGCAGCAGCAGCAGCAGGAGCGCGGGCCTTGGTGGGCCCATGGCGGACCCGGTGGGTGGGAGGGGCTCCCTCACTCTGGTCTGTGTCTCCCAGAATCAGGGGGTCCAGAGGGGTGGGCGCTCAGTCAAGTCTTTTGTCCAGCAGGCCTGAAGGTGGGACTGGGCCGCCTGTGCCTGAGCTCTATTTATATATGGGCCGGTCCTGACGCCCTGTTTCCAGAGCTGGGAGTGAATTGCAAAAGGTCCAAAGGGCAGGGTCCCTGGCCTGGGCCTGTTTGCTTTTCCACTCAGGGCCTGTCTCCTCAGAGAGATGAGCAAGGGGCTGGGAGAGGGGCTCCCATCAAACTGAGCTTTTCTTTCGATGTGGCCTTTCCCCTAGGGGTTTCAGAAGGTGGGGGCTGGGGCCAGTGGCCTTTGTACCCAAGACGATTTTGCCCTACTCCAAGTGCCTTCTGGAAGATTAGGAACCCCTGGGAAACCGGGACCAAACTGCCTCTCCTCACCTCTCTGACTTGGAAAGCCAGGCCTTTCTGTCTTGATTGAGATCTTTTCTTATTTTATTGTTTTCCATTTTGGGGGACTGTGGTTCGGCGCCGGGCACCCTTAATTCTTATCGGGACTTTGCAGTTGTGGGTTACCTGCCCTGGATTCAGTCAATTGAGAGAAGGGGATTGCAGGAAGTCTGGCCCTCACTGTAGCAAGAGACGGCCATTCTAGCCACAGTGGAAATTAGATGCCCAGACGCTTCAAGAAAGTCCAGAGCAGTGTCTCAGCAGAAGAACAATCTCTCGGGACTTGCTGGCTTGGGCTGAGTGTTCTTGGGGCAACAAGGAGAAGAGACGCCTTTCTTCCAAAGCAGTTGGTTGCCGGGTTTCCTCCAGTGAGGGGAGGCCTGCAAGCAAGGCCGAGCGCTGGGCTTTGTCAGTGGCTCAGGGCCTTTCCCATGAATATTTCCTTCCTTTCGTTCTTTTGTCGGTTCTCTTCTTTTCCTGCCCAGGTAGAGGAAATCAGACATCATATAGGTAAGGACAAGCACAATGCCAAAGGAAGATCCAAGAAGCATTGGTAGCTTCCAAAGGTGATTATTACAGAAGATTCCTGAAAATAGGTCATTGCATAGACCGCTAGAAGGAGGAAGGGATCTACACCAGAATGTTCTTCAGAAGCAAGGGTCGGGCGACTTGGTTTCTTTCGCTTTGCTTCCATCAGCGGGAGAGCATCATCGCTGGAGAAGGCCCAGATGTGTGCGAAAGCAGATGGTCCGTGAGAAAGAGGGAGGCCTTTGGCGAGATGCCTTGACACGGTGGCTACAGCAATGAACTGAAACCCAGCAACGACTGGCCGGCTAGTGAGGGACCAAGTGGCAGTTTGTTTTGCTGAACATAAAGTTTCTAGGAGTCAGAGGGCATTTGATGGCACCAACAACGACATAGGTATTTTAGCAAAACGAAGGGCTGGGCCCCAGACTCCTTCCCACAGGGTCATTGATGAGAGAGTGTTGCCCTGGGATGGGTGTGACCAGTACGTGTCTGAGACTGGTCACGAGCCGAGGAGCCCTCCTTCTGGCTCCGGAGATAAGATGCCTCAGGAGAACGTCGCCAGCAGTCCAAGTAGCATTTGGACAAGTGCTCAGTGTAACTGCTGACCGAGAGCCCAGGAAAGAGTGGGGTTCTGTTATGGAAGCAGCTGAGGAAGGCACAGGAAGTGCTCCTAAGGAAGACGATGGTACAGGACCGTCTGTTGCAGAAGTCGGCTTTGGTTGGTCTAATGTGTTGGCTTTGTTTTCTTTATAAGGTCTATCCAAACCAACCCACCGCCGTCAAGTTTATTCCAACTTTTAGCGACCTTATATAGGAGTCCCGAAGCTATAAATAGAGGAAGCCTCCTTTTTCTCCCTGGGAATGGCTGGTGGATTTCAATGGTCAACTTTTGAATTAGCTAGCAGTCTGCCACTGAACTTACAGTGCCCCCCAGAACTCCTTAACCTTAAGGTATATCCAGAAAAAACAACATTATTGTTTTTTAAAAAATCTTCTAGTTGCATGGCTGATGATTCTAAAAGTGTCATTTCGGAAATGGAAGTTCATGTTCAGGAAGTCATTTTCGAAGCTCTGCACTAGGGTTTCAGTGGCTTCTTCCCCCGAGGTGGGAACTGAGGCTATTACGTCACCTCTTCTCAGCCTGGAAGCTCCGCGGAAACCTGGTCCCCGTGGGTGACCCTGCTGGCATTTGAAACGCCAGTGACACAGCTTCCAGCATCACAGCAACACACCAGCCACCACGGGAGGACACACGGACAGACAAGTGGTGAGACAGTTGTGAGGCTGACCCCAGACGGGATGAGTTTCCTTCTGTGGTACGCGGGCCCACGGTGGGTCTGAGTGGCCTCTGTGGCACCTAACGAAAACAACAAGTCGCATTCAGCACTACTTCTGACATCCTTGAAAGAACCTCCTAGTCCCGATGTGGAAATATGCAAGAGGAAAAGCATTAGAGAGCATGCGTCCTAATCTCTGACCTTGGGCCTCCACACCTCCTTCCTTCCATTCATGCATTTAATTCATGCCTTCATTTCCAAACCTCCTTTGTGGCGGCTAGGAAACCCCTTCGGTGATTAGCTGCTTTTGACTCATAGAAGATGACTCTTGGGAAAGATGGATGTGACGGAGGTGTCAAATCAGGATTGATCACGGCTATTGCTACGTGCCATGATGGGCACGTACAGGACCACGTAGAACAGCCTCACCGGGGTACCTCACCGCGGTCTTTGCTGAGAGCACCGCTCGCTTGTGAGACGTTCTGAAGGCTCTGGAAAAAGTGTCTTCAAACTGCGTTTCTCTCAGCCCCTCCTTGGAGCTGCTTGACGCAGACTGGTTTTCTACAGGACGAGCTGTGGCCAGTCTCTGCCTTACACATCCATTTTAAGGCAAAGGGGGAGCGAGCAAGCCACCGGAATTGGTGACTTTCAGCTTTGCAAACCTAAGTCCAAACTTCCTCTGTCGGGTGACTTTGAAAGCCAGTATTCATTCTACAGTTAGTATCAACAGGGAATCAGTTTTACAAAGTGGGAATCAAAACTTAATCTGAGTATTTGGATGCCGGGAGAAATTGGGGAGTTTTGGATGACCCTGAACGCTCTATTATCACCTCGGAAGGAACACGCCTGTGACGTGGAAGCACGGAGCTCCACTTATGTTCTTTCCCTGATTTCTTTGGACATTCACCACCAGCAGCACAGAACAGGCACGGAGTTTGGGGGTTAACATTGGTACATTCATAGAAATGTAGTAAAAAGTCATTTGTAGGATTCTCTTCAATTACAAAATCCATCAAGGGCCCCGTGTCCCAAGGTATTTGAAGGTAGTATTTGTGCTCACAGAGACCACCTGGACCCCTTTTTCTTGCAGTGGAACATTTTCCAGTTGAGGCTCTTACATACGTTGAGGCCCTTATATATGTTGGGCGTTTCAAAGCCTATTGACCAGGGTCTTGAGGGACTTCAAGAACTCGCCAAGAAACAGGAGATCTGCTAGCATGAGCTTCTAATGGAGCGCAGGCAACTGATGTAAAGGAAACCCACCTGGGCATTAGACTCAAGGAGATCGAGGATTTAACCCTGGTGGGCTTCTTAGGAGATTTGTCACCTTGAGCAAGTGATTTCCCTTCTCTAGGGCCCCGTTTCCTCATCTCTAAGCCAGGGTCAATAAGATCCACATCACAGGAATGGTGGTGAGAATGAAATGAAACAGTTAAGTCAAACACTGAGCACCATGCCCGGCAAATAGAGACATCCAATCAATTGTAGCTGCTACCATGTAATATAAGGAGCCCGGGAAGCATAGTGAGTTACGTGGAACTCCAAGGTCAACAGTTCGAAAGCAGCAGCTGCCGCCTGGGAGAAAGACTAGGCTTTCTACTCCTATGAACAGCTAACAGCCTCAGAACCCCCCAGGGGCAGTTCGAACCTGTCCCACATAGGATATCTGGACGCATCAGAATCAACTCAGTGGCAGTGAGGTTTTGTTTTGTGTTATGTGTGTGTGAGAGTACAAATATGTTTGCTCACTTCGAGCTAGCTAATCACAACTTACATATAATCAGAAGTCAATAGAACACAAATAAGAGATCAGGACTGAGGAAATGAAGCAGAAACAACAGGGCGGCCTCAAGGCCTTTGAGTTTCTGTGACTGAGCATCCTCAATGATTCTGAGGAGTCCTAATGTTTGAAGCCATCGTACTTCCTGAAGCAAATGGAGCTCCTCCCAAGGCAAGTGGACTCGGGACTCTCTAGCAGAGACGTTTTCTGATGTCACACAGATTAGTCTCAGCCAGTGCTGATTTATTAGGTCTCAAATGCAAAGTTCCACCGGATGACCCATCCATCTGAGTAATCACACATGTAGATAGCACTGACTATTACAGACTCTAGAGACAAACTCTCCTTTCTGATTTTCTGTAGGTGACACAAAGGCCCCTCCCTAAGTTCAGAGAACGGTGGATGCTATTAAAGCCTGGCCCCTACATGTCCAATATTGTGTTCACTGGAGTCCACACACTGAAGCAGATGACCAGGACATCGTTCGCTGAACAGGAATGCATGAAGCTGGGCTAGTCAGCGGTGCCTCGTGACTTCCAGAATATTGAGGTGTACTGACCATGATGATGCTAAACAAATCTTTTTAGTGACATAAAGCAAGGGCATATAATCTGATGCAAATTATCCCCAGCCATGTTGTTCCAAAAACTCATGCCGGCAAATAAGGGCTTCACTGGCAATGATTAATTAGCCTATCCCTTTTCTGCCTGTGACAGTATTATAATTGCAAATCATGCGCAGGAGCTGGAAAGTTGACGTTAAGAATTATGGATGGAACTGTGCCCAGTGTGGTCTGTATATGCCAGTGACAAAGCGTACTCACGCATAAAAGAGAAATGTCATGTTACTGGAAGAACAACAAATAGTGCACTGAGGGGAGGAGTCCTGATGGAAGGTGGAGGAAGGACCAGAGCCAAGCAAACTGAGACATAACTGATGCACAAGTCACCTCCTGTGAGGGCCACAGTGACACTTTGCTCCTCCATCATTTTGCTGGGTGAGAGATGCAGTCCGAATGCTGCGTGGCAGTCCTGACTGAGGGAAGAACTATCAGAAGTCGTCATCATTCCACATGCAATGAGCTCCTAAGTATATTAAATATCACTTTTTTTAACTATGAAAATCTCATTCACCTACCCTTTAAGGTCACTTCCAGCTCCAAGTACAGCTAGAAGTCCTGTTAGGGGTCTAGCCCAGTTGAACCTAAGAGTTTATGACTCTGATCCATGGCAGTCAGTATACACACACACATATGTATGTATGTGTGTGAATATATATATGTGTGTATACGTACATATATATGTATATATACACACACATATATAACTCGCATACACACATGGAGTTGATTTGGGCTCATAGTAACGCTACAGGACAGGGTAGAACTGCCTATGCAAGTTTCTGAGACTGAAACTTTTTACGGGAGTCAAAAGCCTTGTCTTCTGTGGCATGACTGGTGGTTTCAAACTGCTGACCTTGTGGTAAGCAGCACAACTTGTAACACTATATCACCAAGGAGATATATATATATATATATATCCTACATACACACATATTCCATATATATGTGATTCTAAGAGTTTGTGGAATGATTCCATTATTCCACTTCATTTCCCCCCAAACTTTTAGGAAGCTCCCTGTATATATGTGTGCATGAGGCTAAGTAAAGCATACTGCTACAAAACCATGCTGTTGAGGAGGCTCCAACTCCCTGTGACACTGGGTGCAGCAGAAAGGAGCACGGCCCAGTCCCGTGTCACCCTCATCAGTGTCACGTGGAGCCCATTGTGACAGCCACCGCGTCAGTCCATCTCGCTGAGGGTCTTTCTCTTTTTTTTCGACCCTCCACTTTAGCAAGCACAATACCCTTTTCGAAGGACTGGGTTCTCCTGGTTACATGTCCAAAGTACGTGAGAGGAAGTCGGTGGTGTTACCATCCTTGCATCTGAGGAGCGGTCTAGCTGGACTTCTTCCAAGACAGGTGTGACCATTCTTCTGGCAGCCCATAGTCTAGTCAGCGTTCTTTGCCAGCCGCGTAATTCAAAGGCATCGATTCTTCTCGCTCACTGTGTGGGTTTTGCAGGCATACCAGATGGCTGAAAGTACCAGGGCCTGGGTAAAGCATGTCTTAATATTTAAATGACATCTTTGCTTCTTATTGCTTGATAGCGTTTCTTTGTAGTGTACTTGCTTGATGTAAGTTGCCCGTTGATTTCCCAACTATTTCTATTGTGGATGTTGATGGAAGTTCCAAGAAATAAAAAAATCTTTGGGAATTTAGTATTCTCTCTAATTATCATGAGGTTGCTTATTGGTATAGTATCTGGGTTTTTGTTTATTTTCTGTTGAAATGGAATGCACACTAAAGGCTACAGTCTTTGCTTTACATGAATGAGTCCTTCAAGTCCTCCTCACTTGCAGCAAGCAAGGTGTGTCATCTGCTTATGATTGGTTGTGGGAGAATCTTCCTCCAGCCCTGGTGCTGTGCACTTCTTCAGAGAGTACAGTTTCTTATGTTGTTTGCTCAGCAAGTAGAATGAATAACTGTGTGAACTGACTCACCTCTTTCCTAATTTTAAACCATATAGTATGTTCTGCTGGAATAAACTGCCCCTTGGTCTGAGTACAGGTTCCACAAAAGCACAATTAGATGTTCTCAAATCCCCAGGTTGTTCGTCACCTGTCATCAGATACACAGCCCTTTCACAGTCCATAAAACAAAGTCTTTCTGCGGTTCTCAGCTTCCCACCAACATCTTTCTGACCTCTGTCTGAAATGTCTTACGCCTGTCCTCTTCTCAAGCTGGTTCACCCAGATTCCGGCAGTTCCGTGATGATGTCTGGCTGCACCCATTTCAAAATTATCTTCGGCAATATTTTACTCACATGTGGAATTAATGCTATTTTCACATTTTGTTTTTATCATCTTTCTTTGAGGTAGGCACTTATATCATACCTGCTGGTCAGTTGCCCAGGTAACTGCCTTCCAGGTTCTTCAGCATAGACCAATGTGTGCTTCCAGTGTTGCAATTAATTGCTGAAGCATCTAATAAGTTAGTTTTCTATCAATTTCTTGAGACTTGTCTTTCATAAGTGCTTTCAGTAAAGCTTGGACTATCCCCTTTAGTGCCTTCCTTTCCTGATCATGTGCTACCCATGCCTGAAATGGTTAAACATCGATCCATTGTTTTTTAAAAAAAATAATTTATTGGGGGCTCGTACAATGCTTATCACAATCCATACATCCATCCATTTGTGTCAAGCACATTTGTACATTTGTTGCCATCATCATTCTCAAAACATTTGCTTTCTACTTTAGCTCTTGGTATCAGCTCCTCATATCCCCCCTGCAATGAACCCTTGATAATTTATAAATTATTATTTTGTCATGTCTTACACTGTCCATTGTCTCCTGTCACCCACTTTTCTGTTGTCCATCCCCCAGAAAGGAGGTTATATGTAGATCCTTGTAATCGGTTCCCCCTTTCTACCCCACCTTCCCGGTATTGCCACTCTCAGCACTGGTCCTGAGGGGTTCATCTGTCCTGGACTACTCCCTGTTTCCAGTTCCTAGCTGTACCAGTGAATATCCTCTGGTCTAGCCGGATTTGTAAGGTCCATTCTTCATACTACAGTGAATCTGTGTATTCCTTCCATAGTTTTCTGTATTTATCTGGAGTCCTTTGTGGTGTGGGCAAAAGTTTATAGAGCAAGTTATTTCCCATCCAACAATATATACACATTTTATTTCATGACTTATTTGCAATCCCCTTAGTGTGACCATGTTTTATTTCCACTTTCCCTAGGCTTCCTATTTTCATTGGCTCATTTTCCCCTTCCTGCCTCCTGAACTTTGTTTTTTTGTAAATGCTGCCCTTTTGGTCTCCTATGGTTGATTGTTCTACAGAGCATGTTCCTCATGGATGCTATAGTTCGTGTTATGGTCCTATCTAATGTTTGCATATGCTACCACTGACAGGGTTGTACCTCGCGATGTTATTTTTGATGATGAAGACAATGCCATTTCTCTTGACTTTAATGTTCACACCAAAGAGACCACCGACTGTCTGATTTTAAATGGTCAGTATTTGTCCATTTCAGCTCACAAGCACCTAAAATAACTGGTCTTTATTCATTCCGTTTCATTCTCACAACTTCAAATTTATTTAGATTCATACTTCATGCATTTGATATTCTGATTTTTTTTCACAAATTCTTTATATTTCTAGCTGTTGAGCCAAATCTCTTTGAGCGCTGGGATTCCCTTTAGCGGCGAAACCAGAGCCAGCTGTTGAGCAGCCAGAAGGCGACCATGATGGAGTTCATGACCATCTCTCGTTGGGCCCGCTCTTTTTTCTCCTCCTCGAGCAGCTGCAGGCATCTATTCAACTTGATTGTCTGTTGTCTTAAGGAAGCTGCATCTACAACCGTCATGTCATCTGAAGCAACTTCAAGGGATGTGTCCATATTTGAAATGCCGTACATGGAATCGTTCCTGATCAGCTGTCCATTCTGGCCAACAGCATTCTCACTCAGAGCGCTCTCTCTGTAGCCTGCCAACTGTCCGCATTTCTTCATTTTGAGGCGTTGGAGCAGGTCTTTCTAGGTCCAGAAAGTCTAGGGGTCTTTCACTTAGTGTACGAACACATGGTGGTGTTTTCAGTGCCAGAGGCTTAAAGGAGGTTGACTGAATAAGGTCAAGATCTGCTGGTCTTGAAAATGGAATGTCTTCCTTATTTCCTTCCCCAACAATCCTCTCTGGAACCTGCATTAAGACACTAGCATTTGGAGAGCCGTCTTGAAATCCTTGTTCTAGGTCAGAATTAGGTGGTGCTACTTTTAACTTCTCTGGGACCCTCATTCGCTGACTGATACCTTCGGTGTATTCCATCTCAAACTGGATGTGACTAATTCCCGCCATTTCAGCAGCAGTAGGAGAAGGCAATGCTTCCACACTCACGCACTCACCCTTCCTAGTGGTGTATCACTGCTTGTTCCTTTACTCATGTTAACACAGTAAAGACCCACCTACCATAGCTATGACAACACTGCCACCCTGCAGGTCAGTTTACTTTACACAAGGCTTCCCCTACAGATCTGAACTGTTTTTGGAGGTATACATAACAACATGGACACTGCTTTTCCAGAAATGGGTAACTACTACTGCTTGCTACTTGGCACTATCTGCTTCTCTGCTTCATAGTAAATCCTTTAACGTGCTTCAAAGGGTGTGTGTTGAATTTAGAGCCACTTGGGTCCCCCTGGGCCCACTGGAGGGTCCCCGGTGAGGGCCACCGCCCGCTGGCTCCCGGGGAGCTCAGGAGTGCTGGCAGAGGCCGTTGGCCGAGTGCATGGAGTCAGGCGCTGGGTGGAAGCACCAGCTGGAGCGGCCCTCAGCAGGCCGAGAGAGGACATATTCTCATTTTTAATTGATGCTCACAGCTTTTTCTTTCATTTGCATCACGCCACACCATTAAATGTATGTTTAATGAGGTCTGCTCCATACAGCTCATAAGTCAATTTGACTCTTTTGTGAGGAGGCAGATCTTCCACAATTGTCCATCTGTTGAGTGCTTTCCAACCTGAGGCAGATGAAGATGGACCCGAGGGAGATGAGGTGAAGGTCTTCTGACACCATATAAGACAACGTTGTGCTGCTATCACACGGTTCCAGGTCTCTATTCTTCACACGTAGGTCAATACATTATTCCCTCTCATCTGTCTTCGTCTGTATGTTCTGCTGAAGCCAGTCTGCAATAGGTCAGTCACCCTGCTGATATCTGACCTACTGGCTGGATATGTTCCAACCTCATTGCAACAAGGAAGCCATCACACTAGGACACAGTTATAGAAAAGAGAGTCCATATTCTTGGAATCACATCAAATACTGTACTTATCTGCTGCCAATGACCTTTTCAAAACATCCAAAAGCAAATATGTCACTTTAAAGACTAAGCTGTGCCCCGCCTCAATGATGCTGTTCTCAATCACCTCATGGGAATGTGGAAGCTGGACACGGATCAGGAACTAAAGAAGAAACACCGTGTTCACAGAGCCTACTGAGTAGGCCGTAGATGGCCGGAGAGCAAATATTTTGGAGCAATACAGTCCAAGAGTGCTCCTAGGAGCAAGACCTTGTCTCATGCACTTTGGTACTGTTCTCCCAGAGGGACTACTTCCTGGAGAAGGATATCATGCTTGGTTAAAAATAGAGGACGGAAATGATGACGGAGGGAGCAGGGCACTCATCCATCCGGGGGAGAGTACTGGTCTTGTGTCCCCAGAATCGGGAGTGGGCATGCAGACCCTACCACGATGCACCAAACCATGAGGATAGTGTAGTCACATGGAAGAATGCATGAAAAGAGCGAGTGTGTTAGTCTGGGTAGACTAGAGAAACAAATCCATGGAGACACTCATATGTATATAAAGAAGAGGTTTATATACAAGAGCAACTGTACATTAAGAATGCATCCCAACCCAGTCCAGTCCATGTCCCTAAGTCCGATACTGGCCCATATGTCTGATAACAATCTGTAAAGTCCTCTTCAGATTCACTACACACACGCAATGAAGCCAAATGTAGGACGATCACAAGCCAGTGGGTAGAAAGTCTTTGGGTCCAGTGGCGTTGTAAGCATCTCAGCGCTGGCAGGGATCTCTATGTGCCTTCTCCGGCTTCAGAGGTCTGGTTGCATCCATGTGGCCTGTCTTCTGCAATGTCTCCCAGGGAATAGCAGAGAGAGAGAGGTGTCTTCTGCCTCCAAGGAGGAAGTACCAGATTTCCCAGAATTCTCAGGAGAAGGCCACGCCCACACAGACGTCTCATTGGGTATCTCCAGATTGACAGTCCAGACTCCACCCCTACACTCTTAATCCTTAAATTGACACCAGATTAGGTGACTACCAAGGAGAGCTACAGGGCTGGCCCCAACCAGAGCCAAACTCACCCCTCCCTGGAAGTGGGTGTGCTGGAGAGCAGAACTGAAACTACAGGTTCGGGGGAGGGGCCTGCTTGTCACACCCACATGGAGGCAGGTCAGGTAGGAGGAAGAGAAAGAGAGCCCAACTGGATCATGCGCTGGTACACCAGGCTCACAGGATGACGCCCCTGTGGGGAGCTAAAGGGACACAGACTGGACTGGGCAACCAACAACAGCATGTGTCATGCCGTCCCCTTACTGGAGCAGACTGTGCCAGAGGACATTTCTGGGGTCTCGTGGTGGGGAGGCAGCACAGTCTGAACCCCCCAAATGGAGCGAACCAAGAAGGGAGCATACCAGATCAGCAGCTGGAGCAAGGCAGAGGTATGAAGCCCCTGAGAAGCCCCAAGGGGGCTCTCCAGGCCAGGAGGGGCAGCTCCTGGACAGTCTTGAAGGCCAGGGAACGGACCCAGGATTTCTGCATATTTCTACTCTCTTTCTTTTTTCTTATTTATTTATGATTTTCATTTTTAAAAATCAGTTTGGGCGATGTCATAGTTGGTGTACCTACCTACATAGGATAGGCACCGGAGGCATGGCTGAGGAGAGAGCAGCGGGACCAACAGTCCGGGGGAGACCTGGGAGGTGAGGGTGGTGGGGGAAGCGGGCGGAGAGCAGGCTGTGCCATAGACAGGGGAACAACTGGGATGTTGGAGTCAATAACAAGGAGGAGATAGGGATCTGAGGTGGGGCTGGGGGTGGGGGGTGGGGTTGTCAGAGCAATAGCAAACTAGCTAAGAGGAGGTACCAAGAGGCGGACATAAGGGGAAAGTGACAGTGGGGCAGGAGGAAGGTAAAAGGAAACAGAGGAAGGACCAAGGAAGCAAAGCAATGGATAGAGGTGTAAACTTAGCAGTGGTCATACATAAATACATTAATCCACAAAAATAGAGGTATTGGCCCATGTACATATATTTATATGGCAATACACCGAGGTAGGGGATGGACTTTGGGCCTCTGTTCATACCCTCCCTCAACACAAGAACACTTTGTTCTAACCAATCTGCAGTCTGACATGTTCACCCTCCTGACACAGTCGCTGAAGACCAAACAGGTACATAAGCAAATGTGGTGAAGAAGGTAGATGATGCCTGGCTATTAAAAGATATAGTGAAGTTACACAAGCTGCCATTCAGCAGTGAAGCAACAAGTCCACATGGAAGAAACACACTGCTGGTGCGATCATGAGGAGTCATAGGGACCGAGTAATAGGCATCAGCAGACACATAACACACAAAAACATATTGTTGAGAATGAGGGGGGCTGGAGCAGAGATCCAAAGTCCATCTGTAGATAGTGGAACAATCTCCCCACAGAGAGCCCACAGGGAGGGGATGAGTCACCAGGGTGCAGTAAAGCACTGATGAAACACACTATATTCCTCTCGTTCCTGGAGGCTTCCTCATACCCCACTACCATGACCCCAGTGCTGCTTCCCAGTTCAGACTAGACCAGATCATGTACACAGGTATAGAAAGGGATGGGAGCCCATGACACAGAATCCAGGAACAGGAGTAGGACTAGTGATACCAGAAGGGTAGGGAGAAGAGAGGGAGAGGAAGGGAGAAAAGGGGAACCGATCACAATGATCGACACATAACCATACACCCCTCTACAGGGGGAAGAACAACAGAAAACTTGGGGGAAGGGAGACAGCAGTCTGTGTGAGAGACGAAAACAATAACAATGTACAATCTACCAGGGGGTTATGAAGGTGGGGCAGGGGGAAGGAGGGGGGGGGATCTGATACCAAGGGCTCAATAGAAAATAAATGTCTAGAAAAGAATGAGGGCAACATATGTACAAACATGTCTGATTCAATTGATGTATGGATTGTGATGAGTTGTATGAGCCCCCAATAAAATGAAAAAGAGGACGCCTCTCAGTGACATGTATTGACACAGTGGCTTTGGTCATGGGCTCCGACAGAGCAATGATTATGAGGACGCGCAGACACGGGCAGTGTTTTCCTGTGTGATGCACAGAGTTGCTATGAGTTGGAACCAACTCAAAGGTGATAACAAGTCTGGTTGAAAGGTGATAACCAGGAGTGGATTCAGTCCCAAGTTCAACAGGTGTCTAAGGGCCTTAGTCTCAGGGGTTCTAATCTGTTTTATGGTTTTTGTACTTTGCTCTATACTTTCCTCGAACCCTGTCCAAGAACTTCAATTGAGACTCTGACCATAGTGGTCAGTAGTTTTCCATCTTCTATTTATGGTTCTTGTATTGTTTGATAGTTTGCCCATAGAATCCTTCAATATTCCAATCCCAGGCCCGGATTTGTCGTTATTTTTTTCTGCTTATGAAACGCTGAGCGTGCTCTTCCCTCTTGGTTTTCTGGTTCCAGGCGCTTTCACATTTCGTGTTAATACTTTACTTTTCCTTCCCAAGCTGTCATTTGAAGTGTTCTGTTCAGCTCTGTACCTCACCATTCCTCCCGTTTGCTTTATCGAGGCCATTTTCAAGAGTAAGCTCCAGTCTCTCTGTCATCCACTTTGACCTTCCTTTTTAAAGGACCCTGTAGTGTCTTCATGTTTGCCGTCCTTGTTGTCATCCAACAACTTACCTTGTCTTCAGTCATTCATGTTCAGCGTGTCAAATCTTTTCATAAGATGATCTCCAGGAGACAACGGTGGCGTAAGATATGGAAATAATAATTTATTATTTATCAGGGGTCTATGCACGAGGGAGGGTAGTGGAGGGAGGGAAAAAAAGAAGAGCTGCTACCAAGGGCTCAAACAGAAAGAAAAATATTTTGAAAATGATGATGGCAAAGTATGTACAAATATGCTTGATACAATTGATGTGTGGATTGTTATAAGAGCTGTAAGGGCCCCTGTTAAATATATTTATTAAAAAAAATAATAAATAAAACACTTGAATTTAAAAAAAAAAAAGATCTCTAAATTCAGATGGAATATAATCAAGTTTTCATTTTGGCTTTTATGGACTTTTCTTCAATCTCAACTTGAGCTTGCATATGAGTAGTTGACTTCCTGTTCTGCAGTTGGCATTGGCTTTATTCTGATTTATAGAACTGATTTTTTTCATTGTACCTTTCTATAGACTTAATCCATTTGATGCCTATATATTGCTTCTGGGACATCCATGTATATAGTTATCATTTATATTGTTGGAAAAATGGTATTTTGAGAGAACAGGTCATTAGTCTTACAAAATTCCAGTATTAATTGTATCTAGCTTTATACCCAAGCGAAATGAAAACATATGACCACCCAAATTTTTTATGCAAATGTTCACAGCATCTATAATTAACAAAGTTGTCAATAGTAAGTGTTATTGTGTTCATAGCAGCAATAATTGATAAAAGTGGGCACAATAAAGCACATACCAGTTGGTAACTTGATAAACAGTGGTTGAGTCATATAATGGAATACTACTTGGCAATTAAAAGGACCAAAGTAACAGGATTGTTACAACAGTATTGGGCAGCTATTGAAAACTGTATGCTAAATCATGAAAAACAAACAAACAAGCAAAGTGACATATTGTCTGATTCCAGTCATATGATATGCTCAGAAGGGGCAAATCCATAAAGACAGAAAGAAGATGAATCATTATCTTAGGCTGGGGATTGGTTGACAAAGCAAATAGGCATAGAGTTTATTTGTGGAAGGATAAAAAATAGTCGTAAAATTGATTATGGTGATGGTTGCACAATTCTGCGGATATACTAAATACTATTTACTTGTATACTTCAAATGGATTTAACTACTGCACAATTCTGAGGCTATACTAAAAACGATTACACTTGGAGGGCTCAAAATGCTGATGAAATTGCAGTTTGAAGGCAACACTTTTCCAGAGCTCTTAACA
The DNA here is from genome assembly GCF_000313985.2 of Echinops telfairi. Lineage (NCBI taxonomy): Eukaryota > Metazoa > Chordata > Mammalia > Afrosoricida > Tenrecidae > Echinops > Echinops telfairi. The sequence continues at coordinate 84,517,939 of NW_022103906.1, read as the reverse complement.
ATAGTGTTCTACTTCTATAAAGATCACAGTCTAGGACAGCGGTTCTCAATTGGTAAGTGGCGACCCCTTTGGGGGTCAAATGACCCTTTCACAGGGGTTGCCCAATTCATAACAGTAGCAAAATTACAGTTATGACTTAGCAATGAAAATAGTTTTATGGTTGGGGGCTCACCACAACACGAGGAACTGTATCAAAGGGTCGTGGCATGGGGGAGGTTGAGAACCACTGGTCTAGGACATTCTCCGTGGCAGTTCCTACTCTGTCATAAAAAAGTTTTATGAGACAAAATTGACCTGATAGCAGTGGGTTATGTCTCACAAAAACGTTAAATATGAAATTCGTTGAAGCAGTTGAAATTGCGCATGGTTTTGTTCTTTTAAAAATAACTTTATTAAAAACAATGAGACAATGTGTAGGTGAATCCTCTCATACTAAATGACACTTACCCCCACATCTCCCCCCCACCCACTGCTTTATAATGCAAATCACAGGAGAAGGTCTGTTCTTTGTTCCTGTGCAAGCAGAAAGGGAAGAATGTAGAAATGAAAACAGCATCAGAAAATCTGGTTATTACTTGTTCGGTTTTTGTTATTCAGAATATAGTTAAAGACAGTGTCCAAGGAACGTCCACCGTAACACTGAACACTGCCCAGCTCCCCCTAGAGCGTGGTCTGGGCCTTGGAGGAGGAAAGCACTAGCAGTGCGGAGATGGAGCAGATACGTAGGACCCCCCTGGCCGTGTGCCTGTGAAAGTTGGAAAACAAAAAAGGAAGACCGGAGACGAGTTGATGTATTTGAATTGTGGCTTTGGTGAAGAATATTGAAAGTACCATGGACTTCCAGAAGAAAGAAATAAATCTGTTTTAAAGGAAGTACAGCCAAAAAGATTCTTAGAAGTGAGGATGGCAACTTCATCTCACACTTTGGACATGTTATCAAGAGATACTCTCACTGCCATAGAGTTGATTATGGCTCATATGGGCCCGATAGGACAGGGTAGACCTGCCTCTGGGGATTTCTGAGACTGTACATCTTTCTGAGACCCCAAACCTCTTCTTTCTTCCCTGGAGTGGCTGGTGGGTTTGAACTGCTGATCTTGGATTCAAAAGCCCAATTGATAACCTGCTATGCCCCCAGTCTCCAGAAAAACACAGCATTTTTGGTCAAGGGGAGACTTAATGAATCACAGATGGGTTGGCAGCGACGAGTGCAGACAGTGATCCTTGTGAGGCTGGGGTCGGACTGGGCAGTGCCACGTTCTGTTCTGTGTTAGGGTCACTTGAGTCCCAGCTGACTCGAGGGCATCTAACAACAACAGCAATAACTGTATAGGAGTGGAATTCGGATTTCTATGGTCATGCTGTGTTTAACCTTTAGAGAAGCTGCCAGAGAGTCATGTTTTTGTTAAAATGTAACGAATGTAAGCAATCTATTAGACACATGGTTTACAAATATCTTCTCATTCTGTGAGTTGTCTTTTCCTCTTTTTGATGGTATCCCTGGCAGCAAAAAAGCTAATTAACCCGAGGATTAATTTATGCATTTTCTTATGTCATTTGTGCTTTTAAAATTATTGGAAAGAAACGGCCACGTAACAGAAGGTCAAGAAAACCCCTTTTGGTTGTTAAGTGCCTTGAAATTTACTTTACCCTCGAACCAACTCCATGTGACAGAGTAGAACTGGGACACGTGGCTTGCTGGGGGCTGTAAGCTTTATGGGAATGCACTGTCAGGTCTTCCTGGAGCAATGGGGTGGGCTTGAGTCAATAACTCTAAAAGAGAAGCTGAGTCCAAGGGCTCAAGTAGAAAAGGTTTTGGAAGCGATGATGGCAACATATGTATAGATATGCTTGAAACAATTGATGTATGGATTTTATAAGAGCTGTAAGAGTCTCTAATAAAATTATTTAATATTTTAAAAGAAGAAGATGACTTACTCTTATGTTTCCATCCTATGCTTAGGCCTATGATTCATTTTAAGTTGATACTTGAGCCTTAGTTTTGGAAATGTCTATGTTCTTTGAGTCTGCGAGTGACCCTGAGAAATCTTTTCAGCCTGCCTGCGACTTGGGTGTGCCTTGTTGCCAATGAGGATGACCTCAGCTGTGTTGCTCAATGAGCAGGATTAGTCCCTTATCAGGGTGCTGCTCCTCCCTGGTGCTTTCCTAAGCAGTGATCACTCACCCAAGAGAGGCCTTAGCACTTCAGAAGGAAAAAAAAGTAGAAGAAAAAAAAAGAGATGATCTTGGTTTCTGTCACTGAGGTTCCAACCTCCTTTTGCAGCTTCTGATGCCCTAGGAGCCAGTCTGCCCTTTTTCTTAAGAAACGATAGGAACTGGAAACACAGGGAATCCAGGGTGGATGATCCCTTCAGGACCAGTGGTGTGAGTGGCGATACTGGGAGGGTAGAGGGAGAGTGGGTTGGAAAGAGGGAACTGATTACAAGGAGCTATATGTGACCTCCTCCCTGGGGTACGGACAACAGAAAAGTGGGTGAAGGGAGACGTTGGACAGGGCAAGATATGACAAAATAATAATTTATAAATTATCAAGGGCTCATGAGGGAGGGGGGAGTGAGGAGAGAGGGGAAAAATGAGGAGCCGATTCCAGGGGCTTAAGTGGAGAGGAAATGTTTTGAGAATGATGAGGGCAATGAATGTACAAATGTGCTTTACACAATTGATGTATATATGGATTGTGATAAGAGTTGTATGAGCCCCTAATATAATTAAAAAAAAAAAAGGAATGATCTCTTGGTTAGAAACATAAAGCTTTCTCTGTAACCAAAGCATCCCAATATGTTTAACAAGAAAACATACCCATCCAGTCACAAATCTGTAAAACAAAAAAGCAACATTAAATACCACAGAGCGATTTCTGAAGAGGAGAAGAGGAGTTGGGAATGGGGCTAGGCAGTGAGGAAAGGAGTGAAACAAACCAAACACTGAGGCAACCAAAAGAAGAGCAGGTCTTTCGAGAAGAGAGAGCAGTGGTCGGAGACGAGGGAGCAATTCGTCTTTCTGTTCCTGAGCTGAAGCAAACAAAAAATTCATATTATTATAAATAGCAAACACATGAAATTTATCTAGCATCAATATGTGTTAGTAATTCTGCTAGTTACTGTGTTAGTCTAGGTACTTTAGAGAAACAAATCCACAGAAACTCATGGATAAGAGAGTGTTTTATATAAAGGTTAAGTGCACCTCAAGAAAACATCCCAACCCAGTGCTGTCCAAACCCACAAGTCCAACATTAACCCATATGTCCAACATCAATCCACAAAGTCCTCCTCCACCTCACAAAACAGATGCAATGATGCTGACTACAGGAGGAAAGCCGAGTCAGTGAATGTGTAAGCATCTCAGCGCTGGCAGGGATCTCCACAGGGCTGCTCCAGCACCCAGGGCTGCATCAGGGTAGGTCCATGTGGCTTCTTCTCAGGGATGTCTTACAGGAAGTGAACTTTGTCAGCTGAAGCAGGGACCTGGCTAAGGCAGGTGCACCTTGGTCTGACCATCACAAAGCAAGAGACCTGAGACCTTGAAAGGTGAAGTTCACCGAGCCATTTATCTCGCTGCCCTTCAATTAACCCCACATGTGTTTATTAGCTAGGTTGGCACAATAAACTAATTAACTCAATTACTTTCACCTAGATTCTCACTGAATACTCAAGAAAAATAAACCCATGAAAAATAGCTATTTTAACCCCCTGTCTTTCATAGAACATGCTGTAGCTTCTTATATTTTAATTTCAATTTTCAAACTTTTTTGAAGCCCTTTTGTGTAATTAACCAAATTTGACTGTCTTCAGTATACAGTAGAACCCTAATGTGTTCTAGAAAAAGCGTTGAGAAGCAATGCAGTCAAGTTCCGAATCAATTTTTCCGTAAGAAATAACTGAAAATGGATTAATCCATTCTTGACCACCAAGTTTTTACCCTAATCTTGCTTTTTTATGCAAAACATTACACAGAAACTTCAAAGTAAATAAGTTCAGTTAAATAATATAATTTAAATAAGAAACAGAACATTACAAAGATTTTAACAACTGTAGTATGGCCCATACCTTGAGGTGGATGAGGATCTGGATCTGTGACACGCGGGTGTGGAGAGGAGGTGTGGAGAGAGTCATTGTTTGGAAGGGGAATCCCCTTCCATCAAATCCACTGGTAGCTGCTTTTCAGGAGTTTCCCCCTTTTTCCCCTTCTTTGCCTTTTTTTACTAGGACCTGGCTGCCTTTCTCAATAAAAACAAAAACAAAGAAAAGTCTGTATAATTTGGTCTGCTCTTCTTTAACTGTTTTCTCAAAGGGTTTACTAAATTATCATCAACAATATCAATAGCACGGTTAACCAGTTCTTTATCATGATGATTCGTTTCAAAAACCTCTTTCTTAGGACCCACGGATTTTAAAATCTAAAAACAGTACAAAAATCCACAAAAAACCAAGAAAGTTATAGCAAAACGCTTGGAACACAGCTGCAAAAGGTTTAAACAACTCATACTGATAACACCAAGTAATACTGAGCGAAGGAAATACGAACCGCTTTTGTTTACAAATATCACGTGAGTCGGTCGCGTCAGATTCCCCTGCATTCTTCAAGCTCTGATGCAAAATTTTCTCAACATTTTGTGTTGAAATCCGATTGTGTCGGGTGCTGATGGGTGGAGTACTAGGGTTCACTGTATAAGAACAAGTGAACAAGGTAAGAGTATATCTCAGGCACTGTGGATATAAACCCACAAACGACTGACTGGAGAAATAAGGTAATGCCTTATTAATCCTTGTAATAACGCTGTGAAGGAGTCATAGTGGCACGAGGGTGCAGTCCTGGGCTGCTAACAGAAAGTTGTTGGACATCGTTGGGTTGAATCCACTAGCTGTTCTCTGCGAAGGAAACAGTGGTCACCAGTCCCCATAAGATCACAGCTGATGCCAGAGCTGCAGAGGACAGGCCTGGAGATACCGTTCTGGGCGAGTCGCTGGTCTGACCCAGCCACATGGGGGCAAACCAAGAGGGGAGCACACCAGACCAGTGAGGGGAGCAGAGTCGCCAAGTTCCTGAGGAATCCCGACTGCAGACGTCTGTCTCAGGGACAGCACTTGACACCCCATCTGAACTGGCTGGGGGTGACTCACCCAGGGGCCTCACTGAAAGTCTACACATGTAATGCTGAGGTGGGCGTGGGGCAGCATTAGACTGCTCCATCCCTGACTGCAGGAAGAGCAGTGGAGACTTTCAGGATGTGCGCCTTGTCTGTGTTAGGTCAGCGGGTCCTGGGATGCGGAAACCTGGAAGAAAAGGAGACTCGACTGATGGATTATTCCTTGTCCTTCTCGCTGTTTGACAGAGAGAGATTCATCTACTCTGTCAGGATCCCTGTTAGAATTGGGGACTATTTGTATAGTCTCTCTCTCTTGGTGTTTATGTATACCAGATAGGATAGGCAATCCCAGAAACAGCGATAGACTGAAGGTTTCGGAGGGCTGGAGGAGTGGGCATGGGAGGGGAGGAGGTGTGGTGAATAATGATTGGGACAGGATTCTAAAATTGATAGTGAGGAGTGTGTAGCTTTTCTGGTTGAGTTTCTTCGATCAAATGACTCAGAGTATCTAGATTCTTGTAATCGGTTCCCCCTTTCTATTCCACCCTCCCAGTATTGCCACTCACACCACTCGTCCTGAAGGGATCATCCATCCTGGATTCCCTGTGTTTCCAGTTCCTATCTGTACCAGTGTACAGCCTCTGGTCTAGCCAAATTTGTAAGGTAGAATTGTGATCATGATAGTGAGTGGGGAGGAAGCATTTAGAAACTAGAGGAAAGTTGTATGTTTAATCGTTGCTACACTGCCCTCCTCCTTGGGGGACGGACAACAGAAAAGTGGGTGAAGGGAGATGTCAGACATGCAAAATATGACAAAATAATAATTTATAAATTATCAAGGGTTCATGAGGGAGGGGAGAGCAGGGAGGGAGGGGAAAATGAGGAGCTGATGCTAGGGGCTTAAGTGGAGAGCAAATGTTTTGAGATAAGAGTAACAAATGTACAAATGTGCTTTACACAATTGATGTATGTATGGATTGTGATAAGAGTTGTATGAGCCCCCAATAAAATGATTAAAAAAGAGACAAAAATATTTACTCAGAGTAAACATGATAGTGGGGCAGAAGGAAAGAAAAAAGAAAGAGAGGAAAGAAGAAGAAAGGAAAATATTAAAAATATATAGGTGTATATAGATATAGATATAGATATGTGTGTATGTAAATATAGGGGTATTTGTATATATATGTAAATACAACAAAGAAGTAGATGGTCTTTGGGCCTCTACTTAAATCTTAACTAAGTACAAGAACGGTTTGTTCTAACAATGTGACATTGTATGATACTTGCTTACCGGACACGATTGCTGAAGACAAAATGGGTGTCTAAGCAAATCTGGTGAAGAAAGCTGATTAAGGCTGGTAGTTAAACAAGTGGCCATCTAGCAGGGAAGCAATAAAGCTCACATGGAATATGCACATCAGCCTGTGTGATCATGGCGTACTGATGGGAAAAAGTATCAGCAGTTCAAAAAGAAGCAACAGAATCAATGGGAAGGAGCGTGGGTGTAGTGGAGATCCAAAACCCACCTGTAAGATAATTGGACAGTTCTTCATAGAAGGGCCACATGGAAGGGGTGATAAATTCATCACTGATGAAACACATAACTATCCTCTAGTTCTTTAATATTTCCTCCTCCTTTATATTATTGTTTTTATTTCACATAATTAATCATGTTACTTGCATATGTTGATTTGTTAATTAAGATAGTTTGATAATGAAAGCCAAGATATATAACCCTTCAGTAATAGTAAAAAGAATAATGGCTTTTAGAGGATATGGGAAAGGAGGGGGTGGAGGAGTTGGGAATAGCGAGCTGATGGTGTAAAATACAACAAAATAATAAATTGGATGGTGTAAAATTTGACAAATAAATAAATAAATATGGTTTCCTGGGGGATAGTGTGGGGAAGGGAGAGGATAATGGGGAGCTGATATCAAGAAGTTCAAGAAGAAAGAAAATGTTTTGGAACTGATTGTGGTAGCAATTGTTCAATACTGCTTGATGTGATTGAACTGTGGAATGTTACGTTATCTGTAAGAGCTCCCAATAAAATAATTGAAAATCAAACAAACAAAAGATTACAGCCTAGGAAAGCCTATGGGACAGTTATACTCTGTCAATTAAGGTTGGAATAAGCTAATATTCACACTATAAGGATAACCCAGCTAGTTTTATGTTATTATTAAGGAGCCCTGGTGGTTAAGTATTCTATTCAAAATGGTCAGAGTTCAAACCCACCAGATACTCATGGGAGAAAGAGGTGGCCGTCTGTTTGTATAAAGATTATAGCTTTGGAAACTATTCTGTCCCACAGGATGGCTCTGAGTTGGAAGTGACTCAACACTAATGGGTATTATTTCACAGGTGAGACTCCTAAGGCTGCCTCCCATTAAATGTGTTCCCAGGATCTCCTGACATATACCGAACGAGCTGAGCTAGAATTCAAGCTCAAGTCTTCGGACTTCATATCCCGTGTGATCTGTACTCTACCATCCTGATTCTGAGTTCGAGGATTAGGAGTTCCAGGACACGTTGTGGCATTTGTTAGAGAACGAGGCACAGTGTTCTGAGACTCAGCTGATTCCCAGGCCACGCACTTAGAAAGGCAGCATAAAAATAGTGAAGAAATCATTGCTAGAGGAGAGGGGCTTAGAAACATTTCTTGGGGCATATAGTTTGTAAGACCCAGGTTTCTAAAGAATGTGCTTAGGGGGGGAAAGCATAAAATTTCTAAAATACATGTGTTCACAGCTCTTTGGATTTGTTCTTTAAGTAATTCCTCTTTATTATGAGTTTTACCTTCTAAATGCTTTCCTACATTTTCCCCAAATGCACGACAGTCGATAATAGCTTACACAGATATCTATTCTCCACACTTTTTGCACATATCGGATAATGGTCTTTACAAAAGTTAATTTTACTGGATTAGCAATCTGGACTGTGAGACACTCTACCACACCCAGAAGATCCCTCTGAGAATGAGTCAGTGTGAAATGATGTCCCTGTCATTGTGTTCTAGATCAGGTTCTAGACTAGCAAGAGTCCCTGGCTGATGACTTTTGTCTGCCATTCATTGACCCATCAGCAAAGCTAGAGCCAACTATTTAACTGCATTTCATGCCTGAAATGAAATAAGAAAGTGAGACAATGAATTGTAATCAATCTATTCCTCTTAATGCCTATACATTTTTTTGTGGGGGGTCTGGATATTCTAGTTGATCATGGGTATCCTAAATGTCCCGAATTACCTAGAAAATGACTTCAACTCTCACTTCGTTAATAACAGCTGTGTCTCCTTGTTAGTAACCAGAGAAGCTATTTGCTCTCTTAGAAACCAGAGCAGCCAGGGGCTCCCTACAAGGAGGGAGGTGGGGAGGTGTTTCCAAGCTGATTCCATGGATAACTCTACCTGTAGCACTAGATGGATCGAGAGTTTCTCTCCTCCCAGCCTTCGTGCTTTCATCCTTAAAATGTCTCCAGGGAGAGGAAGTCCTCTGTGTGTGTGTTCTTCTCCTTGCCTTACTCCCTCAGGTCCCTTTCTTAATGCCCTGACTCCCATGTCCCAGTCTCTACACTACCTACTAACACTGTTCTTATCGTCTTTCCTGGTCACATTTTCTTTACCACCCACATTTAGGTGTCTCTCTATCTCTGAATGAACTTATTTTCTGAACTATGTCATGGCCTGTGATGACGGTATATGTGGAATGGGCCAGAATGACTTCCAATCTTACCTGAATGGGGAGCACACGCAGAGTCACAGGGGACTCCTTATTAGCAAGGAGGGCTCTAAACCCAATCAGTAAATAGCTATTGTAAAGGAGAACTGTGTTTCAAAAGGTTTTTTAAGGAGACTGCCAACCTCTCTTCGGAAGTGACTTTGGTGGACTTCAACCTCCAGTCATTTTGTTACTAGCCAAGGCTTAACCATGCTAGAGGTCAACCATGAAATCCTGTGGCATTTCTTCCAGGGAGAAGACAAATCCTGAAAATACCTGCCCTGAAACACCAGGACAGCCTATATCAACAATAGCAAAATAACTCAGGAAGAAGGATGATAAAGCTTGCTGACTTTTGCTCTTTATGAGTTACTTTTTCCTAGCAGAGTAAACCCATCTCTCCAGGATGAAAAGCAGGCTCAGAAAGCTATAGACTTCCTGGTACCTGCAGAAACAGTGCCGCCATGATGGGGCCTAACCAGGAAGGCTGGATTAATGTTGAGACACTGTCCCTTACAGGAAAAGGACAGGCACTGATAGCTATAAATTCAAGACCATTCCCTTATGAGACACTAGCTGCCTGTGAGGAAATACTGGAGGAACTACACTGGATATTTATTTATGAGATGTCCAAAGCAATACCATTGGCATTAACTAGTCTATGAAGAAAGTTCTAATAAAACCATACTTGGTAAAAGTAATATCAAAATATGACAAAATAACTTTATATTACTTATTCGAGTGGTTTGGCCAAACGCAAACTATTCTGATTCTATTATGGTCAGAGACTTTGCTACCTATGATTTAAATTCTTTTAAATTTGTTGATCTTTGATTATGGCCAAGAATATGGTCTATTTTGGTGAGTGTGTAAGGTACATTTAAAAAAATATCTATTTTGCTGTGATAGGTGTAGTTTCTTATAAATGGTGATTCAATTCTGTTGGTTAATACTTGTTGGGTTATTTAACACGTTTGCTGATTTTCTGTCTGTTGTTTGTATGAATTGTAGAGTGTGGGGTATTATAGTTCCTGAATAGAGTTGAAGTTGGGCCTCAACATGAAAGCAAAGGTTTCCTAATATCAATAACTCAAGTGATCTGCACAAAAGTATCTGTCAATTCCTTGTAGCTTCTTTAGGACTATGCCAAATGGTGTAAGAAGATATGGAACTAGTTAAGATAATGTATATTTCCATTATGGATGTAATATATATGTGTAGGCTCAAATTGATATGCTGAAATATTTCCTTTTCAGAACTAATTTGTATGTGTTTGGTGAACTCATCTGAGTAGCCAGACTCTAGGCAACCATATGGAACAAAAATAATGACCCTATGGACAGTGGTCTATTCAGCACCCGTTCCTGCTGTAGAACAAGCTGATTCCTGGCAGACTCAGAAATTCCCTTTTTGGGTCATTTTTGTTTCTGTTGGTGCTGCCTTTTTCAGAACTGGGTGCGGTTGCTTCCTTTGCTCATGTGTTTCTTGCTCTAAGGACCCGGAGCAGTGGGGTGCTTAAGGACACACACATCCAGATGCTCTCACTGCAGATCAGCCACTGACTAACTGTGTGATTTGGGGACCACTACATAGTCTCTTGCACCTCTGTTTTCTTATCTGCAAAAAGGGGTTAATTTATAACAGATGGTGCCTACCTACTAGTGTTTTGTGATCATTTAATGAGTTAGTACAAATGAATTTTTGGTACAGTTCTGGTACAAAAATATTCAGTACAGTAAAACCCGTGAGAGACGGAATCTATTTAAGGTAGAAACCCGTCTGAGAAGAACAAATTCCCATCTAAGTGGGTTATAGAAAAGTAGTCCGTTCCTTTGCCAGTTAGTCTTATGATTAACCGTGGAACATTATCAGATCCTGAAAACCTCTGAATCAGAGAAGAACCCTGTCAGATACAGCAATAAAGGCTGAGCCCCTCAAGTGGGAGGCACCTCAAAATGTAACTGAGGAAGAGCTCCCTTCTCAAAGGTGGGTCTATTCTAGGGACGTGGATTAAGAAAAGCTCTTGGAACTTCTATTTGCTGATGGGACACAACTCGAAATGAGCAGATAAAACTGCAAACAGCTATGACTAGAGAAGCTCCTTATCAGGAACAGACCATCAAGCACTCATATGTAAGCTCAATTTTGAAGGACATGAAAACAAGTCCAAGAAAATCAATATTTTGATTCAGGTCATATAGCCGACCTGAATTTGGAGGACATCTCAGGACTAGACTGGACACATTGACCCCTCAGGACAGAAGACCTGTGAGCTGTGGGACGATAATAACATCACACACGAAGAAAGCACAGCTTATTAGAAAGACAGGAAAGGAAGCCAAGATCAAAGTGGCTGCCAAAAGAGACTGAAATTTGCTCTTGATCCTAGAATAGTTCGAGCAAATGGAAGAAACGATGAAAGTAAAATAGCTGAATAAAAAAAAATCTCACAGGGCAACTCAAAAAGACAATGTCTTCTAATGAAATGTACAAAGATCTAGAGTTAGAAAAGCAAAAAGAAAAAATACGCTCATCATTTCTTAAGCTGAAAGAACCGAAGGAACATAAAACTAAGCCTCCCATTACAATATTAAAAGATTCTATGAGTAAAATATAAAATATAATATAAAAAATAAAATATCATGCAGGAAGCACCAAAAGAAGGTGAAAGGAACATCACTGTACCAAAAAGAACTAGCTGATATTCAACCATTTCCAGATGCAGCATGTGAGCAAGAACCAATGGTCCTGGAGAAGGAAGTCCAAGCTGTACTGAAGGCATTATGGAAAACAATGCTACAGGAATTTTCAAAATACCAATTGAAATGGTTTCACAAGGTACCAAAGCTCTGGAAGCTACTGATCTAGCAGAGAAGTTACAGCTCAGCAGGACTGGTGATGCTCACCTAGGTGTCCCGAGAAGCTGCCTGAGCCATATCCTTGCACAACAGTCCTTGGGTCAGTGCACCCAGGAGCCCTGAGTCCTAGGGTCACAAGCCATTCGAACAACATCCAAACCCATAATGTTCTATTTTCACAGAACGTATCAGGGACCTTAAGTGCTGCAAACCAGCTATATTATTGCCTTTGGGTGCAAGAACTCCTGCAGTCAAGGATGGTAACCAAGGGAGATAAAAATGCTATGACGAAACAGTTAGAATTTTGAGAAAAAATTTCAAAAATTTCCTTTGGATGCCAACTGAGTGATCACTTGATTTGTTTATGATTCTCCTGTTTTACTAAATATGTGCACTATCTTTACTAAGTGAGATTTCTCTTCTCACTTAAAGTAAAATCAATAACCTTAGTATATTTTTCAAAAATCCATTTGGCTTCATATTTAGTATTTCTGTGTTCAATAGAGTTTCTGAAGAAACTTTGACATTTTGACATTTTTGGTCCCTTCATCTAACATTTCTGAAAAGAGAATTATTTCCCCACAGAACCTGTCCAGATACCACTGTCAGCATTCCGATAATGGATGTGATCCATTTCAAAATCCAGGGCTCGGCTGAGGGTTGAGTTGTCTCAGAACCTTCTGATGGTGAGGTAATGTCTGCAGAACCGATCGCAAAGATCAACGCATAATTCACCGCCACCCCCCACCCCCCCACTGCCAGGGGATGAACAACAGAAACATGGGTGAAGGGAGACAGCGGTCGATGTGAGATATGAAAACAATAAT
>NW_022103906.1:84490196-84504568 GCF_000313985.2 Echinops telfairi | reverse complement strand
CCAGTGGGTGGGAATTCTTGTGGATCCAGTGGCATTGTAAGCATCTCAGTGATGGCAGGGATCTCTATGTGGTTCCTCTAGCTCAGGGCATTACCGTAGTTCCATGTGTTTGTCAGCTGCAATGTCTCCCAGAGATTGAGAGACTGAGACGGTCTCCTGCCTCCAGGGAGGAAGACAGGAGTTCCCAGAATCCTCAGGAGAAAGCCATGGCCACACAGAGGTCTCATTGGGTTTGACCTAATTGACAGGCTAGACTCCACCCCTTCACTCTGAATCCTTAAACTGACACCAGATTATGTATCTACCCCAAGCGGGATTCCAGAACACTTAATAGTGCTGATGTGGAGCCTGTACACGGATCAACAGGTAATCATTTGAATGAACAAAAGGATACAGTATAGTTTAAGATCAGGAAAGATGCAAGCAAGGGTTGGATCCTTTAATCATTCTCAATCTGTATGCTGAGAACATAATCAAAGAAACCAGGCTATATGGAGAAAGTGGGATTAGGATTAATGGCAGACCCATTAACAACCTGCAATAGATAGACGATACAATCTTGCTTATTGAAAGTAGCTTGAAACATTTACTGATGAAAATCAAAGGTCTATACTTCAGTTTGGATTACACCACAGCACAGGGGAAATAAAAATCTTCATCACTGAAATAACAAGCAACATCCTGATGACAGGAGAGGAGATTAAAGTTGTCAAAGATTTCATTTTATTTGGGTCCACACTCAACACCATGGACGCAGTAGTCAAGAAATCAAGCGATGTGTGTGTTGGGTAAAGCCCTCCTGGACGTGCTAAGCAAAGAAGAATATATCACTTTGAGGACTAAGATGCGAGGACCAAGATCTTTTTAATATCCTCACCTGCACAGGAAAGCTGGACAATGAATAAGGAAGACGAGAGGAGAATTGATGTCTTTGAATTATGGTGTTGGCCAAGTATGTTATTCAAAAGGCTGCCAGACGATTGAACAAATCGTTCTTGGAAGAAGCACAGTTGGAATGCTCTTTAGAAGGATTTTGGACGTGTTATCAGTCGCTGGAAGAACACCATGCTTGGATAAGCCAATTATGTTCCTGTACTATTCATAAGGTTTTCCATGGTTAATACCTCTTAAGTGGACAACCTGTTCTTTTTTGTGTCCTGTTCTTAGGCTGGACCCTCTGCTGAAACCTGTTCACTTTGGGTGCTGCTGCTAGGATTTGAAATACAAGTGCCACCGTTTCAGTAACACAGCAACATGCAAGCCACCACAGTATGACAAAGTGACAGATAAGGGGTGGTGGCACACAGTAGGTACTTAGTAATGTTAAGTATTATTATTACTCAGATTTTTTTGAGATTTAATTGAGCAAAGCAAACCCAACCTAACCCACTGCTGTCTAGTTGATTCCAACGCATAGGCTCTGTATATGAGTTGAGACTATAAATCTTAACAAGAGCAGATAGGTTTATTTTCCTCCCTGAGAATTACTGGTGGGATTGAACTGGAGCCAATCAACCCACTGTGTCATCAAGGCTACTTTTACCTGAGAAAAATGTGAAAACAAAACCCACTGTCATGGATGTAACTCATAGTGACCCTATATAGGATTTCAGAGGCAAAATCTTTATGGGAGCATGTAGTTTCATTTTTCTCCCATGGGGAAGCTAGTGTGTTTGAACTGCTGGCCTTGCAATGAGCAGCACAATGCTTACACCAATATTCCCCCAGGGCTCATCAACATTTTATTGATCATTTAGTCACATATCTTGATTTATGGAAGTTTATAACACCTTAGTTCTTGTCTTCCATTTACAACTTCTCCCCTTACCAAGACTCAGATGCTTAAAAGATGTGAGAGATGAGATTACTTTTGCTCCAAGGCAGTTTCCATAATTCCCTGGAAAGAGCATCCTGTGGGATTGGTTCTTAGCATAAAGCACAGCACTCATAGAATATTACCTGGGTGCACAGATGTATGTGAGGAGGAAATTGGTGTTTTAAGGCTGGGTTAGTTTCCCTTTAAGCATACATTTTAAAAGGTTAACGAGGATAACTTCTTTAAGAGAATCATTTGCAGTTCACTTTTCTATCTGGTCCGATTTCACACATGCCCTCGTGTGTCTGTGAGATTCCTTTGGCTGTTTTTAGGTTCGGTTGAATTGATTTCCAACTCGTGGTGACCCAATGTGACAGAGTAGAACAGCCACATTGTATCTTCTGGACCATACTCTTTCTACATTGACAGGTCTTTTTCCCACAGAGTCACTGGGTGGCTTCAAACAGTCAACTTTTGGTTAGTAGCTGACTCCTTAACCATTAGCATTACCAGGACTCCCCTGTATTACTTCTAGCCCCGTTCTATATATTTGGAGCACAAGCACAGAGTCTACGTTTAAATTTTTATCTTCTGATTCAGTAGTGAGATACAATTTTCACTTTAATAAAATGATTTGGGCATTAGAACCCTGGAGTGACTGAGATCTTAAAATACAAACTCTCAGATACGTTATCTGGGTTCACTTGAACAAAAGAACATGTCTCTTACAGACAAAGAGACATAAGGAAGGAAAGGTCAAATATATTTCTCATTTTTCTGCTATTTGAAAAATTTAACTAGACCAAGTGACCAATATCACCTCAATGTTTATTTGAAATGCAGCATCACAATCAAAATGGGTATTTTTAAGTTGTCAGGTTAGAAATTCTTACTGGCCAGAAAACAAACTGAGAGTATTTTTTATCATCTTACTAGCTAGTAGCTTGTTTTATATCAGCCTTAAAGAATGTATGTCACCAAAATCAGCATTACATCACTACAGTCACAGGGGGAGGTTAACTGAAGCACTTGCTCTCCTTCATTACTTCATCAGCAAGGACTCCGTTAGAGAGAAAGTTATTGGAAAGAGGAAACAGAGGCCAACTTAATTTTTCTTTAATGTCTAATTTGTCCTCTAGTTGTCAGACTGATATTTTTCATTAATTAACTTTTCTCATAGTCATTATCTATAAGAAACTTACTACTGTAGTATGGTGAGGATCAAAATGAACCAAGTGTGGCTTACCTTTTAGAACCTTTAAACTTTTTTTGACCCTAGGAAAGCTTAAAGCTGTCCAAAAAAGCTAGCATTTATCTGTTGATAAAAACACTTGCTTTAAAATTTCGCAATAGTTTGAAAGTAATTTAGACATTTTGAGGACAATTCCTGTAAATAAATGCTTTCTCCTAACCCACACCAACCCCTCAATATTAGGCTTATTCTGTGGCTAAGTAAAATTGCCTCCTCCACAGGCCACCACTTGTCTGTCAGTTGTCTTACTGTGGTGGCTTGTGTGTTGCGTGATGCTAGAAATGAAGGCACTGGTATTTCAAAGGCCAACAGGGTCACCCAAAGTGAACAGGTGTCAGCTAGGCTTCCATACAAAGAACAGACAAGGACGACGGAATTGGCTGCCCACTAAGGAGGAAAGAGCCACTGAAAACCTTATGCAGAGCTTAGTTCTAATGGATGACACAGAACTTTGCCAGAGGTAGAACCAGAGGATGGGTCCCTTGGGATGGAGGGCACTGAAAATGTGACTCAGGACGAGCTGATGTCTCAAAGTAGAGTCAAACATGGGGGCAGGAATGGAGTAAAGCCTGTGAGCATGGAGCAGAGCCTCTGGTTCTTCATTTGTTGAAGAACAAGATAAGAAGAAACAGCTGGAAAAAATCCAATAATAATGAGAACTTGATATGTTCAAAGTATGAAGCTAGGAAAATTGGAACTGATCAACAATGAAATGGGCTGCATAAAAATCAATATCCTAGGCAATAGTGCAATGAAATGGACTGGTATTGGTCATTTTGAAACAGAAAATCTTATGATTTATTATGCTAAAAGTGGCACAAGACGAATAGCAATGCAGCCATTATGAAAAGGGGGATTTCAAAAATCAATATTGAAGTATAATGTTGTCTGCGATAGGATTAGATCTATCTGCCTTCAAGGAAATAATCAATAAAACGAGTGTTCAAATTTATGCACTAATCTCAAAATCCAGGGATGAAGAAATTAATTTTACCAACATCTTGACTCGGGTGGGAAATGGATCAAATATGTGATCAAGATGTATTGACAATGATTGATGATTGCAAAAGTTGGCAAAGAGGAAGCAACAGTAGTTGGAAAATATATTTGGAAAATACCATTTTTTCAGGAGTGAGGGAAACAAAGTTAAAGATTCTGTGATAGAATTTTGCAAGACCAATAACTTATTCATTGCAAATACCTTTTTCCAACACCACACAGAAATAAAATTGACTACATCTGTGGGAAAAGAAGACGGGGAAGTTCAATATCAGCTGCTAAAACCAGACCAGAGGCTGACTGTGGAATAGACTATCAATTTCTTATATGTAAATTCACCTTAAAGCTGAAGAAAATAAAAATAAGTCCATGAGAGCCAAAATCGCATTTTGTGTCATCCCACCTGAATTTTGAGAACATCACAAGAACAGATTTTTCCCCTGATAGTATTATTGAGATATAATTCACATTTCAGACACTTCTATACTTCATTTGTATTTAAAAAGAGCTGTATGCACATCACCACAATGAGTTCTAGT
Source organism: Echinops telfairi (assembly GCF_000313985.2). NCBI lineage: Eukaryota > Metazoa > Chordata > Mammalia > Afrosoricida > Tenrecidae > Echinops > Echinops telfairi. The sequence goes on along the minus strand of NW_022103906.1, from coordinate 84,499,962 downwards.
GCAAACACCCTCCTCCTATATCCATTATTTGCTCCCTAGATGCCCTCAACTTCCCCTGGTATCCAAGGTAAGGTTCTACATATTTTATTGTCTCTATACATTTACTCCTTCTGTATTTCATAAATGGAAAAACATACTGAAAAACAAACAACAAACAAACAAAACCCTCCAAACAATGTGTGTGTGTGTGTATATATATATATACATATATATATATATTTTTTTTTTTTTAAGGAAGAAAGTATAGAACACCAGCAAAATTAAAATAAACCAGGGAGAAAACTTGTGTTGAGAAACAAGCAAGAAAAATTTAAACCTAGAACAAATCCAGAATGAGTCAAAGGGGAGATCAAATTACCAGGTATCATATTATACCATAGTTCCATCAGCCATAATCAAGTTTACAATAATCTCTGTCTGATAGCCAGGCTATTTGCATCTCCCGACTGTGGTCAGAGGGGATCTACCAAAGGCTTAATTCGAGTAGGTATTTTCCAGATGGATTTTGGGTTCCCATTGTTATCTGTAGTTTTCTACAAATTGGGTGTTCACAATTTAGGCTTGGATATCTTTCCCTCCATTGTATTTGGATTTTGTTATTTCCTGTCTTTGAATCACAAAACCGGGGGGAATTCCTCCAGGTGGATTTAGTTGACATCTTACTTATATGGCTACTTGTTTGAATACAAGCCTTTAAAAATTCAGATGTTATTTTTTTTGATAGCCAGGCACCATCTACTTTTTTCACCACACTTTTCTGTAGCACCCACATCTTTAGTAGTTTCTTCATGAAGGCAAGTATCAAGCAGTTAAATCTTCCTGGATTGTGGCTAGAATTAAGTAGGACGCCAGGATCCATTCACTTGTCCAAGGATTACATAGGATTCTGGTTTACTTTAGAGATCTCATTATCATTTTATGACAAAGAACATTATCAATCATTCCGTGTGGGGCATAAGGAAATTCAATTGATAGTGTCATTAATTTATCCAATGGCAAAGAATTTAACATACTGTTGAGAAAAGGAGGTTATGCAAGTATAGCCCAGCATCCAAATGCAATCCATGAGTTGTGGATTAGTGCAGATTGAATTCTTACATGATTGAGCTGTGTTTACATTGATCATGGGGGTTGGTGCTAGAGGAATATTTTCAGTATCATTCATATACAAGGGGAGATTCTTGCCTAGCAGATTAATACGTCTCATATTAAAGCAAGGAGGGCATTAATATAGTAAATATATGGTGGTTATGGGCCACCTTTCTCTGGATGCTTGCTAAGCCAGGGATGCTAACCAAGGTTCAACAACTACCAATTGCACAGGCTTGGGTGACCCTGATTTGTTTCTTCTCACACCAAGGTATTTCCGTCTTAAGTTCAAAGGCTACAGGTAATTTTTAGGTAATGTCCACTTCACTCAGTGGGGTTTCCATGTTGAGTCCTTCTGGTGTGGCCTATGAAGGATGCTATGAAGGTCCCTGAAATGACCGAGTCTAAGGTCATTGTAGTACATAGCACATGGCATAGTTCACCAAGGACTGGGTAAATTCTAATTCAAAAGTGTCTAACCAGGAACATATTACCTGGATTATTTTCCCCTTGCGGTTTCTATGATTATTGTTGAGTGTCCCTTCCCGATGTGAGGTTGCACCTCCCCATTTACCCACCAACAGAAGTATAACTGCCTCCTCTGAAATTTAAATGGTTCTCTCCCATGATCTTGACTTGACGTTCCAGTAAGATTCCCTTCGCAGTCCTATGGAGTGTCTGCTGATTTCATGTGATGGTGTCTCAATGTATGGCAGAGAGTGGATAATCTCCCTTTCCTCTGTGTTTGAAGGCGTGGTTCCAGCTGGTGTGTGGGTTTCTCTTTTGGGGTGGTTCTTAAGATGGGCATGATGTATGGTTCATGGATGGTAGGCAGACTTTCTACCTCTTTGTATGGGAATTGGTCCCTAAAATTCATTTGTTTGGTATTTTTCCTTATAGTAGTGGGCTAATGCAGTATTTGTCCTTTTGCAATTGACTAACTTCACTCAGCATAATTGTTTCCAGGTCATTCCATGTCATGTGGTGCTTCATGCTTTCATCACATTTTTTAGGGATGCATAGTATTCCATTGTGCGTATATACCATAGTTTCTTTATCTGTTCTTCTCCTTTTTGGAATTTGGGATGTTTCTAGTTTTCAAGAACAGATTTGATGCATTTAATACTGATGCCAGAAGACGCGAGGCGCTAGGCAGACATCAAGAACATTATTCATGAAGAAAACAAAAGTTTGTTTTAAAGACAGGAAAGAAAGGAAATATTAAAGTGGAAAACAGAATGACTCTGAAATATGCTCTTAATCATAGAGTAGCTAAAGGAAACAGAAGAAACAATGAAGTCAAAGAGTGGAATAGATAATTTCAAAAGGCAGCCCAAGGAGATAAGTCAAAGACTATGCCAAAATGTGCAAAGATAGAAAATCAAAAAGGAAGAATGCACTTAGCATATTTTAAACTGGAGGAACTTGAAAAAATTCAAGCCTTGAGCTGCAATCTTGAAAGATTCTATGGGCAAAATATTGAGTGATCTAGCAAGAATGCAAACAAAATGGAAAGGATGCACAGAGTCATGGTACTGAAAGGAACTAGTCAACATTCCACCATTTCAGGAGGTAGCATATGAATAAGAACCAATGGTGCTGAAGGAAGAAGTTCAAGCTGCACTGAAAGCATTAGGCAAAAACACAGCTGCAGCAATTAATGGAATACCAAGTGAAATGTTTCAACAATCTGATGAAGCACTGGAAGCACTTAATTCATCTATGCCAGGAAATTTGGAAGAGAACTACTTGGTCAACTGACTGGAAGAGATCCATATTTTTTTCCATTCCAAAGAAAGATGACCCAACAGAATGCTTCAACTATAGAACAATATCATTATTATCACACGCCAGTAAAATTTTGCTGCAGATCATCCAACAATAGTTGCAGCAGTACATTGACAGGGAGCTGCCAGAGAGAGGTTCAGGATAAATTCAGAAGAGGGCTTGGAACAAAGGCTCTCATTGGGAATGTTAGATGGATCTTGGATGAAAGCTGGGAATATCGGAAAGATGTTTACTTGTATTTTATTGATTATGAAAGGGCATTTGATTGAATATCATAACAAACTATGGATAATGGATAACCTTGAGCAAATTGGGAATTCCATAATACTTCAGTGTACTCATTTGGAACTTGCATATGGATCAAGAGGCAGTTGTGTGAACAGAACAATGGAATCATGCATGGCTTAAAAAAAGGAAAGGTGTGTGTCAGGGTTGAATCTTCTCACCATACATATTCAATCTGTATGCTGAGCAATCATCAGAGAACCCGGATTTTATGAAGAAGAATATGGAGTCAGGTATGGAGGAAGGCTTGTTAACAACCTGTGATTTGCAGTTGACACAACCTTGTTTGCAAAGTGAGGAGGACTTGAAGCATCTGCAGCCTGCAGTATGGATTACAACTCTGTATAAAGAAGACCACAATCCTCATAACTGGACCATAGGTAACATCACTATAAATGGAGGAAGGATTGAATTTGTCAAGGATTGTGTCTTTTTTGATCCACAATCAATGCTCATAGAAGCAGCAGTCAAGAGAGCAAAAGACACATTGCATTAGGTTAATCTGCTGCACAAGACCTTTTTAGAGTATTGAAAATCAAAATGTTACTTTGAGTGTTAAAGTGTGCCTGACACAAGCCATGATATATTCAGTTGCCTCATATGCATGTGAAAGTTGGACATTGAGTAAGGAAAACCCAAGAATCACACAACTTTCCTCTAGTTCCTAAATGCTTCCTCCCCTTCACTATCATGGTCCCAATTCTACCTTACAAATCTGGCTATAACAGAGGATGGACATTGGTACAGCTAGGAACTGGAAGCATAGGGAATCCAGGACAGATGATCCCTTCAGGATCAGTGGTGAGAGTGGCGATACCAGGAGGGTAAAGGGAAGGTGGGGTAGAAAGGGGGAACCCATCACAAGGATCTACATACTACCCCCTCTCTGGGGGATGCACAACAGAAAAGTGGGTGAAGGGAGACATTAGACAGTGTATGATATGATGAAATAATAATCATCAAGGGTTCATGAGGGAGGCAGGACAGGGAGAAAAGGGAAAAAAGAGAAGGGAAAAAAGAGGTGCTGATATCAAGGGCTCAAGAAGAAAGCAAATGTTTTGAGAATGATGATGGCAACAAATGTACAAATGTGCTTGACACAATGGATATGGGTGTATGGATTGTGATAAGAGTTGTACCAGCCCCCAATAAAATGATTTTAAAAAGAGAAAGTTGGATTGGCAGAGGGGTTGCAACAATGGGCTCAAGCATGGCTATAATTATTAAGCAAGGGCATGGCGTGGCAGAATTTTCATCTGTTGTAATAACATTTCTATTTCAGAAATGACTGTATGGTACCCTACAACGACTGCATCTATACAATATAAACAGATACACAATTAGCCAAGATGGGCCTTTAAGTTTCTATAGACCAAATGAAAAAGAGACATATGCCCTAGCTGGATGTAAAATAATCAATATAGTCTTTTCATATTTTCAACAGCAACCATGGTAATGCAGCGATCCTCTTTGGGGTGATCACCTCTCTCCACACTGATGATTGTAACAATAGGATTGGCTGCATTGCGCCACAAATTGACTGCCTTCATTGTATTTGTTTGCTTTTAACATGCTGCCACTGTTGGATAGCAACTGAAATACTTGCACGGATGTTATAAGGAGTAGTGCTTTTCTAGAAATAAGGATCTAGTGTTGAATTTAGTCAACGTCACTTTAATTAAGACCAGATACATATTGCCCTTGAGATGGTAATACTCATATCACTAGACTCTTCTGACTACTGGTACAAGGTTAGAAGTGACAATAAACTAGAGAGAAGTTGGCTTCTGTTATTCTAAATCAAATACCAAACCTGTTGCTGCTGAGTTGATCCTGACGCATGAAGACCCAATGACAGGGTAGGTCACCACCAGCGGGTTTCCAAGGTCATAAATCTTTACAGCAACAAGACTCACATGTTTCTTCCATGGCGCAGTTGGTGCATTTGAACCACTGACCTTCTGGTTAGTAGCTGAGAGCTCAACTATTGCTTCATCAGAGCCTCTTGCTCTCACTCTAAGAATCTGAAAAGGTTCATATACAGAACATTTTACACAGAACTTCAGTGGTCAGTGAAGCCCCTGAAACCATCCATGTACGATCCCCAAATCTCTTTAGCTTACTAGGTTTCCTGTAATAGGTAGAGGCTCAGGTTCATACCCTACTAATCTGTATAATTTATCCCTAAACATCTCATCAGAATGAACGGCTTCTAGTAGGTCTTCAGATACTTTGCAAATAAGTAATATTCCAGGAACTGGCATTGGTGCCCTCATCTGTTGGGATCTCTATAGCATGAGGAACCACCCAGGCACGTGCTACTCTAATCTCTGGCATCTCAAGTGGGTGATTGCTCTCCATTTCTTGCTTCTTATCTGTATGTTCAGAAGAGCGGGATTCCAAGAAACGTGGCAAGGCTGGAGGGACAGCGCCGTGAGTGCTAGGTAGAGGTGAACATGGGAAAGGTTGTCCCCTTGTCATGACCTTCAAGCACCAACAATCCCAAGTGGATGGATCATCCAGGGCAATTGTGAGCCTGCCCTTGCTTTGGGTTTTAGAATATTATTATTAGGTACTAGATACCACAAATATAATAATTATCAATAATAATACTTAAGTATTCAAAGTAACCCTACCATTACTGTTATTTTTTTTATTCTGACCAATTTCATTAACAAATTTAGCCCCCCCCCCATGAGATTGATTTTATAAACCACTAGTGGATGATGACTTTTTAAAAAATACTGCCCACCCCTCAGGATTATTTTAAACTCATAAAGAATTCTACTCTTCCCAAACAACAATAAAATATTTTCTATTCATATAGAATTAAAATGACATTTAGAGCGGCGATTTCATACAACTCTATAATGGGTTTCAGAACTAACAAGTGATGAAACTTAGAGCCATAACCAGTCGTGTGATTCTAAACGGAGGGCTATTTCCATTGGACCATGCTGAATTCATCATCTGAGGTGTGCCTGTCTTACCTCTCCAAGAGGATTGTAAGCTCAGTGCTTGATAAATGCTGGATAAGTAGAACGGAATAAGTCATGTCCTTGATAAATGCTGAATAAATAGAATGGAATCATAAGTCATGTCCTGGTTTTGATACTGTGTTCGTGTCAGAACCCTAGACAGTGCTTTACGAGCACAGCTTCTTCCTCCATGATGAGCCATTGGTGCATGCGTTGGGCTTTAGTCAGTGTCCTGCTTGCACTTGAACTTTGCTCAAACCTCAAAGACACACAGTTACAGAAAGGCCAACAAAAGCACAAGACAGGGAAGCCCTTGGTTTTGTGAATTTTCCATCTGTTTCTCTAAAGCTGCACTGCTTTCTACTAGACTCTGAGTGTCTTACAATGGTAAACTATCAAAAGCATGTCCAAATTTCAGCTACCTTGGACCTTTAGAGCCATATACGATGTCCTTGGGGAAATGGAAACATACACTTTCCCTAATGTATAGGCATGTGTAATGAGAGGCACAGAAAGAACAGCTTAGACTTTGCACTAAACAGCTACTGATAAATGGTCTATTGAACCAATGATTGCATAAACAAAAAAGGAACCAGATTGTGAATACATGTATGCATATGTAGAAAAGTGGGGCCTATTGGGTTTGTTTTACATGTCCTGGGAAGGGAAGATGTGACATAAATCAAGTACTATGGATTTTGGGAAAGGAGAGATGGGGAAATAAGAAGAAGAGGAAAACAGGATGAGAGAGATACATCTGAAGGAAGGCCTGGAAGCTCCATTACAATCTTTGTTAGCTTTAGCACTGTAGTAGCTTACCTGTTACTCTGTATACTTTGTTGGGGCCAAAGTACATGTTTCATACGATAGAAAGTCTCTTTGTTTGCTTATGCTTCCGGACCCTGCTTTAAAAAGCCAGTATGGTCACCTCAGTGTATTTCATTCGGTAAATATACTTTTGAGGCAAAGTAAAGGAAGCAAAGGAGCAATATCATGGAAGTCTCCTAATCTGGATCATGAGCAAAAAATTTATAGAAAGGGGAAGATCCCATAATCTCAAGTCAAATAGAGCTTCCTTGGCAATTTATTAATATGTGGTGTTGCAATGACTGGCTCACCTTTCAACCTCATGTTTGGCAAGGCTTTGGGGAAAACAACATTCTTTCCAGAAGTCAGGTCAGAAAGCTCTCTATACTATGATTTCACCATCCCGCGCCTGTCATGTCAAATACAACGAAGGTCCTTGCCCCAAGTGAATTCATTAGCAGATATCTCTTTGCTGTCCTGGGAATTGTGTTCCTTCACATATTCCTGAATGATCACTTCATGCTAAAACAAGCTTAATCTTTCAAACGAATAGATGGTAATGACATTGAGGTCAGTGGTTCTGAGGAACAGAGGGACTAGCAGCCCCTGTGCACTAGAGAAGCATTAAGAAAACAGCAATACATGCTTATTTTTGACTATTCATAAATATAAAAGAGGATACAGAAAACTTAAAATTACCTGTTGTTCCACAGGTGATATTTTTCTACTTATGTGGGCAACTGAAAAAGTATTGCTATGACACCATAGAAACTTTTATTAAACAAGAACATCAATAATAATAATAATAATAAATATTAGAGCAGCCTCTGCTGCCAGAATACCTTGGATTTGAAAATGGCTCTGTCACTGGCTATGCAAGGTACCATATATACTCGTGATTAAGGCAAGTTTCTCAGCACATTTTAATGCAGTTTTGGGGTAAAATTAGGTGCCTTGGCTAATATTCAGGTTGGCTTATACTCAAGTATATATGATATATAACATTTCTATGCCTCATGAATGAAAATGGGATGTATTCATTTTAACCCATAGGAACAAATAAGTCAATATAGGTGACAAACAAAACCAGTTGGCATATAGCAGGCATCCAATAAGCGTTAACTATTATTAACCTACCTATTACTGTTACGTCCATTTTTATGCATAGTAACCCTATGTAGAACTTCTGAGACTGTGATTCGTTATGGGAGCAAAGAACCTCATCTTTCTTCTGCACAGTGGTTGGTTGGTGGGTTTGAACTTCTGACCTTATGGTTAACAGCCCGATCAATGCCTAACTCACAATGCCACTAGGGTTTCTTAGCTATTAATTTATAAGAGATATTAACTTGTTACATTCAAATTTTTATTGAGTAGTTTCTCTCTTCATTTTAATGTAGATCAGTGATTTCAAGGCATGTTAGAACTGAAATGACCTTTAATTTTACAGATATGTACCTAGGGCCCAGGGGTTTAACCTTACCAAGATGACACAACTGCTTAGCTACATAACTAGAGACCAGATTCCCAGCCACTCTCGCTATATCATATTCTATTTTCTGTATCAGGCTGCCGAGACAGTCCAGTTACAGAAATGATAACTTTGCAACTGGACTCGCTCCCCCAACGATTCCATTGTTACCATAAAAACACTCAAATGATTTCCTTCCTTTTTTCATTCATTCATTTGTCCATCTTTTAGGTAGCAAAATAGGGATAGAGGGGGTGGTCCCTCCCATGCCTGCATAACGCACCCTACAGGAGGTTTGGAAATGAATCAGGTGAGTATTAAACACCTATAAAGACATAACTGGGTGTGCTCCAATTTAATCCCCCCAAGCCAGGTGGGCAGTACACCTGGGCGGCCCAAAGTAGGCCCAGATGGCCTTGATTCAGCTAATGGGGTTGGCCAATACCTTCCACCACGCTTCCCCTGCTGGAGGTTTAAGTTACCTTGGCCAAGGGAAGGTGGTCTCTTTTCTCTTTTTCTTCCACTTCTGCACTTGGCCGCTCCTCTCTGGCCGCAGGTCACAGCGCATAGGCGTGCAGTCTCACAAGGTTGCCCGTGTTCAGTGGTGAGCCCCAGAGCGGCTTATGCACGGTTTGCCACGCTTCTGTGAAATAGAGCGTACTCTGGTGAGACTGTAAACCTGAAACTTCTTCCGTCCTTTATAAAAACCCACTTGGATCACAAACCAGGCTTTGGCCTGAATTCTTTCTCATGCGATGCCAAGAACCGAGGTATTACCCTCCTGAGAAACCTAACACTTCTGCTGAATCTCTCACTCCCAATGCACTTGAGTCATGCAATCCAGGAAAGGGTACAAAGAAGTAAACCGCCGTCTTTGTCCTTAAATAATGGAAACTGGAACAATAGATGCATTGACAAAATCATAAGACAATACAATCAGTTACATAAAGCAAAAAAAATTAGAGGTCATTAGGCATTGTTTCATAGTGAGTGTGAATGGGTAGCCCCATAAGCAACTTTATGAAAAGGATACAAAATCTGTGAATGATTAAAAGGGAGGAAACTACACGAGGAAAAGAGAAACAGAGAGTGGTTTGGAGGTTCAAAAACACAAATAAATAAATAACAGCTGGCTAGACTAATCAAAAGGTGATCAAGGATTAAGCGGCGTTAGACCTCCGTCCGCCCTGAAATAGAAACAAGTAATGGAATGACAGTGCATGCCTAGCTGCTCTCTTCCACAAGCACTCACTTCCCAACTATAAATATGTAAGCATGACATTTGATGTTAGGGAAAAAGTGAAATGAAAAGATAATGGAATTTTCCACAAATTTTTGTAGCCCCCCC
>NW_022103906.1:84486991-84489335 GCF_000313985.2 Echinops telfairi | reverse complement strand
GGATTGTGGTGGTGATTACACAGCTCTTCTTAGCATGATTGAACTGTGGTGTGTATGATACATGAATTATACGTCAGTAAAATTATTTGAAAAGGTGGACATTGAATAAAGAAAGAATCAATGCATTTGAATTGTGGTCTGGAGAAGAAGTTTGAAAGTACAGCTGAAAGGGCAAAGCAATCAGTCTTAGAAGGACAGCTAGCATTCGCCTTAGAGGCAAGGATTGCAGGCTTTATCTGACATGCTTTGGACATGTTGTCAGGTCTCTCCTGGGAATGCTATCTTGCTTGGTAAAGGTGAGGAGCAAGGCAAAAGAGGACCGCCCTCCAGGAGATGGACGGACCCTGTGGCTGCAATAATAGCTCAAGAACAGGAACGATGGTGAGGATGCTGCAGGACTGGCCAGTGTTTCATTCTCTTGGACAAAAGGTCGCTAGGCGTCAGAATTGACTAGATGGGCCTTAATAACAGCCAAACTAGTTCCAAAAATTCACACCCCCAAAGAGAGAGAGAGCATGTTACCCAGACGATCCTAGCATAGCTTGTGGATGCCAACAATTTTTAAATGATTAGCCCTCAGGAAACTAGTCCCTAAGCAGCAAAAGTTCACAGAATTTAGATTGCCACCACTACTATAGAACCTGTCATCGCAGTCATTAAAGTGCTTGGCTGCTAGCCAAAAGCTCCATACATGGAACCCACTGGCTGCTCTAAAAGAGAAACACGTGCCAGTTTGTGTCCAGAAAGATTGACAGCCTCAGGAACCCGAAGGGGGCAGTTCCACTCTGTCCTATCGGCTTGGCCTGAGTCGGAATCAGCTCAGTGCTAATACCACCAACTAAACCCGCTGCCAGGGAGTGGCCTCCGACTCAGTGCCACCCTTAGGACAGGGTAGACATATTTGCCTGGGGTCACACGGCTAGAACTCTTTATTGGCACAGAAAGCCTCATTGTTCTCCCTTAGAGAACCTGGCGGGTTCAAACTACTGACCTTACATTTAGCAGTCCAAATGTCACCCACTATGCCAGCAGGGCTCCTGCAATGGTAATGGGTACCACTCATATGATTTAGCTGCCTATGCCCATTCTCAGCCTCTGTTTTATTCTTAAATTCGTAAGAGAAAGAACAAGACCGGTCTGCCATGGGTTGGACATGCAGGACATATTTTTGGAGGAGACATGTGATCTGCAACACAGTTCTTGTCACTTTTATCGTCAGCTGCCCTGGTGCACCGCAACCCACAACTCGCAGTGACCACACGCAGAATGGAACGGAACGCTGCCAGGTCTTGTGTTATCTCCACGGTCAGTTTTCGTTTGGATTTTTGGAAATACATCACGAAATCTTCTTCCGACTTTATTGTCACCTGAAAGCTCTTCTCAGACCTCTGCTGAAAGCTGTTCGGATCATGGCAGCATGTGGACTTCCTCTAACACGCGGGCGTGCTTGCACCTGACGTGCATTCAGGAATTGAACTCAGGTTTCCCACCAGAACGCTAGAATTTACCACGGAGGCATTCATGCCCCACTGCAATATGTCTCAACATTCTCTTCCAACTCTTAAATGTTCATTTCAGTCATACATACCAGAGCTGTTAGAGATAATCCAGTTTAATTCCATTTTTCGGATCCTGAAGCATACGAGAAGTTAAACAGCATGAGCAGTTAGTAGAGGCGAACGCAACACTCTGGGTGATACTATCTTCAATACCTGCCACGTTCTTGTCATTTCTTTGGACGTCACCTTTGTCTGGGCGTTTAATGACCTCCGATCTAACACATCACCAGAGACTCCTAATTGGCCTCAAAGATCTCCACAGAGAATTGATCCTCAGGTCACTGAAAGATCATCAGATTCTGAACAATTATGATTGGGCTATTTGAAAAAAACAGTTTCAAAACCTTCAGTGAATCCACATCGTCTATAGGGTAGATGCCTCACTATGAAAATGGTTTTTCATAGAAAATGAAAGCTTTGTGATGTTTGAAGGTATTCTTCTAACTCCAGTTTCCCTGAGTTTAATACTAATGGAATAAATGCCAGATGATCTCTGGGGTTGCAGCCAAGTTAAAGTTTTCAAGACACTATACTATTTATTTAATCTCCCATTTAGTTCATCTTCCAACCTCTTCTTAACACCTTGAGATAAGTCTACTATAATTATTTCATGTTAATATATTTTGCCATTAGAAATATATTTTCACATCACTTCTGAAAATATAACCTTCAGAGTTAAGAACTCTGAACAATAAACCTTTTTTTATCTCCTAAAATGAAATTATTAATTCCGCTTTTTATGTCCATAAGTTGTCATTGATTTGCTAATTTGACAAAGAACTTTA
>NW_022103906.1:84483398-84485862 GCF_000313985.2 Echinops telfairi | reverse complement strand
GTATATGGGGATCACAGCATAACCAAATTCTGGGTACCTTAAAGACTGCTTGGTGAAGAGCTACCTGCGGACCCAAACCATGCACTTTGTGTGATCACTTGTGACATGTAGTCAATTAATATTGCCCCGCTCACCATAACGCCTTATGTAATGTGTAATAATTCTGCTCTCTATGTCAGTGGCTATGATCCTATTTTGGAGGAAGTTCTCTGTCCCAGGATTTAAAACAAAACAAAACAAAACTCACTGCCATTGAGTTGATAAGGACTCATAATGACCCTACAGGACGGAGGAGAACTGCCCCTGTGAGTTTCTGAGATGGTAACCCTTTACAGGACCGGAACGTCTTGTCTTTTTCCTGTGGAGTTCCTGGTGGTTCCAAACTGCTGACCTTGCAGGTAGCAGTCCAATATGTAACCACTGTGCCACCAGGGCTCCTCCCTGGAGCATCTTTAAGACTACTAGAAAGTATAAATTGAGATACCATCCTTTTTTTTTTTCCTTGTGGGTATGGTCCGCTAGGAGATAAAAACCACACCTCCATTGACGGCTGGCACACAGAGAGACATTTCAGTACTACTGGAAGATCTCTTTCTGAAGTGGGAGAGACCACTGGCACCAGATGCACTAGAGACTGGACTGTGGCAGAGAGACGCAGAGGGGCAGTTCTAAGACTGACTGTGGGGTGCTATCTCCTCATCTGGCCTGACACTGTGGAACGATGAGGCATGGCCACAGGCAGGGTCCTTTCCTGGCCACCAAAGTCAGAAGCCCAAAGACCCTGAGGGTGAGGCTGTTGAAGACCAGAGAGATTTGGCTGCTTGCTGAGTGAGGAAAGGTGTTACTGTGGACCAAAGATGGTGTCTTTGCTGTTTGCTGCTCCTGACTTATGGTAACCCCTTAATGTTCCTAATAAGCCCGCATAATCATGACCATTGTCTGTGAGTGTGTGTGGCCCTTGCCATGAATATTGGAACCTCAATGAAAAAGTGGGTAGTTTTGTTTGCAACAATGTAACACAACTGAAAAATTAGTTTTTGCCCAAATAACATAAAAGCAAAGTATGATTAGTTTAGGTTTCATGTATCAAGTTAAAGAAGTTTCTTCCCATCCTAAAATATTGTGTTTGTATTTTATTTAAAAGTTTAAAATATCTATAATGATTAGCATATGGATCTCCATCTTAAATCTCTACATGATAAATTATAATTCTTATAGTAATAGATGTTCTAAAGTAGAAACATATTCTAAAATAGAAATACAGTTGGATAAAGTATTATTAGTTATGATGCAGTATTGCTTTAATGAAAAATTGGGCTTCATTTTATTGTTACATTTTATAAATCTGTGCAAAAGCTTTATTGAGGAGTGATTTTCTTTCTCATATTTTTATTGGATTTTAGTATTGTGTTTGTGCCAGATAAATATGGAAGAGCTTAAATTTGTTTGACTTTGGTCTTGAGCAACTTATGTGCTCACATGTGTCAGGTGGGTCTAGGCCTAGTTGATGGATACATTTCATACTAGTGTTCCATTACTTTTGCTTTATTCTAAATCTCTACATGTTCTTGAATCAATTTTAGTTATTTATATTTTCTTATAAATTCATAATTTTAATTTATGAAGAAACAAATTTGTCCTATGCCTTTTCCATTAAGGAAAGCTCCTCCCCCCAATTTAATTGATTAGATCCTTTTACCTTCTTTCTGCTGATACTATTCTATTTGGTTGCTCTTTTCAAATTTTAATCTATTTTCAAAGAAAGTATTTTGATTTATCACCTTTAAGATTTCCTACTTTATTTATTTTGCTCTTCTCTTTATTACCTTCTTAATTTGATTGTGTTATTCTAGTTCTTACATTCGAGTGCTGTTCATTCATTAATTTCAGTTTTTTAAGATTTTTCTTTGTTATTTAGAAAGACATTTGGAGCTATGGAATTTTCTCTATTCTAGAACATTGCTTAAACATATTCTTGTGTTGTTTTCTAAATAATCTGTAAATTCATAAAATTCATTAAAAATAATCTTATGAAAGGAATTAAAATAGCATTTTGTACCATTCACCTACAAACAGAACATCTTTCTATTGGCCCGTGGATTTTAAAGGGGACCCAACTGGATCACCACACTTCAGGCAATGAGTAATCCTCTATGCCATGTTTTTGGTCCTGGTGTATCATTTACTCATTCAAATCTCTGTTAGAATTATAGTCACACTGTAAAAAAAATGGAACCAGATTCTTTTTTAAAAAAATCAATTTATTGGGGCTCATATAATTCATCACAATACATAGATCAATTGTGTAAAGCACACCTATACATTTGTTGCCCTCATTATTCCCAAAATTCGTTTTCCTCTTGGGTTCCTGGAATCAGCTCATTTTCCTTTTTTCCCCTCCCCCTCCCTTCCCCCTCCCCCATGAACCCTTGATAATTTATAAATTATTATTATATCTTATATT
>NW_022103906.1:84467957-84480896 GCF_000313985.2 Echinops telfairi | reverse complement strand
TCTCATTCATTTGTATGACTACGTGAAAGAAATGTTCATATTGAACTATATACATATAAAAGCCATTGAACTCTAAAAGTACTAAAGATGAGTGCCTTAAGGAATTAAAATGGAAATACTTCAATCTTTAGGTAATTTAATGGCTATATATATATATATATAATGAAGTATTTCTTATTAATTTGACATAGCAATTTAAGTTTCATTAACTTTATGCATGGAATTAGTGCTGGATAGAAAATGAATATGACCATAAAATAACTTTCATATGATTTGCTATCAAGATTTAAAGCTGCATTTCCTTTTGTCTTGTCTCCTCCTTTCTTAAAACCAAAGTCACATTCCTTTTTTATGCATAGCCAATTCATTCCTCAGGGACCTGTTGAATTCCATCTGTGCTCTACATTGTGGAAGCTTATAACATGGACTGCAGAGCAAATATTCATTTGTTTTTGACATTCGGCAAGTGTCAGAAAACTCCTGTGTTTGTTTTCTCAAATATGCAATATAAATGTAACACGTAAAACTCCTGTGTCGTGGGCACATCAGGCCTGCATAAAGGAACTACTTTTAGGCTAGCCTAGACATGATCACAACGACCTCTATCGAAAACGTCACAGCTCAGCTCCTTTTCATAGAGCCCCGGTCGTGTGGGGGTGGAACCATTGAGCTGCGAAGCGGACACGACCTCAGAGCGTGAGTCTCCCAGTTTGAATACATCTGCTCCACAGGAGAAGGATCTGGCAGTACACATCCATCTAGGCGACAGCCTTGGGAGCCCTGTGACGCAGTTCGTGTGTCCCAATGGGTCCTTTTAAGGCAGAATTGACTCTCTGGCAATAGGTTGGCTTTTGATGGGCAAAGCACATTTTATGAATTGCCATCATCTTCCCCAAACCTGTGGTGTAAGCAGTATGAATCTCTGTATGAAAAGGTCAGACAAGTGAAGTGTTTGTTTGTATTCACAAAGTAGTGAGTGCCAGAATTGGGATTTGAACCTAGACTTCTCACTACAATTCACGCTATTTCCATTCTATCATTCAGAATGCCAAGGCACTTTCTAAAACCCGTCCCACAATCCCTTTCTGTTAACATCAGATCAGAGCTCGATTCCTTTTGATACCGGGAAGTATTGAATCTGTAGCAGCAGCTTCATTCCATTGCAATGGTATTGAACTGCAGGTATCTGCTGGCATTAATGATTTACTACTACTGTTTGTCTCAATTTACTCCAGATAATTAGTCAATCAATATCGCCTTTTGGTTTTCTCTCTGCCTTCCTTTCAGTTATCAATTTTAATGAACACTTAAGATGGACTGCCTATCCCCCCTAGGCAATGCCCAAGCATCAAGTCATTGCACAAAGTCATTAAATATCAATTTAAATTCTTTAAAATATTTAATCCTAATAAACATTGCCTGCTCTTGTTAGGTGCTGTCAAATGCACTCGGACTCATGGAGACGTTATGTACAATTGAGCAAAACACCATCAGGCCCTGAGGCATCCACATCATCGTTATGTCTGAGTCCTTGTCATATCCATGGTGTCCATCCATCTCCTGGACAGCCGTTGTCTCTTTTGGTGGGCTTCTATTTCACTAAGCATGATGTCCTTTTACAAGGACTGGTCTTTTCTGATAACATGTCCCAAGAACATGAAACAAAGGTCCCCATCCTCATTTTTAAAAAATCAGTTTATTGGAACTCTTACAGATGTAGCAATTTGTAATTCAATTAGATCAAGCATGTTTATACAATTGTTGCCACCATCATTTTCAAAACATTTTAATTCTTCTTGAACTCCTTGATATCAACTCCCCTTTATCCCTTCCATCCCCCACCCTAACCCCCAGGAGCCCTTATTGTTATGTTATATATGTTATACATTATTATTTATTAAAAGATCATTTTATTGGGGATTCTTACAACTTTATAGCAATCCACACATCAATTGCATCAAGAATATTTGTATATCTGTTGCCCTCATTATTTTCTAAACATTCACTTTTGATTGAGCTCTTAGTATCACTCCTCTTCTCTCCCCTCCCCCGTGACCCCTTGATAAATTATAAATTATTATTTTCATATCTTATGCCTACTGCTGTCTACCTTCCCCCATGGTTTCTGTTGTTTGTCCCCCTGAGAATGCGGGTAGGGAGATATGTGTCGATTATTATCCTTGTCTTACACCACCTAATATATCCATTCACCTACAATTCTGTAATACATTCCCCTCAGGTGGGATTATAAAGTCATTATTGCTCTCAGCTCCCCACCATTCTCTCTTCCCCTACCCTCAGGGAATCATTACCCCGTTACTCTTTCTGAAGGGTTTTCTATCTTGCCTTTCATATATCACACGATGTTAATTATACACATGAGCATACTAAGGTCTAACTTGGTTAATGAGGCAAGACAAGAGCCATAATAATGTGGGGAGGAAATATTAAAGAACTTGAGGATGATTGTGTGTTTTATCAGTGTTATACCACGTCCTGGACTTAGCATCCCTTCCAGGTGGCCCTTCTGTGAGGGACTGTCCAATTATCTTGGGGGGGGCCTAGGACCTCCACTTTGTCCGGGCTCCTTCACTTCTGTTTGATTGCTTGTTTATTTCTAAGGAGCATTCTTGATGTACTTCTTCTAAGACTGATGTGTTTGTTCTGGCAGTGTGAGGAACTTTAAATATTCTTTGCTGATATCATAATTCAAATGTATCAATTCTTCAACAATGTTTCTTATTTATTGTCCAACTTTCACGTTCATATGAGATGACTGAAAGTACCATGGCCTACTCTTCAAAGTGACATCCTTGTTCTCCAACACAAAAGAAGTCAGATAAAGTAGTAGCAGATATGCCCAATGAAAAGCATCATTTGATTTCTTGACTGCAACTTCCATGAGCATTGATTGTAGATCCAAGCAAGACAAAATCCTCGACAATTTCAATCTTTTCTCCATTTATTATTATGTTACCTATTAATCAATTTATGAGAATTTTGGTTCCAGTATATACTGAAGACCATAGTCTTTGACCACCAGCAACCAGTTCTTCAAATCACCCTTACTTTCAGCACTCAAGGTTGTGTCATTTGCATATTGCAGGTTGTTATTAAGCCTTCGTCCAATCCTGAGGCTGCATCCTTCTTCACAGAATCCAGCTTTTCTGAGGATTTTCTCAGAACACTGATCGAAAGGTATGGTGAGAGGATACAACCCTGACCCACACCTTACCTGGCTTTAAACCAGGCAGTATTTCCTTGTTCTGTTTGAACAACTACCTCTTGATCCATGTATAAATTCTGCATGAACACAATGAAGTATTCTAGAATTCCCATTCTCCTCAATGTTACTCATAATTTGTCATGATCCACATAACTGAGTACCTTTGAATAGTTAATAAAACACAAACAAAAAACTTTCTGCTGTTCTATGCTTTCAGCCAAGATCCCTCTGAGGTCAGAAATGATATTCCTTGTTCCATGTCTTCTTTTGAACTTAGTTTAAATTTCTAGAAGCTTCAATGTACTGTTGCAACTTGTTGAACAAAGTTCAACTCTTTTACTTCATCATTTCTCCCATTTGGTTATTTTCCCTACCGTGAAAAGCAAGTTGAAGAGTCTCATCTGACATCCACTTTGGTCTTTTATTTCTTTCTTGTCATTTTGACATCTTTCAATTTCATCACATATAATGTTCTTTTTTTAAAAAGAACATTTATTAAGTTTTAACTGATCCAAGAACAAGACAATGGCAAAGACATAGCATCCAGATCAGGGAGACCATTAGCACCGCCAGAGGTATCCTAGTTCTGCTCAGTGTCTTTTTAAAAAAACTTAATTAAATCATTTTATTTGGGGGCTTATACAACTCGTATCACAATCCACACATACATCCATTGTGTCAAGCACTTTTGTACATGTTTTGCTCTCATCATTCTCAAAACATTTGCTTTCAGGCAGCTGTGTCAAATTCAGTGCTTGCCCCACCCATGGCAGGCACTGGCCCACTGGCCCAGAAACTGTAGCGCATGGGCCCTGTTTTTCTTTTCTGCACCTCAGGGATAAATTTCGTTACAGACGCCAAGGAGAAAAAAAGAGAGAGAAGAAGGAAAAACAAACATTTGCTTTCTACTTGATCCCCTGGGCTTCGCTCCTCATTTTGTCATTCTATATCTCATCAAGTCTTCTGTCACAAGTGTACAGTGAGTGAAATCTAGTCTTGAAATGGCCTCAAAATTCAGGCGGGGTCTATTAAAGGATATATTTTTGCTCTCATGCACTGGTTTTAGATTCTTTTCGACTTCAATTTGAACTTATGCATGAGCAGTTGATTGGTATGTAGTCAGCCCTGACCTCATTTAGCCTGCTGATATTGAGCTTCTCTATAGTCTCTTCCCCCAGCTGTGGTCATTCTGGTTCCTGGGTTCTCTGGTGAGGTCTTTGTATACAGTTGCTGTTTATGTCATAGAACAAAGTGTATTTTCAATGGAGCGGTTGCTGGTCTTGCAAATTCTATAGTGAGCTCCAGCTTTCATTCTATCTCCAAGGCTGTACTTCCCACACATCGCTCCTTAGTCTTGGGTTCCCAAAGTTCATATTCCAGTCACCAATTATTATCAATTCATCTTGATAAATTCTTCAATTTCTTGATCACTAGCTTTAGTGGTAGAAGAGCTCTGGTGGCATAGTGGTTACTTGCTGGACTGCTCCCTATAAGGTTAGCAGCTTGAAACCACTAGTTGCTCCACAAGAGAAAAATGAGGCTTTCAAAACATGGAATGTATGAAATATAATCCTGTGAGAATTGGAAATCATTAAAAATAGAATGGAATGCATAAAGAGCAATATCCTAGCATTAGCGAACTCAAATGGAAGTACAGAGTTTCTACTCCCATAAAGAGTTACAATCTCAGAAACTCATAGTGTAGAACTGTACCATGTCCTGCACAGTGCCTATGAGCTTTAGTGGCTGATGTGTACATTTGCATAAGAATTATATTAGCTGGACTTCCTTGTATGTGTATAGTTATTATCCAATCACAGCATTGTACACTGAGATAGATATTGAAGTCCTTTTGACAATGAATTATATGCCATTTTTCTTGAACTTGTTATTCCCCAGCATAAACCATATGGTTATCTGATGGAAAATGGCCAATTCCAGTCTATTTCAGCTCACTCACTGCCATCAAGTCCATGCCAACTCAGATTGGACAGGGTAGACCTGCCCCTGGGAGTTTCTGAGCAAACCCTCCAATTTCAGTTCACCAATGCCTAGGATCTTGCTCTCTATGCATTCCATTCTATTTTTAAAGATTTTTAATTCTTACAGATTCATATTTCATAAATTCCATGCTTTGATTAATAATGGATGTTTGTCTCTTATCCATCTGTTTGTCATACTATGATGCCTTGCTTCTTGCTGTCTAGTAGAAGCTGGGTCACTGGTTTTTAAAATATCTTCAGGGACACCCAAAGTGAAGAGGTTTCAGCAAGGGCTCAAGACCAAGAACAGACTGAGGAGAGGGGAAAGGTCCACTGTTGAGAGATTAACTATTGAAACCCTTATTAATAGCAATGGACTCTTATCAGATATAATGTCAAAAGATGAAGTAAGCTGTCCACTTTTGAGGGATGTATTAGTCTAGGTACTTTAGAGAAATAAATCCACAGCAACTCATGTATAAGAGAGTTTTATGTAAAGAAAGTGTGCATCACAAAAACATCCCAACCCAATGCTACCCAATCTCACAAGTCCAACATTAACCCATTAACCCAACACCAGTCCACAAAGTCCTCCTTCTCACAAAACAGAGGCAATGATGCCGACTGCAGGAGGAAAGCTGAGTCAGTGAACTAATAAGCATCTCAGCACTAGCAGGGGTCTCCACACGGCTGCTCCAGCACCCAGGGCTGCATCGGGATAGGTCCATGTGGCTTCTCCTTGGGGATGTCTTGTAGGAAGCCAATCTTGCAAGCTGAAGCAGGGAACTGCTCAGGCAGCTGGACCCTGGTGCGACCATCACAAAGCAAGAGACCCAAGAACTAGAAAGGCGAGGCTCACCACCCATTTATCCCTCCACCTTTCAATTAGCCCCACATGTGATTATCAGTCAGGCTGGCACAATTAACTAACTCAAGGGATTAGCGCCTGAAAATTGTACAAATATCAGTGCAGTGTTGTCAGACATATTGCCAGAAGATGAGCCTCTCTAGTTAGAAGGCATCCAACGTAGGACAGGGGAAGAGCAGTGGAGTTGAGCATAACGATGGAGTCAAGCCTTTAAAATCTTGATGTGATGATGAGGCACAACTCAAAATGAAAGCAAATACTATGTAGCCTCTCTGAAATTCAGGCTGAAATGGGAACAAGAAAGGCTGCTTTCGAAGGCAGGTACAAGAGTAAGTTGCTGTGAACATTCCGGAGTGCAGTGACTGAAGAAAGCTAGCTTCTTGGAGGTGCTGGTCTACAACAGACCCAGTTTGTTAGAGGGGTACTATCAAAATCTCCATTACTGTAGCCAATGAGCCCATATTTAGAACCCATTCCAGAAATTGTCAGCAACCTCCCCTCTTGTGTCCATCTTAGAAAGCAGCCAGTTTGCTCCCATTTTCGTTTGACTTGGTTTTTGGTATTAGCTGGATGGTGGCTGATGTTTACTGAGACGTTGGAAAGGATTATGAGAGAATACTTTGAGATAATTCACGCCCAGAAAGATGCTATGGGTTGGATCCCCATAGACACAGGAGGCAATCCTGTGCATCCTTGATAATTTTTTGAAGGGTGCAGGCAAAGAGGAGGAGTTCATGTAGTTTTTGCCAGTACTCAAATTGTTGTTCTTGTGTTGGGGAACGGGCCTTATTTTCTTGTCCCCATTATCCCTGAGGAATACTCTCACTCAATTCTATCCCATCCCCTCAGAACTCACCATGGCTTCAAAGAGAGGCCAGAGATCACCAACGCACCTGGATCCCGAATTACTTTTTGGACAAACATTTTACACCACTGTTGATTTGGTGTTACTTTGTTCCCTGGAAGACTTGAAAAGGTTTCAGTTTGGACCCATGACCAGAGAGGACAAGTTCAGTGGCCAAACTTTACAATTTGGCAGTGTCGCAACCTACAGAGTAAAAGCACCTGGTTTAAGACATTATGTCTTAAAGGAAAATACCTAAGGGAAGAAATAACATTATCTAGGCATTCAATTGGTGGTTGTGGCCCAATTAGCTGTGTCAGGACAATCTGGAGTGCAATTAGATGGACAGTCCGTCCCCACTTCTGCCGAAGAGTAACTGTATACCACGTAGTAACCCTCCACACAAGCGTAATTCTGCTACCTTGAGGTATATTTGATTTCCTTATTATTAAAAATCAGGAACAAGCTCTAACTTCACAAGTGTTAGGGAAAAAAGTAGCGTGTAATTCAGGCTTTAAAATTATTTTTCCCAGAAGATTGAGGTGAAAGGGAAACTACTCGTGGGTTTACGTAACAACGTGCATCAGTGGCGATCTGCTAATAAGTCATCTGAGTTCTGAAGTTCCAAAGGGTAAAAGCTAAGAAGCAAATGAAAGAGAAGAGAAAAAAGAAAAGGCATCGTTGCTCATTCCCCTCCTCTTTCTTCCCTTTTCCATTCTCTGAAGTACCCGTAGCACTGGTCCTGAGTTCCTTTCCATCAAGGAGAAGTGAAGGATGCGGTTCAGAGGGCTAGAGAGGTCTCCGCTGAAGGCCCCAGGCTATCCAACCAGCTAGCTCTGCTCCCTTAGTTGTCGGCCTCTCCCTGGTACATTTAATCTTCACAATCATGGAGTGCAGAATGTACATCAGGGAATGCCCGTGGTGATGACCCATCCCATCCAACCCTGCCATTCTACAGATAGAAACAAGCAAACAAGCTCACTGCCACCGAGTCAATACTGACTCAGAGGGACCCTATAGGACAGCGTCCTGTGGGACAGGCCCCTGTGGGTTTCTGAGACTGGAAATCTCAATGGGAGTAGAATGCCGCATCTCTTTCTCCTGGGGAGCTGCTGGTGGTTTTGGACTGCTGGCCTTTCGGATCACAAGCACAATGCATAGTCAGCACGTCACCAGGGCTCCTTGCAGATGAGAAAAGAGAGGCTAGTTTTCTTTGGAATTTTCAAATTCCAAATGAAAACTGCAACCGGAAGTAGGTTCATCCAGGCATTCCTAAATGTACCTGCCTTGAAATGACTTAGATCTTGCAGAACGGACAGACCTTAAATCAGTCCAAACCAGTTTCCTTCTCAGGGAGTATGATACAGGCCAACAGAACCTGGCTCAGCACCTACCTTCTTCTTCCTGGGTGGGACAATCTGTGGTTATTAGCACTGTGCAAAGTTATGCCTCTGCTCTACTTCTGCAAGGCAGTTGGAGGCTTCTATTTCTAGCCCTCAATCAGCACAAGGGCAACAAACAGTCCACAAATCTCAGTCTCTTTTCTGTGCTCACTCACCTAATTGCTTTCCCTCATTTTTAACTTTCTGAATTTTAAGTTTGTGACAAAAAATCAGAGATGAAATCACACACCTCCAGAAATCTCTCTACTGATTGTGGCCTACAAGTGCTGAAAGTAGGATTTAGCCAATTAGACATAGGCTCTTCTTGGCTTTGCCAGACTATTCTGAGAGACTGTCACTGTGGGTAGGCCCATGCATCTGGCTGGCTGTCATAATCTCCCATGCCCTATTATAATGTGCAGTACAACTTGAACCAGGCCCCCATCAGAGCTCACTTTTATGTTTCATGCAACAAGTAGGACCACTTAGGATTTAAAATCTCAAAGGAGACATCTATGCATGTTTATTTTTGTGTGTGTAATACTGTGTTTATTTTATCTTCAGCTGTGAAAGAGCACGGTGGGAAAATAGTGCTGCGGAAAGATTGTAGGAGACAAATTCTTTAAAAATAACTTTTATACATTTTTAATAACTAAAATATATTACATTTGTTGCCAGAACCCATATTATAAAGAATACTCTCAGGCAAGGTGGAAAGAATCGGGCCCTCGAAGTCCTTTTGACATTCAGTCTTAGGCCTCCTCACCTCTAGAAGGGAGAAGTCAATTCTAGTAACTTGTAGGTTGTCGGTGACTTTGAGTTATTCTGACTCTATGAAAAAAATCATCTGTCCACTTTTATCATTAAAAATGCATTTGCATGCCACCAGGAGGTTGATTTTGATACTAGTTTTATTGCCTGAAAATCCTAGATTTGGCGCTAGGCCACAGGGATACACTGTAGTAGGAGATATTAGGAGTTGCAAGGGCGAGCCTGCATAAGAGGGTGGTCATCAGGGAGACTTCTGTGGTTCGACTTCAGTGTGTGCCTCGGTGTGACTAAGGAAATGCTCTTTGTTCTTTGCTCCACAGTCAGAGACATCCCTGCCACGCGGCACCTAGATTTATAACTCTGGGCAAAGGTTTCAACAAAGACAGATTTCTTCTGTACAAAGTCCATCTAAGTGGGTTCCCTGAAGTGAAGAACTGTGTATTTCTATCTGTAGCTCCCTAATCCCAGGAGTCTACAGAACAAGGGCAGGAGGAGTTTGGGAAGAGGCTTTGTCTAACTTTGGAGATAATGACTGATTCCACCAGGCTGGAGCTGCCCAGAGGTTTCAGTTATAATCTTGTTTTCAAACCAACACAGTGTCAGCACTGACAAGGGACTAACGAGTGATGATCATGTTGTCATTAAAACTGCTTTGGTCAAGAAGATCGGCTATATGACACACAATAGGTGAAGGTCCAGAATTGGGGTTTGGTGATATGAAACAAACAAAAACATTAATACATTTTCTGATTCTGGGATCTCGATTCATTATCTGTGATTTAACAAATCAGACTCTTTGATGGCTGGATGGCTCTGTGACCTCCCAGTCCCATGAAGATAGGCAACAGTTAGGTGGATAGATTCTTTCAGGTCCTGTGGGTATGTTAGAGGTTCACATAAGCAAAGCTAGAATAATAGATAAAGTTCCCTAGGTTACCTGATTGGGGGAGTTCATGTAAGATGTCTAAAGTCCAAGTGGCAATGCTATCTGAAAAACATTTGCCTTAAAGCCCCAACTCACTACCAGTAAAACTAAGGCAACCACTTTGGAACCTAGCCCAAATATTAGTGGAATTTAGGATTGTATTACTGTCTGACTTCCCACAAGGTCTGCAGCACAGTCCAGGGCTGGTGTTAACCTAGTGAATTACCTAATCTGGGAAGAAGCCGATTGGCCTATGGTACACCTGAAAATGAAGCCCTACCCACCAATAACAGGAAGTACACCTGTCGAAAACTCTGATAGAGAAAAAATGAAAACCACACAAGTGCCCTGTATAAGGCCAAGTTCTTGAGAAATCCACTGTCAAGTGGGGAAAGTGGTTCAAAAATAACAACACAAAAATCTAATCATATCTGAGCTACATTGAGTACATCCATGGTGCTTTAAAAACATTGAAGAAGGAGTAGTCAATCCAGTGAGGTAGTAAGGATAAAGGAAGGTTGTCTGGATACCTCTGAAAATTCAATACACAATTGATACATAGAACAAATCAGGCTCACTTTAAAGCACTTACCTCTTCTAATAAAAGGTTTTAGGTTTTCATTTGCATTCTCAATGAATGGAGCAAAGGTCATACATGTGAAATGTGTTAATGCTCACTTAGAGGCCAATGTCACTGCATTTTAACCCATTGTCCAATATATTGTCTATGAGTGACAGACTGAATCAATATTCCCTCCTACATGTCTTCCTTTAAAACAGTGGTCCTCAACCTTCTAATCCTGAGACCCTTTAATATACTTCCTCGTGTTGTGGTGACCCCAACCATAAATTATTTTCATTGCTACTTCATAACTGTAATTTTGCTACTGTTATGAATCTGGTGACCCCTGTGAAAGGGTCGTTCGACCCCCAAAGGGGTCGTGACCCACAGGTTGAGAACCACTACTTTAAAAGCTCCTTGTCTGCCTTTCAAGCTGAGCCCCTTCTTCTATTCAAACACCCACATAACCCATCTTGCCATCTTCTGTCTAATCACTTCGACAAAAAGTGTAACCTTCATGCAACATTATTTCTTCTGGTAGATACAATTTTAATTGCCTTGATCTTTTATTTTTAGTGTACATTCTGCAAGATTTTATTTCACTTAATTGTTATTTTCCTTTTCCTGTCTTCTTCTCATATTATGGAAGTCTTTTGAATATGCCCAAGCAGCATAAGCCAGCCAGTATTTCCAGTTTCAGGCTACTATGTAATTACAAACCTAGACATGGATTCCTTTCCTGTAGAACTAACTGTGTGTGTCCACTTAAAAGTGAAGAACAGACTCTGTCTAGGCTCTAGGAAGTTCAAGGCCCTTAAAGTGGATGCCATCCTCCTAGACCCTGACAAGTCTGTTTATCTTCCACGGAATAGCGGTTTACATCTAGGGCTTGGCTCTGACTCATTCCAAAATTAGGCTGGGTATTAGAAATCTTTTACCCTTTGATAGTTTCTCATTGGCAGTGGTCGTATATCCATTATTCCTCTGAACTGGACAAGCTGAAAGGGCTCAGGCTTACAAGGCTGAACCTTCTAAATCATAGAGTGCAATTGTGTCAAGGACTTTTGCGTGTATCCACGGTCCAGCAGAGAGTCTCATAGAGTGGGATGATTTGTTGTTGAGTATGTGAGTTTTAAGCTTGAATTTTGGGCATAATGCAGGGTCACTTCAATGAGACTGAAATGAGAATGGTCATTGGTAGCGACGAGACTTTCTTGAAATAAGATGATAACATTATCAAAAGTCATCTCTAACACAAAACTAAATTGTATGTGGTGTGACTATGTACATTTTCTTGTTAAATTAGTTAATATGGTGAAATACACTGATGGATTTCTATAGCTTTATTGATATAGAATTCAGTTACCATACAATTCACCCAATTAAAAAATACAACTTAATTGTTTTTGGCATTTCACAGTTGGGTGACCATCACCACCATCCATTTTCAAACATTTTTATCTCCATAAAAAGACCTTGGACCCATTAACTAACTCTGAAGCCTTCAGCCCCCATACTAAAGCCAGTTGCCATCAAGTTGATTCTAACTCATAGCCATCTCTCGTATCTCTAGTCTGTCACAGTAGTTTTCAATGGCTGATATTTTAAAGAAACAGATCACCAGACCTTTCTTAACACAGTAACCATTTGTCTTACCCAGGGACTCCTCCTTTATCCGAGGCAACTGCTAATCTACTTTCCGTCTCCAGAGAGTTAACTGTTCTGAACATTGAATGAAACATGGTAAGTGGAGCAGCACCACAGGTGGTCTTTTGTAACAGATTTCTTTCATTCAGTGTACTGTTTTCCGGGGCCATTCATGTCGTAACATGTTTCCGCACTTCATTTTCATATTTTTGTTGTCCAGTCATAGGTGATTATTTTGAGTAATGTTGCTTTGGTTATGAATAATGCTGATTTGGACACATTCATGTACAATTCTCTGAAGAAATATATTTTCATTTCTCTTGATTATATCTATCTAGGAGTGGAATACCTGTCATACTGTAACTCTGCATTTAAACTGTTAAGAATTGAGAAAAATACTGTCTCCCCCTGCCATGATGCAAATACGAACTGACAGGAGATCAGTATAGAGATTGAGAGGGCACTGCCCCCATCCAAACTGGATATCAAGAGTGGTAACAAGAGATATTTATTGGTCAACCATTAGAAAACAAAATTGCAAGTAAACTATCGATCAGCCTTAACAGTGAAATATTTTTGTCTAATTTATACAGGAAGTTAGGTAGATGTTCCAATTCCCAGAGAATTGATGTTCTCAATTCTCAGAGAATTGAGAAAAATAGCGTTTCCCGCAGGGAATCTAGGACAGATGAACCTCTCAGGACCAGGGGTGACAGTGGCGATACCAGGAGG
>NW_022103906.1:84464522-84467542 GCF_000313985.2 Echinops telfairi | reverse complement strand
TCCAACCTGGATATCCAGAGTGGTAACAGGAGATACTTCTTGGTCAACCATTAGAAGACAAAATTGCAGGTAAACATTCAATTAGCCTTAACAGCTAAAGATTCTGTCTAATTTATACAGGAAGGTAGGTAGCTGTTCCCTTCATGCTAATGGGTTTCCAGAGGAAGCTGGGCATTTTCCAGCAGCACGCAGGGAGAAATCAAAGAGATTTTGTTGCCACAGTCAGGTCTGCATATTGTAAGGCTATTCTCTCCAGTGTGGTACCCACCAGTCAGGCGTGGCTTTTAAAAATAAATTAATTAAAATAAAACAGAATTTAAAATGCTTTCCTAAGTGTACCACCCACATTTTAAGTGTTCACTAGCCACATGTGGTCTACGACTATGTATTAGACAGTACAGATATAGAATACTTACCTAGATGCTAAAAATCTTCCCCAGACAAGGTTGCTCTCTAAAGCAAGTTCATTGCTGGTGGTGATGTTAGCCTCAGAGGATAATAACTTGGGAGGAAGGGGTCCGAAAGCTACTAGTATCAGGGTGTAGAATGCAGAGCTGCTGGTAACTACCCCACAGAATACAAAAACAGCCCCCACAATAAAGGATTAGCCCACCCAACATCTCAATAATGCTGAGGTCGAGAAAAAACCTGTTGTAAAATAGTTATGCATAAGCACTGGCCAGTTGTTTTTTCAAAAACTAAATAGAATCACCTGGACATTTAAGAAATACATATATATGCTCAACCCTAACCGAGAGATTCTGATTTAAGGAAATCTGAAGCGAATTTAGAGAGTTGTGCTGTTAAAGAGCGTTCATTAAAGTGATTTTTGGGATTGGTCAGATTTAAGAGTTATTGTGTTAAAATAGACTGACTCAACTCATAATTCAGAAGGAAAACACATGGTAAACATTAGCAGCTCTCCCAGAATAGATTAATGATCACAAGGCCATTACCTCTTCATTTAATTTCTCCAATTACCTAGCTCTCAATTAATGGGGTCATTAAGCATTTAGGACTTGCATTAATTTTCCTTCTCCTTTTTTAATTATCTCATTTTGTATAAATCCCATTTGCAAATGATTCCATCTTGTTAAATATTGTACACTTGCTGTTTACAAACAGAGTAAATCACCCAGAAAATGTGAGGCAGCTGTCCGTGTTCACTGGTGTTTAATGGGAAATAGCTGAGCAAACAGAAGTACTCTTCAGTCCAACAAGGCAGAGTCATGGCTGATTCCAGTCAGTTCCTTGCTATCAACTCAGTACATGCATGCGGAATTCATTTTAAATAGTTTGAAATAACATCTTTTAAGATAAATACAATTCTAATGAAGTTAAGACAGTGTTTGATGGGATTCATTTTAGCTTTAACATTGTAACTTCTTTTCCGCTTTCTACCATATTTGTAGTTCATTAAAAAGAATAGTCCCTGCTCTAAGGACAAAAAAGGTACTACCACGGAGTAGCATAAATGAGACATAGACACCGATACTTTTAAAGAAAAATGTATTTATTTAAGAGATACAAAGTTGAGAGGTCGCAGAGATGTAGGAAGTTTTCATGGGAATGAAAGCACTTCTCATTAGCTCTTCACTCATTCGGTAAGTGTCTACTTCGCACTTTGTAGTAGATCTACCACACTCAGATCTGGGGATAAAAGAAACGATCCTTCTGCTCACAGAATTTCATTTCCTGGAGTCTAGAGAGTCAGTCAAGGAGTCATGGTGGCATAATGGTTAAGCACTGATTGCTCATCAAAAGGTGGCAGCTCTGTGGGAGAAAAACTTGATTATCCATTTCTGTACAGACTACAGGCTTGGAAACCTTACAGGCAGCTCTCCTTTATGACACAAGGGGTCGCTATGAGTCGCATTCAACTCAGAAGCACCAAACAACCACAGTCTACTGACAGCGATTTCCGGTGCACCTCTGATGTGCCAGGCATACAGGCATTTATGATCCAAAGCGATGTGTTAAGATAAGGGAAGGACAAGGTACAATCCATTCCAGCTGGGATTTTATCGCACTGACTCCTCCTTCCCAGGCATAGACATGTCTCTGATTTCGTTTGCAGGAAAGGGACAAAGGGCACCCACTCACCCTTAGTAATAATTAATCATGATGTTGAACCTCGCAACTATTTAATTGCTGCTGCCATCAACTAGCGGATCACTAGGCTTAACTCTGCCCTCCTCCCAAAAGAAATGAAGAATGCAAGCTAAGACTATGTTGGCATAAGCACCAGTCTGCTGATGTTAGGGAGCACTAAGTCAGCTCGGATGCATACGACCCCGGGTATAACAGAACAAGAACACCACCCTGTCTTGCACCATTTTTGCAATTGTTATGTTAAAGCCCATTGTGGCAACCATTGTGTCAATCCATTTTGCAAAGGGGGTTCCTCTTTTTGGCTCCCCCTCCACTTTACTAAGCATGATGTCCTTCTCCAGGGACTGGTCTCTCCTGATAACATGTCCAAAGTACATGAGATAAAGTCTCACTATCCTTGTCTCTAAGGAGTATTTTGGCTAGGCTTCTTTCAAGACCGATCAGTTTGTACTTTGAGCAGTTCATGGGAAGATTCAATATTCTTCACCAACACCAAAATTCAAATGCATTGATTTTTCTTTGGCCTTCCTTATTCAATATTCAGCCTTCACAGGCATATAAGGTTATTGAAAATACCGAGGCTTCAATCAGGCATATCTTAGTCCTCCAAATCACATCTTTGCTTCTCAATAAGAGTCTTGCACAGAAAATTTACTTAATGCAAGGCATCTTCTGATTTCTTGACCACAGCTTCCACAGGCATTGATTGTGGACCAAAGCAAGACAAAATCCGCGACAACTTCGATCTTTGCTCCATTTATTATGGCATTACCTATTGGTCTAATTATGAGTTTTTTCATTTCCTTACACTGAGTTGTAATCCATATTGAAGGCTGTAGTCTCTGATCTTCATCAGCAAGGGCTTCAAGTCCTCCTCCCTTTCTGAAGCAAAGCTGTGTCATCTGCAT
>NW_022103906.1:84452235-84463175 GCF_000313985.2 Echinops telfairi | reverse complement strand
CAATTTTCTGGTCTGGCAGCAGGAGCTCTGGACGGTGCATCCTATCGGGTCACCATTTTCCCCGAACTCATACAGTATTCTTTTGTTGATACAACTTTCTTTTGATCCATGTATAAGTTCCTCATGCATTTGATGAAGTGTTTTGGAATTTTCATTCTTTTCAAGGTTATATAGAATTTATTATGATCTACACACTCAAATGCTTTGCCACAGTCAATACAACACAAGCAAACATCTTTCTGTTATTCTTTGCTTTCAGCCAAGATCCATTTGACCTCAGCATTGATATCCCTGGTTGTTCCATGTCCTGTTCTGGATCTGACCTGAGAATCTGGCAGCTCCCTGTCAATGTACTGCTACAACCATTGTTGGATGATCTTCAGCGCAATTTTACATGCATGTGATATCAACAATACTGTTTTATAACTTGAGCATTCTCGTGGGTCACCTTTCTTTGCAATGGGTACAAATATGGATCTCTTCCATTCAATTGGCCAGGAAGCTATCATCCAAATATTTTGGCATAGATGAATGAGTACTTCCACTGCTTCATTAGCTTGTTGAAACATTTCAATTGATATTCCATCAATTTTCAAAGCTCTATTTTGGGCTAGTTCTTTCAGTGCAGCTTGGTCTTCTTCTTTCAGTACCATTGATTATCGTATATTACCCCTTGAATACTGGTTAGTTATTTCTGGTACAATGACTCCGTGTATTCTTTCCCTCTTCTTTTGAAACTTAATTCAGCAATCGATATTTGCCATAGAATTTTTCAATATTGAAAATCGAGGCTTGGGCATTTTCTTCACTTCTTTCAATCTGTTAATACCTCTGCATTTCCTGATAGAATGAATTCCTGATTACTCTTCCCTGTATATCTGGAAACTATGGGAATGGTGAGATTACTAAGGAATATGAGAACTGCACAAACCACCTTTCATCTGTTTGTTGTACTGTGGTGGCTTGTGGCCTGTGTGCTGTGATATTGGAAGTTATGCCACTGGTATTTCAAATTCTAAGTGTCACCCATGGTAGTCAGATTTCAGTTGAGCTTCCTGACTAATGTGGACTAGGAAGAAGAACCTAGCAGTTTACTTCTGGAAGTAAATACCTTATGAGTAGCGAAGAACTTTATCTATTACAGCCCCAGAGATGAGCCTTTCAGGTTGGGAGACTCTCAAAATCACTACTGGAGGATGAGTAGCTGCTTCCACAAAGGAGAGTCAACTTTAGTGATGTAGATGAAGTGTTTTTGGTCTTCATTTGCTGAAAGAGTATGATTCAAAACGAGAAGCAACATTTGCAAATAGCCATTAATAATCAGAACATGGAAGGTATGAAGTATAAATCTAGGAAAATTCATAATTTTTACATCATGGTAGGCTTATTGTGTCATGCATTGGCTGCTAAGAGCAAGGCCAGCTGTTTAAAACCTGACTCTAGCTCCTTCTAGATCAGTGGTTCTCAACCTTCCTAAGGCCACGACCCTTTAACACAGTTCCTCATGTGGTGGTGACCCCCAAGCACAAAATTATTTTCATTGCTACTTCATAACTGTAATTTTGCTACTGTTATGAATCGGGTGACCCCTGTGATGGGGTCGTTTGACCTCCAAAGGGTAGCAACCCACAGGTGGAGAAATGCTGTTCTAGGGAGAAAGATGAGGTTTTTGCTCCTGTATTTACAGCCTTGGAAACCCAAAGGAGAGAATTCTATGCAGTTCTATAGAATCTTAATGGTGGTCAGTTGGTGTTTGTTCATAATGGGTCCAGTGTATCTTACTCTTCATAATGGAATATTTCCATTTGAATAATTTAAAGAGATCATTTACAGCAAATTTGCGGGGTCAATACTGATTGTTGTTTTCATGGGCTTTGATGGTGGGACCAAGTAAAATGAAATCCTTGATAACCCCACTCCTTCCCCCTTTATTATGATGCATTTTATCGATCCAGTTGTGAGTTTTGTTTTCTTTATGCTGATGTGTAATCCGTAGTTATGGCTATAAATACTTCAACTCCTTCTCCTTTTCAGCAGGCGAGCTGTGTCATCTGCATATTGCAGGTTGGTGATGAGTCCATCTATAAACATGCTGTCACACCCTTCTTCATGCAGTTCAGCTTCCCAGATTCTGTGCTCAGCACACAGGTTGACTATTGCTGTTAGGTGTGTCTAGTCGATTCCCTCTCGTAGCAAATCTGTGTATAGATGGCGCAGGTTCTGCACCATCATCAAAGTTCCTGTTACATTCAAACCAATTGTTGCAGCCCGTGGATCAATCCTTCACATCAAGGGTCTTCCTCTTTTTCACTGCCTTTCTATTTTACCAAGCAAAATATAGTTTACAAAGCACTGGTCTCTGTCGATAACATGTCCAAGTACATGGGCCTAAGTTTCGGCATTCTCACATCCAAGGAGCATGCTGGCTGTACTTCTTTAGCACCCACCCCCAAACCATTTTATTAGGTGTTAATCCAGACATCATAAGATTCCGTAGTTCACTCACCCATATCAAATAGTGTTGTACAATTTCTACCACAATCTGTGTCTAAACCCTGTCTTCCTTCTTGAACTCCTTGATATCAGGCCCCCTTACCACTCCTCCCCACCATCTCCCCGGCCATACCCCCCAGGAACCCTTTCAGTAGTTATTGTCACTATGAATTCCCATATCCTGGCTTTCACACACCATAAAACATATACCATAAAACATAGACCAATGCATAACAGAGAGTTGAGAAGTCTATCAGCAATGACACAATACAACAGAGATAAACCCCAATATGATAAAACAAAATATGGAAGGGAGGGAATGAAGATTTCAGGAATAAATAATGAAGGTGGGAGTGAAAGTGGGAGAACTGAATGGGATTGCGCAACCCCTTTTAAAGGCTATTTATTCATGGGGGTGTGTTCTAAAATTGATATGATAATAATTGTACAATTATTCTCGATATGATTGAACGATTGGATTATTTAATTACATGACATATAAATTATGTGCCAATAAAACTGTTGGGGAAAAAACAGAAACGATTAAAAACCAGATTAAGCACAAAATGTATCAAAAAGGAGATCAAATAACAAGGTTTAAACAATTCAAAGCAGACTTATTTTAATCTACTGTAGTCATCTCTCTGTCTGATAACCAGGTTATTCCCAACCTTCAATGATAGTTAGAGGGAAATCTCTGGGTAGATCCTGAAAATATATTTTTGCCTTCCACTGTCAACCATAACCTTCTGCACACTACAATCTCATAATTTAAGCTCTGAAACTGTTTCCTCCTTTGGGTTTGGATTGTATAATTTACAATCTTTTGGCTCATTGATATTGGTGTTCTTCATCCATGTGGGCTTAGTAGAGGTCTCAGACGGCTGCTCATTTGAAAACAAGCCTGTAAGACCCCAGATACCATTCTTTCTGAAAGCTGATACCATCTAATTTCTTCACTACGCTTTGCTATAGCACCCATATCTTCATCTTCTCTGTTTCCTTCATGAGATTATTGTGCAGGGCCATGTTGTAAAGACTAATTGTTCTTAGACTGTAACTAGTGACAGCACTGATGGCACCAGTGGCGGCACTGGCAGGGGCAGGGCCTGAAGGGGTGGACAGTCAATGAGAAGGCCAGCGCGGGAGGGGTATGACTCTCAGGGGCGTAGGGAGTGAGACAAAGCCAGTCTTGCAGGAAGGTTGAGTGTTGGATGACCAGAGGCCTGGGCCATGAAGGAGGAGGAAGAGCTGGTGGCAGGAAGTTTACCATGAGTTGTTTGGAGAAGCCCATGGGGCTGGGAGCTGGCGTGTTGACCACTGGTTGGAAGGGGTGCCTGTCAAGGTGGAAACACAATCACCGATTCTTTGACAACCTGACAGCCTCACAAGCTTTGAAGCACAATAAAATCTCCAAATCCAAGAACCTCACAGTCATGGCATCCTAGAATTTAAAACCTCAGATCTCTGAGCTCAGGAAAACCTGAGTTCTTTAAAGCTCGGGACCCAAAGAAGGCAAGACTCCCCACTGGCCAGCGCTATGATCTTGGACAAGTCACTTGCCTACTCTGTTTTTCCCCTCTGAATAATGACACTAATGATGAGATGGACCTCCCAGGGCCATGAGGAGGATTAAATATCATCATTTGTTAGAAGTGTTCAATATGGTCTGTGGTTGGTGAATGGAAAGCTCCAGATAAATCTCAGCTTTGCGGACAATGCTGGGTATTTGGAATCCCAAATCCTTGGAAACTGGGTTTGGGGGCTTTATTTTATTTTTGTTTTTTAAGGCAAAAAACTACAAAGGCTGAGGACCTCATAGGCATCAAGCCTTGATATCCCTGACTGCAGTGATCACATCTCAAGGGGCCCCTGGACTCGTGAGGATGGATATATGAGTTCTGAAAAACTGGTTGGAACCTTCCCAGAAGAATGGCTGCCAGGCCATCGCTCCCGGGCCGGAGGCATGATGTGGCGAAGCTTATCCCTCTTTCCTCACTCCGTGACTCTCAGGGATTCTGCATGAAATAAATCGTATGCTCCTCATCTTCTGTGACAAGCTAGTTGGAAGGAGTTTCTAGCATCCACCTATCAGGGCAGTGAGAATGAGGCTGACCAGATCGATTCCACCTATGGGGAAACAGAGGCTTAGAGCGTGGTGAGGCCACTGGAAACCTAGACCTTTTCTGGTCCTTTCCTTGGTATCTCCTGTTGTCACATGGGACTGAGCTCTTATCTTTCTGTCTCTCCAGCCCCTTGCATAGCCCCTCTGTCTCTGCTGGGTCCCAGGGCACTCTTGTGATTTCCTTGGGCTCTTTCCCTTGCTGTTAGTTGTTGTTCTTGTGTTGTTTTTTTTCAACCCTGTATACATTTTTGTTTAAAAAAACTAGAGTTTCTCATGGAGCTAGGATTAAGTGTAAGTCCAAGATCCATGCCTGAATCTATGGTTTTTATCAGCCTCTGGTTCACCTTAGAGACCTCCTTGTTATTTTATGGTAGAGACTCTTATCTATCATCTCCCTGGAGCATAAGGACCTTCTGTTTATAGTGTACTGATTAGCCATGGTCATGATTTTAAAACATTATTGAGAAAAGGAGATTTAACAAGTGTTGGCTAACTAAAAATTGCAATACATGGCTTATTGACTTGTACAGAATAGATTCTTATGTGACTGGATGCTAATTACACAAATAATGGAAGTTGGTGGTCAGGCAAAACTTAAATAATATTCACTGACAATGTCAGACACAGATCTTCAGAATAATACATATCGTAATACATCAGTAGGGCATTGAATTAGTAAGTAAATATTAGTCCATCTATCAACAGTTCAATTTTCTTGGTAAAGCTACTTTCTGATTCTTCATATACCATGAAATTTAAGTCTTAAACCCTCAAGTTACAGGTGTGTTTCAGGTAGCACCTAGTACAACTAGTGGGGTTTCCACATTGCTTTGCTCTGGTATAGTCTTTGGAGTGTGTTGTGTGCCTTGAAGGTCCCATTCAATGTCCCAGTGTTATATGGCACATGGCCTGGGTCCCCAGGGAGTATACAGAGATTTGGACTAATAAGGCTTATTGTGAGCATAAGTACCAGGCATACTTCCCCCTCTGGGTCCTTAAAAGTATTATTTGCAGTTCCCACTCCCACCCCCAGGAAGTTGGTCCTTCCCCTTTTTTTGCCACAGTGAAATCCTTGCTCTCCAACACTTTAAAGAGGTCTGGTGCAGTAAATTTACATGATGCAATGCATTGTTTGATTGCTCGATTGCCTGCCTGCTGATCCGTGACCACTGATTGTAGATCCAAGCAAGATGAAATCCTTGAAAACTTCAATCTTGATGTTAGCTATTTGTCCAGTTATGAGGATTTTTTGTTTTTTACTTTACATTGAGTTATAATTCATATTGAAGATGTTATCCTTGATTTTCATCAGAAAATACTTCAAGTCCTCCTCAGTTTAAAAAAGCAAACTGACCTTTACCTATCCCAGTTTGTTAGTAAGCCTCTCACAAATCCTGATGCCATGTTCTTTACATAGTCCAGTTTCTTGGAATTTCTCTTCAGCATACAGGTTGAATAAGTATGATGAGAGGATGCAACCATGGTCAGCACTTTCCTGATTTTAAGCCATATAGTATTCCTTTGTTCTGTCTGACTGACTGCCTCTTGATCCATGTATGGATTTTGCATGAATACAATGAACTGTTCTGAAATATTCATTCTTCTCAATGCTATCCACAATTGGTTATGATCCACGAGTCAAATGCTTCTACATAGTCAATAAAACACAAATGTCTTTCTGGTATTCTGATTTCAGATAAGATCCATCTGAAGTCAGAAATGATTTCCCTTATTCCATTGTGGTAGTTACATAACTGTTGTCAATTTGAGACTGAAGAGTGAAGGGGTGGAGTTTAGCCTGTCAATCAGTTTCAGCTTAATGACCTCATTTAGAGCCACTAAGGAGATAAATAGCTCGCTGGAGATGGGACACTCTCACTCCCTGAGAGACATGCTTGCTGACAAGACACATGGAGCTCCCTTAGAGCCCTGGAGCTGAAGGAGCCATGTGGTGACTCCGGTCAGTACTGAAATGCCTCTACCGCCACTGGATCCACAAGACTTTCCACCCACTAGCCTGTGGTCTTCCTGTGTTTGGCATTATTGCATGGTACGTGAGTCTAAAATGGAATTTGACTAGTATTGCACATATGGGCCAATATTGGACTTATGGACTTAATGTGGAATGGGCTGTGATGTTTTCTTAATGTAAAATTGATCCTTGATATAAAACTCGCTCTTACACACATATGAGTATCTATGAATTTGTTTCTCTAGTCTCCCCAGACTAGCACACATGTCCTTTTCTAACTCGGGCCTAACTTTCTGACAGCTCCCTGCTAGCGTCCTGTTGCAACCATTGTTAAACAATCTTCAGCAAAATTGTACTGGCATGTGCTTTCAATGATATTGTCTGACACTTGATGACTGATGTTGGACCACCTGTCTTTGGAAGGGGTGCAAGCAAATATGGATCTCTTCCAGTAATTTGGCCAAGTAGCTGGCTTCCAAATTTTCTGGCATAGAAGAATGAGTGCTTCCAGTGCTTCATTAGCTTGCTTAAACATTTCAGTTGATATTCTGTCAATTCCTCAAGCTTTATATTTTGCCAATGACTTTAGTCCTTGAACTTCTTCCTTGTCTACTATTGGTTTGATCATATACTACTTTTTGAAATGTCAAATATCTGAATGTTAATGTGATTCTGTGTATTCCTTCTACCTCCTTTTGATACCTCCTGCATCATTCAATATTTTGACCATAGGATCTTCAATTCTTTTAGTTTGAAATATACTGAGTACGTTCTTCCTTTATGCTTTTCTGGCTCCAGGATTTTGCACGTTTCATTATAATACTTTAACTTTTCAGGCTCCCCTGTGAAATTTTCTGTTCCGCTCTTTTGCCTCATTATTTCTTCCATTTGCTTTAGCTGCTCTATAATCAACAGCATGTCTCAAAGTCCTTTTTGACGTCCACTCTGATCTTTTCTTCCTTTCCTGTCTTTCTAATGACCTTTTGCTATCTTCATGTATAATATCTTATCACAGGCCTTCTGACATTAATGTTCAATGCATCAAATCTGTTCTCAAGATGTACTTGAAGTTCAGGAGGCATATGCTCCAGGCCATATTTTGACTCATGTGAATTCATTTTAATGTACTTCAGTTTTAAATTGACTTACATATACACAATTGATGGTTTCCTTAGTAGTCAGCTCCTGGCATCATTTTGGTTGGTGATGTCAAGCTCTCCATTATCTCTTCCATCTGGAGAAATCCAAAATTAAGTCGCTGTTCATTTTGTTGATGAATGTATTTGTTCTGAAGAAGTCATTGGTCTTGCAAAATCCTATCATGAATTCTCCAGCTTTTTTCTTTCTTTCTTTTTAAAAATTGTATGACTTTTTAAAAATATAAATCATTTGGTTGGGAGCTCTTTCAGCTCTTATAACAATCCACACATTTGTACATATTTTGTCATCATCATTTCTAAAACATTTTCTTCCTATTTGAGCCCTTGGGATCGCCTCTTCTTCTTCCCCTCCATCCCACCTTTGTGAACCTTTGATAAATTATAAATGATTATTATGTCCATATCTTACAATGTGTCCACTCTCTCCCTTCATCCACGTTTCTGTTGTTCATTTATTTTAGACTGAAAAAACAAAATCAAGCAAGCAAACAAGCAACAACAAAACAATTGAAATTGGCTTGCCAAATGATGTAAATTTCATCCTTTCTGGGGCAGCAGATGGTAGACCCTACCACAAAGAAAAGATGCTTAGTTAATGGAGATTAAGTTTAAAAGTATAGCTAAATATGTATGATATTTACTTTCCAAACTACTAGGTTTTATTTTATTCATTCCTTGGGCAAACAATACCCATTCTATGAGTTAGCATCTTTATAGTTAAATCTCACTAAAACCCAAACATCTAAGCAATCATATTTATCAAATGTGTTTTACTAGAAATTATTTTTTATAAACTGCAAATTCTTAACCATATACTTGACTCACAAAGTTAAAAAAAAGCATTAAGTTGTCTCTTTATTGTAAGTCACTGCATTTCCTTAATGAAGTAATGAAAGGCACAGCTAATGGAAGCAGACTTAAACCCAGTCATCTATTGACTGAAATGGTGAAAATGATTGTGATAAATGTGAATCTTGAGCTTGGGTGGCAAAATTTCCCCTTGAATTTCTCAGAGACCAGGCTGCTCAGTGTAAATGGCGGACAGAAGGTCAAAATGACTGATAGACTGCATGACCCTGGCTTGATGCAGTCAGAGGCCTAAGGCCTTACTTCATATCAATTGAACAGTTTAGATAAGGATTAAGATAAGTTAGATAAGGATTGAACTTGATTGTTTTAAGGATTAAGTTTAGGATCTGATTCTACTTTGTTTATACTTATTTTTTCTGATTATTGTTATTGATATAATGATTGATATAAATGATTATTGGGAAGTATGAAAATATGCCCACTTGTCTTCAACCATTAAAATTAGATCATTAAATGGGTTTAGGACATGCCTGCAAAAAAGGCTCTGAAAAGATAAGCTCCACCCAGTGTCTTGAGTGCTCAGGACATTAGAAGGTGAAGAGACTTGCCTAGGGGGTTGATGAAAGATTGAAGAAAAAAAAGAACCTTGGGAATTTTGAATTTTGAACTAGTGAGTTTTGTCAGAAGCTGGAAAAAATCTGGAACCATGAAGAAAACTGTCTAGGTCTGAACATTAAAGGGAGCCTGTGGGAAGGCTGACTACCTGGATCCTTTTGTTAAGTGAAAGTGAGACAAACATAGCAACAAAGAGATGGGTTGAGTCTGGACACTGACTCCTGTGGACCTGGTTCACAGGGACTAGAGGAGAAGACAAGAGTGGGTTGACTTGTCTGAAGTTCATGAACTAGCAGTAGGGGACTAGAGTTGCTGAGAATTTGTCATGGGGCTAATGGTCTAAAGGCAAGGTGACCAATTGGCACCCTGGTGAGGTAGCCCACATTGAGCTGGCCAGAACCTGACCAGATGAAGAAAAGATTTTTGAGCCTGAGATTTTTGCTGCTGAATTTATGGATGGCTCATCCCGATTTGACTTTGCTTATGGATGTGGACTCACAAGGTTCCAACTGGAAAGAAGATTCTTCACATCAAAGAATATGATTGTCTCCTCAGAGCACTGGGTTGATTTACGTGGGCAGTACAGAAATTGGATACCCAAAGTTGAGTGGATAAAGGCATGAAGTGGTTGGCTTACAAATTTTTACATAGAATATTGTTGTGTCATTCCCTTACAGAATATTATGTTTAAATTAGGCTTTGGCACGTATTGAATTGTATGCTTTTTAGTTTTATCCTGTTAGGTACAAATATGATTTTATTATTGTTTTGATAAAAATTATGTATGGCTAAGGAGTTGTGTAAAAGTGTCAAGTTTACAAGGGGTGGTCTGTGGTAGTTACATAACCTGGTGTCAACTTCTGAAGGGGTGGGTCTAGCCTGTCAATCATGTCACAGCTTGATGACCTCATTTGGAGGTGTGACAGAGAGAAACAGATAAGCAGTTCACTGAAGGCCAGATACATGCACACTCCCTGCGAGATATTCTTGTTGACAAGCCACATAGAGCCAGAGCCTTGCACATGGAGGAGCCACGTGGAGGCACACACCAGATGCTTCCACCACCACTGGATCTATAAGACTTCCACCCACTGGCCTATAATCGTCCAGCATTCAGCATCATTGTATGGCTGTGTGAGTCTAAATAGGAATTTATGGACTAGTATCGATGTATGCGTAATATCGGACTTACAGACTTGATCTGAATTGGGCTGGGATGTTTTCTTAAAATACAATTGCTCTTTGATATAAAGTTCTCTCTTATACACATATGAGTGTCTATGAATTTGTTTCTCTAATCAACCCAGACTAACACATTGGGAGAAGGAAGGAGGTGGGAAAAAAAGAAGAGCTGATACCAAGGGCTTAAGTAGAAAGAAATTGTTTTGGAAATGTTTATGGAAACATATGTACAAATGTGCTTAATAGTATTGAATGATGGATTGTCATAGGATTTTGTAAGATAAGGCCCCCCCCAATAAAATGATTAATCAAGAAAAATCTGAGGACTTTACATCATCTGAACAGTCAGCTGACGCGCCTTGATTTTTGTTTCTTCACTAGTTTCTTCTTCTTCAACATCATCCAAATCTTGATCAAGTTCAGACTGTTCTTTGTTGTCAGTGCCTGCGAAGTTGTAAGAACTCCAGATTATCCGTGGCTAGAATGTGGAACCAGGAGGCTAGAGCTACACAGGGCAGCTCTCAGGGCAGCAGCAGAGGCAGCAGGAAGAAGATGGCGCCAAGAAAGCTCCAGCCTTGTTTCT